>NC_063152.1:2750000-3440000 GCF_020921035.1 Rhodamnia argentea | reverse complement strand
ATTAAGCTGACATAGATATGCGATAAACACTTCTTTCGCGGGAGATTCTGTTGTCGTGTCGTGTCAAAAGTTTAGGTTACTTTCATGAACAAGATCTAGTTAAAAGGAGAAGGTCGAGGACATTAGCTTTCTGCTCTAGACCCACCTCCCCAGCCATACCTTAACCTGGAAGCTTCTCTTTCTGAATGGCAACCACAACTGGTTCCTCTCTGGACAACCATCACCATATAGGCCTCTATTTCTCCATCTTGTTCCGGATAGAAGGGCATATCTATTGCAGGCCCACCCTATTTTGCAAGTTTCTTATACCATAGTTTCCCTCCGGTCAATGGGAAAATACCAAAAGAGACCTAAACTTATTGCATTTGTGTCAATTCAATCATAAACCTTTCGATTATGTCAATTTAGTCCTAAACTCTTTGTATTCGGGTCAATTTAGTCCATTCGGTCAATTTTGACTGAAAAATCGTGGACATGGACATCGTTTGTCCTACGTGGCGGGACCCGGGCTGACGTAGACATTTTTCAATAATTTCTTTTACAATAATGGGTGAGGCAGCGAGGAATGAAAGAAGAAAAAAAGAAAGAAAAAATGAAAAAATTATTTAAAATTATTTAAATTTTTATTTTTAAAAAATTATTAAAATTTTCAGTGTCAGAACCAATCACACCATATAGGATGGCCTACATCCACGTCAATTATTTCTAACTAAAATTGGCCGAATTGCCTCTAATTGGCACAAATGCAAAACGTTTAGGACATAATTGACACAATTTTCAAGTTGATTGAATTAGCACCAATGCAATAGGTTTATGACTTTTTTGGCACTTTTTCCTCTAGTCAAGTATAGTGGTCATCTTTTTCAAAAAGCAAAACTCAATCAGAAGTGCAAAAGTTTCTTCACTGGAATGCTGCACACAATACATAAAGGCATGACCAAAATGTGTGTTATTTCTTGCATAGAAGGGGTAGAATCTTCAGTTGGATCTATCAATGGCACTTCTCATCTACCCAAGTCGTGGTTAACCTGTTGCACATAAATATGTGTGAAGGTCCAAAAATAACATCATAAAAAGATTGGCCAGAAAAAAAAAAAAAAAAAAAAGCCCTAAAAGATTGTTTTTCCCCTATTCCTATACGGTATACCCATCATCACATACATTACCAGTACAGCAAAGGCTCTTTCTCGTGGGAACCTAACGAAACGAAGGCGGGCTAATGGCAGATTGAGGCCGAACTCCGGCAAGAGCCGCCACAGCTCATCACTTGACGGCTAGCCATAGGAGACTTCATAGCCTCTGGTGGAGCATGCACCTCATGGCGGCCCGTCGCTTCGAAAGAGGAGTACAGCACGAGGACAAGAGCTCCGTGGCTCCTGATTCTTGAGCACAAGTGACCGCAACCAGAGTTCTTCAGCTTGTCTAGAGGAACAAACCAAACTGTTACGGGATAATGGCATAATTAGTCCTTCAAATTTGACCCAACATGCAATGTGAGCCCCGAACGTTTAATTTTATTTAACGTGTCATTAATCTTTAGCATAATGTTCAATATGCTCCACAAAATTTTAATTCGTTCAATATGCTTCCTGAACTTTTGCTACGTATTCAAGTAGTCCTTGAGCTATATGAAAATATTAAATATTATTTTTCATTAATTCAAGATCAAAGACAACATTGAATATTCTCATACAGTCCATGATCTACATTAAACACGTATTAAAAGTACAAAGACTGAACAAATTAAAAGCTCAAAAAATAAATTAATTAAAAGCTCAAGGACCACATTGAACTAAAGTTCAGCGATCATATTAAGCAAATTAAAAATTTAAAGACCATATTGCACATTGAAACAAATTTTAGGGCATTTTCCTTGCTTTTGTCGTATTAACTGTTGATGTTGCTCTTGTATCAAGAGGTAGACATACTTTCAGTGACACTAGTTTAGGGAACCTCATCAAAATATAGTCGTTAAGTGATACCTGTGCACTGTGAATTCTTGTTCAGGGCATTACCACAACCTCCCAAGATGGCACAAAAGCAAGTCGGCCCCTCTTGGTATCAGGGGATTTCCAATGAACTCTTCTGAGCCCAGACCAAGAATTGATCAATAGTTGTAATTAGTAGCAGGATTATGCGATATGGTCTTTTGATTTGTAGCGGGTTCTTGAGGGCTTGTACATAGGAAAGAATGAGAACAGTACCAAAAAAGTCTTTAATATATTGCATTAGTACCCATTCGGTCCTAAACCTTTCAATTGGATCAATTTAGTCCTAAACCTTTTTTACATTAGTATCAATTCCATTCATCCGGCCAATTTATTCCGAAAATTATTGACGTAAATGTCGACCGTCCTACGTAACATGGCTGGTGCTCGCCCATGCTAGCCATGGCAAGCCATGAAAGAAAAGAAAGAAAATAATGAAAAAATATGTATATTAAAATTTGTTAAAAATATTCATGTCAACATGACAGATGGCATCCATGCAGCAATTTCGGTATTAATTGGTCAGTTGGACTCAATTGATACTAAAATGAAAAGATTTAGAACTAAGTTAAAACCAATCAGTAGGTTTAGGTCTTTCCAAGTACTTTTCCCGAAAAGAAGAGAAATTGCTTCTCATGAATGCACAACATTGGGGCCCCATTCTCTCTAACCATTCATAAATGTAAACAATATAACCTCAAACTGTTCACATTTAGACTCATTTTGTTTAACGGAAAGTAAGTGATTTGAAAATATTTACCTAAAAATGATCGCTTACGACACTTATGAAAATAAATAAACGAAAAATATTATCGCCGTCTACGAAAATAATTGGACATAAATATTTATCGATAATTAGAACATTTCAAAGTTAACTAATTATCACAAACGATACACTCAATCAATTTAAAGAAAATATTTTTCAAATCACTCATTTTATCGCGAAACAAACGGAGTATTATTTATCTTCCAATCTTTTTTGAATTGACTAACATGACATTTTACCTTGAGATATCAACCAGAATTTCCGTGAAAGAAGTTGGTGATCAATACATTAAGAAACTCTTTAAGATGGCAACTACAATTCCGCCCGAGCCTCAATCTTTTTTTCCCGTATAGTAATTTAACTGGTGTTTGAATAAATCCCAATCATGGATTTATCAAAATAAAAATTTTGTATACGGTTAAAATTTAATGAGACATCAAATTAAATACGGTATGGGATAGAAGATTTCGACCCGATATTAAATATCTTCGGACCATTTTATAATACTCAATTATGACCGCTATGTGTTTTAAATCTTGTCGGTTCTTTTTTTTTTTTAAATCAAAAAATATTGTCAGCTAACAGAGAAAGGATAAGCACAAAAGGCTAAAATCAAAAGTAGAGATTCATTGGATCGGCCTCACGAAATGTGTCTTTTAGCGATATAGTTGTGGGCAGAGAGAGAGAGAGTCACAAGTAACAACTAGTCCTTGGCAAAAATGTTCGTATTATGAGTTATGGTATTTTGTCATTCTCCACATTGATACCACGATAATACTGAAGTTATATAACATTATAACTCATATTTGGGAAAGCATAGAATCTACTGAAGCAGGGGCCACATGAGTTATTCCGTGGCGAATAATCTGCAGGCCTGTGAAAAATGGAATCATTCCATTTTTCACAGGCCTGCAGATTCTTGACTACAGAATAGCCCATGCAGCGCCTCGTGATTCGAGAATGTCGAGCCAGGCCTTCCTTCTTTAGTTGTTCCTAAGAACAATACAGCGAATCAAATTCGCATATCTAATTGTATTACGCCCGGGTTAACTCGAGCATATAGTCCTTCAAGTGTGACGTACGAAACCTTTAAATACAACAAGCGATTTCAGCCTACTATGGCCTCATCAAGAGAGCAGCATCAACTCCCATTCGATTTACAAGTTCACGTCGATAGCAGTCTTCTCTAGTTCGAAATAATATTTAGAGATAATCCCGATCACATTTTAGGTGTTAGCTGGGCCCTACAAAGTGGCAACCCCATGTTAGATGGTCTTCCACCACATTTGTGACCTGATTACGCCCCTTCCACAACCAATGTTGGATAACCCCAACAATCTTCTCTTCAAAAATCGGGCCACGAGTCGGAACAGCAACAACATGTATTTTCAGTGTAACTATCGAATCCGGACTTGTTGATAACATGGGCTCTTATACCAGTATTTGGTGGTTTTAGATTTCTTTCATCTCAAAAGCTTAGCTCAAATTGTGAGATTTTCTCTTACACTTATAAACTAACTATCATGCCATCAGCCACTTCCACGGCCCCACGTGGTATAACCCAACATTAGGTAAGCCAAATCCATTCTCCATCCACACCAAATCGAAGGAAACTTTCTTTGTAGCAACTACTAAAACAGAATGAGCACATGAAGTGAACTTGAAGGATGATGTTAAATGCGGTTTAGGGGGCGATTTGCTTTAAAGTTAGGCCTACCAAACCAAAGCGTTCCAACTAGATCGCAGTCGCTGTCGTTCAATCAAAGTTGCACTTTGCGTTTGCCCTGCGAGTGTTGCCATTTGAAAAGGAGTTTCCATTATTTGGCTTGAGTTTCACTTTCCATCATGTATGAGTCCTTTAAAGTGAGGATGAGTTGTGCCATGACTTCGCATTCTAATGGTGACTTCAAGGTCTTTTCTTTTCTTTTCTTTTTTTCAAGAAAAAATTACCAAAGATCATAAATTATGTTCACTGCGACACATTTACTTCAAAAAAAAATTGTGACACAAAAAACCCAAATTTGTACCGATGTGACAAGTGGAATTTTTAGGTTGAGGCGATGTAAAATGTAGGTTTTTAAGATTTGAGGAGATTATACGATATGGAGAACAAAGTCGAGGATAATTTTGCAATTATCTTTTTTCCTCAAAGATAAAATTCTACCGTATGTATGTATGTCTTAAAAAGTCATCCTATGATTTTGAGGATATCAAAACCGACTATGATGTGAAATCAAGGAGAACAATTCTTCACTTGCAAAGTTATTGATTTCGCATCTGTCGGCGGCCTTGGGTAATTCTCCAAATTTCATCCAGATGGGAGAATGTATTTCGTGTTCTTGCTAGCTTTCAATTGAACAGACATAACCAATTTGATCAATCTGTTTCTATCCGCAACGCAATGAACATACATATCTCCGTGAGATCCTATTGTCTAGTTGTGCCGAAAGCTCCCGGTAGCCCTATTCGACATCATTCGGTTAAAAAGAGAATGTCAAAGACATCATCATTCTTCTCTAGATCCACCTGCCCAACCACCTGAACTAGAAGCTTCTCTTTTTGAATGGCACATCACAATTGGATCTTCTTTGAACAACCTTCTAGGCCTCCACCCATTTAATGGATCATCGGTTCTGATGCCAATTTGTTAGGGAGCGTGCGTCCGAAACACGTTCTCCCAGGGAAAACACTAATAGGGAGTTGAAGTTCGAACCTGTCAATATATCCAATTAAACCCACGTTCGCTCAAAAATTTAAGCCAATAAATTATGAGCTAACTAAAATAGATTAACTACTTTACACCACATTGATTTTCCAATCGTGTATCATAACAATTTTCTTGGCAGATTGATCACAAAGCCCAATTCACTTTTTCATTTCGTTTTAGTGGCAAAAATGAACCCTTTTTCAAGATCACGAATATGTGGCTAAAGAAATCATGATAGAATAAATTTGTCATTGATAAGACGTCATCATCATCTTTATTTCATTTCAATTTGTGAAGGCCATTCCATGGTGCGATCGACCTGTTCTATCACGGAATGAATCATCATCAGGGGGCGAGCCAAAGACACGAACGTGGGACGAGACATGAAAAGGACTAAGGTTTTTATTGGAATTGAGAAATCGACAAGTAACGAGTCATGTGTTGAACAATTATTTGACCACATATACCTCCACACACTATACCAGACCACCAACCTCAACAATCTTTCTATACCCACAAAGACAGAGACTCCAAAGATAGCCCTCAAAAATTGACTTATAATGTTATCTTTCACCGAATTGCCACATAAGATAGCCGACGCGAGAAAATTTGAGATCGATCACATGACAGTGCACCCGGTCGGATTTTCTTCACTAAAGTAATCACATCGGCTCACGTAATAACCCCTGCTCCCACCATGGCACTCGTAAGCCGGCCTTCCGCATCCGTCGTAGCACAGTGCCGGCCTCCCATGCCCGTGACAATAACATGGTCCCCCACCATACCCTTCATAGCATGGACACCAGCAGAACCCCACCATCGGATACATTGGCCCCGGCGGGTAGCCCGGCACTGGCTCTGGCCCCTTCGGGGGCGGCGGCTTTGGAGCCGGCTGTGGAGGCTTTGGTGGGGCCGGTGCAGGTGCAGGTGCAGGTGCCGGGGCTGGAGCCGGAGCCGGAGCCGGAGCCGGAGCCGGAGCCGGAGCCGGAGCCGGTGGCTTAGCGGGTTCTTTCGGAGGCTCTTTGGGCTTCTCTTGCTCCTTTGGCTTCTCGGGTTTCTTCTCGGACTCCTTGGGCTTCTCCGGCTCCTTCGGCTTGTCGGGCTTCTTCTCCGGCTCCTTGGGCTTCTCTGGCTTCTTGTCGGGCAGGATCTCCACGCTCTGCACCGTCTCGCCGCCCTTGCAGATGATCTTCTGCCGGATCTTCTCCGGGCTGCAGCACACGACGGTGATCAACACCGCGTTCTGCTTCTCATCGTATATCTGGTCTCGGATTTCTCTTGTTCACAAGTTAATTCATAACAAGCTCAGCCGAATCAAATCAACCGAGTTCAACAGCAATCACTCATAAAGAAATGACAACAATTTGAAGCTAAAAAGAGGGAAAAAAAAGAAAAGAAAACAGAGAGAGAGAGAGAGAGAGAGAGAGAGAGAGAGAGAGAGAGAGAGCTCACGAGGAAATTTACAGAGTATTTTCTTGATCTTCTTGTAGCAGCGACAGCACTGCAGATCCACCTTTATCAACATTCTGGTCACCTGCAACAAACAAGAACAACGCAAAACTCAATAAAGCCACGCGAATCAAACGAATGCTTTTCCCAAACTTCTGCAGACGAAAGCATCAGGGGCGAAACGAAAAAAAAAAACAGAGGAATGACAAAGATTGGACCCGGCTAAAGATTAATCAAAAACAGAGTGGCAATTGCTCTGAGGATGAAGGGAAGAGGGACGGAAGTGGTGGGCATCGAGAGAGATGAGATAGAAGGAAAGAGGAGGAAGAGGAGGAGAGGGCTCACCTTCTCTGCCATGGCTGCGGGAAGAGACAAGATCTGGAGAGCTCGAGAACGAGTGGAATGGGGAGTGGGAAGTGGTGGAAGGAAGGAGCGAGTGATGATGGTGGGGAGGTGCTAGCGATGGATGAATATGAATGATGGAGAATGATAACGGTCCGGGGAAGATAGCGGAAGGTCCCCCTTATAAAATTCAATTGCAATTTGAAGAAATACAATGATGTGAAATCGGAATCAATCAAGGCAAATTTATATTTCGGGTCTTTTGGGTTCGGACGAGACGAAACCCGAGTAGTTTTATCCGTGGAGCGAGTACCATTAGGCATGCGACCATACTGATAAAAGGATTGGAGGGTTGGGGACCTTAGTATCATAGGTTCGGGATTTGATTCCCGCTGTGCAAGTAGATAGAGCAAAAGTTAGTAAGAAAAGAGTAATAGATAGGACAAACAAAAAAAAATCTTATTGAACGATTTTATGCATATTCAATTTAAAAAAAAAATACGTTTATATGCAATTTGCAATGCTAAATACCAATCGGATGTGGACACGTGAGGATGACATTGAATTTCATGTGCTCGTGATGATTGCCTTCTCAAATGGATGGAGGGGCTCCGGTCCAATTCTGTGGATTATCTCATTCTGATGGAATCACTTGGAATTTTGGTGAAAACTCGTGAAGCTGTGGTGAATGTGTTTTGGAATTTTCGTATAAGTTTTTTCCTCATTGAGTTGTTTCCGATTCCATATTGCATAGATTCGAGGGTTCCATCAGTATATAAATCTCGTGGAGCTTTAAAACTAACACGGAGCGTTAGTTTTAGGCCGCCTAGGGCCGTCAAGGAAAGGCAGCCCTCGACGATCGCGAGGGACAACCTTGCCCTTCCCAAGCACAATAGGCGAGGGGAACCCTCACCTAGATCTAGTGAGGGCTCGCCTCGCGGCCGTCGAGAGGGGCCTCGCCTCGATGCCACCACCCCCTTGACGACCATGAGGATGGGCTCGCCACGCCCGGGTGAGGTCGCCTCTCTTGGGACCGTCGAGGCGAGGGCTCGCCTTGCCCACCGTGCCTATCACCTATCAAGGGCAACCAATGGCTATACCAATTAAGGTCAATAGGCCTCCGAGAGGACTTTCAAAGGAATGAAATCACATCAAAACACCCATTCGAGAGACCTATTGCATAATTAATCCTCTATTGAAATGCATTCGTTTTTCCTATGTTGTTGTTGTTCTTGAAATATTAAGTAGAATCAAACCAAGTGCCACCCCAAAAAGTTTCGGCAGCGATCTAATAGTTACTTAGGAAATTTTACCTTCTTATGCTCATTTCTACTTGAAGAATTGTCGGAAACTCGTGCCTATTGCATAAATAATCCTCTGTTAAAGTACATTTGCTACACCAGCAAACAACACCCTGCTAACGATGGGCTTCGGCCAAGTGGGGCCGTCTGTCTTGAGTTGTACCAAAGCTAGGGTGGAAATGGCAAGTCTAACATGTCTATTTCATCTCGCGTCGCTTAGATACGGGACGATGCATCATGAAAGATAATTCTCGAGCAACCTTAAAAACAAGCCGTATTAAATTAAGATTTTTCAAAATAAATGATTCGAAAATACTTTCAAAAGAATAATCGAGTACAATAATTCGTCAATGAAAATATTTTTTGTTATCGAAACAAAATTTATTGTCATACATTTTCTTAGACAATAAAAATAGTTTTCTTTCATTCATTCTTATAAGCGAAATAAGCTATTTTCTTAAAAAATTATCTATTAGATCATTCGATTTCCATGAAACAAACAAAACATAAAGTGATTCTTATAGAGCTTTGCCTTCTGAAATTTTTTTTTTTTTTTGGTCCAAAGCCTTCTGAATTTAAACTAGTGAATTTGTGGGTTTTTCCCAAAATATGGTATTGATATTAAAAAAAAAAAAAAAACAACCCTCAACACTAACAAGCTCCTGACCATATATCATAAACGAAAATACACGGACAAAAACAAACTCCAAAAGCAGACAAAAGAGGATCGGGTCGGGTCGACCCGACCCAACTTGGAGAACGCCGGCATGCATGGAATTCAGCACCTCGAATCCTTCACCCTCTTTTTGAATCGCACGTTCGGGATTGAATATTCATCATTTTTTGGCCTTTTCTGATTGCTGACTTCTTAATCTTCGCTCACGTCCGCATGTGCTGGCCTGGAATTATTTTCTCCACTTGATTGGTACACCTCACCTAACAAAAATTGAAATTAAAGTCTCACGATTTAATGCAGTAGATTGATTTAATTAACCCAATGCAATTCTAAATCTTTACGTGAAATTTTAATGTAGTCACTTCGGTTGATTATTGTCGAAACTCTCTGACATAGGTCCAACTATTGCCGGTTCATCTTACGTCGCATACCGACGTGGACAATTGACAGGTTACTACATCAAGAAATTACGCGAAGAATCAATTGAAAAAATTGCATAGAAATTTCGCACAAATTTTTTTAACTATATAGACAAAATTAAAAGGTTTAGGACCAAATTAGCATCCTTAAGATTTTGGACTGATTGAATAACTATCCCAATACTGATTCTAGCTCAACCCCGAGAATAGTGCAAGGCTAGTTCAAGGAGAACCACTTCGGTTTTCAAATTTGTAATCTAGAACTAGCCTAGAACCCGATTCGATTCTTGAATCTAAGACCAGAACCAATCGGTGTTGGTTCTCGATTTCAAAGTATGGGAAGTCGAAAGTCGCAATGTCGCTTCCCTCTTTAGGCCGAAGTCGATTTGTCCCAAAACCAATTGCCTTATGTACGTTAGGTATCATCCCTCGTTTTGCAAAGACTTATCTAGTTATCGGAACCCTAAATTTGAGTTCCAAGGTGTCATCTCTCGTTTGCAAAAGACTTGACTAGTTACCGAAACCCTAAATTTGAGTTTTGAGTTCTTCAACGTAGTTCGGTCGGGAGTAATTATGGGCCATGCACCCCCACATGGCGACCGTCCACGTGTCCCTAGACATGGTGCTGCGCATCTTGGATCAACACCCGTGCTTTGGTTGGCTCCTCCTAGACTCCTAGTCGTTGCCCTAACCTATTGCAGTTTTGAGTGTCGGTGAGCAAATAAATAATTCATCAAAATAATAAATTGTCAATTTTGGTTGTCAGTGACGTGAGGGGCGAGTGGGACAATTGAATTATGAGAGGCCCAATTTTGTCCTTACATGTACTTTTTTCTTTTTGGGGTGTCTAGTAAAAGTAGGAAGCTTTTACACGTTTAGATCGTAGATTAGCGGTTGAAAAAGTTTGTTACTATTTGCGTATAATAAATAAATAAAAAAAACCCTAGCCGCCAGTCTCCTTCCCCTCTCTCCCACTCATCTTAACACAACTCTTTTTCCTTTATCTCTATGGAGGGAAGGATTAGAACTAGACCCCCTTCCCTTCCCCCTTCGTTCTAATCTAACTCTGAAAGCTTCTTTCTCTCGTCTCAGAGAGTTTTTTTTAGTGTGTGTTTTCGGGATTTCATTTTTCTCGAATTTCGTTAGCCTACAAGTTCAATTTCAAAGGAGATTGGAGGAGTTTCGTAAAGGTTTCACTCTTACTATCATATCTGTATTCACTCAACATTTTTATTCTATATGGCGATGATGTTGAGGACGCCGAATCTAGACACGCACTGCAGAAAAGGTTAAGCTATAACGACAAATGAAGATCTCGAAGTGTGCTCATTACTAAAGATAGATTCGGTGAGCTTGTTTTGTTTTAAAGTTGTAGCAATTGAATTGCGATGTTTCACTTTGTTTTTTTTTTTTTTTTTTTGTGTGTGGATATGAGTGAAATGTTACTTTGATAAAAATAATGCAAAAACAGGACAGATGCTAAAATTAAGTTATTATTATGTGGGGAGTAGTCATAATCTCTTTTATTACATGCATTTGATCAGGCAAAAGCTCATAACTATGAATTTAGGCGACCTTGTGAAAGTAACTTTTATGACTCAGTGAATACACCCAACATTCCTCTCTCTCCCTCTCCCCTTCGGCCTCCCCAATCCTTAGGGTTTTCAGCCGCCAGCAAATCCCGATTCTCTATCTCTTTGTCTCTCATCTTTAAGATTTCTATTTGATTTCGAGCGAATTCAAGTGCTCAACACTTAAAAATCTTTCATGAGAGTTCAAGCCTTCTTTTTATTTGCTTGGGCTGCCTTTCGTTTTCTCTCCCACTCTATTTTGGGAGTTTGTGAGTTTGAATAATTTTTTGCAATTAATCTTGGGTGAATGTAGAGGCCAATTCGGCCATTCGTATAGTCGATGACCACCACCGATGAGGATGTTCATGACATGGCTCCATAAACTCTCCGATAGTAAGCCATTCTCCTCTCTTAATTTGGATTTAGGTCTAGATTCAAGAATTTTACTCTTCCGAGCTAAATCTAAATATATATCTGGGAGTTTTTTTACATGTATTTGATATGTGTTCTTTAAACATATTGATGTTGATGTTCTTGCTTGACGATGGTAATGATGACATTAAACCTAGATGTGCACCTCAAGCAATTGCGAATGGTGTGGGAGTTCTCGGTATGTGCCCATCTCTCGAATCGGTGATCAACCGCCAAACTTTTACGGCGACGGATCTATTCTTGAAAGATGAGAGCGTGCTTCTAGCTGCAAAATATCCTTTGTCATTTACTTTCCGGCATTCACTTTTTTCTACAATTATTGGGAGTTGTTATGCTTGAAAGCATTCTATGTAACTCTGGAGTATTATCTTAATTAATGAATGTAATGTTGCTTTCGATGAAAAAAAGAGAATACTCCCACACATTCGAAGTAGAAACTTCACCGAATATGAAATAACAACGTCAAACAGAATCACCTAAACCGAACCTATGCAAAAAAAAAAAAAAAAAATCGGGTCTTTTCGAGTTGGAGTATATGACGGTACTATGTTGTCCCAAGACACAATAATGGACTTATTTCAAAACCAAAACAGAGTAAGGCTCCATTTGTTTCGCGGAAAATGAAAGGTTTGGAAAATATTCTTCAAAAAAATGATAGCTTATATCGCTTATAAAAGTAAATAAAATAAGAATATTTTCATCCTTCACGGAAATACTTAGACTTAAAATGTTGTCGATAATGAAAATATTTCTTATATATTAATTATTTCAAGAGATATAAGCGATTATTTTTTATAAAATATTCTTCATACCATTCATTTTTTACGAAACAAACGGAGCTTAAATAATATTTATTAAACACATTCATGAAAGAAAACCCGAAAACCCCACTCAACCCAAATGTTTTTTTGTCTTCAATTATTGGTCTATGGGAGTTGGGTCCTAGGTCGGGTCTCAAAAAACATATACTCTTTACGTCTTGGTCAAATTTGATCGGGCATCGGTACGGACCCGAATCGAACCGACCTGGTGACACCCCCAAAGTACAAATTCCTTCAGCCATGTTTTCTGTTCTCACTCATTCATCCCTTGTGAACTGAAAACTAAAAACCAGTACTCAAGAACCTCATCTTATATAATTTGATTCGATCCATTCATTTCAGATTGGCCCCATTATCTTGTTGCCTTCACTTCTTCTTCTTCTTTTTTCGGACATTGTCAATCATATTCTTTAGCGAGATGTAATGGTATAATAGGCTAATCAAGACACATGATTAGACATTGAATTGAGCTTAAGAGGTGCAATCATGGTGGTTTCATCTTCGATTAAAGTCATAAAAAAACTGGCACCATCGACAACGACCTAACGATGTTGGATCACCATCATTTTGCTTTCGTCGAAAGTCCATGCCAGGACACAAGTGCCTTCCAAAGGAGGCCGGTTGCTTATGCAAATGTTGAGGTCATGGGGGAGTACGAATATGTCTGAAGAGTGGGCCTTCCCTGTGATTCTTGGCTTGGTTTTATTTGAGGAAGGAATAAAAGGGGGTTCCCACCCACCTATGCTCATTATCTCATCTTCATTCGCAAGCAAGTTCGCATGTTTGGCCAAATTTGGTGGGCTCAACTCAAGCCTAGGGTTAGGCCAAAAGTTTTGCTCTGCTAATATATAAATACCCACGTATGAATAGGGGAACTTATAAAAAAAAAAGTCACAAACATATTGTACGGATATCAATTCAGTCATAAACTTTTCAATTTGGTGAATTTAATCCCGAATATTTCCACGATTTGCTAATATAGTCATTTTGGCTAATTTTTGGCCGGCATATCGTTGATGTGGACCTCGGATGGCCGCTTTGTGTGGCACGACCGACAGTAACATGGACATTATTTGTAATTTTTCATAAATTTTTTGAATTTTGTAAAGTTATTTTGCTATGTTTTCTTCTCTTTTCGTTTCCTTTTTTTCACTGTGGGCCGGCGAGGATTGCCAGCCACTAGGTGAGGGCTGCAACCCTCGCCTATAGTCAGGGCGTGGCACGGGTGAGCGATAGTCGGCCGGCGATCGCTCTCTAGAGCGGGGAGGAGGATTCGATTTTCAGAGGATTCGATTTTCAGAGATTGACTCCATTATTCGTTGAATAATGCTAACATAACCGTAGTACTGAATCAGCAACAACATTGAAGACCAAAGTAGGTGAAAGGTAATGCAAAGTACAATAGAAGTTGAAAACCTAGGGTAAAGCATAATTCAACGGATCCTTATGCGTAGACATAATCAAGATCCGACAACGGCGACGTATATCTAATGGAAGATACTGTATAGCATGCCCCTCTCGATGTCGTGAAAACACCGGCTCGAGGGAATGAAAACCTCGGTTTCGCATAAATACCACGGAGCTCTCCTTACACAAGGGACCAGAAAGCTTCGCACTCGCAGCCGGCATTGGTGCACACCGGTGGCCTTCCACCGTCACGACTGTGCAGGGTCCATGACGAAGAGGCATTTCCATTGTCGTCGCATCAATCGTAGCACCTCGAGTAAAGAGGTCTCTGGCATCGGCACTCGTGGGCCGGCCACCCACAACCATCACGGCACATCGGTGGCCTCCCACATCCACCGTCGCACATTGGTGGCCTCCTGCAGTGGCAGCTGCACGGACAGAACCAACCGCAACCTCGATTGTGACATGGGGGACAAACGTACACCAGCCCCATCACATACACCGGCGGGTAACCTAGTACCGGTGGAGGAGGACACTGTTTTCTGGGAGGACATGTTTCTGTAGTTTGAGTGGATTTATCCTTTGTATCTGGTTTCTCAGTTTGAGTGGATTTATCCTTTGTAAGTGGCTTGCACGGTATAATGTCGATGCATAAAATGCAACATCCTCCCTTGCAACAAATCTTTTGCCGGACCTTCTCGGGACTGCAACACACCACTGTGATGGTCACCGTGTTTTGTTTCTCGTCGAAGATTCGATCTTTCACTTCTGCGTTCGCAAAGCTCTATCAGCTCAACGTATTACGAACATTTCTTGTTACTCATCATGAATAACTTTTGAGAAGGAGGAAAGGGAATAAAAAGAACAGACGCACACATCTGTGATTCATCGTGCGTTGAGAGTAATCGATAAGCGCGCAGATTAATCAATTGAGGCAAAGGCGAGGGACTCACGAGGGATCTCGCACAGGATTTTCTTGATCTTCTTGTAGCAGCGACGGCACTGAAGATCCACTTTGATCACCATCTTCGTCTCCTACAGCATTGAAAGCAGGCGCAACAAAATGAGCTAAAACATTGGGAAAGTATGGTCAAGAAGCCAGTTTTGAAAATCCAGATGAGAAGAACAGGAAGAGGATCGAAACAGGAGATCGAGAAGAGAAGGTCGATGAGATGGAGAGGCGAGCTGAAGTGAAGGCGGCTTTTGCACCTGCTCCGCCATGTTTCTTGAGCTCTGAGAAGATGAACTGCCGCTTCCTTGCACAGGTTCGCCTGCTCTAAATAGCGAAACGTGAAGGGTTCCTACGTTAGTTCTGCTGTCATTTTCGTGTTGATTACGAGAAAGAGCATGCGTTGAGCTCATGACGTCCATAGCATTACATCACTAGGTCCCTCGCATTATTGGGCTTTCACTTGGCAGCATGATGGGTTTATGAGTGCTATGGTGTGGTTCACACTCTCCATTCGATAGGAAAATACAGATCCCGCTCCTTGTGAGTGGGTTGGGGTTCGGAAGAGTTGCCCTCAGGGTCTGAAGGGAGCAATGCACACTTCGACGCTAGAGGTATTTTTTTTTTAATATTAAGCTTATATTTTATCTGTAATTTGAACTTTGTCTCATGAATATCTACTACTTTTATATAACATACTTCGTTTATAAATTGAAAGTTGTAATAGAGAGATGGAATATGCTAATTATAGTGAAATCATTTTCTAGATGTAGTCCCGATTTAAGGATGAACTATGATAAATATTACATCTCAATTTCTCTTTCTCGCATTCACGCTCTGTTTCATTGTGGTTGTGTGCCAAATTTTTACAATAAATAGATGATCATGCACGGGTTTTACCTTCCAATTACACTGGCTCATAGTCCGAACTACAACAGGAACATGAAATTACACTTCCTGTTTCCTTGAATCAACCAATATGGCAATTGGCTTTGAGATATCAACCAGCATTACTTCGGCAATTTTCTATATTTCTTTTCCAATCTCCTGAAATTGACTAACGTGGCAATTCGCCTTGAGATATCGACCAGGATTTGAATTCAATAAATTGGTGGACGTCACCGATCGATATATTTGGCAATTTGCAGCGACATGCAAAACTTCTTTAGATGGTAACTACAATTATGAACTTTCTTATTGATTGTTGACTATTACAACAGAGATAAGGATAAGGATAAGCCTAAGATCTAAAGTAGAAACGCCATTGGAAACGCGTCCCCAATTGTCTTTAACACTAGTTGGAGTCTTGGAGAGAGAGAGAGATGAACGATCGGAACAAGATTTAACGCGGTTCAGTTGACCAAGAAGAGAATCCTAAGAGAAATCCTCGATTCATCGTATCACCTTGGGAGTTTTTTTATTATCCTTAAATAGGATGGAATGCATTTACGGAGATAAACATGAATATATGTGGAAAAGGAAAACACAATTGTTATTTCCTTCTTTGCTGATTCGAGCCCGACCTCCTGCTACATTTGGACTCTGTTGACTAGTTTTCCTTATCTTTACAACACTTACAGCGAGGATGAGCTGTGCCGTGACTTTGTATACCTAATATCTAGAAAGTTATATGATGATTCGTCGTCGAATCATAAGAGTCAAGGCCAGCAGCGAAACGGGATTCGGGGGATAATGCTTCGCGAGCAAGGAAGAGGGGTCTCGTAACGACGTTAGTTTCGCATTCATGCTTAGTCGTAAATTAAGCTGACATAACTAAATTGATCTCTCTCTGCCTCCATGCAACCAACATATATTGGTAAGAGGTCATGTTGTGGTGTTGGGTCGAAATTTCCTTGCTCGCGAAGGCGACGAAACCTACTCCAATGAGATAAATTTGGCATTGAAAGGAGGTTGTACGCCACCTTTGCAGAGCAATACTCATTCGTAAGTGCAAAGTTTTATCTTCACTCGAATGCGCACTCTAAAAAGAGGCATGGCATCTAATTCCCCGTCCTAGTAGTCCACATCGACTGAAGATGTCTTGAACTAGAGTTCATAGCCTCCGGTGGAGCATGCACCTCATGGCGGCCCGTCGCTTCGAAAGAGGAGTACAGCACGAGGACAAGAACTCCGTGGCTCATGATTCTTGGGCACAAGCGACCGCAACCGGAGTTCTTCAGCTTGTCTAGAGGAACAAACCAAACTGTTACGGGATAATGGCATAATTAGTCCGTCAAATTTGGCCAAATATGCAATGTGATCCCCGAACATTTAATTTTGTTTAACGTGGTCCTTAATCTTTAGCATAATGTTCAATATGCTCCATGAAATTTTAATTTGTTCAATATGCTTCCTGAACTTTTGCTACGTATTCAAGTAGTCCTTGAAATTTTAATATGAAAATATTAAATATTATTTTTCATTAATTCAAGATCAAAGACAACATTGAATATTTTCATACGATCCATGGTCTACATTAATCATGTACTAAAAGTACAAAGGCTGAACAAATTAAAAGTTGAAAAAATAAATAAATTAAAAGCTCAAGGACCACATTGTACATTGAACTAAAGTTCAGCGACCATATTAAGCAAATTAAAAATTTAAAGATCATATTGCACGTTGAAACAAATTTTAGGGCATTTTCCTTGCTTTTGTCGTATTAAGTGTTGATGCTGCTCTTGTATGAAGAGCTAGACATACTTTCACTGACACTAGTTTAGGGAACCTCATCAAAATATAGTCGTTAAGTGATACCCGCGCACTGTGAATTCTTGTTAATGGCATTACCACAACCTCCCAAGATGGCACAAAAGCAAGTTGACCCCTCTTGGTATCGTGGGATTTCCAATGAACTCTTCTGGGCCCAGACCAAGAATTGATCAACAGTTGTAATTAGTAGCAGGATTATGCGATATGGTCTTTGATTTGTAGCGGGTTCTTGAGGGCTTGTACATAGGAAAGAATGAGAACAGTACCAAAAAAGTTTTTAATATATTGCATTGGTACTCATTTAGTTCTAAACCTTTCAAGTGGATCAATTTAGTCATAAACCTTTTTTACATTAGTATCAATTCAGTTCATTCGGCTAATTTATTCCAATAATTATTGATGTAAACGTCGACCGTCCTACGTAACATGGCTGGTGCTCACCCATACCAACCATGGCAGGCCATGAAAGAAAAGAAAGAAAACAACGAAAAAATATGAATATTAAAATTTGTTAAAAATATTCATGTCAACATGACGGATGGCATCCGTGCAGCAATTTACGGTATTAATTGGCCAAATGGACTCAATTGATACCAATGTGAAAAGATTTAGAACTACGTTAAAACCAATCAGTAGGTTTAGGTCTTTTCAGGTACTTTTCCCGAAAAGAAGAGAAATTGCTTCTCATGAATGCACAACATTGGGGCCCCATTCTCTCTAAGCACTCATAAATGTAAACAATGTAACCTCGGACTGTTCACATTTAGACTCCTTTTGTTTAACGGAAAGTAAGTGATTTGAAAATATTTACCTAAAAATGATCGCTTATGACGCTTACGAAAATGAATAAACGAAAAATATTATCGCCGCCCACAAAAATAATTGGACATAAATATTTATCGATAATTAGAACATTTCAAAGTTAACTAATTATCACAAGCCATACACTCGATCAATTTTAAGAAAATATTTGTCAAATCAGTCATTTTATCGCGAAACAAACGGAGTATTATTTATCTTCCAATCTTTTTTGAATGGGCTAACATGACATTTTACCTTGAGATATCAACCAGAATTTCCGTGAAAGAAGTTGGTGATCAATACATTAAGGACATCTTTAAGATGGCAACTACAATTCCGCCCGAGCCTCAAAATAATGGATTTATCAAAATAAAAATTTTGTATACGGTTAAAATTTAATGAGACATCAAATTAGATACGGTATGGGATAGAAGATTTCAACCCGATATTAAATATCTTCCGACCATTTTATATTACTCAATTATGACCGCTATGTGTTTTAAATCTTGCCGGTCCATTTTTTTTAAATCAAAAAATCTTGTCAGCTAACAGAGAAAGGATAAGCACAAAAGGCTAAAATCAAAAGTAGACAATCATTGGACCGTCCTCACGAAATGTGTCTTTTAGCAGTATAGTTGTGGGCAGAGAGAGAGAGAGAGAGAGAGAGAGAGAGTCACAAGTAACAACTAGGCCTTGGCAAAACCGACCATGATGTGAAATCAAGGAGGACAATTCTTCACGTGCAAAGTTATCGATTTCGCATCTGTCGGCGGCCCTGGGTAATTCTCCAAATTTCATCGCGATGGGAGAATGTGTTTCGTGTTCTTGCTAGCTTTCAATTGAACAGGCATAACCAATTTGATCAATCTGTTTCTATCCGTAACGCGATGAACATACATATCTCTGTGAGATCCTATTGTCTAGTTGTGCCGAAAGCTCCCGATTGCCCTAATCGACATCATTCGGTTGAAAAGAGAATATCAAAGACATCATCATTCTTCTCTAGATCAACCTGCCCAACCATCTGAACTAGAAGCTTCTCTTTTTGATTGGCACATCATAATTCGATCTTCTTTGAACAACCTTGTAGGCCTCCCCCAACTTAATGGATCATCGGTTACGATACTAATTTGTTGGGGAGCGTGCATCTGAAACACATTCTCCCAAGGAAATCACTAATAGGGAGCTGAAGTACGTACCTGTCAATATATCCAATTAGACCCACGTTCGTTCAAAAACTTAAGCCAATGAATTATGAGCTAACTAAAATAGATTAACTACTCTACACCACATTGATTCTCCAATCGTACATCATAACAATTTTCCTGGCAGATTGATCATAATGCCCAATTCACTTTTTCATTTCGTTTTAGTGGCCGAAATAAACCCTTTTTCAAGATCATGAATATGTGGCTAAAGAAATGATGATAGAATAAATTTGTCATTGATAAGACGTCGTCGTCATCTTTATTTCATTTCAATTTGTGAAGGCCATTCCATGGTGCGATCGACCTGTTCTATCACGGAATGAATCATCATCAGGGGGCGAGCCAAAGACACGAACGTGGGACGAGACATGAAAAGGACTAAGGTTTTTATTGGAATTGAGAAATCGACAAGTAACGAGTCATGTGTTGAACAATTATTTGACCACATATACCTCCACACACTATACCAGACCACCAACCTTATCAATCTTTCTATACCCACAAAGACAAAGACCCCAAGATAGCCCTCAAACATTGAGTTATAATGCTATCTTTCACCGAATTGCTACATAAGATAATCGACGCGAGAAAATTTGAGATCGATCACATGACGGTGCACCCAGTCGGATTTTCTTCACTAAAGTAATCACATCGGCTCACGTAGTAACCCCTGCTCCCACCTTGGCACTCGTAAGCCGGGCTTCCGCATCCGTCGTAGCACAGCGCTGGCCTCCCATGCCCGTGATATAACATGGTCCCCCACAATACCCTTCATAGCATGGACACCAGCAGACCCCCACCATCGGATACATTGGCACCGGCGGGTAGCCCGGCACTGCCTTTGGCCCCTTCGGGGGCGGCGGCTGCGGAGATGGCTGTGGAGGCTTCGGTGGGGCTGGTTCGGGGGCTTTCGGTTTCAGGGGCAGTACAGGTGCAGGTGCAGGTGCCGGAGCTGGAGCCGGAGTCAGAGCTGGAGCCGGTGGCTTGGCGGATTTTTTCGGAGGCTCTTTGGGCTTCTCTGGCTCCTTCTTCTCGGGCTTTTTTGGCTTCTCGGGTTTCTTCTCGGTTTTCTTCTCGGGCTTCTCCGGCTCCTTGGGCTTCTCCGGCTTCTTCTCCAGCTCCTTGGGCTTGTCGGGCAGGATCTCCACGCTCTGCACCGTCTCGCCGCCCTCGCAGATGATCTTCTGCCGGATCTTCTCCGGGCTGCAGCACACGACGGTGATCAACACCGCGTTCTGCTTCTCATCGTATATCTGGTCTCGGATTTCTCTTGTTCACAAGTTAATTCATAGCAACCTCAGCCGAATCAAATCAACCGAGTTCAACAGCAATCACTCATAAAGAAATGACAACAATTTGAAGCTAAAAAGAGGGCAAAAAAAGAAAAGAAAACAGAGAGAGAGAGAGAGAGAGAGAGAGAGAGAGAGAGAGAGGTCACGAGGAAATTTACAGAGTACTTTCTTGATCTTCTTGTGACAGCGACAGCACTGCAGATCCACCTTTATCAACATTCTGGTCACCTGCAATAAACAAGAACAACGCAAAACTCAATAAAGCCACGCGAATCAAACGAATGCTTTTCCCAAACTTCTGCAGACGAAAGCATCAGGGGCGAAACGAAAAAAAAAAAAAAACAGAGGAATGACAAAGATTGGACCCGGCTAAAGATTAACCAAAAACAGAGTGGCAATTGCTCTGAGGATGAAGGGAAGAGGGACGGAAGTGGTGGGCATCGAGAGAGATGAGATAGAAGGAAAGAGGAGGAAGAGGAGGAGAGGGCTCACCTTCGCTGCCATGGCTGCGGGAAGAGACAAGATCTGGAGAGCTCGAGAACGAGTGGAATGGGAAGTGGTGGAAGGAAGGAGCGAGTGATGATGGTGGGGAGGTGCTAGCGATGGATGAATATGAATGATGGAGAATGATAACGGTCCGGGGAAGATAGCGGAAGGTCCCCCTTATAAAATTCAATAGCAATTTGAAGAAATACAATGATGTGAAATCGGAATCAATCAAGGCAAATTATATTTCGGGTCTTTTGGGTTCGGACGAAACGAAACCCGAGTAGTTTTATCTGTGGAGCGAGTACCATTAGGCATGCGATCGTACTGATAAAAGGATTGGAGGGTGGGGGACCTTAGTATCATAGGTGCGGGATTTGATTCCCGCGCTGTACAAGTAGATAGAGCAAAAGTTAGTAAGAAAAGAGTAATAAATAGGACAAACAAAAAAAAAAAATCTAATTGAACGATTTTATGCATATTCAATTTTAAAAAAAAAATACGTTTATATGCAATTTGCAATGCTAAATACCAATCGGATGTGGACACGTGAGGATGACATTGAATTTCATGTGCTCGTGATGATTGCCTTCTCAAATGGATGGAGAGCTCCGGTCCAATTCTGTGGATTATCTCATTCTGATGGAATCACTTGGAATTTTGGTGAAAACTGGTGAAGCTGTGGTGAATGTGTTTTGGAATTTTCGTATAAGTTTTTTCCTCATTGAGTTGTTTCCGATTCCATATTGCATAGATTCGAGGGTTCCATCGGTATATAAATCTCGTGGAGCTTTAAAACTAACACGGAGCGTTAGTTTTAGGCCGCCTGGAGCCGTCAAGGAAAGGCAGCCCTCGACGATCGCGAGGGACAACCTTGCCCTTCCCGGGCACAATAGGCGAGGGCAACCCTCACCTAGATCTAGTGAGGGCTCGCCTCGCGGCCGTCAAGGGGGGCCTCGCCTTGATGCCACCACCCCCTTGACGACCATGAGGATGGGCTCGCCCCGCCCGGGTGAGGCCGCCTCTATTGGGACTATCGAGGCGAGGGCTCGCCTTGCCCACCGCGCCTATCACCTATCAAGGGCAACCAATGGCTATACCAATGAAGGTCAATAAGCTTCTAAGAGGACTTTCAAAGGAATGAAATCACATCAAAACACCCATTCGAGAGACCTATTGCATAATTAATCCTATGTTGAAATGCCTTTGTTTTTCCTATGTTGTTGTTGTTCTTGAAATATTAAGTAGAATCAAGCCAAGTGTCACTCCAAAAAGTTTGCTGATCGATCTAATAGGCACTTAGGCAATTTTACCTTCTTAAGCTCATTTGTACTTGATGAATTTTCGGAAACTCGTGCCTATTGCATAGATAATCCTCTATTAAAGTACGTTCGCTACACCAACAAACAACACCCTGCTAACGATGGGCTTCGGCCAAGTGGGGCCGTCTGTCTTGAGTTGTACCAAAGCTAGGGTGGAAATGGCGAGTCTAGCATGTCTATTTCATCTCGCGTCGCTTAGATACAGTTTGTTGCATTGTGAAAGATAATTCTCGAGCAACCTTAAAAACGAGCCGTATTAAATTAAGATTTTGCAAAATGAATGATTCGAAAATATTTTCAAAAGAATAATCGAGTACAATAATTCGTCAATGAAAATATTTTTTTTATTATCGACAAAATTTAATGTCATACATTTTCTTGGACAATAAAAATATTTTTCTTTATTCATTCTTGTAAGCGAAATAAGCTATTTTCTTAGAAAGATATCTATTATGTCATTCGATTTCCTCGAAACAAACAAAGCATAAAATGATTCTTATAGAGCTTTGCCTTCTGAATTTAAACTAGTGAATTTGTGGTTTTTACACAAAATATGGTATTGATATTTTTTTTTTTTATTAAAAAAACAACCCTGAACACTAACAGGCTCCTGACCATATATCATAAACGAAAATACACGGATAAAAACAAACTCCAAAAGCAGACAAAAGAGGATCCGGTTGGGTCTTTGATGACCCGACCCGACCCGACTTGGAGAACGCCGGCATGCATGGAATTCAGCACCTGAAATTCTTCACCCTCTTTTTGAATCGCACGTTCGGCATTGAACACTCATCATTTTTTCCCTGTTCTGATTGCTGACTTCTTAATCTTCGCTCACGTCCGCATGTGCTGGCCTGGAATTATTCTCTCGATTTGATTGGTACACCTCACCTAACAAAAATTGAAATTAAAGTCTCACTATTTAAAGCAGTAGATTGATTTAATTAACCCAATGCAGTCCTAAATCTTTGCGTGAAATTTTAATGTAGTCGCTTTGGTTGATTATTGTCGAAACTCTCTGACATGCGTCCAACTATTGTCGGTTCATCTTACGCCGCATGCTGACGTGAACAATTGACAAGTTACTACATCGATTAATTAAAGCGGCAATCAACTTAAAAAATTGCATAGAAATTTCGCACAAATTTTTTTTAACTATATAAACAAAATTAAAAGATTTAGGACCAAATAAGCATCCTTAAGGTTTTGGACTGATTGAGTAACTATCCCAATACTAATTCTAGCTTAACCCCGAGAACAGTGCAAGGCTAGTTCAAGGAGAACCACTTCAGTTTTCAAATTTGTAATCCGGAACTAGCCTAGAACCCGATTCGATTCTTGATTCTAAGACGAGAACCAATCGGTGTTGGTTCTCGATTCCAAAGTATGGGAAGTCGAAAGTCGCAATATCGCTTCCCTCTTTAGGCCGAAATCGATCTGTCCTAAAACCAATTTACCTTATGTACGTTAGGTATCATCCCTCGTTTTGCAAAGACTTATCTAGTTATCGGAACCCTAAATTTGAGTTCCAAGGCGTCATCTCTCTGTTTGCAAAAGACTTGACTGGTAATCGAAACCCTAAATTTGAGTTTTGAGTTCTTCCACGTAGTTTGGCCAGGAGTAATTATGGGCCATGCACCCCCCACACGGCGACCGTCCACGTGTCCCCAGACATCGTGCTGCGCATCTTGGATCAACACCCGTGCTTTGGTTGGCTCCTCCTAGTCGTTTGCCCTAACCATTTGCAGTTTGAGTGTCGGTGAGCAAATAAATAATTCATCAAAATAATAAATTGTAAATTTTGGTTGTCAGTGACGCAAGGATCGAGTTGGACAATTGAATTATGAGGGGCCCGATTTTGTCTTTACATTTAGGAAGCTTTTACACGTTTAGATTGTAGATTAGCGGTTGAAAAAGTTTGTTACTATTTGCGTAAAATAAATAATAATAATAAAAAATAAAAATAAAAAAACCTAGCCGCCGGTCTCCTTCCTCTCTCTCCCTCTCTCTCCCTCTCATCTCCACACAACTCGTTTTTCTCTATCTCCATGGAGGAGGGAAGGATTAGAACTAGATCTCTCCCTCCCCTCCTCTCTTCGTTAATTGATTTAGTTTTTTTTTTTTTCCTTACTTTCTCTCCACATTTATGGAGCCTTTTTATTCTGATCTAGTCTAATTACGAAAGCCTCCTTCTCTCGTTTCCGGGAGGCTTTTTTTTAAGTGTGTTTTCGGGATTTCATTTCTCTCGAATTTCGTTAGCATACAAGTCCAATTTCAAAGGAAATCGGAAGAGTTTTGAAGGATTTGATGAGACCACAGCCAACTGCTCTAAAAGTTTAAGTTGAAATTTGAGCTCAAGACGTCCCGCTCTGATACCATTTCAAAGGATTGCAAGGTTTCACTTTGCTTTTTTTTTTTTTTTTCGGATATGAGTGAAATGCTTGTTTGACAAAAATAATGCAAAAACATGACATATGCTAAAATTAAGTTATTATTATGTGGGGAGTAGCCATCATCCCTTTTATTACATACATTTGATCGGGCAAAAGCTCATAACTATGAATTTAGGGGACCTTGTGAAAGTAACTTTTATGACTCAATGACTACTCCCAACATTCCTCTCTCTTCCTCTCCCCCTCCCCCTCGCCCTCCCCAATCCCTAGGTTTTTCAGCCGCAGGCAAATCCCGATTCTCTATCTCTGTCTCTCATCTTTAAGATTTCTATTTGATTTCGAGCGAATTCAAGTGCTGAACATTTAAAAATCTTTCATGAGAGTTCACGCCTTTTTTATTTGCTTGGGCTGCCTTTCCTTTTCTCTCCCACTCTATTTTGGGAGTTTGTGAGTTTGAATAATTTTTTGCAATTAATCTTGGGTGAATGTAGAGGCCAATTCGTCCATTTGTATAGTCGACAGCCACCACCGATGAGGATGCTCATGACATGGCTCCATAAACTCTCCGATAGTATGCCACTCTCCTCTCTTAACTTGGATTTAGGTCTAGATTCAAGAATTTTACTCTTCCGAACTAAATCTAGATATATATTTGAGATATTTTTTACATGTATTTGATATGTGTTCTTTAAACATATTGATGTTGATGTTCTTGCTTGGTGATGGTGATGATGACGTTAAACCTAGATGTGCACCTCAAGCAATTGCGAATGGTGTGGGAGTTCTTGGTATGTGCTCATCTCTGAATTTGGTGATCGACCGTCGAACTTTTACGGTGACGGATCTATTCTTGAAAGATGAGAGCGTGCTTCTAGTTACAGAATATCCTTTGTCATTTACTTTCCAGCATTCACTTTTTTCTGCAATTATTGGGAGTTGTTATGCTTGAAAGCATTCTATGTAACTCTCGAGTATTATCTTAATCAATGAATGTAATCTTTCTTTTGACGAAAAAAAAGGAGAATACTCCCACACATTCGAAGTGGAAACTTCACCGAAAATGAAATAACGGCGTCAAACAGAATCGCCTAAATTGAACCGATGCGAAAAAAAAAAAAATCGGCTCTTTTGGAGTTGGAGTATATGACGGTACTATGTTGTCCCAAGACACAATAATGGACTTATTTCAAAACCAAAACAGAGTAAGGCTATATTTGTTTCGCAAAAAATGAAAGGTTTGGAAAATATTCTAAAAAAAATGATCGTTTATATCGCTTATAAAAGTAAATAAAATAAAAATATTTTCATCCTTCACGGAAATGTTTAAACTTAAATAGTAGTCGATAATGAAAATTTTCTTATATGCTAATTATTTCAAGAGACATAAGCGATTATTTTTATAAAATATTCTTCATACCATTCATTTTTCACAAAACAAACGAAGCTTAAATAATATTTATTAAACACATTCATGAAAGAAAACCCGAAAACCCCACTCAACCCAAATGTTTTTTTCTTCAATTATTGGTCTATGGGAGTTGGGTCCTAGGTCGGGTCTCAAAAAAACATATACTCTTTACATCTTGGTCAAATCTGATCGGGCATCGGTCCGGACTCGAATCGAACCGACCTGGTGACACCCTCAAACTACAAATTCCCTCGGCCATGTTTTTTGTTCTCACTCATCCATCCCTTGTGAACCGAAAACTGAAAACCGGTACTCAAGAACCTCATCTTATATAATTTGATTCGATCCATTCATTTCAGATTGGCCCCATTATCTTGTTGCATTCACTTCTTCTTCTTCTTTTTTCGGACTTTGTCAATCATATTCTTTAGCGAGATGTAATGGCATAATAGGCTAATCAAGACACATGATTAGACATTGAATTGAGCTTAAGAGGGTGCAATCATGGTGGGTTTCATCTTTGATTAAAGTCATCAAAAAAAGGGGACCATCGACAACGACCAAACGATGTTGGATCACCATCATTTTGCTTTCGTCGAAAGTCCATGCCAGGAGACAGGTGGCCTCCAAAGGAGGGCGCTTGCTTATGCAAATGTTGAGGTCATGGGGGAGTACGAATATGTCCGAAGAGTAGGGGTGTCAATGGTTCGGTTTAGTTCAGTTTTTTGAAAAACCGAACCGAACCGAACCATTAGTCAATATACTTAAACCGAACCAAAATTTGTCTTGAACCAAATTGAACCGAACCGAAAAACTCAGTTCGGTTCGGTTCAGTTTTTAGTTAAGACACCCATCTTGTGCATGACCCAATGGCCACCCCGAGGCTCAAGCTGGCCTCCCTCGAAACCACCGCCAACCACCACAGCTTCGCTCCCTCTCTTCTTCATTTGAGCTCCCCAAGTACTCCTCACTATCATCAACATCGTAATCCCATCCCCTCATCATAATCAAATCCCAACATGGGTCCGGGTTGTGGTGGTTGGAGCTTCTTGCACGCCGTCTCGACCACCAACTGCCGAGAACCCACCAAACCCGACCAAAAATCACTCGTTTACGTCCACTCTCTGGCGAGAGCTTCCTCGCTCAGGCTCAGCCCACGGAGCTTGAAGCTCTGCACGGAGAACCTAGGCAGCGAGAGCGGCAACATCGTCCCCTTCGACAACGACAATGATGGCGACCCCCGAGGCGAGATCAAGAAGGGCGAAGAGGGAACGGACAGACCCGAAGCCTCGGTCGACGCGACAAATTGCGAACCAGGAAACGCAAGTGAAAAAGCAAAACCCCGGACTAATGTTAATAACAGCAACAAGAAGCCGTTCACTGCTCCGATGAGAGAGAGCACGAAGAAGAAAAGGGTAGAGAGAAGAAGAGGAGAGAGAATAAAGTAGAAAGGGGGGGAGAAGAGAGAGAGAGTGCACGAAGATTAAAGAAGAGAGAGAATAAAGCAGAAAAAGGAGGGAAGAGAGAGAATGCACGAAGATAGAAGAAGAGAGAGAATAAAGCAAAAAAAGGAGGGAAGAGAGAGAGAGCGCACGCGGACAGAGGAAGAGAGAAAAAGCAGAAATGGGGGGAGTGACAGAGAGCGCAGAGTAGTGAACAGTAAGAGAGGATAGAGAAAATCGTGAACTAAACCGAATTGATATGCACTGAACCGATCTATTAAATTATCCATATTCTTTGACTATTAACCGAACCAAAACCGAACTGAACTT
Source organism: Rhodamnia argentea (assembly GCF_020921035.1). Lineage (NCBI taxonomy): Eukaryota > Viridiplantae > Streptophyta > Magnoliopsida > Myrtales > Myrtaceae > Rhodamnia > Rhodamnia argentea. Next base: position 3,411,775 of record NC_063152.1, on the reverse strand, counting down.
AAAATGCACAAAATTTTTCCTCGGTTCGGTTCAGTTCAGATTTTGGTTCAGTTTTTAGTTCGGTTTTGACACCCCTACTGAAGAGTGGGCCTTCCTCGTGATTCTTGGCTTGGTTTTATTTGAGGAAGGAATAAAAGGGCGTTCCCACCCACCTATGCTCATTATCTCATCTTCATTCGCAAGCTAGTTTGCATGTGTGGCCAAATTTGGTGGGCTCAACTCAAGCCTAGGGTTAGGCCAAAAGTTTTGCTATGCTAATATATAAATACCCACTTATGAATAGGGAAAGTTATAAGGAAAACAAAGGCCACGAAGATATTGTACGGATGTCAATTCAATCATAAATTTTTCAATTTGGTGAATTTAATCTCGAAAATGTCCACGATTTGCTAGTATAGTCATTTTGGCCAATTTTGGGCCGGCATATTGCTGATGTGGACCTCGGATGACCGCTCTATATGGCACGACCGGCGGTGACATGGACATTATTTGTAATTTTTCATAAATTTTTTGAATTTTGTAAAGTTATTTTGTTATGTTTTCTTCTCTTTTCGTTTCCTTTTTTTCGTTGTGGGCCGGCAAGGATTGCCGGCCACTAGGTGAGGGCCGCAACCCTCGCCTACGATCAGGGCGTGCCACGGGCGAGCGACGGTCGGCCGGCGACTGCTCCCTAGAGTGGGGAGGAGGATTCGTTTTTCCAAGAGATTGACACCATTTATATTAGGAATCAGAAATGGAGACCTCGGTGTCTCTCACCTCCGGGGGATCAAGCCTCACTAATTTCCAGAACGATGGGTAAAGATGTCGATGCTTATCGTGAAACAAAAAATAAACTTTGGAACAACTCCTTTCAGACGTGTGAATTTTGGAACAACCTTCTTGATTCAATTGAAAATGTTATTCAAGTAAAGTATTCGGATACAAACCGCCGCCTTTTTTTAACAAGTTGAACTTTCACATTATGTGAGCAGGAGGGTTTATGTTTCAATCTTTATAGACCCATATTTACCTCTCAAATAATGCTTTCACAGGCTCTACTCTTAAGGTGCGTTTATTTCACTAAAAACCTCATGACGAAGGAAAATAGTTTCCACGAAATTATTTCGAGGAAAATGGTTCGTTTTCGTTTATTTGGTGATTTAAAAAAAGTGATTTCCACAAATTTAAACTTGTCATTTTCGATCCATGAAAAAAAAATTCTGCAGATTGGTTAATTTTCCATCGTCCAAACATCGAAAAGCCTGAAAATAATTTCTCAGAAACAACTTTTTTGCTTAGCCTTACTTACGCTCGAAATGGGGTGGTGGCTCTTGGTTAAATCAACCCACATCACTAGCTATGAGCTAACCCCTTCTTTGACTTGGGTGGATTGCTTTGCTTTGCGAATCTTCTTCGATGTTCGTTTTCTCCTGAAGGCATTGCCGGTCCACTTCCTTAATTTTCAGCTGAGAAAGTCAAAGAAATAAGGCGATCAATTTTGAATAGGAACGGACCCCATGAATAGGGGCGATCTATGCATTTGAAGATAGGCTAATAACATTGAATGAATGGAAAGTTCTATTTATATAAAAAAAAAAGAATTGATTTATAAAATTTTATTCAAGACAACTGCAAAACAAAAAAAACAAAAAATCATCCTCGAGATTTTCAAATACCTCCTCACGATTTGAAAGCTTGCGATTCGCCTGTCATGTTCGGCCCGAATTCTAACTCCATAAGTGAAGTCCATCGTCGAGGTTTTGGTGGTTCGGGGAAACAGTGGTGACTTTGTAAATTATGTATGGATGAGAGGTGCAACTTGAAATCCAATGACTAAGTAAAGATGGTATTTTGTATATATCTCGAAACACGAGGCGGGTTTTTGATATGAAGAGAAAAATTTTGGAAATGATTATTGTCGAGTTTCAATAATTACGGAAGCGGGACCTAATTGGAGGTCCTACACAAGTACGAGGTTCGGACTCGAAGATTTTGACTCACTTGGTTTCGATAATCGCAAGCCTCTTTTTCGCATCACTTGGTAAATCAATTATGAAAAATGTAAAGATTTAGCTGAACCTCTTATTTGGGCCGTATAAACTAATATTTTTTTTTTTTTTGGGGGTTGGGTAACGAGAAGAGCAAGAATGCACTACCTTAAGGAAGCCCATACAAGAGACTATGTCCATTGTCCAAAGACAGAGGCCGAGGACTAGGTTTGAAGCTGGGCATGGGCCAGATACACCGCATAAAGAAAGTCATAAGAGAGGTGGCAATTTCATCTGTAAATGCTTCGTCATGTCGCATTGTACAATCCCGCCATCTTGGCTCCTTGAAGTAATTTAATCCCGATGTTCGTCGATCGATAATAGTTGAGCACGACATTTTCGGACTGGATCAAGAAAACCTCGCGAATGAAATCGAAAAAATTACCAAAAAAAAAAAAATCCTAAGCTTATTTTAATTTTTTTTAAAATTTTACAATTTTTCTTTTCTTTTTTCTTTTTCCTTTTTTTTTCCTCCTCCCCTCACCTCCCTACCTCCAGCTAGAGAGGTCGAAACCCCGCCAAGGCCAGGCCAGGCGAGACTCGGTCTAGCAAGCCCGGATTTGAGCAGGCGAGGTCGAGCCCCGCCATGGCCGCTTGAGGCTCGACCTCGCCGGCTCAAATCAGGGCTTGTGAGGCCGAGCCTTTCCGGGCTCCGGTGGGGCTTGATCTCATCGTCATTATTATTAAATTAATGTCTCGAGGTTGAACCGTTTATGGAATACATCAAATTTGTTAAGTGACGGGAAATAAATCCAAGAATTCTAATTGGATTAGAATTGGACGTCTGTTTGCTGATGTGATTGGGGTCGCTCAACAAAGGAATTAATCGTTTGACTTCTTAAAGCCCACTAAGGAAATAAAAGAAGGGCAGCGGTATAAAGGAATCAATCCTTTGACTTCTTAAAGCCCACAAGAAAAGGCTGGATGCGAAAGAAAGGTAAAGAGGACGTTCCTGCTTGAGCCGTGCACGGAGCAAACAACAAAATATCAATTTCTCTCCGTGAGTTTCCTTAGCGAGATTTTCGTGAGAGATTGTGAGATGTTACTCGTGGATTTGCGCTGGGCTTAATTTAGGTGCGGAAAATACTCGAGTGCATGAGCGATTGTAAATCTAATTCTCCGATTATGGTGAATTATATTGTCGACTCTCTCCGTGAACGTAGGTACCGACATTCGGATTGAGCCACGTAAATATGTGGTATCCTTTATTGCTCCACGTAATTTCTCTGGTGATTCCTTATTGACTTATTTGCAGGATATGTCGGCGTTGTCCATGTTATTATCTCAACGGCTATCTCGCCGGGCGATGCCAAGGTCGACCCCGGCCATGGCCGGGCGAGACTTGGCCTCTTTGGTCACGTCTCCGGTCGGTCAAGCGAACTTTGGTGATCGGCTGGAGGTAGGGAGGGGAGGGGGAAAGGAAAAAAAAGGAAAAGAAAAAGAAAAAAATATATTAAAAAATTATAAAAATTCAAAAAAATATTAATATATTTGGTCGCCGGCCACCGCGCGTTTACGTCAACATTGGCCGGTCAAAATTCACCGGATGGACTGAAATGGCCCAATTACAAAAGATTTAGAACTAAATCGGTAAAAAAAAAGCAAGATTTATGACTAAATTGGCACAATTACAATAGATTTATGACTTTTTTGATAATTTTCCCAATAAAATCACTACGGGCAGCAAAAATGGTCGCGACTTCGTGTCTCGAGCTCGATAGCTGCTCACACGCGACCTCTTGAGACCAGGCCACGAGAAAGTAATTTCCGACGAAAACTTCGCGATTTTAAGTGCCCTTACGGGTTCAGGGAAAGGCAAACTAGAAATGACAGGCGGGCGAGGAAGGCGCGAGCTCGGAGATTATGATGCCGAAGCGATTCTCCGAATCCTTACATCTTGACAAGCTGTCGGGCTCTCGTGAACTCCTTCTTTAATGTTCGAGTGGTCCTAGGAACCGATGTTGATGTTGGCCTTGTTTTTATGTCCTTTACATATGGGGATCGGACGTAAATGCTAGCATTACCACCCATGGTGCGCCTAGTGCCAGTGCGGCCACTTAGGAAAAAAGGACCCGATTTGAGCCGTCTTCAAACACGTGTGGACCACGAAAAAGAAAGATACTGTCTAAATTCTTCCGAAGGGGTGGATATCATGGAAACCCTTGTTCATACACGACTTCATGCTTAAATTTTTTTTTTTTTTTTGGGTCAATACTAAATTAGACCTTGGGTTTTCGGACAATTGTCGATCATTGAAATTCGACCGACTCCAGAAAAGTTGTGCGGGTCTAAACTTACAGAGCTTCGCGTTAATCCTCTCTATTGAACTATTGTCACGTGACATTAAGATGCACGTATGAGGTTGTCGAGCGAAAGAAGTCTCACAACATGGATGCGATGTGATACGAAGGAGTTAATATACTCTAGTTGGTCAACCCTCCTTAATTTAAGCTTTTAAGTGAATGTGAGTTCGACTAAGATCGAACTTGAGCTCTCTTTTGATGACCTCTCCCAAGAAAAGTTGTTGGGTGTCTACCTCGTCGACCCGAAATAATTATACCTCAAGATTGGTACATTTGAACATTCCACCCGGATGGTATTCACCAAACTCAATCTCCCTCCACCTCTCTCACTCCTCTTTCTCCATGTGAACAACCCCCTCAAGATGAGAGACCTCAGGCCACTCATGTTAGGATTCAATGCACAAACCACAAGCAAAGTAAAGCGTAAAAACGAGAAAAGAAAATTGACACAAGGTTTATTCTAATTCATCCTTAAACTAGGATTACGTCCGGCAGAGAATTTCACTATAATTAGCACCTCACACCTCTCTGTTACATTACTCAATTACAAACGAAAAAGAGTATCTATGACAGTAACTATTCATAAACCCAAATCCAAAATACCCATGAAAAATATGAGCCATTGTGTTTTCCCATCGATGGGAAGTATGAACCACATCCCAACAACGCACACTACTTGCCGACTTCGTTTTTGCTGTTCAAGTTTCAACAAATTTTATGTTTTGTGAACTATGGTTTGCCAGTGTTGATTCATTTTATTCCCATTCGTAAGACAGCTTATCTCACATAGCTTCAACCTATATGGAGATCCTGACGATCAAGGTGTGGATCTTACAATGAAACCCGCAAGATCAATGTTTAGGATAATGTTGTTCTACATAAAAGGAATATATGGAAGACCATCTCCTCCACAGGTAAATGAAATCGACTCTCGCAAAAGGCCAACATCAGGATAAGAACAGCCTAACGAGCAAAGGACAAGGAACCTGTGGTCATGATCATGGGGTCTTCAAGTGAAGACCGTGCAATGTTGCTCCACAGTTAGATTGATGTACATAGTCTCCACCCTCAACAAATCAAGTGGCACATCGATCCTCCCGGAGGGCAAGCCTAAGTGGGACGGCACCACGGCCGTAAAGGAAACAGAAACAGCTCATGCTTAAATGACAACGAGCTCTTGAAGTTTCATACTTGGAAAAATTATCCAAAAAATCCTAAACTTATTATACGATCGAAATTGACTAGAATGTCACGTCAACAATTTCTGTCCAAAATAGATCGAAAAGATTAAATGGACAAATCGTTAAAAGGTTTGAGACTAGAGTGACGAGTCTTCAAAAGATTTAGGATTAAATCAGCACAATTGAAAGGTTTAAGACTAAGTTGACAAGTTGTCAAAAGGTTTAGGATTAAATTGGCAAAATTGAAATTTTATATCTGAATTGACTGCCGTACAATAGGTTTAAAACTTTTTGTACAATTTTTTCCTCTCTCTCAATAAAAATCGGAGATCATAGGCGGTGTAGGTGCATACAGACACGTGAACAAGTTCCTAGTTGCTAAAAAGAAAGAGAAAAGAGAGAAGAATGATGATGGAGATGGCTTTCCTGTTCAGGCTGTGGCCCTGTGTGGGCGATGAGCCAAAGGTGGTCTTTCGAAACCTGGTTGCCTTTTGGCGTGTGGGTGGATGTTCTTCGGCCAAGGAACATTATTGGATAGTACATGGGTTAGAACACAATGAACGGAGTGCAGCTTTTCTTAGGAGCCACCCATGTCTCATCAATGTAAAATCCCATTCGCCTTGCCACTTTCTCTCCTCTTTTTCCTCGGCAGGGATCAAAGGCATTGCTGCTCCGACAGCATCGCTCTCGATCGGATGCTTTTCTGGACCTTTGGGTTAAGACCACGGAAGGAGTGCGTGCACGCCACGAGCACGCGAAACACGTTGGTTTCGAGAGATTTAGTGCGAGTAAGAGAATGTTGATTTCATCGCCAGACGGGAGGGCATGGCGTGAACACCAATGGTTAACACAAGGATAAACTTACCAGTGCAGGGTAAGATGCATGAGATTCATCAAATTGCAATTCGTGCTAGAAAAGAGACTATAGAACACATTGTTTGTGTGCATGGTCATGTTCGGAAGCAGGACATTAGTGTTCAATCGTATGTGTCGAGAAAACTGTCCAAAAAGTCCCGAACATATTGTGCAGTGGCCCATTTAGTCCTATGCCTTTCTATGGGGTAAATTTAGTCTTAAAACTTTTGACGATTCATCAATCTAGTCCTTCCGACCAATTTATAGCTAGTGATTGCTGACGGGAACACCGGCCGTCTTACATGGCGCAACCGGCACTAACATAGATAATTCTATTTCTTTTCTTTGGTTTGGTTGTGCTTAAGGGCTATTCTAGCCAATTACTGCAATCTCCCAGAGCTTTCGTTTTCTTTCTCGTCAACACGGTTGCTCATTAGAACACAAAACCTCGATGGAAAAAGAATTTCAAGATCCTCTCGGTTTTCGGAAATGCGAAATGCTTCAAGCTCCATCATCACTATCACGAAGTGCCCCAAGGGCACACCCAGTCAATTTTGAGGTAGTGATATGCAGAGAAGATCGAAATGCACGCAGGATTCCCTCGCTCCAAAGTCAACTCTTGTCGAGCTAGGGTTTTGCATCCATAGGGTAGGTCCTGTGAAGTCCACGGTGAGCCACAGCACGAAGGAGGACACGTGGCTTAGATTAATGATAAGAAAACCACGTGATTCAAGTGACATTTTAATGTATTTTGTTGGTAAAATATGGTTTAATTGGATGAACAAAGGAAGCAGATCCTGATGCGTGATAGCAATCTCTTTAAGGAATTACTTACCCCACAACGTTGCTAATGGTTACCGCAAAAAGCCTCCAGGATACAACATAATCTTAAGCGAGAATATTAAATAGCAATAATAATATTTCTCCAAAAACTCTCTAGCAAACAGTCGGAAACGAAGACTATATTTCTCTTGTGTTTCAAGAACGAAAATTGAAAGTGAAGAAGTTGTAAACAATTAACAAAATAGTTGAATATACAATGAGAAAGAACACACATTTTCGTGTCCGAAAAGGTGTTAATTCTCATATACCTTTTTATTGTTCAAAAACAGTTTTTGTTTAAAGAATTGCAACTCTTCGTGTCTAATCTCTTCATGTTCGAAACTGTACATTCAATGACATATTTTCATATCTGAATCGGTATTTATTTTCGAATATATACAAACACTCCAAAAGTTATAAGAGTACCTTAGAAAATAACCGTCAATTGAATAAATACGACCTTCCAAAGGTTGTAAGAATGCCTCAAAAAATAACTGTCAATTGAATAGATATACACTCGTGTCATTTCGTCAATTGAACAAATAAAATAACCGTCAAGTAGGACAAGGCACCTCTTCGTTTGTTTTACAAACAAACTATCAACATATTTATGATGCTGCGTGCTGACGTCGAATCTATTCACATTTGTAGAAATCTTATGTGGTCTGATGCTGAGACAGTCTTCTAGCCCAGCATCAAACATGCAATCATCCCCAGCTCCACCACCACCGAAAGAAAAACTGGTCAAAAGACAATGTGGGCATTGGTCGCAAATCGATGGAGGCTTAAATAATTTTGCCCCAGCTGTAACGAGGGACCAAATACTAAAGTTTGTCCATACACGTGGCTTACTATAGGCCGTTTGATATGGTATTCTTCTTTCCCTTTTGAAGATTAGGGTTTTTTTGGGCCTTCTACGAGAGTTTTCTATTGCTGTGATTAGGTTTAGATTTCATGTGTTCTTCCCATTAATTTATGCGTTGTTCCATGCTAATGGAGTCTTAATCATGCCTTACAAAAGTTCTGATCCATTCATGTGGTGGAAACTTTGTGATCATGCACATTTTGAAGGTCTTAATGGGAGTGTGGATTTGCCATGGGGAAAAAGTGATGAGGAAGCAAAGATTATCTCAGAGATTTAAGAGGGGAGAGGGGAGAGAAAAGGCCAAGCCTGTGTGTCTAAGTGACAAGTGGCATTATTAGGGGGTAATGTTAGAAACAAAGCAACATTTGATTTGTTTAGTTTACTTTTGTTTGGCGGGTGTGATGGCATATCAGAACACGAGTATTCGATGTTTGGATAAAATTATAAACATATTGTAATTGTACCAATTCTGTCCTAAAACTTTTATATTTGTGTCAATTCAATCCATCTAACCAATTTTGACATGCCTTCCAGCGCCGACGTTAACGCTAGACCGGTGTTAACGTGACAATTTTTAAAAACATTTTCATTTTGTTTATTTTTTCTTTTTTCTTTCTTTTTCTTTTTCTTTTTTATTCTCCTTATTCCTACAGCCGGTTGCTAGCCCTCGTCCGGATCTGGCGAGCACAAGGCCGACCTCGCTAGCCCTCTCCTAGGATCGGCAATCGGCTAAAGGAAGGAGGAGGAGGAGAAGAAAAAAATAATAAAATAAAAGATAATTTGAGAAAATATTAGAATATTATAAAAAAACTACCGCGTCAACGCCGGCCGGCCAACTTTGGCCGGATGGACTGAATTGGTATAAATGCAAAATAGCTTAGAAGTGAAATGGCACAACTACAATAGGTTTAAAACTCTTTTTGTAATTTTTCCTTGGATAGTTTGAAAAGGTGTTTTCTGCATCGGCTGCATCGCGTGATGGTAAGACGTGATCAAGCAAGTCGATCGCAAGCGAGTGTTTTCGAAGCTGAAAAGTAAAATCGATTGCTCTAGATATCTCCAATCTATCCCCACAGATTTGGCTTGGCTAGGCAGATGGAGTGGAGGCGTTTCCATCTCTTGGAATCTAAAGTCGCTTGGGGATTTGCTGTCTTAGGAAAGCCCCCCACCACTTTTGCATCTTCGATGTGGACGGAGCAGCATTTTTTCCTCCCTTCTCTCTTTTGTGTTCATGAGAATGCCGAAAATGAACCGTGATGGAATCTCCAACTTGGAGAGGTCTCGTGAGCGTGGTGCTAGAAGAATTCTCTTTGTACTTATCGATATCTATCTCACCTGTATATTGCCTTGTTTAGGCCCAAAAATGAGAGAGAGAGAGAGTTAAGAGAGGAAACTATCCCTTTTACTGCTTGCTCCTCGGAGTCAAATATGACAATTTTCGAGAAAGTGTGCCCACACAACTTTGTTGGCATCCAAAATAATCTGCTTGTCAATACACGTGATCGAAAGTTCTTAAAAAGATAAAAACGTGGGAACAGCACGAACGAGCAAAAGGAGAAGAAACCTGAATCGATGCAGGCAATGTAAAGACCACTGACATTACATAGAACCTCATGAAGACCAAAACAACTATTTGAAGACCTAGTCAAATGATCTCGTGGGAGATAATGGACGTGGTAGCCATTAGCACGCCTAAAGCTATAATCATCAAAGGGCAGTTGTCTACTCAACCATTATAAATACCACTAAGTATCAACAAAGAGCCTCCCGAACAAATCAACAAACTTATCTTATCTTTACTTTTTGCACTGCACTTTACTTTTATCAGCTATAACTTTCAGATTCTCGCCGTCGAGTCAAATTCTAGCGTTTATCTTTATCCTAGGTTCTGCGATGTTCAGTCAAACTCCGATGTAGTATTGAAGCATATTCAAGCCCTATTGTCAAGTCAAACTCCGATAGTGTTGGGTGCATTGGTTCATTGTTTTGGGTAGAAACTGTACTCTCTGAGCCATTCCGTTGAGTCAAACTCCGGCTTGATTTGCATTTGTGTAGTTTCTTCCAAGCTTTTACGTATCAATTTATCTAGAATGGTACTTTCGAAGCCTTCCCATTGAGTCAAACTCTGGATTGGGTTTACGTTGTGTAATTATATTGAAATCTTTACATAATCCGTGGATGAATTTTCTGACTATCTGGATCTCTCAAGTTCGAAATTGACACAGGACCCTTTATCATATTTAAAAGCCGAAAAAGGAATTTCGGTGAAAGATATTTTGTCGCGGAGAAATTTCAGCAAAACGCAACTACTACCTCTCGAGAAAATGTGTTTGCCCCGACTGATGATTTATTAACATTAAAGGGAGGATCGCATTACACTTGTGTGTGAACTCTTCGGTTAGCACAGTCGGTTGGGCCATTAGTAGATTTTTAGCTTAGAAATAGGAGATCACCCGTTTGAATCTCATTAACTGTTTGCAGACTGCTCTAGGTCCGAGCTTCCAGGCATGAGAGTCTCCATGCCTGTGTCATTCATAAAAAAAAATAATAATAATTAAGTGACCTTAGTTCAATAAGGTAAGTAAGTAAATATCATTCTCGAGGGAAGACATAGATGAGAGGGACAAAATGCACTTATTGCTGATGATGGAAGTGGGTCTCCAGCAACTGAATCAATCATGCCGTGCGAACCCAATTCTGATGGAGAACCTTTCCTCAAAAGGAACTTCCCTTTCTCTTTGTCTGTCCTTGCCCACATCCAGCCATGACCTCCTTGTAAGGGTGCCGGCAGAAGCCTCATGCTTTCTTATGAGGAGATCGCCGAGAGGTCAAGAGGGAGCCCAAATCCATATTTGCTAATATTTCTAATTAGATTTACATTCACTCAAAAGCTTAAGTCAATAAATTATGGACTAATTAAGATATATAAATCGCTCTACACCACACCAATTCTCCGAAGTGCCTCTCATGAAGCTGCTTGCCACTACATCTCTTGCTTCTATAGGAATAAACGGAAACTCATATATATACATATATATACTATTCACGCGCCACTCCTCTTGACCTCGTCAAGGAAGAAACTCACCAAGAGATCGACATTTTAAGTTTGAAAGAAGATCTTGGTTATGGTCGCGAATGATAGAAGGGTCATCGATAAAATGTTGAGAAATTGAATAAATCAAAGTAGAAACAGCATCTTGGACCATTTGTCCTTCATCATCAAATACAGTCTGACCGTTTTCATCGATCTTGATCGCATTGAGAATCTGGTTTCTTTGGTCCTCGGTGAGATAATTATCCCACCAACCTTTCAAAGTGCCGGAAAACCCAGCTATTATCATAAAGGTGTGTGTGTGTGTGTGTGTATATATTCATTTTTTATGTTTCGGCCAATCCTAGGCTATTAATAGTTTAACATAATCGCCTAAGGGTGTCCTTAAGTTTTGCAGACATGTCAACAAGGTTGGACAAACCTTTGCACGCGCCTAGACGCGCTAGCTTTCTATGCATAGAGAAGTCGGTCTTTGGCTTATGATTCAAACGTGGATTAAGCTCAGCACTTTACAACAGCTTACAATAATTTTTGGGAAACTGCCTCATTCGGGTTTGAGATGTTGCATCTTAAAAGCATATACACCTCACGACACTTCACGACGCAGATACAGCACAACATAGTTACAGTTGAACCGGACCTATATCAAATGAGCTTTGTGTGTTGAATACAAATCGGTAAACTTATATATTTATTCACTCACAAGGGTTCATTCTAAATCACGATCCATTTATGTCGCAGATTCAAATAACGTATGCCACGGATGAAAAGTATCTTTTACTTGAGCGATCTGTAGATATCAAGTCTTGTCTACTCATGAAATAAATTAAGTTGCCAAAAAAAAAAACGTTTAGGTGTCGGTATTTGTACCTGTCTAACTATTCTTTCACTCTACCGGAGCCGGAGTACCTCATAAAAGTAAATTTTGTGAGATTCCTACCAAATGTTCTAAATACTTTTTTTTTTTTTGTCAAAGTTCTAAATGCTTAAAGTCAAAAAGATTTGAACTCAAAACCTCATAATTCAATAAGATATTGAATTTTGTGATACTAATGCCGACAGTTTAAGCAATCTAATCTTTTAAACGAAAGCGTGGTCAAATACTCGAATATAATAAGAATGTCGGTAGCTTCTGACGTCGGGGAATCTATCAGAACAAAACCCGTCATGTTCGAATCAACCATCCTGACTTCTCCAAATTCATGTACACATGTTCAATCGAAAAACTCATGGAGTACGGCTGCTCACGTACCACGAACGTACCGCCACGACATGCGACATGCTGAATAATTCACCGCATGACCATACTTTCCTAAAAGCAAACGTGACATGTCCATGTGATGAATCCGCACGATTAACTTAATCGTTTGTATTAACTACCATTGGCCAAGTTTAATCAGATTCGCAATCTCATTCCAACTCCAGGGCGGCAGCACTTGGATCGAACCAGAACGGAAGGACAGGGACGACGATGCTCTTCGGCTTGGTTCGGTCCGGTTGTCGTGTGGTGACGAAGGTCAACGCTGGGCCAGGCTCGGGTACAGGCGAGTCCACCATGCGACCCCACCCACTATCTCCCAACGAAACGAAACGGACGGCTCACAGCCTTCCCATCGTCCACGTCAATCTTTTTCTTCGAAGTCCGCGCAAGCCTAACGTGCGGGCCCAGGGGGAAAGCGTGAATCCATCCCATCCCTCCTTTTCCTGATTTTTGGCTTCTTTTTTTTCCCTATTTTCATTCTTTTCCGGACCCTTAAGAAAAATTTCAAGCTGTGTATTCGAGCCGAGTCGATCCGGCACGGTGCCGAGCTCGAGTTCGACTCGGACCTATGCTGAATGTTCGACGCTCAATCGGAGCATTAGAGCTTCCGATCGAGACTCCACTCAATCTAATCATAAAAGAAATCAAATTCGGGCTCAAGCTCAAGCTTAAAAAGTTCGAAAGTTACGGTCCCCTCCTTTAGATACATTTGTGGATATATATTGCAAGCGGATTTTCATGTCGATTTAAAAAAAATGTCACTTCTTTTAAAGAAAATAACATAAGCTCGATTAGTCAAGAAATTATATCGACCCAAGTACAGTGAATGTGAAATTGAGTTTGGCTCGACAAGACACTCGAGTAACTGAAACTCGACCAAGAATTTTAGTCTCGAGAGTAACCATCAAACGGAGTTCGAGCTAGCTCCCTAGTAGACATGGCTGAGCTTTTAACTACTTCCAATTCAATACGTAATGAATCGTCCACACGCCAAGAAATCACGACGAACGGTCAAATATCACCAGCTTTCTTGGGTTGCTCCGACAGCAGCCTCGTAATATCTCTGTCTATTTCACCGTTGGTTGGGAAATCACAATCGCATCATTGGAAATTATATTGTCTTGGTGTAAGATATGAAGCAATTTCTTAAAGAGTGGAATGTGTCTTAAATGTCTCTTAGTCTATAGAGGACAAATGTAGATTCTATTTCAAGTCGTGGCAGATCATGTCCATAAACAAAATGACAACCGATTATTTACGTCACTCAACGACGCGTGATCTCTTTATAATTGATGGACAGTATGAAACTCGAATGATTGTCTAAGTGCGTAGGAAATTATTTAATCAATTGTCTACGCATGCGAATCGCATGCACATCGGTAGTAGTCCTAAGCATTTTAAATTTGTCAATTTAGTTCTAAAATTTTTGCATCCGTGTTAATTCATTCATTTCAATCAATTTTGATTGGAAATCACTAATATGGCGCGGCAAGCGCCGACATGACAAATTTTTATTAATATTTTAATATTTTTTAATATTTTTCCTTTAATTTTCTATTTGGCAATGACAGGCAAGAGTTGCCACGCCACATAGAAAACTATAGAGAAGAAAAGAAAAAGACATATTAACGTAGTATTAAAAATTGGTCAAGTCAGGCAATTTCGACTAGAATTGGTCATAAGGATTGAATTGACACAAATGCAAAAGGTTTGAGACCGAATTGACAAACTTAAAAGGTTTAGAATTGAATTGGCAAAAATGCAAAGGATTTATAACTTTTTGGACAATTTTCTTAACTTTTAGCGTTTGTGCAATCAAGTTCTTTGACTATAATATCGTTTCATCAAGTACTATGACTTTCTTAATTTATGCAATTCGATCTTCAAAGTCTAAATTTGTCAAATAAAGTCTTCTAACTTTTGCACTTTATGCATTCGATCCTCCGGTTAATTGCTCTTACTAAATCATCTCATCAAACAATGACGTGGCATTATCATTGTGAAAGGAAAATGTCATGCTATGCTTAGGTAGAGCCGGATCATCGAAAAATAAAATACAAAAAGAAGAAATAACAAACCATAACTTGATAATATCGGTTATAATGGTTGAGTAAAACGCTTGATTGCACAAGTCAAGAAACGTTGCAAGACTCCAATGAACAAAATAAAGCTTACAGGATAAAAATGCACGAATCAATAACGGTCGAGGACTTGATTGCATAGAGTAAAAATCGATTGGTCAAGTCGCAAATACGCGAAAACTTAGAGAATTAAAAATACGTTTTTTGATCTTTTAATTTGTATTCAGAGGTACTCAAGTGTCCAACCATTTCCCTAGGATCCTATGTAATCATTTTGCAATAAGAACATAATTAAATATCTTCTCGTACTAAATTAAATCAAGTTACATAAAATAAGAAGCAGCTTTTTCATTCGGATGGCGCGAAACACAGTCTTTTCGCCACGTGGATCCCACTTCCCCCTGTCTTCACAAGACAGCGGCTTGGACCGGGCACGAGCTCGAGGTCCTACGTGGCGAGACGGCGTGGTGAATTTAACGGCGTCAATGGACGGACTGGGACTGTGGATGCTCGTAGCGCAACAGCCGCAAACGGCCGCGGGGACCAGGGACGGAGCAGGACGGGCCGTTAGGTGCCGACGTGTCGGCGGGGCCCGTGGAATCCGACAGCGGAGTGTCCCACGTGTCAGGAAACCACGTGGGCTGGCGGAGCGGCTTCGCTCATAGCGCGAGAGAGCGTGTCGAGTGCGAAGTAGCACGTGAGGCTCACACGCGCCGGGAGAAGGTCGACTCACGCGCCGCAATTGGCTTCTGACGAGAATTTCCGCCCTCGTTGACCAAAATGACCTTTATGTCAACATGAAGGATAACCTGTTACCGAGAAACATTGATACGTGGACAGAGGCGATCGAGTCGGTCGATTTCCGACCTAGAATTGAGAACCGATCATGTACTTTCTCCTCTAATTTTTTTTTTCCGTTCAAAAAACTGAAATTATTAAAATAAATATAAATATTGCATCATTTATCTACCAAAACGTAGATTGATCGAGAGATTATATTCCTATTTTAAAAAATAAATTCACCATGGGATTCGATTCTCGATTAGAACCGACAATTACAAATTTGGAGGTGAGAACCAACTGATTTTGGGATTTTGAAACCAAGAATGAGGTGGGTACTCCCTAAAATCGGCCGACTCAATTTGATTCGATCCGGTTCATGTGTCGAACCGTACCTGATGCTCACCCCATTCTTGAGTGTCTAATGACTCATATCACGTGCATTCACGAGGGTATTACGGTCAAATCGACCAGGGTCGAGCGATTAGGTCGGCAGTGCCATCACCCGGATAAGGAATGGAGAAGATGTGAAAAGCCAACCAATGGAAGGTCAGTATCGTCATTTCCTGAACACAAAATTTCTCCGTTGCTCCTCTCATGTATAAATAATTGCCCAGGACACTTCACTACACTCGCGGTCTCTCACTAAACCAACCTCTCCGTCGTCGTCGTCGTCTTATTCTTCTTTCGTGGCTGACCACCTTCAATGGCAAACGAAGACCACCACCACCCCGACGCCGAGAAGCAGAACGGCGCCGCCGAGCCCTCCGAGGAGCGGTGCCCGGTGGAGGAGGTGGCGCTGGTGGTGCCGGAGACCGACGACCCCTCCCTCCCCGTCATGACCTTCCGCGCCTGGTCCCTCGGCCTGGCCGCCTGCGTCGTCCTCATCTTCCTCAACACCTTCTTCACGTACCGCACGCAGCCCCTGGTCATCTCCGCCATCCTGATGCAGATCGCCGTCCTGCCCATCGGCAGGTTCATGGCCAGGGCTCTGCCGACGCGGGAGTACGAGCTCCTGGGCCGCAGGTTCAGCCTCAACCCCGGGCCGTTCAACATAAAAGAGCACGTGGTCATCACCATTTTCGCCAACTGCGGGGTGAGCACCGGCGGCGGCGATGCCTACTCCATCGGCGCCATAACCGTCATGAAGACTTATTACAAGCAGAACCTGAGCTTCCTCTGCGGCTTCCTCATTGTTCTCACTACCCAGGTCCGGATAACATCTCTTTCCTTCTTTTCTGTGTATATTTTTTCTTTCTTGGTCTGTTAAGACTCTGGTCTGAGAAATTAAGCAGGAGGGAGAGAGAGAGAGAGAGAGAGAGAGAGAGAGAGAGAGAGGGGGGTTGAGTGCTGGAAGCTTTTGTGGGCTGTGAGAAGTCTTGATTCCTGGTGTGTGATGAACGTAACCCATCAGTAGCTTGTTGTCCTTTTCTGAATAATTAATGTTGCTTCTTCAGATTCTGAAAATTTTTGAAATGGTTTGAACGGCTCTTTGTCAGTGAAAGCTGAACAACTCAATAAACAGCTAAACGCTCATTTTTCTTGTCTTCTTGTAATTCAGATAATAGGTTATGGCTGGGCTGGGCTGTTCAGGAAGTACCTGGTAGACCCTGTTGAGATGTGGTGGCCGTCGAATGTTGCTCAGGTTGCTCTGTTCAGGTCTCTCTCTCTCTCTCTCTCTCTCTCTCTGGGAATTGATCTTTCTAGGTATTTTTTCTCTTTTCCCTGGGAACAACTTTTGGGTTGTGCTCTTTTCGTTGCTGTGCAATTTACTGTACATACAGAAGAATCAACAAGGCCTCCACTTAATCAAACCCTTGAAACCAAGATAAAAAAGTTCAGCTTTTTTACTTTGATAATCATGATCCGAGACGAACCCGTCATCTCGCAGGCGTACTTTTCCGCTTTTAACCAGTCAAGATGTCATTATATCTTATTCTTCATTATGAAAGAGAAAGTTCTTATTGGGGGAAAAAAAAAAGAGTCTTGAAACAAAAGATTGCGACTTTAGCATCTGCAAGCGACAATCTACGTAGATTGATCGTGCGAAGGGATGAAACAGATGTGCTTTTGTGCTCAGTCTATGCTTGGTATTTGGATAAGATTTGGAAATCATGGATTGCATCAATCTGTTTTCTGGGTGCCGTGCCAGAGAAATTCCCGATGTTTACTCACCGTTTACGGTGGACTTGTTCTTCTCTGCAACAGAGCTATGTTCAAGCGGGAGTAAACTGCACTTCTTTTATTTTCTGCTTTTGTGAATCTGTGACAATGGCTGCATAAGAATTTGAAGGCAGGCGTAAAGCGAACGCCTCGCATGTTCTTGTCGAGGACGATTCCAGTGCTGAACCATGAGTTTTATTTGGTATTCTGTCTGTGGCAGAGCACTTCATGAAAAGGAGCACAAAACAAAAGGGTGTACCCGAATGCGATTCTTTCTCATTGCCATGGCCGCGAGCTTTGCCTACTACGCTCTCCCTGGTTACCTCTTCATGATCTTGACGTTCTTCTCGTGGGTGTGCTGGGCTTGGCCGCACAGCATGACCGCCCAGCAAGTCGGGTCGGCCTACCACGGGCTTGGCGTCGGGGCCTTCACGTTTGATTGGGCGGGCATCTCGGCGTACCATGGCAGCCCACTCGTGACGCCCTGGTCCTCCATAGTGAATGTCGGGGTCGGCTTCATCATGTTCATTTACATAATCGTTCCTCTGTGTTACTGGAAGTACAACACCTTCGACGCTCGGAAGTTCCCCATCTTCTCCAATCAGTTGTTCAGGTCCAACGGGCACAAATACGACACCACCAAGGTATTGACGCCGCAGTTCGAACTCAATGTCCCTGCGTACGACGACTACGGCAAGCTCTATTTGAGCCCTCTGTTTGCTCTCTCGATAGGATCGGGATTTGCAAGATTCACGGCCACGCTCACTCATGTGGCACTCTTTCATGGAAGGTGAAGAAACATGAATCGATTCCCATTATGACAAGGAAAACCAGACTAGTCTACTTGACTGACCGTCTTCGTAATTGCTTCGACCGTGCAGAGACATTTGGAGGCAGAGCCGAGCCGCGATGACGAACGCAAAGCTGGACATCCATGCGAAGCTCATGAGAAGTTACAAACAAGTGCCTCAATGGTGGTTCCTCATTTTACTGGTCGGGAGCATCGTCCTGTCTTTGATGATGTCCTTCATTTGGAAAGAAGACGTGCAGCTCCGGTGGTGGGGGATGCTTTTCGCCTTCGGCTTGGCCTGGATCGTCACCCTCCCGATCGGCGTCATACAAGCGACTACCAATCAGGTTAAATCCTCAATATCTCAGAGTTCCTCTGTGTTGCAGACGTGTAAGACTAGTTCAGAGAATACTGATGTTTCTCTTTGGCTACTTCTCAGCAACCCGGATACGACATTATTGCGCAGTTCATCATAGGATATGTTCTGCCGGGAAAGCCCATCGCAAACTTGCTTTTCAAAATCTACGGGAGGATCAGCACGGTTCACGCTCTCTCCTTCTTGTCTGACCTCAAACTCGGGCAGTACATGAAGATTCCTCCGCGCTGCATGTACGCAGCACAGGTCTCTTACACAGAACCAGAACCTATGCATCTGATATCGAACATGTTCTGTATCTGTGGATTGATTTGATGAGGCATACTAACCCGGCACGATTGCATCCGTTTCTTTATCGTGTTCATTACAGCTTGTGGGCACGGTGGTCGCCGCTTTAGTCAACCTCGCCGTGGCGTGGTGGATGCTGGAGAGCATAGACGACATCTGCGATGTCCAAGGGACACACCCCAACAGCCCGTGGACCTGCCCAAAGTACCGGGTCACCTTCGACGCGTCCGTCATTTGGGGACTGATAGGCCCGAGACGCCTTTTCGGGCCCGGAGGTTTATACCGGAACCTGGTTTGGTTGTTCCTTATCGGAGCTGTGTTGCCCGTGCCCATCTGGGTGCTGAGCAAGATCTTCCCGGAGAAGAAATGGATTGCGCTGATAAACATACCCGTCATATCCTACGGATTCGCCGGGATGCCTCCCGCCACTCCCACCAACATCGCGAGCTGGCTCATCACGGGGACGATCTTCAACTACTTCGTATTCAAGTACCACAAGCGGTGGTGGCAGAAGTACAACTACGTCCTGTCCGGGGCGCTAGATGCTGGGACGGCGTTCATGGCCGTGCTCCTGTTCTTCACCTTGCAGAACCAGGACAAGAACCTCAAGTGGTGGGGGTCGGAGCTCGACCATTGTCCCCTGGCGTCGTGTCCGACCGAACCGGGCATCGCCGTCGAAGGATGCCCGGTTTTTGCATGACAATTTGGGACGAGTAGCTTTTATATATTCAAATAGGAGAAGGGAAGAAGAGATGGGGGCATCGCCTGTACTGGTTGAGTGGAAAGTTGATGATTATCCAGCATAGCTTTGCATTTTTGTCCATTGCTTCAAATTGAAAGCTTGTTTATATCACTCTTATGAGAGTGAAACTCAGCATGCTCCAGTAAAGTCAAGAAGACTCAAGAGGACCAAATGGCAATGTAAGCTCGCAAATTGCCGTTTTCCCCTCCGCTGCTTAAACCCTAAAACTGCTTTCGCCGCTTCTCCGACCGGGCATTGCAGAATCTAACCATGAGTATGAGGCTGGCGGGCAACCCTCGCCACCGGCGGCCCTCGCCTTCGGTCGGTGGTGGTCGCTGAGCCAACGCCGGCCCTTCCTGGCAAAGCCCTCACCTCTATTCTACTTCTGCGTTTGTTTGTTTTTTTAATTATTATTTTTAGCTTATTTAAAAATTGTATTAAAACTCATATTTGGATCTAAACGACGTCGTTTTAGCCACGTCATTGCTACGTAGAAGAGAAAATATATAAAAAAAAAAAAAATACTACATCAACATTTTCTTTAGCCAAAACGGACGGAGTTAACGGAAGGACTCGATTAATTTGACAAGTTTGTAGATTTAATTGCACTTTTGTGAAATTTAGAATTTCTAGTAAACATATTCCTAAATTCAAAAACTAAACTGTACTTCACAAAAGTTCTAGAATAGCACAGGCCTGCCCACTCACGTAAACTATTTGGGTCTAGCCCATCCAGGACATGATAATGTTCAGTATCTGTTCTTATCTACATTAGACTTAGGTAAAATCCAATTGTCATCGTAAATCGAAATATTAGAAACAAATAGCATGAGCCAAATGTTTTCGACTCGAGAAAGATATTATGAAATTACTATGATAGATTGCAATTTGTATTATTACCTTCCATATAGTATCCACCGAGGAATTACAATCAATGAAGACAAGACCGATCGATTGGAAACTTGGGCACGTCAATTAGACCACATGAATGCAATGGGTAATCTAGAATCGTAAGTTTGAATTATTGAATCTAGGACACGCCCATAGAATTAAATTAACCGACTTATGATTTCTGATTTCAAAAATATCAACAAGAAAGAAAGGCACGAGTTAAACAAAAGGTCAACTTGTTTACTTGTAGATTAAACTGTTGCAAACTGTCGAATAAGTCTATTTATTGACTTGGCCCAAAAGTAAATTTCTCAACGCCATTTACAATATTTCTGGCTAGAGATACGATGGATAGAAACGATCAATGGAGAGGAGAACATAACATAACAAGGTGACGTGCATGGTCGGAAAATCAATGGAGATTCGGTCAAGATTACATGGATTTTTTTTCCTAACTACATTGATTAATCTCCTGATTTTTGGCATATTTTGTAATCCCCGTTATTCACGTGTCTTTCATTTACTTAGACAAGATTCATCTCATATAAGCCAAACCGACCATAATGTCAAAATATTTTTCTAGTAATTAACAAACATTGAAATATTTTACACATGTCATCGTTATCATTTCGAAAACAGAGATGAAAAGAAGCAAGCACTGCAAGACCAGACAAGTTAGTCCCTCGTCTCGCAGCAGCTTTTCGAAATTGCGTATGGAAAGAGAAAGAGATTTTTCTACAGTTGATTTTCATGACAGTTAGGGTATAAATTAATAGTGCTTACAAAACTCTTGGATATGCATAATCACCTAACTCCTCTTATATTCATTACAGTCCTTATTATTCCATCTACATACAGATAGGAATGAAGTAGGAAATTAAATTTGAAAAATTCAAAAAAACATGAAACTTACTTGTTCCTCAAAAACAGACTTCCTGTGCTGCACATACCGATGCAACCTGAGCTTGATCGCCACGTGTGCGAGCTTCTCGGTGTCCACGTTGGCCGCTCGGAGCCGGGTCAGGGACCCGAGTGCCAAGTCCGGATGTAGAAAGTATAGTTCCTTAGCAAACAACAAATTGAGCACCGAGTCGCCGTCGTACTCCAACGTCTCGTAGCAACAACGTCTTGTTCACGAATGCATTATGAGTGAGAGCTTCATGGAGCAATTTTTTTTACTATTGAACTTGTATTGCAAGATCTCTTCGATGTCATCGAGACCTGATTGGGCTCTCGACACGAGTCGATTCGGGTTCAGAACCGCCTTCCTTTCGGTGTATGTCGAGCTCTCCCTGATTCAATGATAAGCGCTTCCTCTTCTCCTTCTTCCTCGTGATCAGAAAGTGTTTCTAGCGAGCAAAATATGAAACGAGGAGGAGGATGGCGCTGACTTGTGCAGTTTATACAGGAGATTGCTAGGAGAACGAACTGTTTGATTTTGATTACAGCCAAGTAAGATCTTTTTAAACTACGATCGTCCTGTATATCTAAAAATCTGTTCAGTTGGCAATGCACAACTGTAGATGAATTAGAAACTGTTCTTCTAATTTCTCCATGTCATTGATGCAGACTGACGACTTTTGTTCCTGTGGCAGTCCTAAATTATACTAATAGTACTCTAGAGCTGGCCAAGCTTAAGGATATAATTTCGAGCAAAGTTGACAGTCTCTGAATCTCAAATATCCCACTATAATCAAATAGGTATGGAACTTTTGCTTATGTGATCCAGCTCTTTTTTCTTTTTCTTTTTTTTCTTTTTTTTTTAATCTGAAATGAAAATCTTCGTTTCATGTGAAAAGGGGTACATAGCTTCAAGAAAAACATGCAATTCTCATAAAGTGAGCAAAACAAGTAAATCTGAAAGGTGAATCGACTTGATACAGCTTGCAGAATCTCGCCCATTCCACAAAGACGGATCTGTCATTGACAAACGGTGGCCGATCGCCGAATTTCGCATCAATGATGAGCACACGCCGAGAAATCCCTCTCTAATAGCTATGATTTTGCCAAAAAGGTGGTACGCACCTAGGTTACGGCGTCTCCAGCACCATCGCCATATGGAGATCACAATTCGACATGCCTTTAATTTTAATCCTTTGTAGTCTTTTAGTTTTATTGAGACGATTGGGAATGAAAGGATAAAAAGAGCTTCACTGAAAGATGGGAAAGGAATTATTCTGCATTTGGTGGGTTCACCAGATCTGTAACCTTGGACGGTTCCTTTGCAGAATTTCCAACTTGGCTATTCGTCCGGGCAACAATATGAGAAGTTATGCCACGTATATTGACATTTGCACTTTTTAAATGTCATGAGACCGTTATTTAACATTTTACATTAGTTGTTCCTTTTGATACCTAACTTAATTTGAGTTGTTTTGTAAATATCTACGAGGTCTTTTATCAATACATGAGTTTTAGAGGTTTTGTCCACCAAATGATGATCCCCTGTTTTTTTTTTTTTTTTTTTGCGTTCATTATGATCGTAAGTTTCAGCCTGACGATTAAACTAAGCTAAAAAGGAACACAAACAATGAAAACTATGTAAAGAGGTAAAACCGCATATCAAGAATAAGATTGAAAAGCTAGTAAGTAAAGAAAGTAATCCAAGGCGATGCCGGGCAAACAATGTACATGACTGTATTACAAGTCCCGAAACGTGATCCCTCGTGAGCTTGACCCGATACATGTCCGACAAAGAACGTACAAAGTTTTGTTATAAGCCTCGAGACATAAACCTCATAAGCTTGATTTTAAAGATTGATACTATCTTAAATGGGCAATGCGGGGCGCTCAAAACCCTTCGGGGAAGTAAGAAATAATGTCGGCGCCTTGCTGTCCTAGGTTCCAATCCCACTTCATAATAATTAGAACTCATCAATACGTTTCATGACTCTCCTGAATTATGGCACTCCTCAGATGGCATATAGAATTATTTGAGTTAATTCGTAGCCTAAACTGTGTGTCCTCTTCTTTGTTATATATTGAGAACGATGACTAAATTATTAATTGAACCTACGTCTAGGTAATATTAAACTAATTATTTCAATTAAAGGCTAAGTCCATGACTGAACCTTATTACCTGCCGATAATAAGCAACCAAATGAGTAATTAAACAACTAATCATGTTCAGCATATTTCAATTGGCAAACATATCAATCAAGAAAAGTCAAAGTCAATTAGTCAACTTTAAGTTGACTTCTCTGTTTTACCCCTAATCTATCTAATTTAACTTTAGAACTTAGACTGACCAAATGACATTTAAACGGGTTGCTTCACACACGCTCAAAGATTTTAGGAACTCTACTTTTTATCTTTTTGCAATTCTTCCCCTAAAAAAACATAATTTGCAATTTAGCTCCTAATATCCACTTTTCTCATAAACAGACCTAATTTTTCTAGAGTTCGGAAAACATAGTAAATCAACTCAAAATGTCATTAAAATTTCCAGTATAAAATTTTAAGATGTGCTCTACAACTTCAAAATTTATCAAATTTTCATATTTTTCCAACTATGATAGTTTACGCGTTTTACCCAAACAGTTAGACTATTTTCGAATTCCAGACCGATTTTGGGAAATCAAATTCACATGTCAAATTAACATGAAACCTTCCAGTTTCGAAAATCAAATATCCTTTAAAACTTATTAGTTTATGACTTTTCAAAATTCAATCATCTTCAGTGCGTTCTTTTAGGAAAATTATCCTAGTGTCATATCGAAAATCTGTAACTAAATTGAGATTTGATTGTTTTTTCTTTTTTAAATGAGCTAAGGAAATTAACTCCGATTTTAATGAAATTTGAACAAATGGAAACCTATATGGATGTCCTTTACAATTGTCATGGTTATGATTTTTTTTTTTTTTCAATTTTGAGCTTGAGAGTTTCAAAAGTTCAAATTTTTAAAGGAGATTCAACCGGCAATGCTAAAGAATAGAGCTATCTTCCTATTTTCCGGATTTTGATCCTAAATTTTGGCTAAGTTTTGACCCACCAATCTCTCTTGTCTCTCTCTCCTCTAACAGTTTTCAGTTCTTGCTTTCTCATCTTTCTAACGAGGTTAGCGTCACAAGCTACAATCTGGAATCTCACGATAGAGTTGGATCATCCTATTCGCCTCTGTTTGCATCGGCGGCGTCATACTCACTTGAGGAATTCCTTCTCGAAATCCGGTCACGTATAATGTTCATAACATGTTTAAAATCATGATTGACAATTTCGATTCATCCATTTCAGTCTTGTTTCTTGTGATTTCAGAATGTCTAGCCTAGAGTAACTCCAATTTTCCTTGTGTTTTTGTCCCATGTATCTGCTGCGGCTTCATATGTATCCTGGTGTTGTTCAATGGCTGTTGCCAAAGGGGGGAATAACCCGAATGGATGGTGCAAGCGTCAATATCTCCTTCTGGTTTGTCTGCCGCCTTTACTCTATCAACTCATTATGGTCGTGACTTGGTACATCTGTTTGTGAATATTCGGTTTCAGCGATCTTCTTTGAATTATGTGCTTCATTTATCGATTTATTCTTATTTAACCGATTCTTGGAATGTAGCACGTCTTTGCTTTTAATTGTGTGATCCAGACCTCTTTGTGCGATGCTTAAAAAAACCCTTTATGCCATTCCTAGAAAGCTTCAAGGATGATGTCTAAATGAACTGACTCTCTTTGGCTTTGTCATTCATCATGATCTAGCCTTGAATTCTCAATCAAATTGGCAATCACTAGATTGAGACTTTTTTTTTCCTATATTGAGGTGCTGAAACATAAATATTGGATGGTGCTTCTAGGGTGATAATAGTTAGAAATGTCAAATGTATATGTAGAAACACAAAAGCTGAGAGTATGTATATAATAAGAGTGGCCAGAGTAGCTATTCCACAAGAATAGAGAATAAATAGCGCTGGAATGCCTATACCACAGTTTGGTTCGTATAATAACTACTTGAAGACCATGTTTGGCTTGCAAGATTTAGATAAGGAATAATCCAACCAGTTTTCATCAATATGATCATTAAAGCTCACTGCCCGTACTGTTACTATAAGTCCCATATTGTTTGCTTTAAAAGCTATGAACTTCAAAAGGACTTGTTTACCTGTAGTGTCCATCTTTTTTTATGGAATGCTGGTTCTTGTTTGCCTGTAGTGTCCATCTTTTTTTATTCATTTGCCTAGTTACAGCCTTGATATGGTAGCCTAGCCTTGATATGGTGGCCTTTCCTTCTCTTTTATGGATACTATGAAGTTTTGTAATTGTGATAAGGGGACTAGAACGTCGAAACTGGGATCTAGGCTATTTGAAATGGTTTAGGGCCAACAATATTTGATAGAGGCCTTAGAAGAAAAGGTTAGAGCACTATGAGAGTATCAAAATCAAATGATGGTTTGAACCATTTTAATCACATAAATTGGGCAAGCATGTGCTTGTCCAAGATCTACTAGAATATCTCCATGGAACCATCAAGCTCACTATTTTTGTTGGCCTTCTCTTCATTGAGACCTCTCCTTCTACTTTATATGTTTTGGCGATTGAGAGAGAGGAGTATAACAAGAGATTCGAAACTTGTTGTTTGGTCATGAAGTTTTTCTCATGTAGAATAGCTGGATCTTTTGTTGCTTATCTATCTATGTTGATATGCCTTGACAAATTACTAACGATGGACAGTAAAGATACATAATGATGTTGTATGATCCAAGTAAGAGTTGCTTGGCATTTCCACTAAACAAGTACTTGCTAGATTAATGAAGAGGAGATTTCTAAAGCACTCACGTTATATGTGATAATTAACGCTTTGCATTTTCATTCCATTGATGACTCCCTTGATAAAAGAGAAAGATTTTCATAAGCAAGAATTTTCATTTCTATGAAGACGTTAAACACTTATATTTTTCTTATATGTATTTTGCTTTTTCGGTTAATAAGGCTATGTAGAGAAGTAGCAAATCTAACTTCTTTCTTTGCATGATCAACTACTTGGAACCATCGCCAAAAAAACTTACTCGTAACAGACAACTTTCAAAACAAAGGTTTCCACTTGTAAATAGGTGCTTTCGTGCTTTATGTATAAAAACATCTCGGTCAGAATACTACGGTGGAGTGAGATAATTGGTGAATGCAGCATTGGGACTTTTAAGTATCCATTGCGTTGAGGCTTCTTGAACTCAGGGTCTCGAAAGAAATTTGTTTTGTGACTGACAAGGAAAAAAGATTGATACTTAATGCTACCCCTCTATCAAATTTAGGTGACTAGAAAGGGATATATTTCTGGAGATAGGGGCAAGCATAGGCTGGGCGAGGTGGGCTTTTGCCAAAAGTATGGCCCAGACTAAACACTTAGGTCTGAAACTTTCGATGAAGGCCCTAGCCTGCCTCGGTCGCATGACCGAATCCTAAGATATTGAATTCGACGGATTACTATTTTCAAATGTTTTTAGCTCTACAGTTTATTTGCTCAAAAGAAAATTTTTCATGATAAATGTTTTCTGCAAAAATATTGCAATGTCAACTGATTAATTTTAGCCTTCCAGGACCTCTTTCATATATATAGGCTAAGCTTTCTCAAAAGTGTAAAGTTTAGCATTTTTGGTTTCTTAGGATAAATGCATTTTTTGGTCCTTTCTTACTAAGATCAACTGCTTGACCTAATTAAAACTTTTTTGATAGTTCGAAGTAAATTTGGGAATTCAACCACACCAAGTCTTGAGGTAGAGAAGTGAGGTTTCATTGTTGATGGTTATTTTTAGTAATGTAAACTCTTTGAGAGGTAAATGGAATGGAGAAAAGAACAGAAGGATAATTACTATTTTTAAACCTATTCCACACATTTTCATCTTGGTACAAAACTATTGGCAAAACAATGACTGAATAAAACACTATAGATTGTCGGGTCAACAAAATCAACCAAAAGATAGACACAACAACAATCTTCATCATCAACCCCCATTGCGATTGAAAGGGCATGAGAAACCTCTCAAGGAAGGCCGCAACACGATTGTGTTATCGTCAATCTTGTTAATCCTTTACATCTCAATCTCCCATGCTGCAGATCTCCATTTGGTATAGTTACCAAAAAGCTTACCTATCTCCTCTAGTGTTAATCCCCGTGTCTCCGGCATTATCTCGTAGAACAATACCCATATTATGCTTCACAAACATTGCAAACAAGAAGACGATCCCACCAAAGCTAATCTCCTTGCACGGCTATAAGATTATTGATGATGATACTAGACTCACCCCCTGGTTGATGGCAATGCTGATTGTACTCCTTTGGTGCAATCTATTCCTTTGTTTTGTACTTGTTATATTATAGTCAATTGAATACATTGAATCCTTGTTCATATTGAAATGAACCAAAATTAATAAGGAGGCGCAATCGGTGTTGCCATCAACCAAGGGGTGAGTCTTGTATCATCATCAATATTCTTATAGCTGTGCAAGGAGATCACCTTTGGTAGGATCGTCTTCTTGTTCGTAACGTTTGTGAAGCATAATGTGGGTATTGTTCTATGAGATAATGTCAGAGACACGGGGATTAACACCGGAGGAGATAGGGAAGCTTTTTGGTAACTATACCAAATGGAGGTCTGCAGTGTGGGAGATTGAGATGTAAGGATTAATAGGGTTGAAGATGATGCAATCGTGTCGCAACGTTTCTCGAGAGCTCTCCCTTGCCCTTTTAATCACAATAGGGATTGATGATGAAGGTTGTTATTGTGCTTATCTTTTGGTTGATTTTGTTGACCCGACAATCTATGTAGTATTTTATTCGATCATTGTTTTACCAAAAGTTATGTACCAAGATGAAAATGTGTGGATTAGGTTTAAAAATAGTAATTATCCTTCTGTTCTTTTCTTCCTTCCATTTCTCTCTCAAAGAGTTTTCATTACTAAAAATAAACGTCTTAACAATGACACCTCACTTCCTTACCTCAAGCCTTGGTGTGGTTGAATTCCCATTTTTACTTCAAACTATCGAAAAAGCTTTAATCAGGTCAAGCGGTTAATCTTAGTAAGAAAGGACCAAAAAATGCATATATCCAAGGAAACCAGAAATGCTAAATTTTACACTTTTGAGAAAGCTTAGCTTATATATATAATAGAGGTCCTAGAAAGCTATAATTAATCACCCGACATTGCAATATTTTTGCATATATAAACTCATGAGCTAAAAACATTTGAAATAGTGATCTATTGAAT
This sequence comes from Rhodamnia argentea, assembly GCF_020921035.1. Lineage (NCBI taxonomy): Eukaryota > Viridiplantae > Streptophyta > Magnoliopsida > Myrtales > Myrtaceae > Rhodamnia > Rhodamnia argentea. Next base: position 3,383,108 of record NC_063152.1, on the reverse strand, counting down.
TCAATATCTTAGGATTTGGTCGGGCAACCAAGCTAGGCCAAGGCCTCTACCAAAAGTCTCGGACCTGAGTATTCAAGCTAGGCCGCCACAATTTTGGCAAAACCCTGCCTGGCCTAGCCCATGCTTGCCCCTATCTCCAGCAATATATCCCTTTCTAGTCACCCAAATTTGATGGAGGGTCGCAGCAAGAATCAATCTTTTTCTCCTTGTCAGTCACAAAACAAATTCCTTTTGGAACCTAGAGTTCAAGCGGCCTCAACGCAATGAATACTTAAAAGTCCCAATGCAACATTCACCAATTATCTTACTCCACTGCAGTATTTTGACTAAGATGTTGATACACATAAGACACGAAAGCACCTATTTACAAGTTGAAACCTCTATTTTGAAAGTTGTCGATTCCGAGTAAGTTTTTTTGGTGATGGTTCTAAGCGATTGATCATGCAAAGAAAGAACTTAGATTTGCTACTTATCTACGGAGCCTTATTAACAGAAAAAGCAAAATACATATAAAAAAGGGTCATGCTATTTTTATTCATGTTTTGGCCAGGACACTCATTTTTTCTTGTTAACTTATCAAAATATCCTCCGTCTTCAATTTATTGTTTCTTTTTTTATATGGTTAATGCATAAAACTGCCTTTATTTCTATCATCTCTCTTAATTTCATAATACAAATATTCCATTACACTCGTCAATATCAATTTATCATATCTCATTATCTTCTCGATTTTAATTTCGCTACAATTTTCTCGTTAGCCATAACAATTTATTACCTTTTTTCTTGTTCTTTTTTCTGAATTTTACTTAAAAAAAAAGTATCCGCATCCCTTCCAAACAACTTTCATCCGGTCATTTCTTCCATACCCATTACATTTTAATGTTTCCTTATTGTTTATCTTTTTTTTGAACTCATTCTCCATTATTATAATGTGAGCAAGTCCTATAACATAGTAGAGAAATGTCAATTTTATCTACAAATTATTTTTTTTTTTTCGCTAGATTATCCTCATGGTTGTGAATTTTTCAACTTCGACTTTTGGTACAAATTTACGAGAATTTACTCAAAGATTGAATATTATGATTGATGAATGAATTATACACAATTTACTCAAAGATTATCTTCTTAGTTGTCCCTAACTTATTTTTTGGTTAATAGTTTCCTAGTAAAAAAATATACAACTCATTAAGAAATAATTATTTTTTTTTTCGGTTAGAAACACAATAATTAGTGAGCTATCCACCAAATAAACTTTTTTAAAAAAAAAAAAGAGGTACACCAATGTTGCTCCAAATGGAGAAAGAAAAGCTAAAAATCAAAAAAGAAGGCAAGCATTAGTCTTAAGTCAAGAGTGGACTCCAAATTTAACCTCAATAAATGTCATTTGAGAGGTACATGATTAGTTGCATCTCTTGCAAAATTGAAACTAAAGGAAAGGAAGAAAAAAAGGTAAGAAAAAAATTTAAAATCAAGAATGGGGGCTCATTAAGGATAATGTAGTCAATTCAATATAAAAGGGGATGTCAAAAGCCAATAAAGGAGTGGAAATAACGCGAGCCTAAAAAAAATATTAGTTTTTAACGTTTTCATAGAAATGAAAATTCTTGCTTATAAAAATCTTTCCCTTTTCTCTAGAGAGTTGTCAATGGAATGAAAATCAGTCTAAAATTGCAAAGCATTAATGATCACATATAACACAAGTGCTTTAGAAATCTCCTCTTCACTTACCAAGCAAGCACTTATTTAGTGGAAATGCCAAGCAACTCTTACTTGGATCATATAACATCATTGTGTATCTATATTGTCCATCATTAATAATTTGTCAAGGCATAGATAGGAAAGCAACAAAAGATCCAGCTATACTGCAGAGGAAAAAAATTCACTTGTATATGGTTCTTGGGACATTGTGATCTCTTTTTTTATTTTTATAACCATGGTAGATGTGGGACTAATGAGCGGTCCAATAATATATGGAAAAGAGATGAATATTTCGCACACGCCGGTTGAGGTCCCAACGGTGATCCTCACCGCATTATCATGCTTCGCGTCATTGATTGCGGGGCATACCTCTGCCTGCATCAGCCGCTGCCACTCGATCGTTGTTGGCGGGGGCCGGCCTTTCTGTTGGCCGCCTGCTCATGGGCTCCGGCTGCAATTACCCTGTCCTCCAAGTGGGCCAGACATGCTTCCGAGATCCCACGGCTTCAGTAGGTTGCCCATCCAGACTGCATTGTTTCAGTCTCCAGAGGCCAGGTCCCAGACAGAGATGTGGTCAAATCGAACCGGCTGAGTTGGTGAGAAGCTTGTCAATCAGTTCACCGACTAAGAAAGAGAGTCCTGATGCCATGAACCCCGTAATGACATAGTATAGCACTGTCTTGAAGTAAGTTTTAGGTGGCTTCCTGACATGGGCTTTCCCTATGGCAAGTAGGAAAATGCAAGACAGAGTAGCGCCCGCAACGGCAGCGAACTTGTAATCCCTATTGTCACTCTCCCTAAATGAGAATGCATAAGTGATCGGAGCCACGCAGCCAAAGATTGTGAAGGATACAATGGCTACTGTTGCCTACAGGGGAAAGTGCCGTCTCTTTCCTAGTACCTCTTGGTACCGGTCTACCTGCTTGGTACCTTGACCGGGCTGCTCATTCTTCAACTCTCTAAGCTGCAAAAACTTACGTTTATTACAACAAGAGCAGGACAAAAGTTAGCCGGAGCTAACAAGTATCGGCAATGACGAGAATACCTCCAAACAAATTAGCCAATCCCAAACCTAAGGTGTTCACTGCATTCGTATATGAAAACTTTTAGAGAACAAAAAGACACCCTGGGAACCGAAATGCAGTAAACGCATTCATAGCAGAAATTATTTAAAAGATAAGTAACACAAACTCAGTAAGGCAACGTCATTGACATCTAACAGTACAGTTAGGCACCAAAGGATGAAAAACATAGGTGGAAGTAATGTGAACCAAACAAAAAACTTACACAAGGACAGAGAAAATTTGTAGGGCAATAAGCAATCAAATCAGTAATTTTCGTCAGTGAAATCAAGCATCATATGCATGCAGCTTTTCATACTACATATGTTAGAAATTTTTATAGAACTCAATAAGCCAAATTTTGAAGGTCTACCTAAATGTTATTTCTGATTTGTGTAAAGTTGGAATCCATATGAAGGATAAGCAGTTTAGAGCACATTACTTAAAGGACAAAATTTGGGTACATACGTGTGGCAGCACCAGCTCCCACTGCAGATGACACAACACCTAGACTTGTTATTGATTCTATCAAGCCACCATAGACCATGCTCTTTACAATATCCCATTCACGAGGTCGATGGACTTGAGCAACCTGTGGCTCTTCGGCTAGTGTCTGAGTTCAACATCAATCGTTGGTGTTGTTTCGGCGGCTGCTGCTTCTGCCATCCCTCGTTCAATGACAACTATTATGTCATCTTCTGCATTTGTGGTCATACAGAGTCATAATTAGATACATGAGCAATAAATAGGTGCAGAAACATCGCTCTAAGAAGTCTATATTCAGAGGAGAGAGCGAGCAGACACCCAGAAAAGTCGGTGAGTGGTGTCTTCACTGTCTTGCACCTTAAATGAAAATCTTTTGGGAAAATAGTTTACGCAATCACCTCTGGTATGGTTAAAGAGCAGTAAGCAAGAATATTCTGTCAATGACATGTACTACTGTTGCATGTAACCTTCTCTGTTAGTGAAGGAACCATAAAAGTTTACAGGAGTTATCCTTTCAGGAATAGAAGCTCCTAAACAAGAACTTCATGCTGATTCCAGCTACAGAGAAATTGAACGAATTACAAATGGTATTCAGTAGAACCCGCGAAAGTATCCCAATACTTAAGCAGCACTCTTGGAAAATGAATGATTACCCAACATGTGCATAGCTTATCAACAAGAGATGCATACCGACAAACATGCACGCATGATGTATGGAATAGAACAGTGATTAGGCCAGCAATAATAAGTCTGAGAGAAGGAAGACGTGCCAAGGGTGCATGCATTGTGTGGACTAGGTTGTGTGTGCATTCTCCAATTACATGCTACAGAGACCAAGAAGGCATGGATTTCACATACCAGAGGTCTTTTTGACAGCATCTCTCAATTCCTTTCCAACATTAACCACTTGTTGGATATTTTTTATACGTTGCCTCAATTTGGTTGCAGAGTCCGCAACTTTCTGCGATTCAGCTAGAGATGGTGAGCTGGGGATGGTATAACCTCTGTAATTGCAGAGAGAGCACTAACAGCAGGTAATTCTTTTGCAGTTTCCTTGACGGATTTCTGGTCAATCTCTATTAAAGTTTGCCCTACCACTGACGCAATGGGTGTTGAAGGTGGCATCACTTGAACGGTCTGAGGTTTTGTCTATGCATTTTCAAGAGATTGTCCACTAGCTGCCAGAGTTTCACCTGCAATTGATGGCACCAAAAGCTCCAGTATTTCAATAACACATCGTGCAAAAGACATAATGAGATTCACTTCTTAGACTAAACTAAACTAGATTCTGTAATACTACACAGCATTACTTTGCAGCAATTTATCAAGAAAATCATGCACTGCACGTATTGCTATATTGAAGCATAATTTAGACCTTAATGCTCTTGGCTGTAAGTCCCATTGAACTGTTCTCATGGTTGTTCGCTTTCTTTCTCCCAAGGATAAGAGGAAAAGATTTCCAGGACAACCAAGGTAGTCTCTATCTGGTTCATCATGCACCAAATCCATACATCTAATGACGGCAAAATAAAAAAAAACGGACGAATTCTCTTTCTTGTTGGATATATACTTACTGCATTATGTCTGAAAAGGCAAGTGGTTAGGTTCGTAGGTATTGTTCTCAATGCATGTTCAATCAAAATACTGATTTTCTTAGAAAAATGACCTAGAGGAACTTCCACTTACCAGGATCTTGTTCTTTATTGATGCTTGATTCCTTTTTCAAATCATTTGTGACATCTTTCAAAGGGCTGAGAGTCTCCTTTTCAACTTCCTTTGGTTGAGTGACTTTGTAATTCAGCAGCCCCATATCAGATGATGCTTCAATAACTTCTCAATTGCTGCCGTTGAATCTCGTTATGTATTGTTGCTTGATTCCTTTTTCAAGTCATTTGTGACATTTTTCAACGGGCTCACAGTCTCCTTTTCAACTTCCTTGGGTTGAGTGACTTTGTTATTAAGCAGCCCTATATTAAATGATGCTTCAATGGTTACAGAAGTGTCCTCAGTTGATGAGACAAAAGCATCCTGATTAGCCAACTTCTCAATTACTGCAGTTGAATCTTCATGCTCTATATCCATCCGCAATGCCTCTGTCACAGCATTATCTGCAACGAAATCAAGAAAGAAGTCTATAAAATTAATTTACATTGGCCGAATAATGTTTGCAACGCATTCCATCATTAGACTGTTGCTGTTGATTTAACATGCTTACAGAAAAATGAAGAAATAAGATAGCATGGTGTACCGAACATATTAATATGTTAAGAACATCTAGTGGGAATTCTCAATGTCTTCTGCTAAAATTGATGTGAACAATTACAATCTCATGATGCCTTAAAAACTGAGCGAATGATAGACACCACAGCCATACTTTTCTAGCGAGCGTAAGAGCACACCGCCATCTCTCTCTTTTGTAGATTGAAAGGACTCTTTCCAAGACAACCAATGCAGTCCCTATTTATATTGAAAAGCATATCAAAAGAATCTATATCACGTTATCGTCAAAGAGCTTTTACTAAATAAGGATGATAAATTCTATGCCTTACATGCAAGGAATTTGCAGTGTCAAAAGGATACAAATATGAGAATGACAGCGACTGTTGGTCCTTAATAAAGCTCGTATAGGCATGCACATTTTCAAAGCTGTTTTACAGAATGTAAAGCTGTGAAGTTGTAAGAAAGTTGTTTTTTCCTTATAGACTATAAGACATAACTTTTTCTGGCAAATGCTCATGATGGAATTGGTCAATCATGGACTGCAGGGCAACATATTACCTTGCTGAATAACTGTTTTCCCCTTCCTCGGTGCAAAAAAAGAGAAGAATGTACTACTTTTTGCCACGGGGTACCTCTGAAGGATCTTGCACTTTTTCAACCTCTTTTCTCTCTCCAAAAGTTGGAACAATTTAAATCCGTCTCCTGCTAAGAAAAAAGTAGTAGTTCAGTTCCCACTAGATGATTGAAAACTAAACACAACATGGACAGACAACATGATGCTCTCAGTTAGTTGTTTAGTCTTGAAGTCTTAGTTCTTGGTAACTTTGCCATTTACTGGGCTTGTGTGGGATCGCACCTGTTGATATAGATTCCAAACAGATAAGTACAATCTTTTACAAAAGATTTTCTTGGTAAGTATTAAGTAAGCATGTACTCAAAGATTCCTAATGTGTTCTTAACCAACAGAAAGAGTCGTATCTGTGACAAACCAAGTTGTAAGCAACACAGAGAATTAGAAGGTGCTTAACAGAAATAGGTATTCGGCACATATGATGAGCTTCCATAGCGATGAGAAATAGAAAAATACCTGTGGGAATGAAAATACTGAAACATGACAGACATCTAAGAGCTTCTCACTCTCTTTCATTATGGTAACCATTGAGTTCAGGCCTTGGACTATCTATGACTGCAGGAGTTGGAACCTCATCGATGCTAGTAATTGCATCAACACGGCGATCCCCCTCCACCACAGTTACAGGTTGAACATGTAGTTCAGAGGCAGTTGTTTTTTCAACTTTGTCATACTTCGCTCTGTAACACACAGTGCGCACCTTCCTTTTCTTTCTCCGAGGGATTACCCTTCTTGTTATACAAGAATGACAATTGGGACAGTATAAATCGTGAGTATTTCGCTTCTCTAGCACCTTCTCGACATCCAATTCTGTCTCTTCAGGATTAAGTTGTTCTAACAGAGCGACTTCTTCAACTCCTTTACTCTCCTTAGAATACATATTCATCTCCTCAAATGGCTTTCTTGGAGACAACAAAGCCGAGTCCAAAAATCTCTCATCTCCAGAAATTCCTCTATCTTGATGATCGACCTGAGAGCTTAGAATAGCGCTGAACTTCTGTGTTGCATCATGCGAAGTTTCATGCACCGTCTCTGTTTCATACGGAACTTGTTCTATATCGCTGTATTCCATCTTGACAATTGTTTGGATGGACTCTGTACCTGCAATGGTTCGGAAGACAAGCATTGTCATTTATTGTTTATCCAGAGTGCCGTGCAAGTCCCCATCATGAGCAAGTAGCTCATACAAAATATAACAGCATCCTGCGACCAATCTACAGGTACACCCATAAATCATCAGAGTGGACTATCTTTCACCTTGGAAAACCCACGTACCAAAGAAATGCAGCTCTCAAGAGATAAGCTAACTTGAACTAGTTAATCAGTAAATGCTCCACAAATAGTGGAAGCTCATAAGGATTGAAGGCTATAAATTACATCAACCAATGCAAACCCTTGAGAGTCGCCAGGGCAATTTCTCTCATTCAAACGCAGTGCAGATGGAATCACAGACAGAAACCACTACTTAGCCATAAAATCTATACCTTAGCAATCAGTTTTGATAATCACCCACATTGCTATATAGTCTAACACGAGTCCAAATCTTTTTCTTGTTACCCATAAACAAAGAATGCATCTCTCTAACTATGTCTAGTCATACGAAGCTAGAGAGTCAAGGACGAAATGAGAGTTCAACATTAGAAATACCTAGAAATGGATCAAGATGGTGTAATCGAGAAGTCAAAAATCACCCAGAATTCCAAAGAGGGTCACAGACAAAGAGGAACCTTGTCAAGCTGGGAAACGGAGTTCAATGGAACTAATCCTTCATCGCGAAGTCCAACACAAATTTGCTAATGAAGCAGATCAGAATAAGATGTGACAGTGATACTACGGATGTTTGCAGCACAAATTCGCGAAGTCCAAGACAAATTCGCGGTCACATTGCTGGCAACTGATGAGAACGAATAAGAGGGTAGGAGTGGGAAATCCTCTGCTACATGAGTTACTTGACTTGAGCGATGTTGCTACTGGTTTATTTGCCTCGTCCATCGTCGAAGGGGACGATGTTGGTCCAGGTCGACCCCTTCCCATCGACCCCCATTGTCGTCGTCGAGTTCTGTGAGTTCTGTCATCACTGCCGCTGCAAGAACTGCGACATCTCGCTTTCCATTCTCATAGCCATTGTTCTTATTGTCACCCATTTCGTCTGGCTCTGGTGCAGCTTCTTGATCTTCACCGCCATTGTCGTCTGGCTTTAGCTCTTTGAAACTGATAAAAATAAAAATAAAACAGTAATGCCACGTTAACTGGGCATTGACCGTGAATCTTCCAAAGAGTCACAGAGGGGGCGCATTTTGATCACAATGAGATGAGACCATGCGTTGGCAAAAAAAAAAAATTGGTTCTTTGAAGATCTATTTTCACTGTAAAACCAAATGCGAGTACTGGGTATTCGCGCAGAACAATCCTGGCTTTTGAATGACTCCGTCATCTTTGTCAAAAGCTGCAAAAACGTCTCGCCTGTCAAGGGTTCATTTCGTATTACCACGAGGAGATTTGGGAAGATCTGCCAATGGGAAGTGATCGCCCCGACCGCGTCTGGAGCGAACGCAACCCGCATTCAGGTTCACGTCGGGGCAAAGGAAGATCGCTGTTTCTTAATCAGGAATTCAACGAGATGTTCATCTGTTACCGGACCGCCAGCGTCCGATTCCCGGTTCTAGAGGGAGCGGTTCGGTTCCTAGTTCTAGGGCCCGTCAGGACCAGACCGATCAAAAAAAAAATTTATTTTGATCAAGAAAACTCCATACACATGCAGTTATCTTGATCTTGCCTCGGTTGGTTCCTGGACCGGTTTTGACCCGAAGGGAGATCGTTTATGCTTGAATCCCATGTGCATTTTGGAAACAATCTTGCAAAAAGTTCTCAACTTTGCCTTGAAAAATCCGTTTCAGGAAATGAACTCGAAATTTTTTTATGTTCAACCTCTATATTTGCTGGACCGGGACCGTCCAGGAATGGTACATTTTTTTTTTTTGGCATGTGTCCAATCCAATGGAACCGCTCTAGAATCGGACAGGATTGGTGGTCCGGTTCCCGATTCCGAAAAATTAAAAACTAGGATCACCGGTCCGGTTCTTGGTTCTTGAGGGGAACCGGATCGGATTAGGAACCAATCACCCCTAGTATTGAGACAAGATCGCCGACCGGGCCGGGCACGAGCGAGCAGGCTCAGATTCAATCGAAGTACCCCCCAAGGATAATATGCATGAGCAAGCAGGCTCAGATTCCGATGAACTACTGCTAAAAAGGTTCTTCTCTATTATATGATAGCTACTTATGTGAGTTATCGGTGTATTATGATTAAAAGAAAAACTTAGCTCTATTTATAAAGTTTTTCTCGGATCGAACTCAACTCGACCTACACTAACTAGCCTCATATTAGACTAATTAAGAATCTTTATATTTTTTCTTTGTCACAATTGGTAATTACAAATATTAATTAATTTTACCCGCACGAAAATATTCTTACATTCTCCCACTTGGGATATATTAGTTTTTCTTTATCAAAGATATATTAGTTAAAATTGTACTATATATGCGTATTTTTAAGTTAGTCTAGTCAATCCGACCACTTAAAGACTCAAACATCGGGTCGTAGAACCGAGCGATTCCCAAGCTTCAACTAGTAGGGGACCTCCTTAGGCAATTACAGTAAGGGAGGCAGTGCCCCCGACCCTTCCCATTCTCTCTTCAATGGCCTAGCAAAATGGCAAGTTTCATGGACCCACCCGAGAATTGGTTGGCAGTCCGGTCTAGTTCGCAGTTGAGTCCATATAGGGCCCGCATGAAAACACTTCAGAAATTGTATTTCTCTATCAGAAGTCCATTTGACAGAGAAATGTGTTTGATAAAAATCTGATCGAAGTAGAAATTCGTTTGGTAAAAAAATTGACTTTTTGTAAGATTTTTCACTTCTAATAGGATTTTTGGCAAATTTTGAGAAGCAAAAAATTTTAACTTCTCTCCTCTAGAATCATTTATTGGACCACACCCGCTTTCGCCAACCACAATTGTTGCGACCACCGACCACGGCCGTTGCGGCCATCGGCCACCGACCACTGCCCACCCATGGCCGCCGGCCGCCGACCACCGCCCGCCCGCCGCCGACCACCTCCGCCACCTACCATCGCCGCCGACCACCGTCGCCGCCTACCGCCGCTACTACCGCCCACGCCCCCCTCGCCGTCGCCATCACTGCCACAGCCGCCGCCGACCACCGCCGCCGACCATCGCCGTCAAAGATTTTATTAATAATATTTAAAAAATAGAAATTTTCAACCGTTACCAAACGAATTTTTCCGATCAAAAGTCAATCCGACGCAGAAGTAAAAAAATCAACTTTTACTTTTGAGGAGAAGTAAGAAATCAACTTCCGATCAGAAATTGATTTCTTGTAAAGAAGTGTTACCATGCGCTCCCATAGCCATTGGGCAGTTCTTAGTCCTCATTTTGTGAAATCAATCCTTAGTAGATGATTTCTAATAATTCATTTTGAAACCGATCACTCCTTAGACTCGAGTACTAGCATTGGGGTCCCGAGCTCGTGATTGATGGACATGGGCCCAAGCACTAGGGACCCGGGAATGAGCGTTAGGGTTTCTTTGCTCGAGCATAGAATTTTTTTTTATCCCGGGATCGTTATATAATTATGTTTTGGAAAATGATTTTCAAATTTGTAAATGAAAAATCATTTTATTGAAGGTAAGTATACATATTTTGTTGACTAGAAAAACTTTTTCCACCCATTTATTTTTCTACGGGATTTAAATTCCTTAAAATGGTGAAAAAGTTTTTCGAGAAATAAACAAAATCTAGCTACGAATGGTCGATACCACGTAAAAATTTCCGACCCTTTGCTCCATGATACAAATTAGTACCTCTACGGCATATTTATCCCAAGCTAATATTCTGTTTGTGTGTCGATGTGTGTGGCGGACGACCGCAAGACGAATCCGACACGGGGACTAACACATTCGACATGGAAAATCCACATGGCTCCATACATATGCGCATCTACATAGGGCAACATTTTGGTTCGGACATTAACTATGTGTCGATTTGAGATTTTCTAATGATATTACGATGGAGAGAAAGGGAGAGGGGCAGTTTCGTCCTCGTGACAAAGCCCTAAACCCCCGTCGGACCTGGAAGAGCTCGTCCATGGTCGAACCTCGAAGCTAAATGGAAGCTCTCGCTCAAGATCAAGCCGACGTCGCGCCCCCTCCCAAAGCCCCAGAGCAGCAGCAGCAGCGACCGCTCTCCAAGAACGCCCAGAAGAGGCTCCTGAAGCAGCAGCGGTACGAGGCGAAGAAGGCGGAGAAGAAGGCGCTATTGAAGGAGCACAAGAAGCGGGAGGCCGAGCGGAAGCGCAAGGAATGGCAGGAGGCCCTCGAGAGCGCGACCGAGGCGGAGCGCTCGAAGCTGATCGAGTCGAGGAGGGAGCTCCGGCGGGAGCGGATGGAGAAGCGGTCGGAGGAGCGGGAGGGGAAGCTCCGGAGGCTCGAGGGCGCGAGAGAGAGCGGGCAGAAGATCGTGATCGACCTCGAGTTCGCTCACCTCATGTCGGCTAACGAAATCAGCAGCCTCTGCCAACAGGTAAATACGTCAACGTGTTTGTCCAAGATTCGATCTTTGCTTTGTGGATCGAACGAATCCGGTGGTTCGGCTTCATTTCTTGATTACGAGGTCACATAGAACTGAAAGATGGAATTGACACGTGTAGTGATGCTGTAAATGAGATGCTTCTGTTTTGAAATGCATTTGCACGTCAATGTTGTAACCAAATTCGTATTCTAGTCAGCATGATTGCAAATGATAGCCAGAAATGAATTGGCAGAGCAATCAAAGAGTTATTCGTATCGGGCCGGTTCGGTTCGCCACTGTGATTTATATCAATCTGTTTGCTTCTCATTGATATAATACTTTCGCTTTGTTGTTGATCGCATTGATGAAGTCATGCAGATTATGTACTGCTACGCGGTGAATGGGAGATGCGCGTATCCCTGTCACTTATGGCTGACTGGATGCGAAGGAGAAATGGGGAGCCAGTTGCAGAGAATACCAGGATTTGACAAGTGGTTTGTCGAGAAGGAAGACCGATCTTATGTCGAGGCATTGCAGGATTGGAAGGAGAATTTGGTGTACCTGACGGCTGACTCGGCGAATGTGCTCGATGTACTCGATCAGAAGAAGATTTACATCATTGGTGGGTTGGTGGATCGCAACAGATGGAAAGGACTGACCATGAAGAAAGCAGAGGAGCAAGGGATACAGACTGCAAAGTTGCCCATTGGGAATTACTTGAAGATGTCGAGCTCCCAGGTACAAAATGTCCTTTCTCTTGCTAATCTTGAATTTCTTGGTCATGGGTTGGTATGTTAGGTAACTTTTGAGTTGAGAGTATGTCTATTGAGCTCAGTTATTGCTCAATGGTGGAGCTCTTGCTAACACACACTATGAAGCTGAGCAGTACTCTCTAACATTTGAATGCAAAGTACTGTTACAATTCATAATGCTGTTGTGCCGCTGGACTTCTGTGCCATAGAAGGTGGTGATCATTTCTACCTTTTACCGTCTTCAGAGACCCTAGATCAGTCTTTGTTTTTGGTGGTTTTTCTCTCTTTTCTTGGTAAGCCTTTGGCTTTGATGGCTGATTCTCTTTGCGAACTGGTGTGATCTAACTTTTGGAACAGAATTCTCATCACATAGCCCCATCTGTGCTTTTGAAATCTGGAATCGGGTGTTTTCTGTCTCTACAAACGTCAATGTCTGGTGAAAATTTGTTTGTTGACAATTCTGTAAGATTCCTTTGCTTGAACCTTTCAGCACATGCTGCTGCTAAGTCTAAGGGTAGAATGTCTTATTTCTTGATCACAGGTCCTTACTGTCTCTACAAACGTCAATGTCTGGTGAAAATTTGTTTGTTGACAATTCTGTAAGATTCCTTTGCTTGAACCTTTCAGCACATGCTGCTGCTAAGTCTAAGGGTAGAATGTCTTATTTCTTGATCACAGGTCCTTACTGTGAACCAAGTCATGGAGATACTCCTCAAGTTCTTGGAGACGAAGGATTGGAAGGATTCCTTCTTTCATGTGATTCCTCAGAGAAAGCGATGTGAAGCGGATTCAATCCAGCCTCAAGGCGAAGCTGAAGAGGAAGACAATGCAGAGGACGATCTGTCTGAGAGTAACAAGGAGCGTGTCGAAGTTCCTCCTCCTAACTGACATATAGATTAGCGGTAACTCATATTTGGTTAATTTCCTTACTTGCAATTGTGAATTGGGAAAGCCAACAATCACAAGTTCATTGATGATCATCTGGCTCTGGCTTAGCATTTTTGTATCCTGCCGTCGCCCTCGTGATCCGTCTCTGATTTGAGGCTTTGAGGAGATATATAACCTTTTGTTATCATCAATGGGTTCTCTAAATGCATGCTGGCTTCTAATATGCCTTTCTTCTGGATGGTCACAGCAAATGCTGCTTTTGGAATAGTGTCATCATGTGGAAAGTGAGCTCTTTTGCACTTCTGCCCTTGAATACATAACATGGTCACCTTTTCATCTGACCACATAGTTGAATGAGTCACAAGAAAAAGGGTTAAATGCCAACTCAGGAGGAAGCTCAATTGACAAGTGCAAGTGCATTGGAGGGAAGATGTTGTACTCTAGAAAACAAAACAAGTCTTTCTTGTACTTGTGCTTCAAGTTGAAGTCAGGAAAATGACAAGATGTTACTGTTTTATTTCCCACAATCTACACTCCAAACTCAGTTCCAATAAGACTCCAGCCTCCTCCGTTAACAAGCTACTTACCTTTCTTTCATTGGTAAGGAAAAAAAAAAGGGAATTCAAACAGCTAGGTTACTGTCCACCTACATTCAAGATAACATGATGCATCATTCGAACTGGCCACGAGCCTCACCATTTCCAATAGCCCCATTTGAAGAGCCCTCATGGCTAGCATTCCCATCTTTGAATTACCCGCCCATCGGCGGAGCTCCAAAGTAAGCAGGGTGGGGGCCAGCCGGGCCGGCCATCGGGAATCCCCGAGTGAAAGTAGCAGGAACCCCCAAGTTGCCGTAGTCGACCGCCCTCTTCATGAAGGGCTCGCCCCTCAGGGACCCGCGGTCGCCTTCCATGTCACGGTATCGGTGGAGGTAGATAGTCAGGGGCTCGATGTAGTCGTCGAAGCCAAGCTTGCTCATGGCCCAAAGGACGTCCTCTGCTGTGATGGTCTTCCGCTGCTCGCGCTGGCACCGGTCGTTGGCCTCCCCGGTGATGAAGCTGATGTACTCGGACACGCACTCCTGGATCGTCTCCTTGGCGTCGTCCGAGATCTTCGCATGCGGGGGGAGGATCTTGCGCATGATCCTGATCACGTTCGCAATGGGCATGAACCGGTCCTGCTCCCTCACGGTGCACTCACTGTTCTCATCCGCATTCGAATGGTTGTTGCTGCTATTTGCAGCAGCAGCAGCAGCAGCAGCGAGGTTTCCGTCGGCGACCGTCATGCTGATTTCGGGTCCTGAGATAGAATGCGAGAGCATTTCCCATCGCCCCCCAAAAAAAGGAAGAGTCAATTTGCTGAACTAGCTGGACTAGTCAACATGATACAGAAAACCATTTGGACAACTTGCAGATCGACATAAACACGATCCAAAGTGTCCGCCTACATGTAAGAAACAAGGTTCTCAACTGTTGCAGATTAGTGAAGTGATGTCCTTTTTTTGTTTTTATCGCAGGGCGTGACGTCAGGCAGCCGTAAGAAACACGTCATGCGGGTTTCCCTCCCGAAACGTCACAACAGCAACAGGCTGATCGACTGTACTTTGAACCGGATCTCGACCCCACGCATTGATTAAGCAGTAAATGTGCGGCATTAAGTGGCCATTAGCGATTTGCTGGAAACAATACGTTGAAAACTCCAAACGCAAAGCGTCACTCTCTCTCTCTCCCTTCTCAACAACAAGCACACAAGGCCAAAAGGGCATGCAGAACGGTTCTTGCCTTGGCTAGTTCTGCAATCTGAACTTCGCTTCCGCAAGAATCAAGAGAAACTACATTCATCATGGAGGGAAAAGAGATCACCGTAGGAACTTATCGATACAGAATTCAGATGCCCTCGACATGTTATTCGGCATATGGCGTGCGCCATATTAGGTTGATAATCACATGATACTTTCACAGCGCAAGAAATCTCAAGCGAGCCAAGGGCCGGCTCGCTCGGTCTGCACACGAAAGTTCGATTCACAATGTGTTGCAGCAACATTGCTGTTTGAATCTTTTCCTTATTTTCCTCGCTTTGTTTTCTGCGTATTCGCGGAAAGCAGGCATTCAAATCCTGGAGATGCTAACTTCAGCATTTCGTAACGTATGTAAACGGTGATGGCTTAAATTTTTTTTCCCAGCTCCAGAAAACAAAACCCAAAAAGAAAAAAGGAAAATGAAGGGGCAGATGGATGGTGCTCCTGCTCGGGTCCACTTTGCATGCACCAGAATCGACACTTGCACTGTTCTATTCCCACACAAAGATTGTAAATTTCTTCCGTACATCTGTCCTTTCAGACAGGCTATAAACCTCAAAGAAATCAAAATTTAAGGACATGAACTGCTGATGAAGCAAGCCAAAATGCAGATGGACTCCTTCACTCGAAGCTTCACAATCTCTCTCTCTCTCTCTCTCTCTCTCTCTCTGTGCTTAACCAGAGGCGATCCTCTTTCGCATATGAAGAAAGAAAGCATGCATGATAAAGATACGATGGCGCATTATTGAACCATGCATGCAGATATGTAAAGGGTTAAGAAATAGCTGAAAAGGGCTAAAAATGAAGGCGGCTCATGTTCCATAAGAGGTAAGACATGCGAGCAATACTTACGTGCGTCGCTGCACGTATGGCAAGATCTCAACTCAAGAATGTCGCAAACAGCAAAAAGTGCCTTCAAAATCTACGTGACGTACCAGGGCTGGCGTTGCCGGGGAGCTTGCGATAGCCATGGAAGCCACGTTCCATCCCTCCTTGCACAGTCAAATCAACCCCCCCTCTCTCTCTCTCTCCAGTGATGATCTGTTCACAGTCTACAGAGCAAAGAAAAACTCTTTAAGACTGTGTTGGGAGACCAAAGGGCAGGAGGGAGGGGGGACGAGGAGGAGGAAGATATACAACACGATGGAGAGAGGTCAAGGAGCGGCCGACACGTGGCGGTGGCGACCTGAACGAAGAACACGATACTGAATTAGGCAGTTGGGAAAAGCTGAAGCGGCATTTCGGTCGAGGACATTTGAAATTTTGCTTCCGGGTGGGGGCCAAAACACGCGCGAGCGAGGAGCGATGCTGTTTTGCGCTTTGCTCTCTTTGTCTTGTTCCGAGGGTGAAACTGGCTTGTTTGGGCGAAATGGGGTTTGAAGATTGGGCACGTAAGAACCCAAGATGAGGAATGGGTTCCAGATGGCCATCCCACTTGTTCATTGGTACTGAAAATCCGATGGAGAGAGAGAGAGAGAGAGAGAGAGAGAGAGAGAGAAGTTAACTAGTTAAGGTGATGGGAGGATTGAGATCTTCTCTACATAGGAGTAAGTTTGGCCCTCTTTAGTATTCACTTCTCCTAAATGTACTAGCTCGATTGATACATACGAGAGAGACAGGGGAGTAGCAAATAGATACCGAAGCGACGCGGCCGAGGTGGTGGCGGGAGAAATTTGGTTGTATCCGGTAGGGTAATACGATGTTCTTACCATATATAAGTTTCTGACTTAGTCTTTTGACGGCTTAAGATAGAGGACACAAATTTTCGACACAATAGGCTAATTTGTATATCCATTTTTCAGGAAGGAATCAAGCATTTCAAGAAAGATCCCTACATATGTCGCTTTTAAGGAGGGGCTCTCTTCTGCATAATTATAGTCGGTCGTGCCGCTATGTGGTTTCAGAGGCAATTAGAGTCGCCAATATATACCTAAGGGACACGGTCAAAGTGGGGGCTAGAGAAGTTTGGTCATATCCTATGAGGCTTGCAATATTTTTACTATGTATATTTGCACCTTATTAACTTTTTATGGCTTAAAGTACAAAACACATATTTTGAATCCAATGATTGATCCGTATATCCGTTTATGAGAAGGAGTATCGTCTATGTCAAATATTTTGGGAAGGGTCACCGTATTTATCTATTTTAAGAATGAGCACTCCCATGCATAATTGAAGTCGGTCGCGCTGCAAACTCGTAATTTCGAAATTAAAGTGACGGTTTTGAAGTAACATCTATATACAATTAAAGTCAATCCCGTCGAAGACATGCAATTTCGAAATTAAAGCGACGGCTTTGAAGTAATGCATGTACACGATTGAACTTGATCACCGCCTATCTTTTCAACATAATGGTGGATCTGTATATCCATTTTTGGGGAAAGAATCACCACTATAACAAACATTTCGAAAAAGTTACCTAGATATGTCTATTTTAAGAAGGGGCGCTCTTCGGCATAATTGTAATCAGCCGTGCCGTTATATGATTTCAGAGAGAGAGAGAGAGAGAGAGTCACCATTAGACATGGCCACGGGCCGGTTTGGGCCTAGAACCGGTCCGTGAAAGAACTGAAACCGGCCCGTTGACCGGGACCGCCCGGCCACTCACGGGCCAATTCCGATTTTAAAAAATTAGGAACCGGCCAACAAAAAATTAGGAAAAGAGCCATTGCTTTTTCCCTCCCACCCCCCCGGGCCCCACCCCGGAAGCGGAACCACCCCTTCAAGGGCCGGTTCCGGTTCCATAGTGGCCACGAATCGGAACCGCCGGTTCATAAATTGGAACCGGCGGTTCACGGCCCATGGCCATGCCTAGTCACCATTAAGGTGGTGGCTAGAGAGGTTTGGTCATATCCTATGAGGCTTGCAATGTTTTTACTATGTATATTTCCAACTAAGTTTTTGATGAATTAAAGTACAAAACGCATATTTTGAATCCAATGGTTGATCGATATATCCGTACGTGAGTAGCAATAACGTCTATGTCAAATATTTTAAGAATGAGCACTCCCATACACAATTGAAGTCAGTCATGCCGCAAACTTGTACTTTCAAATTCCAGCGATACGGTTTTGAAGTAACACCCATGCACAATTGAAGTCAGTCCCGCCTCAAACATGTGCTTTCGAAATTAAGCGACGGTTTTGAACCAATGTCTATGCACGATTGGACTCGATCACCGCCAATCTTTTGCGGCCAGCTGCAGACATAAAACAAAGTGCTGCCAAGGAAGGTGTTGGTCACAGAAGTTGGGTTGCATCCCAACCATAGTGATTATATACAATGTCTATACTATATATTCTTTCAGTTTAATAATCTGCAATTTACAATAGAAAGCATATTTACTTTCAACACAATAGGTGATATGTATATCCATTTTATGGAGGAGCAATGTCTATTCAAATATATCGTGATCCCTAGGTCCATTAAGAGAAAATATAATGACTATGACTATACCAAATATGTGGTGATCAATGTTATATGTCCAATTCGAGAAGGAGTAAACATTTACCAAATTAGCATTGTCGATAGTGGTGATCAAAAGATGGTCATATCCAAGCATTAGTGATTGAGTCCTATATCCGCCCCAGTTAACCACCTGTCTCGAATCTCTCTTGATAACGGAGAGATGAAAAACTCCCAAGCGCGAGTTGTTTAAGCATTCCGAGCCGAGTGTCTCAAGCGCGAACTCTCCGATCGCGAGAGATGGAAGACTTTTGAGCAAGATGTGACATCTTGTATTCCGACTCGTTTTCGAAGCTTTGAATAAATGAAAAGTCTCATTGATGTATTTCGCTTTAATCTCACTCGAAATGGTCCATTTTGGAGCAGACTAACCAAATGAAAATGGCTAGTTATGAAAAATCAAGTACGTGGACTAAGAACTTGATTTTGGACTGACTCTTTGGCCATAAAAATTGTCGAGGGAATATTTTAGACCAATATAGGCCGATCCTAAAATAATGAAGGAACGATTTGGATAATACCCTACGCTTGGATCATGGGTTATTCTGTTTGACCTCGTATGGATTCCGAACGTCCCTAAATTATTTTCTAACGATCGTGTCCATCGGGACTAGTGATTGACCCTCGCAATTGAATGACAACCAAAGTCGCCATGGCTCGAAAAATTCTTAAACGTGATATTAATCACGGGTCGATACGTGTAACTTCTAAAAGCCCCCCGTTAGTTTGAGATACGCCGAAATTTCAATTGATCGAAATTGATCGTGAATCGAGCTTCAGAATTTGACGTCGGACCTTCAGGGGTTTCAATAATTAAATGTTGGACGTTTTCTCATCCAATGTAAAATTTATTCGTGGTTCGTCCCAAAGGGTTCAAGAAAAATAAATTTGGACCGGATATGGGAAAAGACCCATTTACCCTTGGAGAATATTCAATTTTTCACTTTAGCCGAGAGGGTATTTCAGCAAATCACCCCCTTGGTCGAAATTTGACTAGTCTTTGTGGGGAAAATTACCTTTTTGCCCTTCTTGACTTTGAAGACCCCAAAAATATCTAGCCCTATTATTATCCAACCTTTTATTCATCAATATTCTTGGCCTTCTTCTTCATTATTTCAAGACCACTTTCTCTCTCTACCTCTCTCTCTCTTGGCCGAAAATCCCCTCTCACCATCCTCCATTGCCGAAAATTTTCCATGCTTCCACCGATGTCACCTTGAACCGCCGGAGCTTAACCTCCATCGTGAACCGCCCGGGACCGCCGGAGTAACTTGGGTTGAAGCCGACCGAGAGGAATCGCCGAAGCCACCGGGTTGGGATAAAAATTTTCCCTTGACTTCTCGCCAGAAAATTTGCTAGATTTGTGGTAAGTTGGTTAATCTAGGTTGTTAATAGACATTAGGTTGAGAAGACTTGGTGGAAAATTGGTTGGATTTGCTCTTGGATCAAGCATGGCCGAATTTGATGAGGGAGGAGAGAGAAAAAGATGTGTTCTTGAATGAATAGTGAATATGCATGATTGATAATGGATGGCTAGGATTTAATCTTGCCTTTCATGTTTTAATCCAACGGCTTATACTGAATCTTGCTTAGGAAGATTGATCGAACGGCTGAGATTAATTCCCGCTTAGGGTAGATTAATCGAGTGGTGGGATTTATTGCACGTGGGGATATTTTAATCGTACGGCCCAAATTAATTGCCACGTTAGTATAGTTTAATTGTATGGTACGTATTAAACGTACATTAGTATAATTTTGATCGTACGGTAATTATTAATTGCTACGTTGGTATAATTAATATCGTGTGGCATAGATTAATTTTTGTGATAGCATAAATTAATCGTGTGGCCCGATTGGCCATCGGCTTGAGTGTGAGTTAATTGGATGGTCCAGATTTATTATTTATTCAACGTGAGTGAATCATGTGGTCATGATCGAGTATTTATTCAGTATAATTAAATCAAGTGGTCTCGATTGGGCAATGAGGAAAATTAGAAAGATCGTGTGGTCCCGATCTTTATTTAGAGAAAAATTGGTGAGATCGGGTGGTCTCGATCCGCTAATTAAGAAATTTAGCATGATCACATGGCGAAGATTGATCGATCGGAAGGAATTAAGAGATCGTGTAATATCGGATGAGCGATCGAGGAATTATTGTGGTCATATGGTCTTTATGATGATTATTTGAGAGGAAATGTGAAATTTTACCCCGAAGCGTTATGACGCGGGGTTCGTATTTTATAAGATAATATTTTAGCCTGAGGCGTTATGACGCGGGCTCGATTATTATTATTTTACCATGAGGCGTTAAACGTGGGGTTGTGCTCATTATTTTATCTTGAGGCATTAAACGCGGGATATTAACCTGAAGCGTTATTATGCGGGTTATAGTGACTGAGAGCATTATCACGCGGGTTTGGACTATATAATGGCCTGAGGCGTTATTACACGGGTCTATCCAATTATATGATAGCCCGATGCGTTAAATGCGGGCTTTGGATCCACGTGAAATATTTATATTATAGCCCGATGCGTTAAACAAGGGCATTTGAGTAACGTGAAATTTTATATGTTAGCCCGAGGCGTTAAACGCGGGCTTTGGAGCAATGTGGAATATTTTTATGATAGTCCGAGGCGTGGAACGCCGATATGGGAGTAATGTGGAATATTTGTGAAAGTGTGGCAATTTTTGGAGAAAGAATGGAATATTGGTGGAATTTATTTGTGGAATTTTTTATTATGGGAAGAATTGTTGGAAATTACTCACCTAGGACGTGTCTGGAGGCACTAGCGCCCTAACCTAAAATTAAGGACTTTCTCACCGAGATTTATTCTCACCCCGTCGTGGGCTCATTTTTTTTTCAGACCCTCCTCCTCAACCATGGGTGTTCCGCCCCCGAGGTTCGGGATTTCTCAAGATATGGATACGTTAGTAACGGATTATCCAAAGGGGGAGGACAAGGTGTATTATAGGCACGCGGCAACAGTTTGGGTGAACACAGGAGAGCTCTACGGAAGCCCCACACGTACGTGGCATAGACGTACCGTCACCGGGATTTGACAGTGGGACCGCTAAGTGGTTTCGATATTCCCTACGATGGTGTTGGGGAATGGGATCCTGCGAATGTTGCACATCCAAATGGCGTGGTGGTGAATCCCGATATTGGACCCGAAGTTTTGGAACCCGACCCCGAGGTCACAGACCGAGGAGAAGATTGGGAAGTTGTGGAGCCTTCTGATGCGGAGCGGCCACCGGAGTTGGACGAGGACGAGTTGGCAGCTATGGACGAGATAGTGCCCGATAGCGAGGACGAGAACGAGGCCTAGGGTAGTTGGTCTCTTGACTTTTGTAGAGCGTTTTACTTTGGAAGTGTAGTGGGCTTCAACCACGAAATCTTTTTGTTATAGATGGTTACAGGCTTGTACAGTGGCCTCTAAAACCTTAGATTTGAGAGTTGTAACAATTATGTATATATGTATATAAGTTTGTTTTTACCATCCCAAGTTATCGTAGTGTTGTTGGTTTCTGTATGGAGGTTTGTTTCCGCTTCCGCATGTGTTGTTTTTGTTGGCATTTGGATCCTGGAGAACTGTACGTAAGCGTAGCCAGAGGGAATGTTTGTGAGCTTGAAGGGTTCGGGTCGTGACACACGAGAGATTGAAGAGTGAGCACAAAATCGAAAATCAAACCCTAACAGCTCTAGTTTTTATCCAAATTTCAGCCCCAATAAGAAGTCATTTGGTTAACATGGGAATTCATCTCCAAAAGGCTCTTTTCTTAGATATGAAATTTGGGGAAAAAAAACTAGAGCAATGGTATCAAAATGTCACATTGCTTAGGGTAATTTTGGATTGAAAATAAACTTAGA
Organism: Rhodamnia argentea; assembly: GCF_020921035.1. NCBI lineage: Eukaryota > Viridiplantae > Streptophyta > Magnoliopsida > Myrtales > Myrtaceae > Rhodamnia > Rhodamnia argentea. The sequence continues at coordinate 3,360,651 of NC_063152.1, read as the reverse complement.
CAGATATGAAACTCAAGAAAAAATTGATAGCTTTTCATGAGACAAAAGACCTAAAGTTGATGTTTTTTACAAGACAAAAAAAAAAAGAACAAAATTGAAACTGGATCAAAATTTTGAGATTTATTACTAGATGAACAAAAAATTTAGGATAAAATTAGGATCGAAGCTAAAGTAGGAGGATTTTTTTAGGGTATTAAGCCCAATGTTTTTATCATACATTTTCAATTAAGCTCCTATCGCCTTAGAGTGCGCATGGTAACAATTCTAAAAGTGGATTTCTACTCAAGAAGTGCTTTTGGAGCAGAAATCCATTTGGTTATGTAACTTATGAAGCGTAAATCGTTTGTTAAAAATTCTTACTTTTGAAAGAAATTTCAACTTTTGAAGAGAATTTTCACTTCTGAAGTTATTTTTCTTTCAATTTGAGAAGTTAAAAAAAGTTGATTCTCAACTCAAGCAGTATTTCTCACATCACCCTTTTTCCATTACGCCATCACCCTCTCTTCAACCACGCCCGCCGACCTCCACCTTTGCCCACAAGTGACCACCGCCCGCCGACCGCAACCACCTCTACCCGCCACCCTCAACCAACCACCGCTAGTCACGCCTTGAGACCACCGCCAACCGCAAACCATCTCCCACCGCAAACCTCCGTCGGCCACCACCCACCGCCGCTCGTGACCGCCACCATCCACCGCCGCTCGTGACCACCACTACCCGCCGACCGCCCCTCGCAGCCAACCGCCCCTCGCCGCCAACCCCCGCCCATAGCCACCTGCCAACCACCTCCGTTGCCAACCACCGTCGGCCCCCACCGTCAACCGTCAACCGCCAACCACCGTCACCCTCTCGCCGCCCACCATTGACCACCACCCCACCCGCTGCCCCAATCTACCGCCAACCTCCGTCGGCCGTCTCCAACCACCGCCGCTATTCGTTGCCGTCTTCGGCCGCCATAGTAGAAAATAATTAATATTTTTTTATTTTTGAAAATTAAATAATATTTTTTAATAATAAAAAAATATTTTTAAAGAAATTTAAAAAGTGTAAAAATGAAGTAGAAATTTTTTGGGCGCCGACAATAATTTTTATAGAAGATTTTGTGCTAATAATGTTTCAAAAGTAGAAATTTTCAACCACTACCAAACAAATTTCTCCGATCGTAAATCAACTCACGGAGTAGAAGTAGAAAAATCAACCTCCGCTTCTGATTAGAACTAGAAAAATCAACTTATGGTCAAAAGTTGATTTCCGAAGTAGAAATGTTACCATGCGCACTCTTAAAAATAGAAGCTACATTCTTCTAACACGATCAAGGAGTGGCATATTCCGACCCCCTCCAAAAAAAAAAAAAAGGAGTAGCATATCTACTTTAAGGCGTTGTAAGGAATATCTCGTGATCTTTATATTTGATACCAATTCAATCATAGATTTCTTAATTTTGCCAATTTGATCCTCAACCTTTCAACCATTGGCCACTTTTGACAGGAAATAGCTACTATGAACGTTGACCGTTTTGCTTGGCACGGCCGACATCGAAATGGATAGCTTTTGCGATTTTTAAAAAATAAAAATTTAAAAAAAATCAAAAAATTGCAAATATTGTCCACGTCGCCATTTGGCGTGCCACGTAGAGCAACCGATATTTATGTCAGATTTTTTTTTTGTCATAATTAGTCGAAAGGACTATATTGACAATCGTTAAAAGGTCTATAACTAAATCGATATCTTTATAACAGATTATGACCTTTTTTTTTTTTTTTTTTTGGCAAATTTTCCCCACATCGAAGAGATAGATAATCGAACGAAGGGTGCTGTGTGATGAAGCAACATGGCTTATAAATTCTTGCATGAACACTGGGCTTCCTCAAAGAAATCTCCGCCGTTGCTACAAGGATGTTGGCGGCCTGGGTCTTGGCCTTTCAGGCGGCGGCGGCGGCGGCGAGACTGTACAAAGGCGCGAGGCTCCCAGAACTGTTGGAGGCCCGATGGCAGGCCTGATCTGCCTGGGCCCGCCTATGAACCAGGCCTGTTGTCACCATCACAGCCTTTGTTCAAACGATGACGATGCCGGCGAATTCCATAACGTGTGGTTGTGGATTAGAAGGCGGTTAAAAATGGCGGCCGATCGTGGCGGAATCGAACGAGCTCGGCCTAGCTGAGCATTGATGGCCACGATTACCTCTCTGTCCCAACGAAGAATCTATAAACGATGCAGAGATCTCTCTCCAGACTCTCCCCACTCTGCTTCGCGTTTACCGTCGTCCTCGCCACGAATAATCTCTCTCGTCTTCCCCGAAATCGCTCCGCCGCTCTCTCTCTCGCTCGAAGAGTACCTCTCCCATTTGGTATCTTCAGTTCTTGTTTGGCGGATGGACCCACTTGCAGCTCGATTGTGCGATTTGAACTTCTTCGGGTTTTTTTTGCAGGAATTAAAGCTCGACCCAGAGCGGCTACCCGGAGTGCGGCCATCGGATCGATGTCGGGGTCGGTTGATTCCGCTTCTCCGGCCGCCGCGGAGGCTGTTGCGATCGAGAACGAAGCCAAATTGCTGAGTTCTGTGGAGGACCATTACGGAGGCGTCATTGCGGAAATAAAGGAGGCTATGGACTCCGCAACCTTCGTCTCCGTGCTCAGAGCTTCGATTTCGCACTGGAGAGAGCAGGTTTTCTTTCGTTGCCCTCTCCGTTAGCCTTTGACCATCGATTTTCGCATCGAATTTGAGTTGGATGTCCTAGACTGGTTCTTCCTTTATCCTGGTGGATTGCGTAGAGCATGTGGATGACGCCGAACCTGGTCGACTTGCTGTTCTTCACTCATGAATTTCTGTTGTCTTTTGTTCATGTTACTGTTTTGTAGTGCTGAAGTGCTAGCATTTTTTGCAGGGCAAGATGGGTGTGTGGATCAAATTACCTATTGAACTCGTGAATCTCGTAGAAGCTGCTGTCGCGGTACATGTTCTATTAATTTCACAGATTGGTCGCTGAACTGAAGGTCATGTGGTTTGCTCTTTCTGGGGACTGCAAAAGAGCAAATTGCCTTTGATTATATGTTTGCTGTGACGATTATAAATTTTAGATTTAAGTTTTCCGCTCGATGTGGTGATTATCATCTACTTTTGGGCAGGAAGGATTTTGGTATCACCATGCAGAGCCGAAGTATCTAATGCTTGTGTATTGGATTCCACAAAGTGCTCATACCATTCCAGCAAATGCGACGCATAGAGTAGGTGTTGGTGTAGTTGTCATGAATAAGAAGGACGAGGTATTTCTCCCAATCTAAATTTCTGTGCGAGATTGTCTCTCTAGTTGAATGATTAAGAGCCCCTTTTTGCAGATTTATGCTTCAAATCATTAAGGCGGCCTTTTTTTTAAGATCAGTGGTAGCAACTACAGCTGAAATGACCTACTTGAGTAGACCTTTTTTTAACTTTAGTGTCAATCTAATAGTAAAGATTCTCCAGACGGCAGGAGAATCTCCTGGATTAAATATTTGGATGCAATGCTATTTATTGAGTAGGGTTGGTCTCAGTCCATGTAGGTTCTGATCTTCTTGCCGTTTCTCATTCACCGTCATGAAATATCCACTGCTTATATTAGCAGTTTTCCTGCTCGATCAAGTGCGTCATGCCTTTTCTGTGCCTTTCCATCACATTCCTTCATGAATCTTGTCATTCGATTCTTTTACATACAATCATCATTAGTGAGCTTGTCTCCATTTTCTCAAAGAGATGGAGGCAATTTTGGGGAATAGTGATGATGATGGATCCAAAATAGCTTTATCTTCCAGTCTCCAATGACCAGCAAGTAGTTAGACCATGGAGGCTTTTGGAACTTTTAATTTACATAGACTATTCAGACTAGCCACTGATTGTATTTGTCCGGTGACCGACATAATGAAGATAAGAGGAAGTATGCGAATTGCGCCTGTTTCTTTTTTTGCGGATGATGTTCTGATGATCTGCTTTTAAACTTTGAGCACTAGCCTTGCTTTCACTCGGCCCACCTGCTGCTTAATTACTTACTGTCAATTTTGCAGAGAACTTTCTTACTCCATATTGTTCCCCATAAACATCCCCAGGACTATTATATAAAATTGAATATGTAATAGTATTCCAATTGGTTAGTCCTTAGTCATGGCGGCCATGCTAAGACAATTTCCTTTAGGTGATCAGCGTTCATATTCAGGTGTGTACTCCAAGTAGCATGCAGGACACTGGATCATTCCTTTGAGTTGCCACATGGAGAAAGAGTTTTATTTTCCTTTGCCTTATTGTACTGCAACTGGTTTCACAAATAGAAGAAGCCCCATCCCATCTTAGATTTAATCTGCCAGAGTAGCACTGTGGTTTCCGATCATCATATCTCTGCCCTAATGATGTATGTGCTCTGTGATCCTTTAGAAAATGTATCGTCATCTTCTGTGTACATTGCTTGGTAAAACTGAGCTTGGGACTCACCGCTAGACTTCAATTTATACCTTTCGTGTCCCATTCCAAGTGTCCTATCGATGTTTGGAGTGATTGTTTCGTTTTAATTCCTGGAGGCATAATCATAACTTTAGAACTTTGCTACTATTGCTTATAAGTAATTCCCAACTGATGTTCTGGCAGGTGCTTGTTGTTCAAGAGAAGACTGGAATATTTAGAGGGACTGGTGTTTGGAAGTTCCCGACAGGTGTTGTTGATGAGGTCACGATTCCACTGCAGACTTAAATGTAGTAACATAACTTCTGCTTGATTATTCATCTTTTGGCTTCACTATCTTCAGGGAGAAGACATATGTGCAGCTGCAGTAAGAGAAGTTAAAGAAGAGACTGGAGTGAGTACTATTTATGTGATTATACAAATAGCTGCTTAAATGCTATGAAGATTTATGTTGTGTGGTTTCTGCACGTGCAGATTGATGCTGAATTCGTGGAAGTTTTAGGATTTAGGTATGAAGTCCGTTTCTCCTTTTCTCCTTGTTTCAGACCTCATAAGCTTACATTCTTGGGATAAGATTCTTACTTTTTCTTCCTAACTTTCTTCCTTTGAAACCGTGAGACTTTATATATCGAGACATAACACACTGGACCTGCATTTTTGTGGAGGGTCGGAGCCAAACCATGGCCATTGCTGAATGGCATCTTGAAATTTAGTTATTTGCACATATCACCCTCTAGTTCCTGTCTGGAAAAAGAAGTGTGTTACATTACGTCGCTAATCTTGTAAAGAGTGTGTCAGATCCTTGAAACTTCGGGGTCTTTAACCAGATTTTGAGCAAGATACTCCAATTTCCTAACTCTTGACTGACTATCCGCAGGCAAAGTCATCAGTCATTCTTTCAGAAGTCGGACTTATTTTTTGTCTGCTTGGTGCGACCTATATCCTTTGATATCCAGACGCAGGATGTGGAGATAGAGGTTGCTAAGGTAAACCGATATAGAACTACTGGTATAGCTATTTCACAGATTCGTTCTTCTTTATCGTCTTGGTACCTTGTTAACTACCTCCCTGCTCGACTGATTAATTATCCTTTTCATGCATTGTCTTGTGTGCTTTTGCCATACTGTATGACCTGCCAAGCTTACATTTTTGTTAACTATCGATCCAACCAAAACAATGGGGTTTTCCGAGCTAAGAATTTTTTAATGCATCCTGCAAATGAATGATGAAACTGCATACGAAATCCTACATTATAGCAAGATAAGCACAACTTATACTTTAGGTAAAGCATACTAAGAGGACAAGCGCCGCACTAATTCTGTAATGTAGTCCGATATGATAATTCTCTCGTTGCCCTCAGTGGATGCCGTTCGAAGAATATGCAGCGCAGCCATTCTGCCAAAAAAACGAGCTTGTCAAGTACATTATAGAGATGTGCACAGCGAAGAAGAACGGGAAATATACTGGATTCACACCAGTACCAACAACAACGAGCTTCTCCGACCAAAAGAGCTACTTGTACTTGGACAGCCATCTCGGGAGCAGGCAGTAAGTAGTAGCATTTGATACCTCAAAAAGATTTTTTTTTTTTTTACTCATAGGCGCAATTCAATGTCGGAATGGGTGGCACTTACTATGACTTGATTCATTCTATTGAAACTGCTCTGTTTTATGAGCAGAGAGACTCTGTAACTGCGTTTCGTACGGGAATAATATGTAGAATATAACAGTGTCTCTTGTTAGGATGAAGCCCTTGATGGATAAAATTTGTTATTTGAAGATGCAATTCCTCTCTGCTGCATTGTGGGGGGGCATATCGAAGCCTTACCGAAACCTTCGGATTTCTTTATGACTGAACCTCATCTTCACGTCTCCAACCGCATTGTGATTTTGAGGAGGCCGAGAGATGGGAGCTTTGGACACGTCGAAGACGATTTGCTCGCTCGTTCGAGAAGGTACGAGATGGCAAGTGCAGTCACGCCACTCTGGAGCACAAAGTAGAATTGATGGAGTTTAACGTCTATATACATCGTTACAAACAGGAAAAGGATACGCTCTAAAGCAGTTCTTAGCCATCCTTGGTCGGTAACTCAACCAAAAAGTCGATATGCCCGGCAAATAAGAAGAGGAAGTAATCCAGATTCCCTCCAGTACCGACAACATCAAGCTTTCCTGACCAAACGAACTCCTCGTGTCATATCCGGAGCAGGCGGCGGACAGCGGCATCGATAACACCATGAAGCGTCGATTGGATTGCGCCTCTGAGCAGGCGGCCGACAGCAGCATCGATAACGCCTGTGACGCGGGACTCAAAATTCTTTTCACTGGACCATCCAAAGACCTTCCTTCTCCTCTACGGATTTTTTGTGACTGAAAGCCTTCTCCTCACGTCTCCTACCTCGGTGCAGGTGGATTCCTGCTGCTCTTTGTGCACATTGAATCAGTGCTGGATATGCAATTCGCTGCTGCTGATCTCGGTTGCTCTGCAAAATCTAAATCTGGTTCCTTGTGAGAGTCTGTAAACATGAACATGAGCTGATAAAGCCCAGAGATCGTAGCAGAATCGATCTGACATGTGTTTCCCTAGTCCAGAAACATCATATATGTCAAGCCAAAAGGGCAAAAAGAGGAAATTAAACGCCAAATTAAAAAAAAAAAAAAAAGGGAAAAAGGAAGGAAGAAGGAAGAGAATGAGAAAAAAAAGAACTCGTAGGTTGGCCCATGCAGGTCTCGAACCTGCGACCTTCGTGTTATTAGCACGACGCTCTAGCCAACTGGGCTAATGGGCCATTGGCGTTGCTTCTCCTTCTAAATTCTATTAAAACATTGTTACGATGTTTCAGTTGTACAACTCCTAATTTTTCAAAGGGCAAATTAGATTTGCTATAAGATTATGTGACGTATAATATTTTCAGTTCTCTTCTCTTTTCACGTGAAATAATTTTTTTTTTTTCATAAAATAAGAGAGCCTTTGGTTCGACGTAGAAGACGAAAGCGTGCGTTCAAGAGAAGACGATCCCAATAGAGAGTAAGCCAGCAGATTAAACAAGGATGATTTGTCCATCCCCTTTATCTTTCTTTTTTCCTCATGAAGTGGCCATTTCTTGCTTCACTTATTATTGCGAAAAAGGAAAAAAAAAATTGAAGAATAACATTTGTTTTGTTTTTTCTATGTATTAGTGCAATGCATGATGTCCTCATGTCATAAGTACATAGTCGAGAGAGAGCTAGGAAACACCATTCCATTCTCGGACCAACAAATGGATCCACCCTTGACTTCAGCGGTCAATACGTTCTTAGGTTGTGAATCGCCCACATCGGACGGCCACGATCCTCGTCGAACGGGGCCTTGTCGGTCCACGTCAGCCTTGGAGGGCGTGCCACGTGGGCACTTAGTGGCCACCACGCCACCGTATTGGAGTTGGAGGGACCCAAGAATCAAGTTTAGTGGTGCCCGTCGAAGCGTGGAGAGATATGTGTATATATTACCGCAAGAAGATTGGCCCTAGGGCTCTCCATGCGGGGAAGCACCACTTCCCCCCTCAGAAAAAAAGATGGTGGCGATAGGCATGATTTGATTTATCAGTGGTTAATTCCACTGTTTAGTGACGCGATGTTGATTTGGTAGTGGCCACGGAGGTTTGGTATGCCTTTTGCTTTCTCATTTTGATGTTGCTCAAGATTCAATGAGCTTGATTGCCCACCACCATAACGAGCACAAGAGAATGACACACATTGAATCGATGTTTTCGTTTTTCGCATGGTCTAGAAAGCTTCGATCGTTTTGTAAGTGAATATAGGTAGTGTGCAATGGATAAAGGAACTTGATCGAATGTAATTAGTCGAAGAAGTACTCAAAAAGTGCTAAATATGTTGAACTTATGATAATTCAATCTTAAATATTTTAATTATGCCAATTTGGTCTCAAACCTTTTAAGGATTTACCAATGTAGTTATTACGACAAATTTCGATCGAAAAATGCTAACGTGGCGGTCCAATCAAAATCGGCCGTCCTATATGGCATATTGTCGTTAACGTGGACAATTTTTGAAATTTTTCTAAATCTTTCCTTTGTTTTCCCTCCCCTTTTTTTTCCTTGCCCCCCCCCCCCTTTTGTAGATGGTTGGGATGCTCGGAGAGGAAAGGGCAAGGGTCTCCTTTCCCGCTATCGGTGAGGGTAGCGGCCGCCCTTGCTAGCGGCTAACCCTCTCCGGCCGCAACAAGGAAAATACATAATTTGCAATAAAATCTGTAAAATTATCCATGTTAGTGTTGGTGGTATCACATAGGACAACAAAAAATTGTCCACGTAGGTGATTTTAGGCCAAAATTGGTCGAATGGGCTATAATGGCAAATTATTAAAAGGTTGAGGACTAAATTGGCCAAATTAAAATTTTAGGACTAAATTGACATAAATGCAATAAGTTTATAACGTTTTTGGTAATTTTCCTGGTAATTAGTTGAGTACGGTATAAATTGGGGATTTTAGAGAGACATAAGTTTGGTAATAATATAGGGTTAATATCATTAAAAAAAACCCCCAAACTAGTATACATGTGTGACAAATTTATCCTAAATTATTTTTTTACTACAAAAAATCCAAAACTAGTATATCCGTGACAAATTTATCCCGCGTCAGCTTCCGTTAGATTTCACTATCAAATAACTAAGTTAGATGACACGTGACAATTGACGGATATACACATTTAGAATTTTTAACCTCCGTTTGTTACGAGAGGGTTTGGGATTTTTCGTGATATTAACCTAATTTAACGAAAACTAACGGAGAGTAAATTTGTCACATGTGTACCACTTTGAGCTTTTTGGTTGTTAAAAAATTGATACCTTTGTGACAAATTTACCCCAAACTATTTTTTTACCACCAAAAATTTTAAACTGATATACCTATGACAAATTTACCCTAAACTGGTACACTAGTGACAAATTTATCATCGCTTAGTTTTTGATAAATTAACCATCAAATTGCTGAGTTAGATGACACGTGGCAATTCATGGGTCTACCACTTTAGAATTTTTACCATTTGCTTGTCATAGGTATATCAATTTGGGATTTTTCATGGCATTAACCCAATTTAATGAAAGGTGAATTTGTCACAGGTATATCGGTTTGGGGTTTTTCGTGGTCAAAAAAATTAGTTTAGGATAAATTTATCACATGCGTACCAGTTTGGGGTTTTTCGTGGTATTAACCCAAAAATTAATCTAAGATAAATTTTTGATAAATTTATTATAGATGCACCAGTTTGAGATTTTTGTTGGTTTTCACTATATATATATATATATATAGAGATATAGATAGAGAGATTTGTGAAAGCTTTCGATTTAGGAAAATGGACTTCCTACGTGGTTAAATAAGATGGGAAATGAAAGAACCAAGACCAAAATACAACCTCAAATTAAATATCTTGACTAGACTCGGAACATTTTGCACGCTTCCCGCTTTATTAAATAGGAAAAATGCATGATATGCAAATGGAATGGTGAATGCACCTAACTTTTCTAGGCAATCATGATGAAGCAATTGGGGACTTGACTTCAAGTTTCATCTTGAAGTGGAACACTACCAGCATTTCTCTGCCCCTTTGAAAACAACTGGAGATTTTTAATGTTTGACTCTGTTTTTGTTCTTTTTTTTTTTTTTTGGGTGATGTGCTAATCCCCTACTTACACACATTTGATCAATCAAAAAGCTTAATGACTTTCATTATAGTTGATGCAGTCCTAGCAACTAAAGAGAGAAAAAAAAAAAGATATGTTAGACAGACTAATCTTATGCATATCGCGGTGGACAGAACCAATCGCAGTATGAAAACAATATGGGAAAACTTATTATTTGGAGTCCGACCTGATTCGGGGACGTCGTATAATTTCCGGGCACGAGACTTGCATAGTTTATCTCGTGCGGTTGTGCCCGAGCATGCATGTTATGTCATCTACTTGGCAACATATGGCTCTTGCAATTTTATGTTCACAGAGGAAATTACTCTTGTGATTGCTAGGAACAGAGAAATAGATTTCTTCACTAAGGCTTCGTTTGTTTCATGGAAAGTGAATGATTTAGACAACTTTTTTTTTTTTCCAAAAAAATGATCGCTTATATTGTTTAGAAAAATGAATTGACAAAAAACGGTTTCATAGTTCACGAAAATGTTTAAATATAAATTATTGCCGACAATGAAATTTTTTTTTCATCGGCTAATTATTTAAAACAATATGAGTGATTTTTTTTTAGGAAAATATATTTCAAAATATTCAATTTTTTTCGAAATAAACGGAACCTAGGAGGGAGTTAAAGAAACCCTAATGATCATGACCTTGGTGAGTGCTTCAAGGTCTAGAAATATATGTCTTAAGAACTCATCATGACTTTTTTGGCCGATGGAACAATAATAGACAATCCGGAGCCACAAAGCCTCCCTCAACGAAGTGCTAGTTAATTCAGGTGCACGATCATATCATCATAGTGGATGTTGAGGAGGACCAAATCACATAAACATAAAGCTCTCAAGCATAGTGGATGTACCATCCTCGGCGAAATGAATCGGGCTAAAAGCGTACAAACACGTTCGCATTCGCACTTATTCGCGAAGCCCGGTAAGTTCTCTAAACCTTGTCTCTATCAGCATCGAGCTTATGCTGAACATAACGGGAACCCTTCTTCGACGTTCGAGGTTACTTTCAGTAGGAGCTTCAGCCACCGATTCAGCTAAGAAAGCATAGAGATATTGACCAACATAATTTGGTGGGCTTCTCGTACAAGATGGGGGGTTTGATTAGATGATCAGATTTGGGAGACTAACTGCGTTGGGAAAGTGGGTCCAGAACGTCAACCTTGGTATCGCCACTTCACTCTTCCACATTCATGTGGCTCCAAGTGTCCGCTCATCGTTGAGTGTCCACTGTCTCACATTCTTGCCCAAGTTCACCAACCCACGTAGATGTCTGAGAGAACGCAAAAGCTATCGTTTTAGACAGGGATATAGTTGGGGCAGGCTTGAATATATCAGACACAGAGAAGAGAAAGAGAGAGATTTATTGCATGGGAAGAAGAAGAGCTTCTTGGTAAACGGGTGATCTGATCTTAAAAATGTCCGCAGAATAGAAAGGACAAAGAGCATACGTAGCCATCACAAGTAGGCAACCTACCTACCTTTTACTTCACGGTCTCAACTCAATTTCAAGATCTTGTCGAGACATGTACATGGAAAGGCAAGATTGCCCCTTGATGGAGGCTATATCGCGAAAAAAACATTCAAGAAAATCCACATCCATTTTACGCGTCGAGCTTGAGAGAGAAATTTGAGTATAATGTGGTGCGCAGCGTCGTCAATCGACGTGCACGTCTAGGTACAATAACTTACTTATAATCAAAGTAGTGAAACCCACGTTCAAAACTACATAAGAATTAAAGTGATTGCGCGGTTATTTTCGAATGTCCCATCGACCTATTATCACGTATCAAGTCATCGATTATCCGTTCGCTTCATTGGGTATGTTCAAATTATCGATTCTCAACTTGGGTTCTTTTTTATTATAAACAATGTGATGTAACGATCGTATTGCGCTTCAAGAACTTCACCAAGCTCTAACAAGAATAATCCATGAATAGTTCTTCTTCAGTAGAAATCAAGCGTAATTCATGTACATCATTAAATTTACGCTGCAAGAACAACTAAAATTAGTGGTTTCAGTTCGGGGCACTTGCGAAAATTACATGCTAAATTCTAACACTTATTTGCTTGTAAAACCCTAAGTTGGTCGGTGAAAGTGCATAAACATTAAATTTTCCATAACTTCGCATTAATGAAAGAAAGCTATTAGCCCGACAATATTGTTAATTATTTCTGACTACATGATTTCTTAATTAATGAGTGTTTTATACAAAATACTTAATAATAGTGTGTGAATCTATAATTGAGATTGTACCATTAGGGAAGCATTTCCCTTAATGAAAAATGCTATATTTTAGGGCATTCTTTGAACATTTTCCTTCCGCAACATTGACTCAAATGATTAAAGTTATTTTAGACGGTCCAAGGTCAGGATTGTAAATTCCATATTGAAAGAGGCCAACTCTATATTTAAATCCCAAAGCCTCGCACTATAAAAACCAAACGTCAAGCCAGCCTCTCTACATGACCCCGCTTCCTTCTTCCTCTCCATCCATCTTTCGCACGTCAATCAAAAACTAAGCAAACCTGAGCCAAAACCAGGCGCAAAGAAGATGAGCTGCTTCCACGGGCGCCACAATCTTGCGAGGACGCTTGTCGTCTTTACCAACTTCTTCATCGTGCTCGTGATGGCGGCGAATCCATCGGCTGCGCGGGCAGCGGTGGAGGAGGATCCCTTGCTTGAGCTGTGGGCGAGGAGGGACGAGATGGTGGAGATGGCGGGCTACGGCGAGGAGAAGCTCTCCACGGTCCTCGTCACCGGGTCGGTTCTTTGCGAGGGTTGCTTGCGTGGTGACTCAGAGCTTCGTGCATGGCCATTGTCAGGTTCGTGAGACGCTATGATCACATTGCTGTCGTTCAATCTTTCTTACAAAAACCTTTTTAGTATGTCCGAACTTACCCAATCTTCATGAAGAACAGGGGATTCGAAACGAGGTGTCTAAAAAAGGATCATTCGAAATCGGGCCTATCTCATATCACATAGACATAAGTCGAAGCGAATCAGTTCAGCTCGGCTGTAATAAGTATCACTCGTAGAAATTATTTTGCCCTCGGAATGGCAACAATGAACCTTTAGAATAAAAATCTGATTGATTTCTATGTGTTTCAGAATTTTTCGGGGGGGAAAAAAAGAAACGAAAAGAGTTTCATATCGGTGTTGTTTTTTCTTTCCCATTAGCTTGTACGTCCATCTGCTACAAAGCTATAGCTTTCTATACATTGAATCGCACGTTTCGTTCTTGTCTTGGCCTTGATGGATTTAGGCAGTCCCAGATAGATTCACTTCATGCTTCAGTTATTTTTCTTTCGAAGACTTCGGCTTTAACTGGTCTTGGGTCAGACTCAGAGATCTTGGGCCCGGCCTCGAGGGACCTGAGCCCATCATTTGTGGACCCAGGCCTAGCTGCCGAGGAATCGGACCCGGCCCCAATAGATTTGGGCCGAGCGTTGGGGACTTGGGCTCAAGGCATGGACACCCGGCATGGCCGCCGAGGAACCAAGCACGGGCACCGGTGTCGCTGTCTTGCCTCAAGAGACTCGAACCTATTTGTCGACGACCCAAGCAGGGCGTCGAGGTTCCCATGCCCAAGCACCCATGTCTCTGGTCCAATTGCTAATATTTTGGCATATTTTGAAATGTGATTTCAGATTTTAGTTATTTTTTTAAATTTAAGCGTCGAAGATTTTTCATTAACAATGAAAAAAAATCATTGATTCATTTTCCTAAGTGATTCCCAAACACCCGAAAATGAGGACACTGTTTCCCGATAGAAAATTTTTCGTGAAATAGACAGAGATCATGAGAATCGCAACAACATAGAGACATCTCATTCTGTCTTTGAGCACTCAATCTATAGTCCAATTGGGACAGAGCACCGCCATTATAATACTTACATAACAAACATTTGACTGATATCTGCGCAGGTGCTTCGGTGGCCGTCAATTGCCATACCGATGATAAAGAAAGCAAATCTAGCCGAACTCACGGCGTGACAGATGAAAATGGGGATTTCTTCATCGATCTTCCTTCGGAGCTCCATGCCATCCCCAACTTGGACAAGAGATGTTTGGTTAACCTCGTTCGAATGCCGAGGCACTCGCTCTGCCGACCGGCACATATCAGAAAGCACAAGAGAGTGAGGCTTTCATCGGTCGGGAACGGGATACGAACTTACGAGGCGGGGACAATAAGACTTCTGCATTCGGCAACCAAGCCTACAGAAGAATGCATGAAGATATCGAGCAGCCCCAGAGAAAGCTATGTAAATTAAGAGTACCGAGACCCAAGGACATGGCTCATTCGATGGCGCTTCAGTCACGTATTGAGTTAGTGATTTTTCAAACTTCACAGAGTCACTTGTAAAATACACCTCAGTGAACCAAAATGATCCAGAAGAAAGATTGCAGAAGATGCATGGCCCAAAGAAACAGAGGGAGTGTGAATATGGCGTTGGTGTGTGTGTATGCATGTGCATAAATCGATATATTAATGGCAAAAGAGGTTCTTGTCTATGTCCAAGGTGACCTAAGTCACACAAAGGCTGAACATTGAGGCAAATTATAAATCAGAACCAAGACCTGGTAATGGAGTTCTCCTTGCTACAGCAATTCACAATCCTTGCATACAGAATCTCCATCTTCCTCCGAATCAGAACGACTAATAAAACTTTGAATTTCGATTCAGTTGAATAAAGCAGAGAGATCAGCGAAACACCCGTCCGCCGACATTACAGAAAATGAACTCACAAGTTCTCGGCAGCTTTTTCAGAACCAGAAGCTATGAATCTAGCAACATCGGCACAGCAGGCGAGCTTGTCTGCTTCCTCTTCAGGGATTTCGATGGAGAATTCCTGCTCGAGAGCCATAACAAGTTCCACCTTGTCTAAGCTATCCAGGGACAAGTCTTTCTGGAAATTGGCAGTTTCAGTGACCTGTACAATATCGTATTAACAAATTCAAGCTCGAAAAAGCAAAATGAACTCAAATTGAAGGGAGGGGACTTCAATTAAGACCAAATCTTCACTTCAGTCAGTGCTGCTTCCTGGTGATCCACGAAAAAGTCTAGTTGAAGAGCAATCACTCTTATCTAATGAAACAAAAAACCTCAAAAAAGAATGAATGAAAAAGACAAATAACAACCTTACTAGCATCAATCTTATCAAATTTCTTCACAAGTCTGACCACCCTATCAACCATCTGATCCGGGCTATCAGTCACCGATGTGCAGAGCAGCCGGGTCAGTTGCTTCATCACGCTTCCATTCTCAGCACCAAAAGCACGTGTTCCGGCAGAGGCCCTAAACCTGATATGCCTCAAGACGGACTGCTTTATGCAGTTCATTCTATCGCATGTGAGAAACAAACGCAATTCGATCAAAACCTTGACGAAGAATCTAAATAGCACGAAGATAATATAAGGTCATGCATATCAACAACCCAAAGAAAAGAGAAGAAGGACCAAGTGTAGACGAAACAAGTCCGCCGAGGGCGACGTTTTCGAATGCACCTTAAACCCATCTGCCAAGAAGCAGAACAGAGGAACAGAACTCAACCGCCCAGGCTATGATTGGGTGTAAACTTGGGTGAAAACCAGCACTTCCAACTTGAAGCTACAGACTTTACACTAAGTATGCTCTCCGGAGTCAAAATGCAGCTATATGAAACCTTGAAATGCACAGGACCCTTCATTCACTGCCAGTAGAATTCGACATTCTAACATCGTGGCAAAATATTGCGTAACTACAAGAACCGAAATTTCTGGGAAGTTTCGATACAGAAAGTCCCAGGAAGCATGTGGGGTTGCAGCACCGACCACAAGGTTACAAAAGAGACCCTCTGGTGGGAACAAACAAAGTAGAAAGATGCGCCTTACGAATTGATCAAAAGCACCAGTCCCGGGACACCAACTCTTTGAAAATTTTCAGGGGATACATCGAAAAAGCTCATTAGCAATAGATAGAAGGAAAGTAAGCAAGAACTTAGCTGACCCAGAAAATGGGGGCGCTCTTGGGGTGGCTGCCCGGGCTCGCGCCGCCTAGGTGTTCGACGTATTGCCGGAGAGAGGCTGACCGCTTGGGTGCAGACGTACTGTGAATCTTCGCGGATCCGTTGTTCTCGAATTATGTTGCCCAATGCCTTGGTAAGAAAGTTGCCTGCTTACCTTCATGTGCTTAGCCGAAAAAACTAATAAATACTTTTAAAAAGTATTTTTCTAAAAACGATAGTTTACAACAATTAAAATAATTAGTCAATTATAAACATTTTTATTATCGACTAAATATTTTATGTCTCAATATTTTCAAGGATGAAGAACGTATTCTTCATTCATTTGTTTTTATAAGCGATACAAGGGACCGCTTTAAGTGAAAGTTTTTTTCAAATTGTTCATTTTTTGAGAACCAAACGGGGACTTAGTTATCTGAACTTTCAAAACAATTGGGTGGACCAAGCAATTCCTAATAAGCAATTCATTTTTTTTTTTTTACACTTACCAGTAATTTGAAAAAAAATTAATTACAAGGAAAAATATAAATTCATTTTTTATGAATAAAGAAATGCTAAAAAAAATTAATCTTTTTTTAACTTCTTCTTTTTCTTTGTCTTCCTCCTCCTCCATAATTCTTTCCCCACTACACTAATGTGCAGCCAGTCGCTCTACCCTTCGTGCCATCATCGTCATTGGCCATCTTTCAAGTAATAGGTTTCGATCGAACTATTATAGTCATAGCATCGAATATGATAAGTGAAATTTGCCATTGTCTATTCGGAAACCGTTCACGAGCGCCTTTAGGACATTTGTTAAAAAAAAAAAAAAAACAGATTGAATTTTACGATTTGGCCTTTCCAAATTTAATTACCATTTAAGCTCGATTGGTAAGAAAAATCATATATAGCTGAACTTATAGGAAGATGAACTTTTCAATAGTATATGTACGGTAGACCTGATTACGAACTCAATGGCCCTGGCCCTAGTTTGGCCCATGCCATTTTGAGGCCCGAATTCACTTTCGACTGATTTGGACAGGGGACTATAGCTAAAAAGACACTATTATAAAGTATGTCAGCCTTCCCCTTCATTGATATGAACTTTTATCGTGAAAATCGTGTTAACATTTTATTTAATTTGACATTAAAAAAAAGTTCCAAAATAATAAGATCGTTTAATTTCTTTGTCAATGAAGGCATAATCCATATTACATCATAATTATCCCATATGTTACTGGGAAAGTTCAAAATAATGGCTTGAAATGATCTCATTTTCTCAAATAAAGGTCTAAAGCGAACATTGTTTCGAATAAGAGCATGAAGTTGACTTTTTGCAACAAAGAATGGCCTGGAGTGCTCTAATTTTTTCAGATAAGGATCCGAAATGGGTCTTCTTTTAAATAGTTTGCTCTTTGCAACAAGGAAAGGTCCGACTAATGGCATTTTCGTCATTTCATTTTCTTTTTTTTTTCTCCCTTCTTTTTTTTGTCCTTTATTTCGGCCGTTGAGGTTTGCTACACTTGGCTGGCCGTTAGCGACCCTCGCCTAGATCTGGCGAGGCATCACTTGGGGCCGACCTCGACTATGACCTGCAAAGGCTCGTCTTAATGGCCACAAGCGACCCTTGTGGCCATGAGGAATGCCTCGCCATATTTGCACAAGGGTTGCTAGCGGTTAGCTTGCTAGCCTCACCCATTGGCCGGCGAGGGCGGCAACCCTCAAAGGCTCAAACAAAGGAAAAAAAAGGAAAAAGAAAGTTAATAAAGAAAAATGACAAAAACGCCCTTCATCAGGCCATATTTGAAACAAATAAGGCATTTTAGGCCTTTATTTGAAATAAGATTCACTTCAGACCTCTATTTGAAAAAAATGAAAGCATTTTAGGTCCTTATTTGAAATTTTTTCTATGTTATTTAATTCAGTTCGCCAACACATAAAATGCCAAACAATGGAGGGTCAATAAAATTTGGGGAAAAATTCAAAAAAGGACCCCAAGTACCTTGACTTTCTCAAATAAGGGCCTAAAGTGCCATTTTTATTTCAAAAAAGGGGCCTAATCAACGGTGTTTTCGTCTTTTTACATTTTGGGATTTTTTTTTTCATTCTTTTCCCTTTTTTTTTCTCTCTTCCTCCCCGCTGGTTACCATCATCGCTGTCTTCTTCTTTCCTTCTTTTCTTGAACCATCAGACTTCTCTGAACTGTTACTCCATTCTACCCCTCGCTCCTCTTTACAAAAACGACCATGGCCGACCCGCCCCCCGCTGGAAGTCGTCGAATTACAAAAAGCACGCCTCCGACCCAGCGGCTCGCTCCCATCCCCGCTCTCTTGGAAGCGCCCATGATGGAGAGTGGGTTCCAAAGCCTGTGCACGTCGCACGCCTCGAATTGCCCGTGCTCACCGGCGATGGTGTGCTAGGAGACCTCGCGGCTCCTGCCGTCCTACGACAACGAGCTGGCCACAGCTTGGGCGCGGCCCTGGCAGTGCTCATCGTATACCTGAAGACGGCCTTCGGGAGCGCGGCCCTACTTGTCACTGTCACCTCCTTCGGGACCCCACGGATGGGCAACTGAAGCTTTCGGTGTTGCCTTGAGGAGCAGCGATCAAGGTTTTGTGCACCGTCAACTTAGATGACCTGATAAACAAAGCGCCCGAGTACGTCATCGACCGGGCCGACGCCGGCGACAGCGTCCTCAGCGACTGGGATATCCGGGTGCTGCGTTTGCCAAGCTGGATTCGGAGGCGCATGGTGGACACAATGGGAGTTTGCTAAGGAGGAGAGGGAGCTGAGGCTCAGCAGCTGGGACTCGCTGTACCTCAGTGAGATCCGTGTATGAACAGGGGAAAAAATAGCTTAACTAGGAAGTCAACTCTACTTCTGAGTTCTGACCAACTGTAGGTGCCTTTACAATGGCTTCACTCATTCCATCAACATATGGGAACAACTGCCCGGGCACCGAGTAGCTCGTGGTTCTGAACCCACGAAAACTTTTGTGCTATGTGCCGTTGAAGCGAGACGTGAACTAGCTGGATAACCTCAAGACCTACCTGCACTTGGTGGACGGCTTCAAGTGAGCTCGAACTGCTCGTTTAGAGCCACCGTAAAGAGGGTGATCATCGGCGGCCACTTAGTCGGGGCACGACTGTAATTCGACAGCTTCTGGCAAAGGGGCCGGCTGGCAATGGTCATTTTTAGAGGAGCGAGGGGGTAGAGACGGTTTAGGGAAGTTTGAAGGTTCAAGAAGAGAGAAGATGAAGAAAAGAAGAAGACGACCATGAAGGCAAACAGCAGGGAGGAAGAGAAAAAAAAAGGGAAAACGGGAAGGAAAAAGTCAGAAAATATAAAAAGACGAAAAACACCTTTGGTTAGGCCCTTTTTTGAAACAAATAGAACACTTCAGGCTCTTATTTGAAACATGATCCACTTCAAGCCCTTATTTGAGAAACTCAACGCACTTGGGGCCCTTTTTTGAAAATTTCCCTAAAATTTGACACTTAAAAGTAAAATTGAGAAAATGGAAAAAAGCAAAGTTTATAAATTAAGGAGGAAAAACCAATAAAAAAAAAAGGAGAAAAAAAAGGAGAGATGATAAAAAAAAAAAGGGAAGGGAGGGAGAGGGTGACACGTGTTCTCCAAAAGTCTCCTTTTGTTCTTTTGGATAAATAGAAATAGGAAGATATAGATATAGATTATTGGGCCTAATTCCCTAAAAAATCCAAAACTTTACGTTTAGTTTCAAATTTACCCCAAACTTTTTTTTGATTTTCGAAAATACCCTGAACTTTAGGCATAGTCTCAAATCTTTGAACTCTTTTTTTGTCTAGAAAAATCATAAATTTTTTAATATATTCTCAAATCTACCCCATGGTATAGTCCCAATTTGACATGAAATTTTCATGTCGATAAAAAAACCTACATTAGCAAAGTGATGGGGTGATAAGTATGGATCAACGTGGCATTTTCACGTGGATGTTAAATTCACCTCAATAAAGAAATTCTCCAAACCGAAATCGCTCTAGGATATGAAAATTAGGAATGACTAAAGGCGATTTTTGGACAGATGGCTAATGGAGCAGATTTGATACTAGAGTAAAACTTGACGATTTTTTCTTAGGAAAAAAAAATTTGGGTTGATTTGGGACTGAACCTAAAGTTTCGATTTTTTTCAAGACAAAAAAATTCGGGCAAGATTTGAGATTGAACTTCAAGTTGAATGTTTTTCTTAGACAAAAAAAAGTTCACGGCAAATTTGAGGCTTGACCTAAAGTTGGAAATTTTTTTGGGAATTAGGCCTAGATTATTGCAACTTTCATCTATTTCGCATATTTGTGAATTTTCTGTTGAAAGCAAGCAAATTGAATAGCCATCAATTAACTTGTGCTCCATTTGATGTCTATTATCACGTTCAAAAAAGGTTTTCGAACACATCGCCTGAGAATTAGTTCAACTATACATATTTTGGTTTATTTAATGAGATTTGAAAGGGTGACTCCCTGAGGCCAGAATTTCTCGAATGCACCAGCTAGCTACGTTATCTCAAAGGGTTCAACAATTCACGAATAAATAGGAAACTAGCTTCCTTTGCAATTTCAGGATTTTTTTTAAGAGATACAAGTTAAAGCTACATAAGTCAAAACTTCAAATTTCGATTCGCCGAAGTAGGCGAGGAGAACTTTCCATTTACCATGCGACATTATTTATTAGATGCTAGCTATTATTAACTTTCCGGTACATGAATTTGCTCAAATTGGATATTCAATTCGCCAAAGTAGAGGTTGATTTGATATCTTCTTTTGTACGAACCGCATTACCAATCTAGGTTGCTCATCTATAGGTATTGAATGCTGATTATTTAATATTTAACATATAAATGAATAGTCTCGGAGCCAAAAACAACTTGTCAAATGGGTACTGGGTAGGGACATAAGTGAGAAAGGAGAGAAATTTTCGGGGACACAAGGGTAATTAGCGGAAATAGAGGGGCGCTTAAGCAAATCATCAAGAAACGGGAATCGGAAAGTCCCCGAGATAAACATGCGTGCGATTTTCAATTTCACTTGCATCTCGAGCTCATTTCGCATCCCTGTTCGAAAATCACCTAGAGAGAGAGAGAGAGAGAGTCACGCCCTCGGACACGAGCACACGACAACTAACGACTGCGAGCGCTCTCCCTTCAGTTGTTTCACTTCTCGTTCTTGCTCAGAACCCCATGAACCAGCTCCAGCTCGCGAAGCCCTAGGACGACGGACCGCCACTCGTTTCTATTTGCGGGCGGAGAAAAATGGGTCAGAAGCTCGAGCAGCAGCTGAAGGAGCTCGGATCCAAGCTCGAGTCTCATGCTCCCTCTAAGGACGCGCTCGCCAAGCTCTTGAAGGTCTGCATTCTTTCGAATTGTGCGTAAAGGGATTTGCTTTGTCGTCCTTCCGTCTGGGGTAGTTATTTCGGTTAGCTCCTGTTTGGTTGCCGAGGGAGGGGAGGGAGATAGTGGTGGCGAATTTTGTAGTGTGGTTCCGTTTGAGAGGTTGTGGGCTCGCGGGACTCGATTTTGGGGTGTGAGGAAGCGTGGAGATTAACCACAAGGTTGGTGGTACAGGTTGTCCTGTTCTGGTTAGGGTTAGACGCCTTGTGGTTTTGAAGTTTGGGTTTTTAAATTCTGCACCTTTGCTGAGAGTAAATGGATTGTTTAGCAAAATCGATATGGTTGGCCTAGGAGTGGCATCCCTTAACTAGGATAATCTCTCTAACTTATGATGTGAATAATGTTCAAGGACTAATCTTGGCGAGGTTATCATAATTAGGACTGAGTAGCCGTGAACAGCCATCTGAGGGTGCCTTGCCTTTATGCAGATAGATTTGTGTAGGTGGTGATCTAGGATTGAATTTCTCGCTTCTTGGAAGATGAAAGTGAAGCAAGAATCTCATGCATGTAGGTTTTTCGGGTTTGGTGATGAACATATTAACATTATCATAAATTGCTGGCTGTTACACATATTCCTCTTAGTAGGGGTTTGCTTTTGTGTCTTATTAACAAAAGAATGAATCAATGATTTCCACCGTGTCAATTGTCCATAATCTTTACAATTGTCCTTGTCATGTGTCCTGAAACTTTCTGAACTGACGGTAAATTCTCATTTGAGAGAAACCACCAGGAGAGTATATAGACCTTCTTTATATCAGTATCCACAGATGCAGCTTCTGTATACATTCTGAGTGGTTATCAGTAAAGTGTTTAAGTGATTGGATGGAAATTTAGACACTAGCTTGGGTGTGGCGAGGAAGGATACTGATGACAATATTTCTCTTGTCTACACTATTATAAGTTGAATTGTGCTGTCTAGGAATTTTCAAGTTATGGCCGGTAATCATATTTCTTGAAGTAGAGTTTTATTGGATTGTTCGGGCTGAAAATGTGATGCATATGTCTGTGTCATTTGAATTCAGATCCCACATGGTTTCACGTTGAGTCTTGAAAGTGTGAGAATCAAGTAGCCAGGACCATGGCATTGAGCTTTGCGATTTTGTTCTCGAGGCCGTTCATTGACAATAAAAGTTTTAATGCGATATGTTTCTGGGTCTCCTTTTTGTATTCACTCTCCAGATTTTGTCATCTATAGTTTTTCGCTGGGTGCTTTGGTGAAAAAGTCAGTTCATGGTCAAGTCGTGTTGTGAAATCGCACTCTTAAACTGAGTTTTAGCAACAGTCTGCTCGGATGTATATTTTGACATGATGATAGGATTAGGAAGGTAGGAGGTACATGGTGGACCCACAAAAGACCAATATCAGTGGGCTTATTTGTTCACAACTAGACAATGTTCCTTATCTGGTTGCCAGCCTGTGACAAGGCAGAAGTAGTGGAAGTGTGAATGTGGCATTGGGAAGGTTTCACGTGATGAATTGCGTTTGAGGGCATTTGATGGATGGTTTGATGCCAAAGGATAGGACGATGGGAATTGCAGCGCTTCTGAAGAAAGAGAATAGGGAAAAATGTTCAAACCAACTTGTTGCATTTGAGTGTGGGCATAAAAAGCTGTCGAAGAAGGAGAATGCCATGAGAGATGCTAATTCTCCCAAGAGTTAATTTCCTTAGAATCAGGTGTGGTGTGTTGCTGAGGTGTACTT
Organism: Rhodamnia argentea; assembly: GCF_020921035.1. NCBI lineage: Eukaryota > Viridiplantae > Streptophyta > Magnoliopsida > Myrtales > Myrtaceae > Rhodamnia > Rhodamnia argentea. Next base: position 3,337,426 of record NC_063152.1, on the reverse strand, counting down.
CTTTCAGTGGCTGCACTTAGTATTTTAACTGCCTCAGAATGCTGTGGCAATCAACTACATTTAGTATGTTGAACTAGCAGCATGGATAGCTGCTTTATGATATTTTCTTAAGATTTTTTGTCATTGGGTTGAATTAATTTCCTTTATGGTTGAAAATATTAGTTGCATTGACAATCTTATGATCAACGTTTTTGAGGTAGGACGAGACTTTTTTATGTATGAGCTGAAGAAGCAGCAGCTGTGACAACCCTCAGGCTGGATGTTAATGATGAGCAATCAATTGAAATTGTCTTACATCTGAAACTTATAGTTGACTTGAGGATGTCTTCTATGTCATCTGTTTTTTGCTTAACTTTCATGTTGTTATGGTTAGTCGCGAGGCCTTGGCTTAAATGTATGAACGGAAGGTAATAGTGGAGAATGGACTGGCCTATAACTGTTTTGAAACCCTAAAATTTTGAGCTTGTGGTTGAAGCATGGTTGTTGAGAACCCTGTCCAGATCTTAAAATCTTGTGATTCTAGGATCCAACAACTGAAAGAATAGTCTGGACAAGGAGTTGTCTCGTAGTTTGTTAGGATCTAATAAAGAGTTCCAATCCTGATCGATAAATTATTAGGATAGTTGTGATTCTGCCAACCCAACCAATTCAAGTTCAGAGTTGGAATTTCTCTGTCTTGTTTTGTGATTTTAGGTTTGAGTTATCACATTGGTCTTTATAATATCACTTCCTTCAGTTGGTCTTGCCAAAATCATGATTAGTTGTTTGCACACAAGTTTATGGGGGGAATTTCAAGGATGTTGTTATCGTGAATTCAATCTTTAAAACACCCTATTGATCCAGAGTAGAGTTCTGGTTTTGACAATGTTGGTGTCAATTGGCTTGTCTTGGGTATGGATGTTATTAAACCTTGTCCTTCTAATAAGTTCTGAACACCAAGCCCTGATTTCCTGTTACCAGCAATTCTTCGTTCTTCAATCTAGGGATGATTTCTTAGTGCAAAACTTTTGAACTGCCAAGCAGTTTACTGTTTCTTATTTGTTCTCTATGTGCATGCTATGTGGGAAAGTTTCAGATTCTGCTGGTCCGAACATAGTCAATGACTTTACTTCCCATTGATGATATCTGGGGTCCATTCTTTGAAGCATATGGTGTGCTTAGTAAGTTCTTGAGTTATGATTAAATGCTGATTATAAAACGTTCATTAACATTACAGCAAGCTACAACATGTCTATCGGAGCTGGACCAATCGCCATCGGCTTCAACTTTGGAATCTTTAGATCCTTTTTTCAAAGCAATTGTCAAGCCAGAATTGCTAAAACATCCAGACAGAGATGTCAAGCTTCTTGTAGCAGCCTGTGTTTGTGAGATAACTCGAATCACTGCTCCTAATGCCCCCTACGATGATGATGTTTTAAAGGTTTTTGTTACTCCCGCTGAAGTTAATGATTGTTAAATAGGTATCTTGATTGAAGGTTGTGTATTTTATTACAAGCCTTTGCGTAAATTTTTTTTTGCAGGACATATTCCAGTTGATCGTAAGCACTTTCAGTGGATTAAAAGATGCTAGTGGTCCATCATTTGGAAGAAGAGTTGTCATATTAGAGACTGTTGCCAAATATAGGTCATGTGTTGTGATGCTGGATCTAGAATGTGATGATCTGGTGAATGAGATGTTCAGTACATTCTTTGCTGTTGCCAGGTGAGTTTCATTGTTATTTTCTTGCAGGCTGTTGTTATACACTAGCTCTCATGCAATATTGCGTAACTGCTTTCTGCACTGGCAAATTTGTTCCATGGTATGTGTGGTTAGATTAGAACTTTCAGCTGTTATTTACCAGCTTCCTGCGCTGGCCATATTTTCCATGCTATCAGTGGTTGGATTAGGATTTTCAGCTTCATCTGAAGATGGTCAGTTGGTATTCTGATCGACATATGCAGGAACTGGACATGAATGATTGCTAATTTTCTCAAAGTTTCTTTTGCCACATAAAATAGTTCCAATGCACGTGATTATGCGGGACAGAAATGCAGGAGAGGCTTGTCTCGAAAGTTCAACAAGTACCTAAGAAATTGCCTTTTCTACTCTCTGTCCTCCTCCCTCCTTTGTGGACTGTGTACACAATCTGAGCACATTTTGAGAATGATACATGTGCAGTTCTCGTTTTTTCCTGTGTGTTTAGGCCAAAGCACTTCGGATATTCTTCACTTTGGTTGATTCAAGAGAAACAATTAAAATAACGGTGCATGCGAATTGCCAGGGCAGTTAAACTATTTGTGTAATCTACTAATTGTTTATATTATTCATGTCATCTGCATTTGACGAACCTTTGTTTTTTCTATGCTTATAGCCTTAACGATGAGATTGAATGTTTTCTGAGATGCCTGGCCGGGGGTCAGGTTTTACTGTACTTGATGCTACTATAACCTTTCTTCAGTAAGGAGAAACTCACTCAATTGGAACAATGATACATGCAGTGATGAGCATCCAGAAAGTGTTCTGACATCAATGCAGACAATCATGACCGTTCTTTTGGAAGAGAGTGAGGATATCAACGAGGATCTTGTGCTGATTTTACTGTCTGTGTTAGGTCGAAACAGAAATGTGAGTACCTGCAGCTGACTGTATTGCTGTTTAGCATCTTGTTGCATTTCATCTTCCTAGCATGTCTATTTTGGGGAGAATTGATTTTTTTGCAATTTCCAATGTCAGGATGTCTCCGGAGCTGCTAGGAAGCTTGCGATGAAGGTTATAGAGAGCTGTGAAGCAAAACTTGAACCAACTATAAAGCAGCTTCTTGTTTCATTGATGTCTGGAGATAGCAAGCCTTTGAATAATCAAATTGACTACCACGAGGTTATATGTGATGTATATCAATGTGCTCCTCAAATATTGTCAGGAGTCATCCCATATCTAACTGGAGAGCTTCTGGTAATGCAAGACTTTTTGCTTGTTTGTGTGCTTTACATACTGGTTTTTTGGCTAGAAACCTGCTGTACACGTATCAATTCATTCAAGTGTTCCATTGCCTGTGATACCTGCTCAAGTAGTCACTTTTCACTATGCTTTTGGAATGTTTGGATCCGTTGCACCTATAGAGGAACCTGCACACTCTGTTCGACAGCTTAAAAAAGAACTATCGGTAGACTAACATTATTTGCATGATTTTCATTTAAGAGTGGTACTATGTATTATATTCTGGACTCAGGAGGTTTAGCCTTATGGGAAATTGAGGATCATTTCTCAGTTTGTAACATTCTTATATGCAGACGGATCAGCTAGAAGTTCGTTTGAAAGCAGTGAGTCTAGTTGGAGACTTGTTTTCCATTCCAGGCCATGCTATTACTGAGCCTTTCCAGCCAGTCTTTTCAGAGTTCTTGAAGAGGCTTACTGATAGAGCGGTTGAGATAAGAATGTCTGTCCTTGAGCATGTCAAGAACTTCCTTCTGTCAAATCCTTCTAGAGCTGAATCTCCTCAAATAATTGGTAAGCGGAGACTGGTGCATTTTAGACGACAATCTGTGTTTAAAATTTGTTGACATGTTTTCATTTGATTGTTAGCTGCCTTATGTGACCGACTGCTGGACTATGACGAGAACGTGCGAAAGCAAGTTGTCACTGTTATTTGTGATGTCGCGTCTAATTCTCCAAACTCCGTTCCAGCTGACGCTATAAAACTTGTGGCAGATCGTCTTCGAGATAAATCAGTAATTTACCTATCCTACTGCTGCATTGTGCATATGATATTGTTTGCCAGATTCTGTGCTATGGCATGAATTTTAATACTTGTTTCTCAAACTCCCAGCCACTGGTCAAGAAATACACCATGGAGAAGCTAGCTGACATATTTAAGATTCATTGCACGAACTCTGACGTGTCAGTTGGTGGGAATGAATTTGACTGGATACCAGGAAAGATCTTGAGATGCTTCTATGACAGAGATTTTCGGTGAGATGCTTTTAACTAAAATGGACTGCTTATTTATGCTTTCTACTAGTCAATTACATTATAGGAAAGGAGAGCCAAATTTTTGGTTTGCATAGCTTTTGATGCAGAGTTTCAGTGGGTTCTCGTTTCAGATGTATTTTGAAGCTGAATTACTTATAGAATAGTGGCAGTAGGCATGCATAGGCGACCATGAAGTCTGTTTAAACTTACATGGTGAATTATTCCTAACCACATAACCTTAAGTTTTACCATTCTCTTTTTTTCCTCTCGTGTTTTGGGGACTGCACTCTGGATGTTCCACTGAAACTCATTCTGTAGTTTTTTGCAACCTCTTTGGGTGTCTTGAAAGACACTGAAATCAATATCACCCATTTTGTGGACTGTCAGCAAAATCATTTATACTGCCTTGCTCTGGGATTAATTAGTATCAACAAAGCTCATTTTGCATTTCTTTAAGACGTTTCTGGATCTCTAACATCTTGGAAGCCGAAATCCATGAACCCATTCTGCAATAACATTGCATCTTACTTTGTCATGTACCCTTACCTCAATGTTTTTCAGTATTCTTTCCTTATGAAAGCGATTCTGCTTGCCCTTTAAACTCTTATTTCAAGTGGGAGGCCATGTCATGTTCAGGCTAGATAATATTTCGTTTTCTCTACTAATCATTGAAAGGGAGGAACATTTTGCTTTCATAGAAAATGCTACTGGTGTTCAATTTGCTGTCTGTATGGTTTCTTTGCTAATCTAGATTGGCATGCATTCTCTTTTTCATGAAATTATGTCAAACCAACTCAAGATAAAAGAGAAGATGCTAACAATAGGTTGCCTGGGGTAGAAAAATGATGTAACTCTTTCTGATTGATCTTTGTTTGGTCTAAAGGTTGGTTTGGTCTACTAAAAAGATCATGAACTTGTTTGCCTTTTCGTCAGAATAACTTCTTTTCATATAGTTTAGGTTATAATGTGATGACTGCTTCTGAAGTATCTTATAACATTCTTTCTACCATCTTTCATCCAGTTGCATTAGATAGTATTTAGATAGTATGAATTTTATATAACTGGTAAATTTATTGTTGTCAATCTCTAATAGGATTTCTTCATGGATGCCTTTGCATGCTCTGGCTGGTTTGTTATTGAATTGGACCATATATGAAAGTGAATTTGAAATGCTTGAGAGCTTCTGCATTCACTCTTTAATTGCTTGAATGTTTGATTGTGACTGGGGCGTGCATTTCAAAAGCCCAGCTTTCAGAATTTCTGGTTCTCTCTATAGATGAAGTCATTGTGGTGAGGATAATGGGCATGCTAAACACAAATTTGCTGCAATTCAGGAGCTGTAACTACTACTCTAAATTATTTATGTATCTGTCTTAATAAAGGCAAAATTCTTATTGTTTTACTTCGACCTGAACAGATCTGACACAATCGAATCTTTCCTGTATGAATCACTTTATCCAAGTGAGACGTCGATAAGAGAAAAAGTCAAATATTGGGTAAGATTCTTCTTGGCGTTCGATAAGGTTGAGGTAAAAGCTCTTGAACGGATGCTTGAGCAGAAGCAAAGGTTTGTCACAAAACTACATGTCATCTTGAATTAATTATTCGTAATTTATTGACGGAATTTGCTATATTTGCCATTATTCATAATTTCAGGTTACAACAGGAGATGCAGAGGTATCTATCTTTAAGGCAGACGTATCAGGTTTGCAAACTCTGAATATTTATCGGTTTCAAGAAACACACAGGAAAATGGCAACCTGAGCAAGTGATTTCTCCAACTGCAGAATGATGATGCTCCAGAAATCCAGAAGAAGGTGCAATTCTGCTTCAAAATTATGTCTCGGTTCTTTCCCGACCCAGCAAAAGCAGAGGAGAATTTTCAGATTCTCGATCAGTTAAAGGACACTAATGTCTGGAAGATTTTGGCGGGTCTCCTAGATCCAGATACTAGTTTTGATGAGTCTCGTTTATATCAGGTTTGCACTAAAACTAGCAATGAATCTCTCTCAAGGAAAGGAAAAAATTTGAGAGAGTTTTTACACGATTATATTTCAATAGCTTTATTTTCTAATTTGCAGGATAATTTGCTGAAGATTCTTGGTGAAAAACACCGACTTTATGAATTTCTTGGCACATTATCAGTGAAGTGTTCTTATCTGCTGTTCAGCAAGGAGCATGTGAAGGAGATTATTCTCGAAGTGTCTACTCAGAAAAGTGCTGGAAATACTCCTCTCATATCATCTTGCATGAATACTTTAGTGGTAAAGAAACTTGTTTGACCATTGTTTTAGGTACATGTTGTTTGACTGCTTTATTAATTTCCCTTCACATGTTTTGCATGTGTTGGACAATTCAGTCAGTTGAGAAGCCTGTACTTTTACGGGGATCATGGTTGACCCTTTCCCTGCATTTGTAGCTTGACGTGCTGTTGCACATTTTATCCAGTTGCTATCTCAGTGGCTTATTTTTGTGTTGACAGTTCTATTTTCATGGAATATTGCCTCTGTTTTGTCTAAATGTGAATTTTTAGTTTTCCCCTCTGTTATTTATGGCAATGGCATCACACTCAAATGGCCTCTTCCGATGTTCTTGTATTATCCTCTTCCTTTCTTTCTACGCGGACGCTGTTGCTTTGCTTTTTTACTCTTCCTTGTACGTGGGCTGTGGTTTTTCTCTCCAACTGGATATTTGCTTCTGAATTCTCTTTGCTCTCTGTTTTGCAGCTTCTTGCACGGTACAGCCCCTCGCTGCTCGTTGGGGTTGAGGAAGAACTAGTGAATTTTATCAAGGAAGACAATGATACAATTAAGGAGGGGGCCCTTCACATTCTAGCGAAGGCTGGTGGTATCGTAAGAGAACAGCTTGCGACTTCCTCAAGGTATAGTTGTAAGATCTCCCTTTTTTTTTTTGTTTAGTTTGGATCTACTCAAGTACATTCTGGTGTCTGACTGATTTTGTTTGTGTTTAACTTTGCAGCTCGGTGGACCTTATATTGGAGAGGTTATGCTTACAAGGTAGTCGAAGACAGGCTAAGTATGCTGTACATGCTTTAGCAGCAATAACAAAGGATGACGGCCTGAAGTCACTATCTGTATTGTATAAGGTTTGTTCACTACCCTTCAATTAGAGGATCATGTTCTCCCAGCTTACGATTAAGGTGTAATCATCTATTTTTCTCATTTGTGTACAGAGGCTGGTGGATATGCTGGAGGATAAGACGCAGTTACCGGCTGTTCTCCAATCTCTAGGATGCATAGCTCAAACTGCAATGCCAGTTTTTGAGACTAGGGAAGATGAAATTACAGAGTTCATAAAAAGCAAGATTCTGATGTGCAGTGACGTATGTCTGCTGGATTTTTACTTGTGGGCTTACATCCCTTATAGAATTTTGGCAATTTGTGTTTCCTAAAGTATCTGTCAACTGTTGCAGGAGGCGGATGAAAATACAGAGTCAAGCTGGGGTGATAGAAGTGAACTTTGTATGATGAAGGTTAGTAGATTTGGAAGAAGCAAGGCCTTTCCTTTTTTAGGAATGATACGATATATGGATGCATGCTGCTCACGTTGTTTATTTTGTGTCTTTGATGAATATCAAGTGCAACCGTCTTCCGTGCTCATATTTCTGCATTTGCAGATATATGGAATCAAGACACTGGTCAAGAGTTATTTGCCCGCCAAAGATGCTCATCTTCGTCCTGGAATTGACGGCCTCTTGGCAACTCTTAAAAACGTTCTTTTGTTTGGAGAAATGGCAGAAGATGTCAAATCAAGGTAAAACATGCCTGTCTCACTTTTGGTGTCTTAAAGTTTTTACCTTTTATTTTTTTACGAGGACTTTGCTTTTTGGACTCTCACAGTTCAGTTGATAAGGCTCATATGAAGCTGGCTGCTGCAAAGGCAATTATCCGTCTGGCAAAACAGTGGGACGAAAAGATCCCGGTGGACATATTCCACTTGACTCTAAGGGCGTTGTCAGAGGTTGATATTTTTATTTAATTACATTGTTTTTATCTTGTATTTCCTTGCCTTACTGGAGTGGTACAAACCTAAAGTATTTATGCTATTACTGGTGTTTATGTGGTGGTAAATGATGACCATATTCATTACTTTCAAATTTGTAGATTGGTTTCCCTAAAGCCAGGAAAACATTCCTGAGCAAAATCCATCAATATATAAAGGATCGTGTACTTGATGCAAAATATGCTTGTGCCTTCCTGTTTGGGATAGTTGGCTTGAAGACCTCAGAGTTTGAAGAGGTGATTAACGATGCCTTGTTTGAAATGAAATGATGTTCCTCTAAATAATGCCTACCACATGGAAACCAAATCTTGATAAGATGCATAATTATTGTCTTGCTCACATATACAGGAAAAACAGAATCTAGCTGATATCATACAGACTCAATATCAATTAAAGGCAAGGCAACTAGCTATGCAAAGTGATACAAACTCTGTTACTGCTTATCCGGAGTACATTCTCACATACCTGGTGCATGCTCTGGCTCATCATTCGTGTCCTAACATTGACGATTGCAAGGACATTAAAGCCTATGAAGATATATATAGGTAAATCATCTTGTCATGAAAGGGTTATTCAGGATAGATTCTAGTATTTTCTGTTTATTTCTGCTTTTAAATGCTTGGCCCATGTAGCGTTCTTTCTTTGGCTGTTGTCAATGTATTAGTCCTAAATTTGCATGATCGTGGTAGTAGGCTTATATAATCCACACACATGCAAACAAAAGAAAAAAAATATCCTCATGACTATTTAAGAATGTGCTAATCCAGGAGCTAATGCTAGATGTGAATTCTTCCGCAGTCATATTTGCCTCTACTTCTCTTTTCTTGTCATAATTTTTTTTCTTAATTGTGTTAACGTGTATGCCACTTGCTATTGATAGACTGCCTGCATAGAAAGTCTTACCAATGGGTTGCTCCCATATTTGCTACATTTTTTTATGAAGCATCTTGAATCCTTATGCATATGAAATGATGCATTAGGATTGAACTCATGCTGACTTTGGTTTGGGGTGTTGATGCTGAAAACCTATGTAGGGGGCCAATATTAGCTCATACAGTTGATTCTGAAGTTTATGCAATTGATACATAAGAACTTCCTTGTGGCTAAGAGCTTGAATTTACGCAATGTTTTATCCTTAGAGCTTGTGTTTACCATGAGTTTGTTTGTGAAGGTGCTATGGACATTTGTCATGTTGCTAACAACAGACTGTACTTATGGCACATGATATTGTCTTTGTGTTTCAGGCTGTTGTACTTTTTTCTTTCGACTCTAGTAAATGGAGAGGATGATGGCAAATCAGAAGCGGGCCCAAAAAAGGATAAGGAGAGTGTTCCTGTGGTAATTTCTATATTGCAGAATATCAAGTGCTCAGAAGATGCTGTTGATTCAGCAAAGACAAAGGTTGTAAAAGATCTATCCCGTTCTTTTCTGGTTTTACCTCCTACAATAGTTTATTGTGGCTTATTTTCCCTTTTGAAGCATTAGCAAGGACAAAGAAATGGAAAACCTTGATGGTTGCCTAATTAAGGACACTATAGTAAAAACTGCAGTAGTTTATTTGTAAGACTTTACAATCAGACACTCACAATTAATTGTTATGATCTTATCTGTTCCATCTTTGTAATTATCAGAATGCACATGCTATATGTGACCTTGGACTGTCAATTATGAAGAGGTTGACTCAAGCAGATAGCAGCTTGCAAGTGACGCCTCCATCAGTTTCTCTCCCTCTGATGCTTTACAAATCATATGAAACTAAAGAAGGGGATAACTCTGAGGCAAGTGTCTGAAGATCAACGACTAACCTTATTTCTATTGACAGGCATTTGCAATCTTAATATTTGCAATAGGCCTCATTCTATGACTGGAATATTCTGTCTAATTATGTGAAAAATTTGGATCACAGCTCATGCATAGGCTTGATTTATATGTAATTTTTTGCTCGACAGGCTTGATTCTATTGTATATCTGTTAATAAGTCCCTACATGATCTGGAAATTTATGGCACTTTCGCTAAGGAATTCATGCATGCCCTTGCATGGTAGTATTATGGCTTGTTACATTCTATCGTTGTATTTGATAGCAATCCTATCGATAGCTCTTCATGCTTTCTGTCCTAAAAGGGTCATATCTCATTTGCTGATTGAAAATAAAATTGACGTATACCTACAGGTAAAAGTGAGAAACTTATTGTGGATAGATTGGGTATATACTAAGTTTGTTGAACAGTTTTGAGAGAGCTATATGTTGATTTACTAAATAGTAATTTGCTACCGGGCTCTTTCTGCTATGATTGTGGGGACAGGATTAATATGGGAACCCAAGTTCTGATTGTTGATTCTGAGAGAATAGTGTAATCTCAAAGAGTTAAGCTACAAAGGAAACATTGGCAATTAAATGTGAGCGATAGGATTTTCTGTAAGCATGTATTAAGAAGCTAGTCTGGCCTGTTTTTCATGGTATTAATATGTTTCTTTAAAAAAGTAATAGTTTCTCCCCCCATCAGCTAAGAGAAGGTGAGTAGGAGAATAGGATCTTTTGGTCAAACGGCAAGTCCATGCAGTCAGGATAAAGAGACGATAGAATCAGATGAAGCCTTTAAAGACGTGCAGCTTTTATTTGGCTTCTTCCACTTGTTTCCGTAAAACAGGCATATTCTGTTTGAAGATTGATGCAAGATGCTCTTATATGTATTTGTTGTATTTGTTTGCCCTCTAATGTTTCCAAATTAAAAGGTTATCATGTTTTGTTGCCCATATAAAGCATATCATGTTGACTTGTGTATTCGTTCACTTCTCTGATAGGCAAATGAAGGAAAGACTTGGTTGGCTGATGAGAGTATCTTGACACACTTTGAGTCACTGAAATTGGAAACATTTAGCAATGTATGTTCTGAATAGCATTTTCAGTTTTCTGTGAATTTAAATTGACTTGCTTTTTGCTTTACATTATTTCTTACTGTTTCTTTTTGGGGCACATCAGGTTCTTTCAGAAAATCCAGAGGAAGAGGATTCTAAGGTTGATGAACAAGATGGAAACGAACTCCCACTAAAGAAAATTGCAAAACATATGAAATCTCGTGGAAAGAAGGGCAGAAAAGCGACAAAAAGCAAGACTAGTGAAATAAGAAAGCCTGAAAACGATATTGATGTCTTGAATATGGTTAGACAAATAAATTTGGACACTATGGACATGTCTGCCAAGTTGGATTCTGTTAATGGTCATGAACATCGTCACACGAAAGGTACAAAATCTCAACTAAGATATCAAAATGGTGAAAAAAGCGAAGGCAGTGATGCTACGGCAAGTCCCATACCTAAGCGCAAGAGGTCTTCATCTGCACATGGTGCTGTAAAATCACCTAATAGTATGTAACTAGATCCCCTTCATCAGGTCCATTTTATTGTTCAGTTTCAAGTATTGTTACTAATTGAAGTTATTCTCATGAGTGCAGAGAATGCTAAGGAGTCGGAAAGTAAAGCATCTTTGATTGATTCTGACTTATTAGTATCAAGCTTTCGCAAGAAAAGAAGTTCCCCTATGGGGCACTCTGTCAAAGGGTCTGATAGAGGTCATACTGATGAGGCACATGAAGGTCGAGAAGTTCTTGACAATGATCTGAAGGTGATATACCTTCACGTTAGATGATTTTCCATTTTGTGTGTACTTTTCTCTTTCATTAAAATCATCGTCATCACCATCCCTCTCTTTCTCAGTTGGAGGCTGATAAGGCTAGTACAAATGATGTAAAGTCCCCTGGGGGTTCATCCAAGAAGAGGAAACGAAAAAGCATTGCTGGGTTGGCGAGGGTAACTTCTTTCTTTTTACTTGACACATATTTAACCCTTGTTAATAGTGTGTGAAACGTGTAATGTTGCTTCAAGGATCAGGATGCTAAGGGCTTTCAGTTCCTAAGACATTATTCATTTTCAGTTCTTCTGAAGTAGTAAAGATTAGTCGGTGATGATTTTATTGACTACTGGCATAAGTGGGTTTCATGAGTTGTGCCTTTTTTTCATTATGTTCATTGATCATATGGAATAACAGTTATGTTATATGTTGATGTTATGTTGTTCAATCCTCAACATGATTGTCATTTGCCTTTGTGGATGACTCTGTCTAGCTTAACCTGCCATTCAGTAGCTGCAATTTGTGTTTTTTAATCTGTTACTCCCTATGTTGCTGTTATCTTTCAGTGCACATTGAAGGATATTGGAGATCTTGAAGACCTAATCGGATGCAAGATAAAAGTTTGGTGGCCAATGGATAAGAAGTGAGTGACTAATTATCTGATTATGTGCTGGTAACTCTTAAAGTCAATACAATATTCTGGAATTAGGATATAGGTTGTTCGATACAATATCCAGTCAGTTGCTTTTGACGATGCCAAATTCTAGAAGTGTAGGTAACAGATGTTATGGTATTTCTTTAAATAATTTATGTACATTGTCAGTTTTTTTGCAGATAGGGGCAAATGACATGATCTTTGTTATCCCTTTATCTACCATTTTCTCTTAAATTAATTTCGTTTTTCCTCTTCATTTGCATGTCAGTTCCGTTGTAACTCACCTCTCATCCAGCTCTTTTTGCTGAGCTTTCCCTGTTCCGACTGAGTCATGCCTTTTTTACATGATATATGCTGTTGGTCAAACAGGTTCTATCAAGGTACTATCAAGTCATATGACACCGAAAAAAAGAAGCATGTTGTGAGTGAAAAATACCTTTCCTCAAGCTTTTATATTTAATTATCAGGACAGTCTTAAGTTTTAGTTTCATTGTGCATTCTTATTCGAAACTGCTGGATGTTTCATGACAAGGTTCTTTATGATGATGGAGATGTTGAAATACTCAACTTGGAAAAGGAGCGATGGGAACTCATGGACAAGGGGCGTAAACCTGCAAAGGTCAGGGTACCATGTTTCTAGTTGTCTTACGATGCTTTACCAATGCATTCATTGTTTTCTCTACAAACCAGTTTAGGTTTAACTCTCTCTCTGAATCTCTCTAACAGAAGTTAAAATCGTTGAAGGGCTCTTCTGCGAAGAAAGTGTAAGCATCTATCTCCATGTGCATAAAGTTTATCCCCTTGTCCTTTCTGTTACCATTTGATTAGAAGTTTGTCTTCCTTGTCCCGTCTCCCTAGAAGTCTACTTCATAAAATTATTATGTATCTGGACTTATACAAGTGCAAGCAAACTGTCGGAAGCCTTCTTTTCTTTTTGGCATGTGCTGCGAATAATGATCCCTTGTATTCTTTGCAGTTCAACTGGTCAGAAAGAAAAGGTTACGGGCAGTTCTAAGGGGATTAAAGAATCGGTGAAGATGTAAGTGGATTTTACTAGACTGTTCAGCAATTAGATGTCTTTTTTCTTCAAAATTTAAATAAAAAATTCTTCATTTGTAGAGTGAAAGGAAAAAGAACTCCAAAGAAAAAGCCTAACCCTCGAAGTACATCAGAAACTGTCTTTGGTGATGCTGAGGGAAAGGGGGTCTCTGATCTATCAGATGCTGATCCCACAACTTCTAAAGATTATGTTGAATCAGGTGAGATAGTGTCATCTTGTTGATGCAATGCAGTATGTGGTAAATATTCTAGTTCTCCTTTGCCCATTAGTCACTGTACTTGCTCTTGCATGCATATTTGCTGTGGGAGCTCCATGTGATCCGTTTGAGAGCTGTTTTTTAGTTATGTTCCCATGGTTCAAAGAGTATCCTCAACCTTTGCTATATATTTGTTCGAAGTATCGTAAGGGTAAAATAGTCTCCGGAGCTTTAGGGCATATTTTGTATAATATTTGATTTCATTGAATAATAATACAACACGCTACGATTTTCCTTTCTACATCCTTTCTAATTGTTATACGTAGAACTCTCTAACAAGAATATGTCACTTCTCAATTAACAAATATTCTCTTGTATTACATGGATTTGTTGTCTATGGATTTAAAAGATTCTTGATTTTCTTCTGAGAGTGTACTGCAGTGACGATCTATTGCTATGGTCATTATAGTTAAATGTAATTGGAGTATAATGCTTCTGTTTAGTGAGTGCTCAGTCATGTTGCAGACTCCACCTAGTGCAGTAAACTATTAATTAGGTTAAGTAGGTCTGGGGAGGAAATTAGGATGATCTATTAAACTGTATTTGGACATGAAGAATTATGTATTGTATTCTAGGTAACTCGGAAGATCCAGATGCCGAAGAAGTTGATGGGAAACAAATACAGGGGGATGAATCTGACACAGAGATGCGTTCATTTTCTAAACGGAAATGGGTTAAAGAAATGGAGAATAGCCCCAGTAGTGCTGAAGCTCGTGATGAAGAGGAGGAACACAGCGATATGGACAGTTTCCGAGCAGATGATCAGGAATCTGATGAAGAAGAGGGTCCTCCAGCTAAAAGAGTTCGTAAAGGGAACGATTTGGAAACGAAGTCTGCTGGCAGCAAATCTAAAAGCAAAAAGAAATCGGATAGTAAATCCTTAAAAGCATCCATGGTTGCACAGATGGAAATTCCCGATGATGAGCCTCTTGTACTTTCTTTGCTTTGCTGATCATTTTAGATTTCCGTGAGACCTTGGTAATCTTTTTGGCCTCTGATACGATCTTCTGATACATTGCAGAAACTGTGGAAGAGTCGAGTAGGGAAATCAAGCTCGAGGAGGGTAGGCTGATTCAGTTTTCTTGCTTCATCTAGTCTTTTGTAGAATTTTATGCAGTTGTAGGTGTCAAAATCATAAAGCCTCTATTGGAACTAGCACAACCAACAAAGGGGAGGGAATGGAATCCAACTCCGTCGGCAAGATTTGATAGACCGGAGCACCTGTAGAATATCCCTTGCTGACGTTCCCACGTTAACAGATGATCATACAACTGATGCTCTATACTTGTAGCAATAGGATGTTCACCAATGATTCATGTGTTTGTGGAAGAAGCTGTCTTAGCAGTTAGGGATTGTTCAAATGCTAGTCTCTTGTACAGAAGATGTTTATGATAGTGGATTTATTGTTTGAATCGCTACAGCGCCGACAGATACTACTGCTCGCCGACGCTTGTTAGGTCCCATATCTACTATTCTTCTTTAGGTCATATGGTGTATTTTGATAGTTGTACATGATAAGTATACATTAGAGGAACTTTTTCAATGACACAGCTCGTTTTCATGAGTGTAGCTTTCTCGAGGTTTCCTTAGCTTCGTTTCGGATTTCAGTGGCCTGTTTTACATTGATTCGATGGGACGCAATAGGGAAATAAAAATAGATGAATGATGTGTTTTTTTTCTTACGTGTTTCCTCGAGAAAACCCAGTACTCCATTGAAATTGTATATTTATATGTTATAGCAAACAATTAGGTTCTATACTTTAGTTGGCCATTGTTATTGATGTTTTACTCATTGTAACACTTCTTCATCCAGAAGAATAAAATATCCTAATTATCTCTAACGACTAATATCCACGGATTATTTGACAGCTAATTCCAAACTTCGGACCAGAAATTGCAAATCAATTCACAACCATAGAACTGGGAATCTCTACGCGTTCACAATGAATGGCTGCAATGTGGGGGGGAGCGCAAAAATCCAACGTAGATGTTTGTATGATATGAACATAGATCACAAGAGTTGCATGAGATACCTTTGCCGACGCGACGGCCGTCAAAAGCAAGTGGCAGTTCAAGTAGAATCTCGAGGCAGCGAATAGTAGCCACAGAGCCGCAGATGCAATGGCCAACAGGTTGCATGGTACTACTGCCCTGGAGGTCCACTCATGCCAATCAATGCTCCCTGGTTGAGCATCATCTATGAGGACCTCAGTCTTGATTTCTATTTCTCTCTGGGGATCATCCACTGCCAATTCGTTCTGCTAGGAGATGGACAAAAGGCACGTTATACTATAAAGACGATCTTTCCAAATGTGTCTTTCTTTCAGATAGAACATCATGGTGTTTGTAAATAGCCGTGTTCAAACCAACCCAACTTTCTCAACCCGAGTGCAGCTCACGTGTTATTGATAACTTCACCGAAACCTGAATCGATGATTTGGTTTGATTTGGAACCATTAATGTTAATCTCATAGGAAAACAGGAGGTTCTATTCAACATTCAATTCAATCTGAATTGATACTGATAGAGTGAACCGGTTTCTTGAGTATTTGAGGATTCAGACGAAGGAGGAAGGAAAATAGTTAAATGAGATCTTTTACTAAATCGATTACTTCAGGAGAATGTCATTTTTTAGTCTGTAATGACCTAACTTGTTCAAGATATGGACTTTTTGACTGGAATGGGAACCCATTAAGAAGTCTTAAAACAACCAAACATTGACTGGAATTTATGTCTGCCAACTTTGACCCACCATACCAAAACGACTCGTGGTCATGCGTGAGGGTTACTCTCCGCGCTCCATGCATGAACCATGATGGCCCAAATCAAAAGAGTGCAAACAAGAAAAGGAGAAGAGAGAGTAGATGATGGTTGATGAAAAACAAGAAAGAGGAGAGAGAAACATACAGGGGCAGCCGAGCTAAGCATCAGGCAGAGCCCAACAGCACAGGCAAATCACTTGTCCTATTGCTTAATTTTGCACAAACATTGACCCTTCCCAGGGGGGAGGGTGCTCATGAGTTTGTCTGACGCTTCATTACCAAACAACAGAAAGGTTTTTGTCTGATGGGACGCTTGCTCCTTAGTGCTTTGACCCCGCGTTGTCTCTTTTCTGTTTCTGAATTGTTCACGTCTCTTTGTTTGCATGCGCCTCTTTTCAATATGAAAAAGACATCCTTTTTCCTGATGTCGGTAGATTTGAAGTATGACCATGCTTTTTGGGTAATTCCAATATCGTCTTCTTAACCCAAAATTGTCCCGTTGAAGCTTTGCTCCTCGTCGTCCTTCTTCGCCCACGCCCCAAGCAGGTTGGTTCTCTCTCTGACGTTGAGCAAAATCGTTTTTTGTCGACTTCTTCCAGCATGAAATTTACTGTCACCTGGTCCAAGATGATATTAGAATGTCAAAGATGTTTCTATTCCCTTTTCCCTGTATAATCAATTGTAGTTCATTCAAGAACATCTTATGGTCCTTTCCTCCGAGTTTGTGTTGATGAGTCTGGGTTCTGTGAGGTTTTCTTATTTCTTCAAGTGGAAAGGAAGTGTAGGAGTGAGCAAATGGGGGAAAACTTGGGGCAGCTCAAGGTGACGGTGGTGCGTGGGAAAAGATTGGTGATCCGGGATTTCAAGAGCAGTGACCCTTATGTTGTTGTCAAATTAGGCAGTCAGGTAATTTGTGCTTTCTGATGACTCCTCACATGTTCATGTGTAGTTCCCTTTTTCGGTGTTCTTACAGTGCAGAAAAAAAGAGACATAAGGGTGACCACTCATGGGGTGTTGATGTGTTTATGTATTTGGCTAGTTTGGGTCATTGCTCAAATAGCTTTATAGGCAGAATTGGATTTCAAGGAGTCATTGAAACATACCAACGAGCTAATCATGTTTGTTTCATGTTAAATTTGAGTTTAGGTCGGTGATTTCTCTCGTATTGTCGCTTTGTTGAAGCCATGTTCACTATTCATGTAGTTTTGCCATTGCCACTCCTAGGAGTAGACGAATTTGACCTTCTATTCTTGTGCATGTCCGCACGGACTTATGTCTTTAGGGTGGGAGGCTGGGTTGAGCTCTGTTCTTTAGATGATGAAATTTGGGTCTCTATTGCTATCTGAGTTTTAACTTATCTGGGATAGATAGTTTTTCTCACTTGATATCAAGTTAATCACACATCAAGCACACGCTCATTTAGATTAACCTCTACTGACAATTTGTACTGGCCCAACAACTTAGATCTACTTCTTGATAGCAGAGCATATGCTCTATCCAATGGATATGCTTCGTTAGCCAAAACCTAGAGCACAAAACTATCAAATGGGTCTTGAACAAGTTGCAAGTGATCTCAAGGCCTCCCCATTCCTCATTGAATTGGATCATTGAAGCATTGGGATGTGACTCTGGACATGCAATGCTAAGAAACAGAGGCGGCGATGCGAATGTTTTATATGGGCCATTGATTGGCATGGTTTCCACATCAAAACTAATGTCAATCAGTGCACAAATTGTACAGTCGGTTTATGTATGACCGTCCTCCGGAATGGTCGTAAAATGCGAACGTTCATCTCCTTTCTTCCGTGTCCTTTCCCGCTCGCTTTTTAATCTTTCCTAAGTCCATACTCATCCATACAAAATCCTCTTTATGCTGATATTTTTAGCTCCTGAGTCTACAGAGTTTCACGTTACTTAATTAACCCTCTGTGTCGACATCATCCAAACTAAATTGCACTAGGTGGCAAAGACCAAGGTCATAAACAGTTGCCTCAATCCTGTTTGGAACGAAGAGCTATGTTTTTCACTCTCCGAACCTGTCGGAGTTCTAAATTTGGTAAGCTTCTGATTTCTGCCCCTTATACGGTGCCTCATTTTGCTAATGAAATGTTATGCCATCTGCTGCTCATCTGACTATGCCACAAGCCGTGCGGGGCCTTTGGCAGCGAATGTTCCTTTTTCCTAGTTTGTGAATGGCAAATTGGATTCTTCCAACATTTCAAGTGAAAGAATTTGTAATGGCTTTCATGACTATAACCATGTCGAACATGATTGTCTTGAACTGTGTTCATTTGCCTCAACCACGTCAGGAAAACTTCCACAATTTCCACCTTTCTATTTCCTACTATTTTTGTTTGGACTTTTCCTTTGATCTTCAGCAGACTGGAAGCAGACCAATATTCTCTTTAAACATAAGCAAACTAAACTACGCTTTCTTCCTTGCATTATAGATTTCAACTATATCTGCAGTCGGTCAATCTTTGCAGTTAGATTTGAGATCAACAAGTGTGCTGAAAAGCGATCTCTTTCCACTGTCGTTGAGTTTTCAAGTGTTCGACCAAAACAAAAAAAGAAAGTTTTCAATTGCTGCTCTGTCGGCGAGATCTAGTAACTTCGAAAGAACTTGTGGTGCTTTCTGCAGGAAGTGTTTGACAAGGACTATTTCAAGACTGATGACAGAATGGGACATGCCCACTTCAGCCTCCACCCATTGGTCTCCGCTGCTAGATTGAGGAAGGTCCTAAAGGTTTCTTCTGGCGAGACGACGCTAAGAAAGGTTGTGCCCGACAGCGAGAACTGCCTTGTTGGAGAAAGCTCCATTGCCTGTGTTGATGGTGAGGTCGTACAAGTTGCTTGGTTGAGGCTTTGTGGGGTCGAGTCGGGAGAAATTCAACTGAAGATGAAACTGATAGAAACTCCGGTTGCGGGCACGAGATAAGGCCTAGACTCCTAACTACTTAGTGGAAGAAGTGAAATTCAGTCCCCATGTGTGTGGATCCTGTAGAAATCTCTCTATAGTGTATAAGGTTGCTTTGAGCTCATATGCGTGCGATGGGGTGGCGAAGTTGGCCTCACCTTCATAATGAAGAAACACACAGCCAGGACCTATCAAAGTCCATGCGGGCCTGTGGCTTCCACAACTTGTCAACACCAAACTGAGATAGTTGTGCCTCAAAATTTCGACTGAAAGACAGTTATAGCGAGGGAAGACAACCATGGTTCCCGACTCTCGCTCCACATTTCAGCCCTTGTTTGATCCTCGGACAAACCCTGATCCGAACCAGGGCATCATCTTCCATCAAATCCAAAGTGCATAAAAAGGGTGCTTTCATAAGCATCATGAATAACCCATAAAAGCTTATCCTAGTAGCCAATCTGCAGGAGCATAAGGTAAACCTTCACCGTAAGAGGTGATTCTTTAGGAATACTCTGTTATAACATATTCATCTAGACATAGATGGACGATCAGATCACTGTCGGTGGATCAGCTTGGGTGCTCACTGCTCATGGGATATCTGCTCTTATTCCGAATCATCAGCAAACAAGATATTTAAAGTTTCGGCTCGAGCAATTCTTTCCCGCGCAATTAGTTTTCTTCAAATCTTTGTTTTGTCTTTTTAAAATCAAGCTAATGAGTCAAATGTGGTGGTGAGCATGGGAGTAATAGATCCTCATTACTAATTTCACGTACTAAGACGTGATCTAATTATTCCTGAAGTTACAGTAGCCCCGAGCCAGCATAATGAAATGGTAGATCACACCAAGGCTAGGGCAAAAGCTAGTAGAGCAAATATGGCGGACTTATACGTCACCGCGGCGGGCATTCTCCCCTCGACTTCTCGGAAGAAAAGCCCATTGTGCAGAGGCAGGTTTATCAAGACCAGCGAACCGCACCAGCCAATCTGCATGGCGAGCCGGTCTAGAGCCTGGCCGTGCATCACTAACCTTAGTGCTGTGCTGATTAAGCACGATGCGTTGATCAGGGCGATGGTCGTTAGAATTGTGACCATGGATGAGGGTGTGCCGAACTCCATGAGCTCTTGCTCGTAACTCTTCGAGACGTCGTCGCCCGCCACTTTCTCCGTGATGACGAAGGCGGACTTGGTGACACCAAGCAGCCCCAGGATGTTGTCCAAGAAGCCAAAGAGATGGGAAGTCGTTCTCCGGTACAACCCCATTCTTAGGCCATTCCACCATCCCCGTAGCGTGCTTTGGCACGTCCACATGAATTCTCCGGCGCTGTACACCACAGTCGCTGCGACGACATACATGAAAGGCAAACCCCAAAGGCTCGACACCTGATGCAGCGGTTAATTGTCAAGTAGCATGACAGGATATCCAGTTTGAACTAACATGTTTGAGTGATCACATACTATAAGTATATGATTCCCTCAATTTCTGGAGATGTTACAGTGCACAGAATTGTTTCTCAACTAAATTACCTTGGGGAACAAGGAGATGCCTCGGAGGAGACAGAGCGACGGGACGGTCACATAGTACAGACTCGGCAAGGAATTCGCAGCCCACAGCATGTAGTTGCAGTAGCAAAGTTGAAGCTTCAGAGGGATCTTGTCGAGTCCATACATGAAAGGACAGTGCCTCGACAGGGTGATCTGGAAATCACCCTCGGACCTTCGCTTAAGTTGCACTAGGGACTGTAACAAAGTCGTGGGAGCGACTCCCAGGAAGCCCTTCCTTTCCGGTTTGAAATAGACCGATCTCCAACCTCGGCACTGCATTGATAAACCGGTAAGCACATCTTCCACCGTGCATCCATACTTCAAACCCATCTGCAATTTTACAATATAACTAAAATTTCTGCGGTGCCCATACCGGTAAACGAGTAACCATTATGATGGAAGTAAATATGGAAGAGAGAAAGAGAGGGAGACCTCCCTTTCCCCAATCAGTGTTGACATCATATTCACAATCAGCCAGTCTTTTGCACGTTTCCTCTAAAACACGAGCACTGTCTCGTATCTGGTTGCATATGTCCCTAATTGAGGAATCCGTCTTGCCTTCCAGCGTGTACTTTCCCCCGGACAGTGCCTCTCTGCGGTGAAAGCAGCCAGTGCCAATGTACATAGGTCCACCATTGCCGTCGAGTCCATGAAACTCCACCTAACGGTCACAAAAATTGTAGCAAAAACTCGGTCAATTTGCATTTCACACTTTGGAGTCTAAATTCAATGTTCTTGAGTTGCGTACGTGATTGATCAGCCCCAAGGAACTGCTGTATAAGTCATTCGCCGTGAGGTTATCGAAGTTCTGTGGATACTGTATGTAAGCAAAGTCATGGCCGTTCTCTTGGTCCAGGAAGAAGCAAAGCGCGTCTCTCACCGAGTCCGAGTTGTTCGAGTACATGTCACAGTCCACGTTAAGGATGATGGGCGCATCGCTGATCTTCGACGAGACCCTAATCTATCAAACCAGAAGAAAAAGAATGAAAAAAAGGAAATATGATCTTGAACATTAGTAAAATCTCATCCCATGTACTTCATTTTTTTTCTTATGATCAGAACACGTTGATTTTCAGTTAAACATGATGGAGATGTTTCAAGTTTTCAGAATGGTAGTGAGTCGAAATGCAATTAGGGCTAATACATATACTCTTATGTGCTGATAATAATATTACCAGTGCATTCATCGCTCCTGCTTTGAAATTGTGGTGGTATTGGGGTCTCTTCTCTCTTGCTAGGTACACGAGAGTCGGAAGAGGTTGTCCTTCATCGTCCACAGCCGTAGGGTCCATCCTGTCAATTAGTATCTGGAAAATCGCGTGAAAATATTTCGGATAGATGCAAAAGCTCGAGAATCATAACTTTGGTAGAAATTGTAGAGAGCACTGCAGATATGTACATGTATGTAGTACTTGAAGAATTGTTTGATGATCTCTTCGGCTAGAGACGAAGTCCCATTCGGGAAATCCTTTATGTTGCTTCCGAACGTCGTCCGGAACATGTCCCAGATCTGCCGTTGCTTCGATGCGCCGCTTCATGTCTTTGTATATGTTCTACCACGAACCAAAGAACATGAAACCTTCTGAGAGATGCAATTTCTTACAAACTGAAGAGCCAGTGAATTATTCATATGCCAGATCTTTCATGCAAATCTTTAAGTTGAATGAATCACAGAATGTTCAAACTGGCAGATGGTAAACAAAACATCATCGGCTCGCATCAAATCTATGTTTCTGCATGCAATTCATGTGATTACTTCTTCCTCTAGCTTTTAGTCTGTGTTCTCGCCAAGGTCTTACAATGTCCAGTATTCTACTTATTCAATGGCTATTTTCGTTATTACCGACATCGAAACGGGTTTTACTAGTTCCGCCGTAGAAACAGCAAGGTTATCCTTCCATGCATCACGATGGGATTTACGCCTTTGTCATCTTGTAGATGTCGCTAAAACCCTAGTTGATGCCATGCACGTCAGTTTCTTGGACAGTCGTCGTTTGCCAATCAGTTGTTTCTCCATCGAAACGCCGACGGCTATTATTATCGATTTCTTTTGTCTTATTTATGTTGCATTCCTGGACATTAACCATGCTATAAGGAGCAGGGATATTTAAATTCGGGAGGCAATATAGATAACTACCCAAGCACGAGAATGAGAGATTTAAAACCTTAATAATTAGTTTGTTCATAAGTTAGCATCGAAAATCAAGTAGGCATAAAGAGCCTCCCTTTGTTCTGTTGTCGCCTATAGATGTTTGTATATATAGAATAACGTTAATCGACAAACCTGAATTCAAATAGAAATGAGTAATCCGAATGTAGAGAAATGATCCGAGCCCAACGAAATGACGTTGTGTCCTTAAGATAAATTTGTTCCCTCAATTGGTACCCAAGGTTCTTGGACAATTGCCTCCCAGGATAGAATGGATTGCCTTTTCCTCCAAAGCGATACTTCTTCGGAGGAAACCTTCGAACGCACTTTGTAGAATAATCGCACAATTGATGAATAATGAAGTATGAATGACGAAAAATGATAGTTATTTCTAATGCGACGGTCAATGCTCTATTTATAGACAATGATGCGAATAGTCATGAACGAAATGTTGAGAACGTCGACGAAGAGTCACAAATCTATACGGTTGATGAAAGGTTACGAACCTTCGTGAAGGAACACGAACCGAACAGCTCTGATGAAGAGTTACGAACCTTCATGAAAGAACACGAACCGAACAGCTCTCTTTATTCAAACAAACAAACATGTTCGTTCAAATAAAAAAATTTCTGAACATACCCGTTCGAACATGTCCATTCGGTTTAAAAAGAATAGAATAAATAAAACAGATAGATAGATAAAAAAAATAGGAATGCGAACCCGGGCCCGGCCCGAACCGAACCGAGCCGACGGGCGGCGGCGGCGGCGCACGCGCATGTGGGCCGACCTAGCTTTGCGTAGGTTCTCTTCCTTCCACAAAAGTGGAGTGCTCCTTGGGGCCCAAACCTATTTGTAAGGTTCCAATATTTAAACCCATCTTCTAGCTACTCTTTTTTCCATGTGAGACTTTCCATCCTTCATTTCTCATTCAACTTCTTATGGGACTTTGAAACCAAAGTCCCAACAGGTTCCTCAGTTAGCTATAAGCCAACAACAAAAGTCAAAACCATCAAATCACTCATTCATAGATTAATTTGTTGAGGTTTGGCAAGGATGTTCAATTGAGAGAGTGTGACGCCCGGGAAATTCGAATTTTGTAATTTGCCCGAATTTAATAAAAAGAAAGAAAATTGAATTTCAGTCATTGCAAATTTCGGATCGCAAGGACGAAAGTGACTAATTTTGGATGGTTCCCGATTTGTTGTTCGATTTCGATTGAGTCTCGAAGTCGTAGTCACCGTGACTTAGGATTTTAATCCTTGCGCCTAGACTTTTTCCAGACCGAACTTAGCCCGTGAAAATCCAAATTTTATTCCCAATCGGTTGAGTCAAAAATCCAATCAGTCCCGAATTATCAAAAGACCGTTTCACCTTTGGATATTATGCATGTGGGACGAAAACCATTAATTGGAAGAGCCCCGTGGGCCCCACTTTTGGTCAAATCTTCGGCCCACCCCAGTCAAAGTCAGTCAACTCTCTCTCTCTCTCTCTCTCTCTCTCTCTCTCTCTCTCTCCCGCTGGTCTTCTTCCTCCTTTGTTCCGCGCGCGAAGGACACCCCCCCAACCGAGCACTTTCCTCCTTCTCCGGCCCTCTTTGTGTGACACCAACCTTGAGCGATATCACCACCACACTGCCGCCTTGCTGCCACCTTGACGCCACCGTCCCGGTCTTCATTCGCCGCTGCCGGACCTCGGAATCAGCCCCGCCCGTCCCCTACTCTGTTTCGGGTCCAGTGGGCTTTGTGTGCTGCCCGGCCGCCCCCGCACCCCTTCCGACCGCCACCAGCCACCTTGTCGTCTTCCCTTTGACTACCAAACTTCGACCCACCGTGGTGCGCCTCCTCAAAGCTGCCGATCAGCCCGGGAACAGCCCCTTCAGTCCACCTGCTCTGTTTTCGCTGAGCCATTGTCTTACATCTGTTTCGACCTCCTCCGCCCAACTCCGGCCACCCCAGACCACCCCCAGCGATGGCCTTCGATCCCTCACCGTTCCCCAAGGTCACCGGAGGCCGATTGAAGTCTGTGGAGCTCGATTACCCCCCGCCGGACCTCCCCTATTCTGCTCCCGCGCACCTGTTTTGCTGTGCTGGTTCTGTGCAGCTTTGAACCGCAGCCTCCGGTCGTCTGCTGGCGCCATCGCCCCCACCTGCTACCACCCCGGACACCACCCAACCTCCGGGCTTTTCCCTAGCCTTGGAGCACCCGAATCCCCTCCGATCAACCCCTTTTCCCCTGTTTCCAGCCGCGCCCCTGTTCTGTGATTTACTGTTCACCGTCGGCCGTGACTGTTCCGGCCGGCTCCGGCCACCGACCGCCACCCCCGAGCCTCGTGCCGCTGTCTCGAGGTGTCGCCAAGTCTTTGGACTGCCTTTGACCAAGTTGGAAGCCCGAAGTTTGTTTTGGGGCGCGAGTTGTCATCGTCGTCGAGTTGGGCCGAGTTTGTGTCGCCGCCGCTCGAGTTGAGACCGCCCGAGCTAGTTAAATTGTGAGTTAGCCCCTAACTCTTGGTTAGGACGCTAATTGCGTTCGGATTAGATTAATTAGCTAATTAGGGTGTTTAGGTAGATTAATTACGGTCGGGCTAGATAGAAATATGGTTCAAGCTAAATGACCGTAATTAGTTAAGATTAGTCAATTAGCTAGGTTATCCGTGGCTAATTGGTGAGTAGAATTGGTTGATTTGATTGATTACGTTGATTGATCACGAGTGAGCGATAGGTTAGAGACGAATGTGCAATTGGCTATCAATTGGAATTAATAATCGATTGGCCGCAATTGATTAATGGATTTATGAATTGTTGGTTGTGAATGCCAATTTGACTGTTGATTGCCGTGGGGGTTCGATTAGAGGTTAATCGCCCCAAATTGATTGGTCCGTTAGTCGATATAATTGCGCATTCATGTGACTATGTATAAGATAAAATTGCATAGTTTTGCACGTAAACAACCTTGGGCCAAGTATTTGAACATGCAAGTATGAACATTCGACCTAATTCCAAGAAATGAACTGGGTGGTTGTCGAAGTGCTTGAGTGGTCACATAATGGGATAATTCCGATAATCATTGTCTTCTGGTCGATTGGTTCTGGAAATCATTGTCTTCCGGTTCTTGGATGCGCATCAACTATTGTCTTACGGTTGTTCGTTTACCGGTCGCGACTTGTGATGGGCCAAAGCTTTTTAAGGATTTACGTTAGTGCCATGTCATGTCGACAATCATTGTCTTTTGGTTGGTCGAGTGGAGTCACATGGACTATCAGAAGCCGTTCTTGGAAGTAAGGGACGATGCCCGGTCCCGCCAATAGAGCACTAACCGACTAGTGTGCTGGACCTACATGTCGATTCCGATAATAAATGGACTACGTGTGGTGTCATGTGCATGCAAGTGTTGTGATGCTTTGCAGTGGGTTGAATTGGTTTGGTTGGTTGACTGTTGAGTCGAGTCCGCATTGCATTATGTGTGGTCTGAAGAGTAAGTTTGCATGTGTTTGGAATATTTGTTCCGTGTTGAGGTGATTGCCTTTTTAGGATGTTCGAGCGAATCAACGTCCTAACCGGGCTTAGGCGTTGGCTCACCGAGATTAATTTCTCATCACGTCGTGGTTAACAATTTCCGGGCAGTGATGGAGGCCATGGACGTTGAACCCGGAGTATTGTTGTAGGATTTTTGGGAGTAGATGAAGGTTTAACCTTACCCAACCTTGTATCTTTTTGAGATCCTAGTGAGCCTCCCCGAAGAATGGGGTTGTATATAATTACCGTAGCTCAAGAGGGTTAATATGGGGTTGTATATAATTACCGTAGCTCGGTAGGGTTAAATTTCATATACTCTGGCTATTTAATGAATTTTTTTTTGTTAAATTGACTATGTTGATTTTCCTGCTGTACTATCCCGTTGTTATCGATTGTCCGGAGAATTGCACGTTCCGCTTGCACCGTAAATTCATAGGTCGATAGCCTAACTGGGACACTATCATTCATGACCTAAGGCGAGTAAGGTAGGAATGTCGCGAGCTCGAGAGTCGGGACGTGAGAGAGAGAGAGAGAGAGAGAGAGAGAGAGAGAGAGAGAGAGAGAGGCTTACCTTAGCCGACAGCCACTCCTGGTGCTTGACAGACTTAGCTAGAGATTCGGCGGCGGTTTTGAAATAGGCCTCCGGTGACCTTAGTTCGACATTAAACTTCCTGCAGAAGTGAAGCCATTTCTTGGCGAACTGAGAAGCTTCGAGCAATGCGTAGAAAGTAAGGTCAAGACAGCCGTCATCGGAGAGATAGATGCTCATCTTCTCCAGCGGATAGTTGTACGCCATGCAGACGAATATGTCTACCCCAGGCTAAACCTTCTCGTATCTGAAACATCAAGAAAACAATGTCACCATGTGATCAGAATGGTCGCGTGCAATGACTTCCATGGAAATACTATTTCTTGTTCAATTTTGCGACAACAGGCGCAAAGTGTCGAGCGAAATATTAGAGAAAAGACCAGGACAGCACACCTCTGAGAAAGCCTGTCCTTGAAGGTGTGGCGATGCACGGGGTTCCATCTCACGACGACAGTGACGAACCAGTAAAAAGTGAACCAGAGTTCGGAGAAGAGAGCTCCGAGCCAAGCCCACTTCGCAGCTGTGTTTGGCTCCGGCGAGTGATGAACTCGGTAGTAGAAGATGACGATGATGCCGGCGAAGACGGACACTGCAGACAATCTGAAGATGAAGAGGTTCTTGGCTGGCTTTGTTTCAAACAAAGGAGCAGGACTCTTCCCTACCATCTGGTCTTAATTCTTCTTCAAATCTTCTTTCTATTGTATTTGGTGGCAACGATGTCGGAAGGAATAAGGCTGTATTTATAGCATTAGCAAAGCAACTGTAGCAAACCTTGGCTTATGCACAAGTTTGGCGCTCATCGACTCACTAAATAATGCACAATTAACATTTAATATCTAAATGATGACATTCAGAATCACATATATATATAGTATAAAATATCGAAATAATTTTTGCATTTTTAAATTCTCTAGGGAGGAAAAAACCATTAGAAAAAGTAAAAGCGATAAGTAATTTTCTTATGTCCTATGCATGGAAATGAAAATCGCTTCAAACATATTTCATGCCCTCAAAGCAAAAATTCTAAAGATTTTTTTCAACCGCAACATAGAAAAATAAGAGATAAATGTCTTGAAAGTCCTAAAATTTATTACGTAAATGTAATCGAGCTCTAAAACTTTCAAAATGTACAATCAAATGTTAAAACTTGTCAGAAAGTGCAATTAAGTACTAAAACTTTCAAAAAGTGTAATCAAGTCATAAAACTTGTCAAATTGAGGAAATCGAGTCCTTTTAGTGATTGCACTTCTTGAAAATTTCAAGATTCGATTATATTTTCATGACAAGTTTTAGGATTTAATTGCATTTTTGAAAATTTTAGAACTCTATTGTACTTTAGTGATAAGTTTTAGCACTCGATTGATTTTTAAGACTCCGATTACACTTTCGCGACAAGTTTCAAGATTTTTGGTGCACTTATTCTATGTAGAAAAATAAAGACTTTAGAAAAGAAAGAGATAAAAGAATAAGAACCCACCCATGGGTGGCTCGGTTGGTTATGACGCACTTGGGATTGTGTGGTTAGGGGCACTGGTTCCAGGTTCGATTCTCCAACAGAGCACTTGTGATTTAAGTAGGGGGCCATGGCGGTGGGTTCTGTGCTTGGTCCGCCTCGAGGAATAGTCGAGGTGCATGCAAGCTAACCCGGACATCTCGGTTATAAAAAAAAAAAAAAGACAAAAATTCCAACAAAGGGCCCCAAGTGCCTTCGTTTTCTCAAATAATGGCATGAAATGCCCTCATTGTGTTAAAAAAAAATGCCCTCATTGTGTCAAAAAAGGCCCAAAGTACATATTGCTTCAAATAAGGGCATGGAGTGCCTATAAGGGGCATTTTGGTAATTTACTATTTTTAACTTACTTTTTCCTTTTTCTTTTTGTTTTAGAGATTTAAAAAAAAGTAAAAAAAAAAAAACAAATAAACGCATAGGCGGACGGCGGCTATAGCCATTGGGGTAGTAGACAACTCGATGAGAGCTAGCAACCCCATCGACCTAAAGAGAGGGCCGGGGAGCGGGCGCTCACCCCTGGTCGGCGGGGCCGCCAGCCCTCGCCCAGTCGTCGGCAACCTCGACGGCCACGGGAGGGATGGCGACCACAAGCGAGGGGTCAATCCTCCCACCTATGTTTTTTCCTTTTTTTAAAAAAAATTTTTGTTTTTATTTTTTCTTTTAATTTAATTTAACAACAAATCATATTAATTTATACTTTTTAAAAAAATGCCCTTTATTAGCTGAAAAATTTGGCTGATTGGTCGGCAAGGTGAGGCCCTTATTTAAAATAACTAGGGAAAAATCCAAAAAATGGCTTGAAGTCCTCTTGTTTTTTCAAATAAGGGCCCTAAGTGGACCTTGTTTCAAATAAAGGCCCGAAATGACATAATATGTTTCAATTAAGGGCCTAAAGTTGCTATAATATTTCAAAAAAGTGTCTAGCCTGAAAGGTATTTTCGTCATTTCACTTTTAAATTTTTATTCATTTTTTCCTTTTTTTCTAATTTAAAAAAAAAGGAAAAAAAAAGCCACACAACGAGAGGGCAACCTCTCCCGCTTGTGGTCATTGGCCTACCATTGGTGGGAGGTTAGGCAGGGGCGGCAAGGGCTGCGACCCCGCCGGCCATTAGCTAGGGCCTCTAGCCCTCACGAAAATTTCAAATCCGAGAGCACATTGTCCACGTCTTCTTCTTCGGGCTTCATCCGCAACTCCTTGTGAGGAGTTCATCCCGCCCTAGCCAACGAGGACGAGCTCATGCAAAACCAAATCTACTTCGTGCTCCCCAAGTCGAGGCTCTAGCACCGCCTAACGGCCTTGAACATGGCGGCCCTTGCCGTGAATGCGAGCATCGCGATGAAGAAGGCGTTGAGGCGGATCTCACCCCCGTTGGCCACGCCCGGGTGAGCCAAGGGCTGACCTTGACCTCGCTCTGGCGAGTCGAGGCCAAGCGAAGCCGACGAGGGCCGCCCTCTGCTCGCCTCGGCGAGGGTCGCCCTCGGCTCGCCCGAGCGGGGCCGCTACCTCCCTCACCGGTGGCCGACCATGGTGAGCTAGGGCGAAAATAAAGGAAAAAAGAAAAAAAGAAAGGAAAAAGTTTAAAAAAAGGGAAAATGATTAAAATACCCATATCCAGGCCCTTATTTAAAATAACGTCTACTTCGAGCCCTTATTTGAAAAATCGAGAGCATTTCGGGCCCTTAAATGAAATTTTCTCAAATAATTATAGTAACTTTTGATCTTTTTTTTAGATAATGATGTCACTTTAAGTTATTATTTAAAATAAAATTCAAATTCTTATTTAAGAAAATGGGGCATTTTCCCAAGAATAAGAAATGGCAATGGCGGTTTCACGGTGAAGCGAATTGGCGTTCGGCGGGGTCTCGCTGTTGATTCCCCGGCTAAAGAGCTCGACTTTCTCCGAGTTTCGTGAACTTTTGCGGCGACGGAGAAGCTTGGTGACGAGATATGAACAGCTTGAGACTGAAGCTGAAGGCGAAGTCCGGCCCCGAGCCATCAACTTCGAAGCCTTTCGAGTTTGACCCGTGCGAGAGCGCGAAGAAAGGAAAAAGCTTCGATCTTGGACATGGAAGCGAGGTCTTTCACGTGCCTCGCTTCTTACCAGCGGACCGGTCGTGGGCATGGTTCGATTACATCAACAAGCACATTCCTTGGTCCAGACCCACTCTGCGCATCTTCGGTCGCCATCTCGTCCAGGTCTTTCTTCTCTCTGTTTGTAGCTCTGTGTGTGTGTGTGTGTGGTGGTGGTGGTAGCTTCCGATGATGTGGTCGGAAAAGTGTGAATGTAGCAGTGTCATAATACTTGAATTGCCTGCAGACACCTAAGTGAAATAATTTTGTGGTCGTTTTCGGGCTACCAGTCGTGATTTGCTGGATTTGTCTCAACTGCAAGAGGTCATAGCTTTGATGGATTTCCCATGTTCTTTGTCGCTGCAGTGATTGTCTTGACACTCTCATACAACCATTGTTCCATGTTCATATCTTTTTTTTGTTCTGAATATATGGGGTCCTTTGCTTGCACTTTGCAGCCCAGAGATTCGTGTTATATTGCGGCCGATGGATTGCCGGCGATTAGTTATAACGGACACACACCTCGTGCTTATTCTTGGGATGATTTTCCTCCGCTCAAGGACATCTTGGATACAGTAAGAGTCCTTTCAGTTCGTAATGCTCCTTAGCTGGGTGATTCTGCTTTTAAGTCTATTCCAGTATCTTCCCATTTCTTGACATGGTCGATGTTATTTCGCTTGATCGATTTCTTTTAAAGGTCCATAAAGCTCTTCCTGGAAGTAGATTCAATAGCTTGGTCCTAAACCGCTATGATGGTAACAATGACTATGTGTCTTGGCATTCCGATGACGAGGTGCTTTATGGACTGACCCCAGAAATTGCCTCAGTTACCTTTGGATGCGAACGAGAATTCTTGCTAAGGAAAAAACCTAGTAAAATGTCTCCAGGTATAAATCTAGCACATCATTGGTTTATGCAATTAGTCACACTCAAAACACTCAAACTACGCCGACTTCTTCATTTTGTGGGAAATGCTAAATATTCATTTTAAAATTGTACTTCTGTTTGTATATTGGTTTTGCTCTGTTCAATGATTGTTGATTTGGAAGTTGACTGGTTTCTTTTTCTTTCTTTCTTCTGTTTTTCCTTAATAAAAAATCCTTTTCGGGTTTAAGCATCTAATGATGAGCCTAAGAGCAAGCGACTAAGGAAGAGCCATGATCCCGATCAGCACTCTTTCGTCCTAAAACATGGTTCGCTGCTTGTAATGAGAGGCTACACTCAGCGGGATTGGCTTCACTCAGTGCCAAAGCGAGCAAAACCGATGTCTATTCGAATCAATCTCACCTTCAGGCGTGTCCTGCCATAGCTCTGCCACCAAGCACATAAATCATTTTTCTCTGCTGCTGTTAGTTATGTTGGGTTTGCTGTCAACAAGTTTTGAGAAAGCAACTGTCTATGGCAGCTGCTTCTATATATGTCAAAGTGTGAAGGAAGTGGAACCAGAGCAGCATGTGTTTATAATGTCAACCTAAAGGTGTTAAAATTGAATTAGGTTGCTCTTTTTCCCTTTCGGTAATATCAATAACTTAAAGAGGTGATTTTTCATTCCATAGCTATATTTAGTCTGTCAATACCTCTGTTAAACCATCCCCTTGCAGTTTATGGATTCTGGTACTTCTGTGACTGGTCTATTTTTTTCTAGGAATGGTATCTGGCGAAGTAATACATGTTTGGTTAGGTAAAAAGAATGAGGTCTCAACGTTTTCGCTTTTGTTGAACCGTACAACAAATAACATTGAGATCAGCAAAAATAGGAATGTAAAGACTGCACAAAATAGGATACAGCAACAGCAGCAGAAAGTTTTTCTCATCAGGTCCTGATGGCATCGTACTTTGTGTGATGTCCAGTGTATGGTTCAAATATTGATGAAGCTACAGCCACTTCTAGCCAATACAGTGGAATGGAAGATTATACACAGGCTAAAGAACAAGCTACTAGAGCAAAGACTGCGGATTTATATGTCACCAAGGTAGGCATTCTCGCCTCGTCTTTTCGAAAGAACATCCCTTCATATAGAGGCTGGTTGACATAGACTAGCAAACTGCACAAAATGATCTGCATAGCCAGCTGGTCTACAGACTCACCCTGCATTGCTAACTTCAGTAAAACTCCAATGAAGCTTAATGCATTGAGCCAAGCAAGGGTTGTGAGGATTGTGAACATAGGAGAGGGTGCACCAAACTCCATGAGCTCTTGCTCGTACCTCTTTGATACATCGTCGTCTGCCACTTTTGTAGTTACGACAAAGGCGGACTTGGTAATACCCAGCAGCCTCAGAATGTTGTCCAAGAAGCCAAAGAAATAGGAAGTTGTTCTCTTATAGACCCACATTCTTTGGTCATTCCACCAACCACAAAGAGTGCCTCCACACCATATGAATTCTCCAGCACTGTATGCACTAGTCGTGATAACGATAAAGATGAATGGGAAGCTCCACTGGCTTGAAACCTGATGGTTCAAGAAACTATTAGCTCTAGGAAATGACATTTTGATGTGGATGCCCCTGTACTATGTTATATCATAGCCCAGTGGTTGTACTGTCATGTAGCCAAATCAGGGTTGATCAAATGGCTAGCACAAGTTATTAGGGCTTGATTTTGACACTTTTTCAGTTTAATACTGCTATAATGGAGGGCGTATAGCTGGAATTTATCTAATGTTTTATGACTTGAGTGTTTTGAGATTTTAGCACCAGGACCAACCTTACGTGTATATTCATACATGTGGAAAGTTGAGGCATCGAATTTAGTTTTCTCCCAAAAAAGGCTCATCTAATTAATTACCTTGGGGAACAAGGAGATGCCTCTGAGTAGACAGAGAGATGGAATAGTCACATAGTACAGAGAAGCCAAGCAATTTGCTGCCCATAGCAAGTAGACACAATACGAGAGTTGCAGCTTCAGGGGGATTTTGCCATGTCCATACAGCAGAGGACAGTACTGTGACAGGAAGATTTGGAGGTCACCTTCAGTCCATCTCTTATGTTGAACTAGGGACTGCAACAATGTTGTGGGAGCAACTCCTAGAAAGCCTTTCAGTTCAGGGTTGAAATAGATCGATCTCCAACCTCTGCATTGGATTGCAAAACCGGTAATGACATCTTCCACTGGGCATCCATACTTTAGACCCATCTGCAATACAGAGAAGACTTGTTTCACGGATGCTTTTGCATGTGTATGTTAACATATTTGTACTGCTCGAAAGCATGCTCTGTGTGGTCTATTTCAGTTCCAACGGCTGAATTTCCCAGTGCAGTCTTTGAATAATATGATATAAGCGGAGCTTTGGTTGCATCAAACTCCGGAGTGATATAGGAGACTCAATTGCTTTTGTTCTTTATTCTTTGCACTTAATCAAAACGACATAGAGAGTCTTAGATGAGAGGTTTATCATCTAAGCTCGGTTTACATGAACTTATAAACTGCTTCTCGCTTGTTAGTTGTAGACTATAGAAAGCACTGCTCCCTTGTAATCCACTGAATATGGTGCAGAATGCTTAACCTTCTCTGATTTCTTCCCCGATTTCCGTTCTTTGACTAAGTTTCTCTAGAGATAATTTTGAAAAATACTCAAAAGGCTCGAAAATGCAGGTGAAACCTCCATATGGTTAACATGTTTTGACTAGTTTTTGAGCAAGCCAAGGTCTTGGATTTAATTAGTCATGAGGATGACTCAAGCTTATGCATGTGTACTCGTGCGTATATGCTCTCATGATGTATATGTGCATGTTAGGATAGTCAAATGTAGAGAGACAGAGAGAGAAACCTCCTTCCCCCACTCAGTGTTCTCTTCGTAACCACAGCTGGCTAGAGTTTTACATGTTTCTTCTAAGACACTTGCACTGTCCTGTATCCTCTGGTGGTGATCCCACCTCAAGGACTCACTTTTACTTCCTCGTCTATACTTTCTCCCGCACAGTGCCTCTCTCCTATGAAAGCATCCAGTGCCGATGTACGGAGCTCCACCATTAGTGTCCATTCCATGGAGCTCCACCTGCAATCATCATAGAGTGTACTAAAGTCATTATGATATCTTCAGTCACCCAGTGTACTTGTCCTGTCCCTTCAATTTAATTTGTCTGGTAGAGTCTATCGGCCTCCTTTTAATTAGCTTCATGTTACTTCACCCTTTAGAATTTGCTGAGTTGCCAATGGATATGTGCTGACTTGGGACTTGTGATTTCAAGTTCACTTCACGAGTTCAATTTGAGTTGTGGTTACACATTTTAGTGCAGTTAAGCAAATATGAGTCATTGGTGTGCATATTCTCACAGAACTGTAGAAACGATTGACTAGAACAGCTAAATGAGCGCATTGAGCACATTTGACATATAGAGGCTGAATGGGTTATCACAGAAAAGTTTAGGGACAGTGTTGTGTCGACATCCCTTTGAAGTGGCTTACCTTGTTTATTACGTTCAAGGAACTGCTGTACAGGTCATTGGTTGTGAGGTTATCGAAGTTCTGCGGGAACTGTACAAAACCAATCCGATCACTATTCTCTTCGTCCATGAAGAAGCACAGCACATCTCTCACCGAGTCAAAGTTGTTTGAGTACATGTAGCAGTCCACATTAAGGATGATGGGCGCATTGCTGATCCTTGATGAGACCCTAATCTATTTGATCCATGAAAAAACATAGAGATTAGCACCAAGATCGTATTTCAAGCCCTCAATCGATCCAAGAGCAAGATCCTGGCTTACATACATAGAGAAATCTGTACAAGTTGATGTTCTTCACTTCTCTTTCATATGAAAAATGTGTGCTTTGGGTGAATCATGTGTATGAATACTGTATGTTGAGGATTACCAGAGCATTCATAGCTCCTGCTTTAAAATGGTGGTTGTATTGTGGTCTCTTTTCTCTTGCCAAGTACACCAGAGTTGGTAGAGGCTGTCCTTCACTGTCCACGGCCATGGGATCCCTCCCATCAATTATTATCTGAAGAATCAGGAGAAACATGCCATTGATGGGGCAGAAAGATTAGAACATTAATCTAGATGTATGGTACCTGAAGAATTGTTTGATGATCTCTCTGGCTCGAGACGGTGTCCCATTCGAGAAATCCCTTGTGTTGCTCACAAATGTCATCTGGAATCCGTCCCAACTCCGCTACCTCTTTGATTCGTTTCTTCATGTCCTCGTATGAGTTCTGTCATAAGCATAACCAAAGGGCAAAGTTCTTTTTAAGTTTTGCTATATATCATTCATATCATACAATTACGTGGAAGGTGGAACGAGTCACCTTGGCTTGAAATTGGCTATGCTGAGCAATACGTTACCAAGTTGATAGAACCACGCATAGTGACATTAATTTGAAAATTCCCGTCCCTATAATTCGATCATTCATCGTTGCCAATTATCTCTCTCCTATTTCAAATATTCGAAATTCGACTTTTGTTCTTCTAATCAAGTCCTCTTGCTTCCACAATTCTTCTAATGAAGCTGGGTCGGACACTAAATCTTGCCAAATCCAGTTGTAACGTGACTGTTCGATGGCGTTATGCTTCGACACGGACAATTTTTTTTCCATTGGGGACTTCTGTATTGGCTAAATTTTATTCGCACCATACTTCTCAGGCTAAATTTGTCAACATCAATCTTTTAGCGGCGTCCTATTTTGGTATCGTCCTCCATCCATATTAGCTGAATCTTAGTAGGATTTAGAGTCTGAGGGACTTAATAGAAAATTTATGGAAGTAGAAGGTTTTGATTAGAAAAAAAAAACGTGAAAGTACTGAAACGAAAGGTATTCTTGATTTAAGTGGTGATAACTGGATGGACTGAAATGGTCGAAAGATTCTGTGCGACCATCATTTTGTAGTGAAGTGTGGAACTTGTCAAAAGAACAAAACCTCGTTTCACGTAGGAGACAGTGGACCATAAACATCGTTCTCAGTGAAAACGTCGAAGAGAAACTGCAAAAGGAATGCTTTTCTCTCTCTCAATTTCTCGACAAATCTTGTAAAAGAATCGAACGACGGAGAAGAAAAAAAAAGGCTTTTTCCTATATCTACCATTCAACGTTTTGGATAATTGAGAAGACGAGATCTCCATAAAGAAAGGGCAACCCCCGCCACTGCCAGCTCAGGCCCGAGCGTCCCTTGCCTGAGACCGCGGGCCATTGACAATGCCCGGTGGTGGCCTGACGGAGGGAAAAAGGGGAAAAGAAAACAAGTAGAAGGAAAAACAGAAAAATTTAAAAATTTATAGAAATTATAGAAAGTTGTCAATGTCAATGTCGGCCATGCCATGTAAGACAACCGGGGTTCACGTCAGCCATTTCGGGCAAAAATTAGCCGGACAGTCTCAATTGACAAAATGTGAAAATGATTAAAATTCAATTGACAAAATTAATAGATTTAAGATTGAATTGACAAAAATGCAATATGTTTATTACTTTTTGGACAATTTTCTCCATGATTTATGGACCACGTCAACCGATGTCATATGAGCCATTAATTTCATCAGCTATGTAGGTAGATCCGATCTAGATAACTTTGCATATCATCCATAATTTTCTCATCGGAAAAATTACCATAAAACACTCAAAAATTATTGCAATTGTGACAATTCAATCTTAAACTATTTTTTTGGTCGATTCGGTCTTAAATATTTTGCAAATTGTGCCAATTCAATCCATCTAGTCCAATTTTGACTGGTCGGCGCTAATATGGACTCTAGCCGATGTTGGATGAGTCTCACCCCGCCATGGTTGCGCGAGGCTAAGCCTCACTAGCCTAGATTTGGAGAGGCCATCACCGGGTGAGGTCGGTCGTGCCTCGCCCGGCCTCGGCCAACAATGGCAAGGTCAAGCCTCGCTATGGCTGGGCAAGATCATCCTCGCCGATCCCTAATGAGGCCGACCTCGCTAGTGGCCAGCCATTGCCTCTGGCCGGTCGTCGGTGGCTACTAGGCTGGAGAAGAGGGAAGAAAAAGAATTTAAAAAAATTAAAATGTTTTGTTGTTGGACGATCGGCGTCGGCCGGCTTTCATGTTAACGTCGGGCAACTAAAATTGATTGGATGGATTGAATTTGTACAATTGCAAAAAGTTTAAGACTGAATCGATCAAAAAAATTTTAGGATTGAATTGGTACAATTACAATAGGTTTAGCTTCTTTAGTAATTCTCCCATTTTTTTTTGCCTTCACTTGGGATTTAAAAATGGGAGCTTTAACAAAACTACATGAAGCACGTGTTGAGCGTATGTGATGTTTTCTGCCATTGACGTATCGACATACCCTAAACTCTCACGAATCGTCAAAATAATCTTTTAGGTGGAGACGTG
Source organism: Rhodamnia argentea (assembly GCF_020921035.1). Lineage (NCBI taxonomy): Eukaryota > Viridiplantae > Streptophyta > Magnoliopsida > Myrtales > Myrtaceae > Rhodamnia > Rhodamnia argentea. The sequence goes on along the minus strand of NC_063152.1, from coordinate 3,299,506 downwards.
TTCAAATATTCAAATGCTTGGCTTTGAAACTGAGGCATACCTGGTTTGGAGTAAACTGCCACAAAAAAGATCTCAATTATTTAAGTTTTACGATCATATAAAATGCGAGAGAGCTTTGTGTAGGTTAAGAGTACATGTTGATACGAGCAATCAGGCTGGTTCCATCCGAGAACCGAACCAAAAGTCTTATCGGACAGGTTTCAGGCCGATTCACACGAGGATCATTTCAGTCCAACGTGGAAAATTTGGAAACCAGCCTTGATTGGTTCGGTTCCCGGTTCTACACTAGGAACCTTTGGTCTTACTCGAGAACCCACCCTAAATCTCTTAAGTACATTTTGCTTTCATTTCTAGTTATCGGTCTTACGGTTTTTTTTTTTATTTTTTATGGGAAATATTATACATCACAAATATAAAATGAATTTGCTTGATTTGCTAAATAAAGAAAAAAGAAAAAAAAAAAATTTGGTTGACCGTTTTGATTCGAAGTCAATTTCGAAGTCGACCTGTTCAGTTCCTGGTTTAAAAAACTATAAACCAACTTTATATTAAGATACACGTATGAGTTATGTTAGAGAAATCACACATCAAAAAATTTATGTGGTATTAAGTAATTAATATATTTAGCTAATTTATAAATCATTGGCTTAAACTTTTGAGTAAAGGTGGGTCTAACTAGATATGTTGAAGGATTGAGCTCCCTCTCAAAGATCTTTCCGAGTAAAGGTATCGAGTTTCTGCTACGCTTTCAACACTCTCGTGGTTCAAGGTACTGGTTGTTGTAGTTAATTAGGATAAGGCTCTTGTCCGGTTCTGAAAAAAGATGGTACACTAAGAGAGAAAGAGACCGGCGCTTACTTTCATAGAGGACCGCTCCTTGGACCACAGAGAATCATTCAGCGGCTCGATATCCTTTCTAAAATAGGCCTCCGGTGATCTTGGCTCGACGTCGAACTTCCGGCAAAAGGGAAGCCATTTCTTGGAGAATCGAGAAGCCTCGAGTAACGCATAGAAAGTAAGGTCCGAACCGCCGTCGTCGGAGAGATAGATGCTCATCTTCTCCGGCGGGTAATTGTACGCCATGACTGATAAGACGGTGCTGACCACCATGGTCGGTGGCTCTATCGCAGGATCTGCCGTGCACACAAATATGTCTATTCCCGGCAGAACCTCGCCGTACCTGAAACAGTTCATTCAAACAACCTCACGGTAGGGATGGAATTCAGACAATTCCTTTCCACGTCCCCTTTTATAAGGACAGAGTTTCTCGTACCAGTTTTTGCAGGCTAAGTTCTGTTCTTGTGATGGCAAATATGAGATGAAGGCCAAAACTCGACCATACCGAAAATTTCAACAATATTTTCAAAGAGTGCATCCCAAGAAAACATTATCAAGGTGTTGTTGATTAGCACATAACATTTATCACAACCAGCTGGTCAACAGACATATGCGAGAGAGAGAGAGAGAGAGAAAGAGAGAGAGAGAGAGAGAGAGCGCACCTCTGAGAAAGCCTGTCCTTGAAGGTATGGCGATAGGAAGGGTTCCATCTCACGACGATGGTGAGAAACCAGTAGAAAGCGAACCAGAGCTCGGAGAAGGAAGCTCCAAGCCAAGCCAATTTCTCAGTTGCTTTGGACTCTGGAAAGTGACGGATTCTAAAGTAGAAGATGCAGCAGATGCTGATGAAGATGGAGATTGTGTATAATCTGAAGATGAAGCGGTTCTTGAAAAATTTTGTTTCAAAGAGAGGAAGATTACTCTTCTCTGCCATTCTTTTTCTTTGTTATAGCGAGTGAAGCAATTAGGCAACAGTTATATAGAAGGCAGTGTCTAGTTTTTTTTTTTTTTTTTTGAGGGATGAGGAAATGGGTGTCCTTAATCTACTCTGAGAATAAATGTCTATTGTAGGCCGCAAAGAATAAATAATAATCAATTGTAAATTATTGTGGAGTCCACTTCTTCAAGAATTTGTGGCTTACTAGATGCTGTTACTCTGCCCAAAGACTGTTGTGCTAGCAATTCTCTTTTTTTTTTCATGTCCTTTTACATGGACAATTGGGAAAATTGTCAAAAAAAATTTAACACTTTTAGATTTGTAGATTCAGTCTTAAACTTTTTCACATTTTACCAATTCAGTCCTATTGATAAAAAAAAAAAAAATTGCTAACGTAAACGTCGATTGTCCTATGTGTCATCACCGGCGCCGACCTAGACATTTTTTTTAAAATATTTTTTACAATATTTTATTTAATTATTTTCTTTTTAGGTATTTCTTTTTCCCTTTCCTTTTTTCCCTCCCTCACCCGGCCTCAACCTCCGTTGGCCTCAAGCGAGAGCCACCCATGCTCTCCTATTGTCACAACTATAGAAGGAACTAAGGATTCAACAACCTTGTAGTAAGTGAATTAATTAGCTCTTTAGAAGCATACAAAAAAGAATAATGGCACACAATGAAGATTCAATGGACAGTACCTTCCAATCTAAAATAAATATATGGTCTCATCAATCTAAAAATGATGGAAGAGGCTCATGGAAAAATAAAAGAGGAGGAGAAACTACTCAAAAGGAAATATTTGCAAGGAAGCTAATCATTTGGAAAAAGATTGTTGGTTAAGAAATAAACCACAATGCCGCTTTGGTAAAAGATATGGCAAAGTAGAAAAAGATTGTCACTACAAAAGGAATTATTGAGCCAACTACATTGAAGAAAAAGAAAGTAAAGACAACACATTCTATGCGGACCAAGAGGCAAATGATAAGAAAACTGATACATGGTACATTGATAGTGGTGTAACAATCATATGACAAGGGGACAAATCTATATTCACCGATACAGATAGTGGAATCCCAAGTGAAATTGTGCAACGACGCATTAGTCGATGTGAAAGGAAAATACATTATTGTCATCGGAACAAATAAAGATCCCAAATATATTCATTATTTATATCTCGTCCCCAGTCTTACACAAAATCTACCGAACCTAGGCCAAATGATATAAAGTGGGTATTCTCTATACTTGAGAGGAGATGCCTACATTACCTATGATAAACATGAAAATTTTCACTGCCTCTGTTAAGATGGAGAACATGAATTTTCCTATTCGATGGGAATATGTAGAGATATACTAATGAAAGCTCAACTAGATGATTCATGTTTATCGCACTGGAGATTTGATCACTTCACCTTTGCTGGGCTAAAAATTCTTCATAAAAAAAAAAAAAAAAGATGATGAGAGACTTTCTACCCATTTTAGAAATTTCATATTTTTGTGAAGATTGTCTCCTTGGAAAACAACAAAGGCAATCCTTCTCATCTGGAGATGCAAGGAGAGCTAAAAAGCAATTGGAGCTAGTTCGTACGGATGTGTGTGGTCCAATGAGGACTCCCACATTCATTAGAATAGTAATTCATCCTATTTATCGATGACTAGACAAGAATGATGTGGGTCTAGGGGTGAGCATGGTTCTAGGGTAGAACCGAGAACTTGGAACCGGAACCCGTAGGATTCGCTTTGGTTCCAGGTTCCAAGATATGTGGGTAGGTTCCAGGTTCTAAAAATTGAGGAACCTGTTCCAACGGATAGGTTCCAGATTCCACTACCTAGAACCCGGACCCTAGATTCTGAAATAAATTTTTATATTTTTTTTGGTATATATTTTTGCACAATCATACAATGTTCTATGGCATCCGATGATGAGTGTATAATTTGGAGCCAAACAATTTTTTATGTTTCAAGTTCCAAAAAAAGATAAACGTGTTCCAATGGATTGGTTTCGGGTTCTAAATGCAACATGTACATAGCCTAAAATCACTCACATCTACTTTTTCTTAGATGTTGTAGTGTTCACTCTCATTTTGCTTAACTAACAATAAAAAATTAAAAGAAATTGATAGGTTCTTGGGTGCCGTGGAACCGCCCTTAGAACCCGTGACGAGGTAGGTTCCGGGTTCTAAGGTGTGACGGGTAGGTTCTAGGTTCCAAAAAATGAGGAACCTGTTCCGACGGGTAGGTTCCGGGTTCCGGGTGGAACTTGTAAGGAACCTGGAACCGCTCACCCCTATGTGAGTCTACTTTCTTTGAGAAAGACCGTCATGGAGATAGCAAGGTCCATGCCAAAAGAGAAAGGCCTTCCCAACTCATTCCGAGAAAAGTAGTCTACATTGCTGTATACATCTAAATAGGTGACCAACTAAAGCCGTCCAAAATAAAATTGCGGTTGAAACATGAAGAGGACAGAATATTCCTCAGCTACAACAACCAATCAAAAGGCTATTGCGTCTACAACCTAAGAACTAAGATGCTCAAGAACAGTCGAGACATTGAGTTTAACGAGAGTACCCCCTCTAAGTAGGAGGAAGAGAAGATCAAGAAGAAATATGTCACCTTACCGGACATACCACCAGCACGTGGGGAGTCAACAACACAAGGAGAAGATGAAGCATCGGATTCCACAGCTCCCTACGTAACACCACCATCCTCTCCTTGCATGACACAAAAAGAATCTACTCCAAAATCTAAAGAAGAGGCATCCAAAGAGGAAGTTTGGATAAAAGCCATGGAGGAAGGAATCAAAGTGATAGAGAAAAATAAAACTTGGGAGCTAGTCGATCACTACGAAGCCAAAGGGATCATTGGCGTCAAATGGGCCCACAAGACGACGCTTAATGTAGATGGATCTATTCAGAAGCATAAGCCAAGATTCATGGCGAAAGGTTAATTACAACAACCAAGTATTAAATATACTGAAACCTTCGCTCCTATTGCTCGCCTAGATACTATTTGAGTGCTCATAGTCCTAGCAACACAAAAGAATGGAAGATACATCAACTAGATGTGAAGTTAGCATTCCTAAATGGATATCTTCAAGAAGAGATATATGTGGAACAACCTCAAGGCTTTATTATCAAAGGCCAAGAAGAAAAAGTTCTAAAGCGCAAGAAGATTCTATATGGGTTAAAACAAGCACACCATTCGTGGTATAGCAGAATTGAAAAATGCTTCACCCAATAAGGATTCGGGAGGAGAATGAATGAGCCAACTCTCTACATCAAACCCAAGGTAAATTTGACATGCTTATTGTCTCTCTATATGTGGGTGATCTCATGTATACATGGGACAATGAGAAGATGATTCAAGAATTCAAAGAAGTAGTGATGAAGACATTCGAGATAACAGACCTTGGCTTGATGGACTACTTCCTTGGCATTGAAGTCAACCAAAATGAGGAATTTTCATCCCATAGAAGAAATATGTTGAAAACCTTTTGAAGAAATTCAAGATTGCTTACTGCAAAGCAATTGCAACACCGCTCGTGACAAATGAAAAACTACAAAAATAAGATGGAGTAAAAAAAGATGACACCTCTTGTCGCGACATAAAATTTAGAAAAATTCCAGGCTAATAGATTATTATGTTAATTATTTAACTAACTCAGCTCGGACTCTCCCAAGTCCATACCAAATCGCAACTTATGGTTCAAATTAATTAACATGCAAAGATTTTTAAATTAGAGTCACCATTAATCGTTTTTTGGTAGGTCGATTAGAAACCTAAGTAAATTAGCGAGATAACTAAATTACTTTTACGAAGCGTAGATTAAGAGTTCGGGGACTTGATTATATTAGATTATTTTAAAGCGCTTTTGGTACCATTTTATTTCATGAAAAATCATTTGAAAAAGCAACATTAATTGATTTTAACCTAAGCTACTAACAAAAGTTATCATGCATGTGCATAATCAATTAATTAAACATTCAGAAATCAATATAATCCAGGGAGCATGTGCCACATAATTTTTTTTTCTCATTTTCAATCTTTTATATGAATGAATGAACCTATTCTAAATGATGCAATGTCATGAATTAAATGCCATACTAAACTAGATGACATGCAAATTAAATTAAATGAATGTACAAGTGAGACCATGGTTTAATTAAATTAACTACGTGACGTGTAAATTAATTAAAACCTAGACATGCAATTCTAATATGCAATTTGAGCTAAAATGCAACCTAATTTGACATGGCAAGAAATAATGACGTGACCAAGATGACATGGCATGGATGACATGGCAAGGATGAATGATTTTTCATATTTTTGGATGAATTAATTTCCTAAGATAGAACTATGCCAAAACAATATTTATCTTGCATATTTTAGAGTTTAAATTGACCTAAACACTAATATATAAAGATAGATTATTTTAGACATAGAATAATATTTAAACATGCAATTTCTATGCTAAAATGCAATCTAATCTAATTATTTACAAAAAGGATTAGATGGAATTGTCTACGTGATGCTATTGTTGAAAAGATATGCAATTTTCAAATATGGAAAGTGAATGAATGCAAATATTTTAGAATTTTTTGGATTACATCATGCGGCGGATATATTCTAAAAAATATGACAATCAAAAAATTCAAATCAAATCAGGAAAGTGAATATGCCAATCAATGCTAATCGAGAAAGTGGATATATCAATCAAGTTTTGAAATATTTCGTGAATATTTTATCCAATCTTTGATTCGCAATACTACGATTAACGCTTGAACCCAAATCTTTGTCTAATTGAGTATTCTATCAATAATCTAAAAGATGGACATTATCGATCGCATGGAAAGTTGTGGACTAGGAAAGAAAATTTTCCTAATCAATCTGTATTTTAAAAGATACCCACATTTATGCAATGCAAGATATGACAAGATATGCAATAATCTCAAATAGGGAAAAAAATAATATTTTTCCCAAAGATTGCCTTTCCAAGTATGAATTTGCGCCTAAATTGACAGACCAAGTTTTGGCACGAGGGACCAACAGTTGGGACTCACGTTCGACGCGTTTCAATGGTGCCCACATGTAATGTGAACAGCAGCAATGACAAAGGTGATTTGAATCGACGGGTTTCAATGCTGCCCACATGTAATGTGAACAGCAGCAATGACAGAGACCTTCGGTGATTTGAATCAGTTGTGCGAAACAAGCGATCGAACAATAAAATAGATAGAACAAGAAAATAAATCGGATACCAAATGTACGTGGTTCGGTCATAGAGACTTATGTCCGCGGGAAGAGCAACAACGAATTCCACTATAGATCAAGCGATACACGGAGATTACGGATCACACTCGAGTCACTCAAACATTTCCAGCCCCAATTACATCCAAGAACGCACACAATATTTAGCCCCCAATTCTTAGCGAAACAATCTCTCGAACTTGCAAAGGAATTAAAACATAAATTCTTACCACAAGAATTTATCGACTAGAACACAAACGTCATGGAACTTCCGGAGAAATCAATTATCTCGCAAAAAGAACTCCTCTGCAACTCTGGGCACAAGCACTTGCGCAAAACCGGTGCTTCAAGGCTTGAGTATTACTCTGCCAAAAACCCACCCACGCTTTCTATATATATATATGTGTGTGTGTGTGTGTGAAGAGAAGATAAGGTTGCAGACTTTAACATGGATAAGAGAGTCGGTCAACGAGTCCAAGATTGGACTTCTCTTTTTGACTTTTCTGTTGTTTTTTTCTTTCTTATCCTTTCCTTGGCCGATTTGATATCAAAACAAATCAGAATAACTTTCTTCAACTTGAAAATATTCGGACGTCAACGGATAATAGATAATTTCACATCCGACTTTATTTGCGGGGCTCAAATTCGAGACATATTTTAACGGAATCAACGTAGATTGGACCTTAAAAAAGAAGAAGAAGAAGAAGAACAGCAGCAGCTTCGGGTCCAGCAGCGGCCACGGTTATGGAGCAAGAAAACGCCACAGCAAAGGAGCAAATCAGAAATCGCAGCAGATGAGGAAAGCATAGTCGCCAGGTGCAGCAGCGGATGGGACCGTCGGGCAAAGCAGAAGGATCAGTGGCATGGCACCTGTTCTCCTCGTCAAAAGAGGTCCTGATCACCGGGCAACAAGGACAAATCCTCTGCTGTGGATCCAAATTAATGCTGATGTAATGCATGCATGCATGGAAAATTGATTTGAATTTATTTATTTATTTTTTGTTTATAATTAAAATTAGCACTAATTTTTTTATGCAAAAACTAATAATAAAGGATAATCAAAATTTAGGTGCCTCTCTCTACAGAAGTTTAATTGGTAGTATGCTATATCTCACTGCTGCACGATCGGACATCACATACGCAGCAATTCTGCTATCACGGTTTGTGCAACGTCCGAGTCAAATTCACTTTGGAGTTGCTAAGAAAATTCTCATATACTTACGAGGAGCAATAGACTGTGCCATTTGGTACGGCCAAGTTCAACGGCTAAACTCATCGTCACACTAACGACGACCGGGCAGGATTAGTTGGATGACAAAACATGCTTGGAGTATCAAAAGAATTTGGATTCAGGAAAAGTGTTAAAATAATTGATCCAGTGACATATGGGATATGCCGAAGAGTCTAGAATGCATAATAAATTACTAAGAATAGTGTCGAAGTATTTAGGATAGCGTGGATAAGGATGACAGTAAAAAAATCTCTCTTGACATGCAGAGATAATTTGTAGAGTGAGGCGGTGATGTGTGCCTTTATATAAAAGGGGAATATCAAGAACAAGAAGTTCTGATTTTTGATTCCACACCTACACTTAGTCTGTCAAAACCTCTGCTAAACCATCGCCTTGTACTATGTGGCTTCAGCTACTTCCGTGGCTGGCCTATATTAAAATAAATATCTGGCGAATAACGTTGAGGTCGGCAATAATGGGAATGATAAAAGACTCCACAAACTAGGGCAAAGTTAAAGCAGCAGAAAGTCTTTCTCATCAGGTCCTGATGGCATTTAACTTTGTATCATGGCTAGCATATGATACAAATATTTATGAAGTTCCGGCGACTTCTAGCCGATAATACAGTGCAATGGTAGATTATACCCAGACTAAAGAACAGGCTACTAGAGCAAAGAGTGCGGATTTATATGCCACTGAGGTGGGCATTCTTGCCTTGTCTTTTCGTAAGAAAATCCCTTCATATAGAGGCTGGTTGACACAGACTAGCAAGCCGCATAACATGATCTGCATAGCCAGCTGGTCTGGAGTGTCACCGAGCATTGCTAACTTCAGTAAAACTCCAATGAGGATCAATGCATTGAGCCAAGCAAGGGTGGTAAGGATAGTGAACATAGGAGAGGGTGCACCGAACTCCATGAGCTCTTGCTCGTACCTCTTCGAGACATCGTCATCTGCCACTTTCGCAGTGACGACAAAGGCAGACTTGGTAATACCCAGCAGCCTCAGAATGTTGTCCAAGAAGCCAAAGACATAGGAAGTCGTTCTCTTATAGACCCACATTCTTTGGTCATTCCACCAACCAAGGAGAGTGCCTCCACACCATATGAATTCTCCGGCGCTGTATGCACTAGTCGCTATAATGGTGTAGATGAATGGGAAGCTCCACTGACTTGATACCTGATTTAAGAAACAATTAGATCTAGCAAATGACATTTGAATCAAAGATATATGTGGATGCCCCTGCACTTCGGTTATATCACAGCCAAGTATGTTATATTGTGGAGTAGCCAGATTAAGGTTGATCAAATGGCTAGCACAAACTATAATAGAGCGGTTGTAGCCGGAATTTTTCTTTTTTTTAATGACTTGCTTGTTTAGATACATGTAGAAAGTTCTAAATCAAAATTAATCCTCCCAAGAAAGGTCATCTAAGTTTACCTTGGGGAACAAGGAGATGCCTCTGAGAAGACAGAGTGATGGAATGGTCACATAGTACAGAGAAGCCAAGCAATTTGGCGCCCATAGCAACCAGACGCAATAAGAAAGTTGGAGCTTCAGGGGGATTTTTCCATGTCCATACAGCAGGGGACAGTGCCGTGATAGGAAGATTTGTAAATCACCTTCAGACCATCTCTTATGTTGAACTAGGGACTGCAACAATGTTGTCGGGGCGACTCCTAGAAAGCCTTTCCTTTCGGGGTTGAAATAGACCGATCTCCAACCTCTGCAATGTATCGCAAGACCGGTAAGGACATCCTCGACTGCGCAGCCATACTTCAGACCCATCTGCAATTCAGACAAGAATTGGTTTCATCAAAATCGGAATAATGTAAGAGACTTTATTGCTTTTGTTCCTTAATCTTTGAACTTACTCAGAATGACATAGACTTAATCGCTCTTATGATGTATATGTGCATGTTAGGACATTCAAATGAAGAAGAGAGAGAAAGAGAGAGACCTCCTTTCCCCACTCAGTGTTCTCTTCATAACCACAGTTGGCAAGTGTTTTGCATGTTTCTTCTAGGACACTTGCACTGTCTTGTATCCTCTGGTGGTGATCCCACCTCAAGGACTCGCTTTTATTTCCCCGTCTATACTTTCTCCCGCACAGTGTCTCTCTCCGATGAAAGCACCCAGTGCCGATGTACCCAGGTCCACCATTGGTGTCCATTCCATGGATCTCCACCTGCAAGCATCGTACAATGCGCTAAAACTTATTGTAATGTCTTCACTCATCCAATGTAGTTGTCCTATCCCTTCAATTAATACGTTCAATGCGTCTATCAGCCTCCTTTTGATTAAATACAATTTAGTCCACACGTTAGAATTTGCTGTAATGATTTCAAGCTCGATTCATGAGTTTAATTGAGTTGTGGTAACCCATTTTAGTCCAGTTTACAAATTCTAAACAGAATTTAGAGTTTATAGAATAAGACAGTAAGGGAGTGCATTGAGCACATTTAACATATAGAGACTGAATCAGACACCGCACCACAGTTCAGGGACAGTGCCGGGTCAACATCCTCTTGAAGTGGCTTACCTGCATTATTACGTTCAAGGAACTGCCGTATAGATCATTCTTGGTAAGGTTATCGAAGCACTGCGGGAACTGTACAAAACCGATCTCATCGCCATTCTCCTCGTCCATCAAGAAGCACAGCGCATCTCTCACCGAGTCCGAGTTGTTCGAGTACATGTCGCAGTCCACGTTGAGGATGACGGGCGAGTTGCTGATCCTCGACGAGACCCTAATCTATATGATCCAGAAAAAAAAAAAAAAAACCGAAAGATTAGCACCATGATCGTCTTTTAAGCCCTCGATCGATCCCAGAGCATAAAGAAACAGCAGTGATCGTCATATGCTGGTACTTACTAGTGCATTCATAGCTCCTCCTTTAAAATGGTGGTTGTATTGTGGTCTCTTTTCTCTGGCCAAGTACACCAGAGTTGGGAGAGGTTGTCCTTCATCGTCCGCGGCCATGGCGTCCCTCCCATCGATCATTATCTGAAGAAAAGAATCAGCAGAAACATGTCATTGATGTAGCATGAAGATTAGAACAGTAACTTCTTTGTTGGAGATTCATAGTACTTGAAGAATAGTTTGATGATCTCTCCGGCTTGAGACGGTGTCCCATTCAAGAAATCCTTTGTGTTGCTCACGGATGTCGTCCGGAATCCGTCCCAGCTCCGCTATCGTGTCGATGCGTTTCTTCATGTCCTCGTATAAGTTCTATCATGAGCAAAACCAAAGGGCACAATAATTTTTTAAAGCATATGTGTTCCTTCATTATAAAAAGAAAACTAAAAATATGTATCATTTACAATTATGTGTAAGTTGGAATGAGTCACCTTGGTTTGAAATTGGCAATGGCAAATAAACCAATACCAAGTTGATAGAATCACTCTAGATTCAAATGACACGGTAGTCGAAAGACACTATTGTGTAACGAGTGTCCATATGTCTAAATTTTTATTTACATCGTGCTCTGACGTTGTCTCTATCAGCTAAAATCTTTAATACACGTTCATACGTTCTGCATCATACTTTGGCGTCATTCTCCAGCCATGTAAGCTGAATTTGGTTGGATTAGGTATCCGAGAGATTCGATTAGAAAATTTATAAAGTTATAAGGACTTGATTAGACACACAAAAAGTACGGGGACTTTTTTTTGGGTCAAACACGGGGACTTGATTATAGGAAACATGAAAGTCTCGGGACAAAAAAGATAATTTTCTTCCTTATTTTTCAAGTGGTGGTCTCCAAATGGACCGATGTCTTTTTCTTTGTCTTTTTTTGTGGACTATTTTGACGCCACAATCCGGTGCATCATGGTCCTCCGTTGTTGGAGTGAAGTGTGGAACTTTGTCAAAAAGAACAAAACCTCATTTAACGTAGAAGATCACAGGCCACAAACATCGTTCTCGACGAAAAACATCGTAGAAAAACTCCATACGGAAATGCCTCTCTCTCGCGACAAAAATCCTGAGAAAAAAATATCGTAGGATAGCGAAGTCGAAGGCTTTTCTACACCTACCGTTCAATGTGTTCGATAATTTTTAAAACAGAAGTTATTGCATGGTCTATGGACCGTCAAAATCAATATCATCTGAACCATTAATTTTGTCGGTCTCATCATGAAAGAAGAAGAGTACAGGGCCATAGTCTTCGGTGTCTTACTGCACCTCATGAAATAACATAAAGTTACAGCTCCCGACGAGTTAGCTCGATAAGTTCAAGAGATCCATTGAGGCGATCTAGTCATCCGCTTAGGGTTTAAAAAAAAAAAAAAATGGGAGCTCGGCGACCTAGCAGATTTAAGTTGTTTGGCAAGCAACAAGTTGCATGGAGCACGAGTTGCGCGTAATTGATGTGTTAGCAATATATGTAAGCTATAGCGGACTTAATGAACTTATTTTTGTCCTCTACCACGGACGAACGACGGACCCTAAATCCGACAATCATCAAACTAATCTTTTAGGTGGAGATCTGTTCAAATATTCAAGGAAAAAAGCCCATCAAAAATCCCAAACTATATATATTGTGACACATTTACCTTAAATCTTTTTTTGTGTCACAAAAAATCACAAACTTTTATCTATGTGACATATTTACTCCAAACTTATACTAGTGTAACATATTTATCCTAAACATTTTTTTGTGACACTAAAAATCCTATACTTGTATCCATATGACAAATTTACCTCAAAATATAAGGTAAATATGTCACAAGCCTACAAGTTTGGGGTTTTTTATGTCACAAAAAAATAATTTAAAGTAAATGCATCACATTAATATAAATTTGAAATTTTTTGTGTCATAAAAAAATGTTGTCACACGGATACAAATTTGAAATTTTCGATATCACAAAAAAAAAATTAAAATAAATGTGTTACAGTGAAAATAGCTTAGGGTTTTTGCTGGTGTTTTTCCAATATTCAAATGCCAGGGTTTGAAGCTGAAGCATACTTGCCTCAACCTGGTTTGGAATAAATTGCCACCAAAAAGATCTCTGACCTTTCTGTGGTTATTACAACCTATGTGAATGTCAGAGAGACAGAGAGAGAAAGAGGTACTTACCTTCATGGAGGACCACTCCTTGGACCAGAGAGCATCATTCAGAGGCTCAACAGCTTTCCTAAAATAGGCCTCCGGCGACCTTGGTTCGACCTTAAATTTCCGGCAAAAGGGAAGCCACTTCTTGGAGAATCGAGAAGCCTCAAGTAACGCATAGAAAGTTAGGTCCGAACCGCCGTCGTCGGAGAGATAGATGCTCATCTTCTCTGGCGGGTAATTGTATGCCATGACTGATAAGACGGTGTTGACCACCATGGTCGGTGGCTCTATCACCGGATCCGCCGTGCACACAAATATGTCGATTCCTGGCAAAACCTCTCCATACCTAACAAAGTTGGTGAAAACAATGTTACAAGCTGATCAAATCCAAATCTCACGTAATGACTTCAAGAGAAAGACTTTGTTGCGTCGGTTTTCGCGCTCTAGATTTCGTTTTTGTGATGGTATAACGAGATCGAAGCCAATACTAAACCATACCGAAAATTAAAACAAAATTTCGTTCGAAGAGTGGATCCTAAGAGAAAATTATAAATATATTAGTGACTGGCACATTATTTTTGTAACCACCAGCTGGTCAAGATCTTTTAGATTGAAAAATACAAACTTCTTCCATCAGTTCATCAGACATATTAGAGAGAGAGACAGAGACAGAGACAGAGAACACCTCTGAGAAAGCCTGTCCTTGAAGGTATGGCGGTACGAAGGGTTCCATCTCACGACGATGGTGATAAACCAGTAAAAAGTGAACCAGAGCTCAGAGAAGAAACCTCCAAGCCAAGCCAATTTCTCAGCTGTCTTGGACTCTGGCAGGTGATGGATTCTAAAGTAGAAGATGAAACATATGCTGATGAAGATGGAGAGTGTGTATAATCTGAAGATGAAGCGGTTCCTGAAAAACTTTGTTTCAAAGAGAGGAAGATTACTCTTCTCTGCCATTCTTTTTCTTGTTTTGCTTCCTTTCTGGTATTGCAACTTGCAATTGTGAAGGATGTAGACAATACTTATATAGAAGGCTGCGTCTAGTCTTTTTTTTTTTTATAAAGTGTACTAGATGTCTTAAAATTTGCCGTGAAAGTTCAATTAAATCTTAAACTTTTTAATAATGCAATTAAGTCTTAAAGCTTATCAAATTACTATAAGTTGTCCCTCCATTAACTCCGTTTAATTTGACCATCGCCCAGGGCTCTGCCAACTCTAGCCCAAGGGCTAGTGGGGCTGGTAGCCTTTGGATGGAAAAAAAGGAAATAAAATAATTGAAAAATTAATAAAAATTTATTAAAACCTATTCATGTCAACGCCGACGATACCACGTAGGAAAGCCGGCATCTACATTAGTGATTTCAAATGTGAAAATTTAGGATTTAATTAGTAAAAGTGTGAAAGTTTTAGGACTTTTTTGATAATTTTCCCGACATTTGACACGTACCTGGCACTTTTTAAAGAGAGGTGCTGACGCAGTATTTTGTTCTTACATGTCAAGAAAGAGTCGCACCTTTTTCTTCCAATAGTCCATCATCACCTTCTTGGAGCTCGAGTTCGTGGATGGTCGCTCCGTTCAAGGTCAAAGCTGGCGGCCCGAAGCCATGGCTGTTTGAGTTATGCCCGATCGGAGCTTCAAATCTTGGGGCCACTCTGATGGGATAAATCGATGGTAGGGCTCTCAACAAGCACTCACAATTCAATTCACAGACAAAAGTTGAGATCGAAAATGACTTTTCAATGTTCTATATTCACAATCGCTTTACCTATTTCAAAATGATCACAAGACACGCTTTTTTATAGGCTCATTACATGACTCTTGATCTATCTTTAAAAATATGAACAGATATGATGTAGCCAAAGCTGACGGGTTTATTATGTTCTTCAAGCATTCATACTGTCTGGGTACCCATGACATATTGTTAAACGTCACTCATGGCTTGCGGGACACGAAGATTGATCGGGACAATCAATTTTCTTGAAAGCACTAATGTGTCGGTGTATGTCTTACTACCAACTCGGTGATGACCCTAAGGATGTCACATACCTTAACCAATACATAATGACGTTGATCGTGGAGGACGATATTACAGATATGTTTACAATAATGGCTACCGAATTAAGTCGGGCTGAAATTAAATTAAATATGATTTAATTTTATTTTTATTTTTAGTCATAGTCGCACATGCATATGATGCACCCGTACACTCAAAGTGGACGTATGTTTATATGTTCATAATGCTCATATATTAAAGTTGTATTTTTTTTTTGTTTTTATAATAATAATAATAACTGTTACTATTATTTATAAAATTAAAAAAATTAAAGGTTAATGCACACGGCCAGACCGTGTGCATTTACTTATGCGTGTTCTGCACGGTCAACAGCCGGTTGTTGACCGTGCAGCACACTTGCACGATCAGCAAACGGTTGCTGATCGTGCAGATCGTGCTAATTGAGCGAAAAAAAACCAGTTTTTCTCTCTTCAGCGTGCGTGCGCGAGAGAAAAAAAAAAAAAAAACAGAAAACTTCTCTGGCAATTTCATTCTTACGGTGATCAAAATACGAGAGAGCTCGGAAAATTGATTTCACAATATTACTAGCGCAATTAAAGTGGTGATTCTCGCGAGTTCGTTCTTCCGGTTCGACGTTGCGATTGGTGGTGTGTCAAAACTAGAGGTCCGACACTTGCGAGACTTCAAATCGAAGAACATCCGAACCATTTCGTTTAGCACACTTCGATAGGTAATTCGTTTAACCCCCTTCGTTAATATGATTTTCGATTGAAACGCATGAACTACGCCTTTGGAGATACATATATGGATCTTTCATTTATTTCCGCTGCATTTTTTGTTTTATTTGTCTATGCATGTTACGTGTATCCTAAGACTAACGAGCCCCAGCCGCTGCTTCAGTCTTCACACACGCCATGGAAGCCCACAAGCTGGTCTTCTTGCTCAAGAGATCGATGCAGAGAGAAGGGCAAAAGAAAACATTGAACAAATGAGAGGTGAGATGAAAGAGAGAATGATTCTCCTCCTCAATTTGCAGTTTGGATCCAAGCGCCAATGTCACATTATTTTTTTAAGGCGTCTCGACCTCATGTCCTTTGTCCCTTCCATCTCAAACGTGGGATAATTACGAGAGGTGAGACGTTTGCGCTTTGAAGGATGGCGATTTGAATATAAAGTACTGTTTGTTTCACGAAAAATGAATAACTTGAAAACTATTTGGGAAAATTTCGTTTAAGGGCCCGAAGTCCTCTCGATTTTTCAAATAAGGGCCAAATACACGTTGTTCAAATAAGGGCCGGTGCCCTTTTATTTCAAAAGGGCCCAGTATGGGCGATTTAGTCATTTTCCCTTTTTTTTAAACTTTTTCCTTTTCTCTTTTTTCCTTTCTTTTTCTTTTTCCTTTTTATTTCGCCCTAGCTCACCGTGGCGGCCACCGGCGAGGCGGTAGCGGCCTCGCCGGGCGGCGAGGGGCGGCTCGTCGGCCGCCGGCCTCGGCCGCCGGGCGAGGTCGAGGCCGCCCTTGGCTCACCCAAGCGTGGCCAACGGGTCGAGATCCGCCTCAACGCCTCGCACACGATGCTCGCCTTCACGGCGAGGGCCGCCATGTCCGAGGCCTTCGGGTGCTAGAGCCTCGACTTGGGGAGCACAAAGTAGATGCGAGCTCGTCCCTCGTTGGTTAGGGCCATGAACTCCCAAGGAGGCGGATGAAGCCCGAAGAAGAAGAAGACGATGAACTCCTTGCAAGGAGTTGCGATGAAGAAGAAGACGGCGCCCTCTTTGTGTGGCTTTTTTTTTTTTTTTTTTAATTAGAAAAAGGAAAAACTAGAAAAAAGAATAAAAAATTTAAAAGTAAAATGACGAAAATACCCTTCAGGCTAGACCCTTTTTGAAATATTATAGCCACTTCAGGCCCTTAATTGAAACATATTATATCACTTCGGGCCCTTATTTGAAACAAGGTCCATTTGAGGCCCTTATTTGAGAAAACAAGATGACTTCGGGCCCTTTTTTGGATTTTTCCCAAACTATTTTAAAAAAAAAGATCGTTTATATCGCTATTTATGTAAATGTTTAGGCATAAAGTGTCGTTGCTAATGAAAATTATTTTTTCATTGATTAATTATTTCAAGCTTCCATTTATTTTGCAAAAAATGAATGATTGGAAAAATAACTTCCTAAAAGTAATCGTTCATATTATTACAAAAATTGAATGAATAAAATATATTTTCATTATCCACGAAAATATTTAGAAATAAATTATTGTCAATAATGAAAATATTTTTAATTGACTAATCATTCATTTCCCACCAAATAAACGAGGATCTAGTGCCATGCAAAAAATACGATGTACTTAGATTTTTCTAGACGGTGATTCAACCAAATTCCAGTGAAGTCAAATTTTCTTGGAGTTGATTCAACCAATGACAGCAGAAATCTGAATGAAAATCCTCTATCTCCGGATGATGTTTCAATTTTACGCCACATGCATAGGCTGGGGACTTGCGTTATTAAATAAAGCAACGCTTGCAACTATGCTCAAATTAAGAGCGGCAAGTGCATCGAGATTTCAGATACGCAACAATCAGAACACATCAAAGCGGTAGAAGATCTATAATCGTGACATACGGGTTTTTAGATAGTCAACAACTAATAATTTCATTCTCTTTAGGGGGTGTGCATGGAACCGAACCAATCCGGATCCGGTTTGGTTCCCACTTCCAAGTTTTTGGAACTAGGAATAGTCGGTCTCGGTTCCTAATTCCAAGTGCAAAACCGTTGGGATTGGACCGGATCGACATGTTTCTCTTTTAGTTTTTCCTTTTCTTCTAAAGATTAAAGAGAATGAAATTGTCAAAACTCTAAACCAAACCGGTCCCACCGGGAGCCGGATCGAAGCGACCATTTCAATCTAGTCCGCTTACCAATTCTTGAGTGGAACCAGCCCAACTCGGGAATGAATCACCCCTAATTCAATTGTCGTGTATTTCATAGTACTTGTACAGAATGTGGAATCATCTCCATCGGTTGAACTTGAGAATTCACAACGTTTCTTGGTACCTTATGATATACAAGAAACATGCAATAATAGACCGACAATTTTTGCAAGTTCATATGAAAATAGCACCATATAGCATGTCAAAGTGGATGGTCATCATTCATTATATGAGTGTCGCCCAACAATATTATAATATTCGCGTTTAGGCTTCCCTCTAAAAAAGGTAGTGATCACTGTACTATGTTCTTTAGGACCACTAGGTTAACGTCACCCAATGAAAATATTAGATATTGTTGGAGTGTGATTCACCGTTTATTATATGAGTGTCGCCCAACAATATTATGATATTCACGTCTAGGCTCCCTTCTAAAAACGGTAGTTATCATTGTACTATGTTCTTTAGTATCACTAGGTTAACGTCACCCAATGAAAATATTCGATATTGTTGGAGTGTGATTCACCGTTTATTATATGAGTGTCGCCCAACAATATTATGATATTCACGTCTAGGCTCCCCTCTAAAAATGGTAGTGATCATTGTATTATGTCCTTTAGGAGCACTAGGTTAACGTCACCCAATGAAAATATTAGATATTGTTGGAATGTGAGTGACGTTCATTATATGAGTTTCGCCCAACAATATTATTATATTCACGTCTAGGCTCCCCTCTAAAAATGGTAGTGATCATTGTACTATGTTCTTTAGTATCACTAGGTTAATGTCATCCGATGAAAATATTAGATATTGTTGAAGTGTGATTCACCCGCTCATTATATGAGTGTTGCTCGACAATATTATGATATTCGCGTCTAGGTTCCTCTCTAAAAAGGGTAGTGATCATTGTACTATGTTCTTTAGGAGCACTAGGTTAACATCACCCAATGAAAAATATTAGTTATTGTTAGAGTGTGATTCACCGCTCATTGTATGAGTGTCGCCCAACAATATTATGATATTCGCATCTAGGTTCCTCTCTAAAAAGGGTAGTGATCATTGTACTATGTTCTTTAAGAGCATTAGGTTAACGTCACCCAATGAAAATATTAGATATTGTTAGAGTGTGATTCACCGTTCATTACATGAGTGTCGCCCAACAATATTATGATATTCGCATCTAGGCTTCCCTCTAAAAAGGGTAGTAATCATTGTACTATGTTCTTTGGGATCACTAGGATAATGTCACCCAATGAAAATATTAGATATTGTTGACGTGTTAATTATACTGAAATCATCTACTAGTTGTAACCCTAGTTTAAGGGTGAACCATGATAAATCTTGTATCTTGATTCTATTTTCTTGCTTTTATGATTTTCTTCGTTTGTGGGCACCATATCCTAACAGATACAACCAATCTCGCTTTTCACAAATGTGTTGACCTTTGTTAGAGTCGTGAACTCGTTGCGGAAATAAGCAATCAAACAATAGAACTAATAGATGAAAAAAAAAAAAGCAAATTTGACACCAGATTTACGCAATTCGCTCAAAATGACTTACGTCCAAGGGGAGAACAGCACAAAATTTCACTACGGATCAAGCGACACAACATAAATCATAACCACACTCAAACACTTTTAATTTTTCCCAGCGCCCAAATTGCACTCAATAATTCACACCGTGTCTAACCCCACAATTTCTCACGAAATAATCTCTCAATTTCATAAAGGAATTACACAAAGTCTTGCCCACAAGATTTAATTGGCTTCAATATTCTCGAATCACTTCGTGTATAATTCACTAAGGTTGTGTTTAATCGTCAAGATATAAGCTAAGATATGATATGTTTTATCATATCATATGTTTGGTAGCTGTCCATGATAGGATAAAAGGGGATATAAAGAGATATAGCCAAGGTAAAAAAATCCTAAGGGAGGGGTATATCTATATAGAAACCCATTTTTAGGAAACATAGTCAGATTAGGAAAGTTTCATTTTAGGTTCAAACTCAAGACATACTAAGCTTACATACGTTTACCCCTTAACTAGGCTAGGGTTTCATCAACCGATAGGATCAATGAATGGCCTAACAAAACTAGAGCAACAACCGCACGTACTTTCATCGTCCATGATTAGTCGGAATTAGGGTCATGACAAAGAGCATGGCATCGTGCATCAAAAGTGTTTCAAGTCTATTTCAACATAACTAGATGGAAAGGAGAACTCTCGAGATTGTCTTACGAGGCAAAGAATAGGTGAGGAAAATAGTTAAAATATTGTCTCACATGGCTTGACAACAGATCCTAGATACTCTTTATGTTCATGCGGTCTCATGCACCTATTAGTTTAAGTTTTTGAATTGGACTTTCTAAGACAAATTTATCGAAGTTGCGACTTAAAACAATTTCCGGCACTAATAAATTCGAGTACTCAATTAGATGAGAAAAGATTTAGGACTCAATAAGAATAGCCTCTCGCTCTATCAATCTCGTTAAATCAAAGAGGAAGAGCTAGAAAACACGTCTGATGAAAATAGCCTTGACTATATGGCGTATGTGAACAGATGGCTCCGGAGAAATATTAGCCGTCATGAATTTTACTAAGTAATCCTAAAAGAGAGAGCTTTATTTGGCAAGTAAAGAAGTGAAAGATCTTATTCACGAATATTACATATACAAATAGGGATTTGAGAAGCTGACAATGTAATAGTATAATAGTGCAATCTCAATCACAAATGTTGTGAATGGCAAAAAATATATAACAATTATGGTGGAACCCTCCTTTGATCTTATGACTAGTAATTCACAATCATATTGTCATCTTGGCAGAACCCATTCAAGTATCCATCTTGAAATTGACCAACTCTATTTATAAATGGATTTCAGTGAAAGAATTTTAACCATTGCAACTATAACATGTTTATCTTGAAAATCAAGCAGATCCGAATGTCTTTGGTGTCATATTACCAAATCTCTTTATAGAGCGATTTTGGCAAGGAAAAAAAAATTGAACCTTTGGAATAATCATCGACATGTTCATTAATACCCTTAAGTTACATTTTAGACCATTGTGTGAACGTGAAGATAACCCATGTCGTCCTTGCTCACGGTGGTTGCGGCCGGTAATCCCTTCACGAGGAGCCGGACAAGCGCGTTCCCCCCGATACCGAGCACGTATGATTGAAGCGCGTGCAAGAGGATTCGAACTTGGCACTCGAATATGGGATCGAAGAGAAGCACGCATCTGCACCTGAATCGGTTGGTACGGCCGGGTCGGACGGTTCAAAACGTTTTAGCAAAGGCGTTGCCTTGGATGTCAAGTGGATCCGTGAATTTAATTGATCCTTTTATTGGAAACTGATTTGCACGAGATTGAACAATCGAGATGATCGCTTTCGACCGACCGGGTGATTAGGTCGAGTGATTCATGACTTGGTTTGCAAACCGATAGTCAAATGAGCCTGTCTCTCATCTTGGGATACCTCGGTTAGTCTGCGAAGGACGGGTTTGGGTTTCATTGTATCGCCGGCATCGGGTGTTGCCATCGGCACGTGGTAGGGTTGCGGTGATGCGCTCGTTCAGTGGACACTTGATGTTTTGTCGACGAGGTAGGTCTCAATCTCATCCAAATTCCTTTTTTTCTTTTTTCGAGCAAGATTGATCATTTTCATATGACAAATAGAGGTCACATAGGCCAGGCCAATACTAAAGAAGAACTACAAAAAATTTCTTGATCCGGTCACCGCCGAGGTCTGTTGGATCCTGTTGCGAACGAGGCAAAAGCCGGGGGATCGGAAAAAAAAAAAAGAAAAAACAAATCCAAGTGGTAATTATGATTAGCCCTCTTCATCTAATTATAATCTGCGGTCCTATGTTTGGGAACAACAAATGTAGGAAGAGCAGAAAAAACATGTTGGCGGTTGGCGGTTGGCGCTGACCGTTGAAAGCCCGCGAAATCCTCTCCTCTTTCGGCATTCAATAGGAGGACTTTACCTGTCCTGTTTCTCTGGTTTCTCTCCCGTGAAAAACCAAGCCTTCCAAGAGAAACACCCGACGAAAGAAGAGAAAAACCAGTTCTTTCCAAGAATCTGGTAACTGCAATCCTCTCTCTCTCTCTCTCTCTCTCTCTCTCTGACCCTTTTCTTGTTTTTGAAATTTCGTTTCTTGGGGAAGATACCGCCGAGATCATCACCCCGATTTCTTTTCCGGGAGTTGCCGATGAATGGTTTATTGATGTTGTTGCCGCAGCCATTTTCAGGGCTTTCTTGATTCGAACTCGTCTCAGATAACCTGGGATTCAAGGTACATTTTTATTCCAGAATTTGATCGAAACCGAAGCTTTTCGGGGATTGGTTCTCCCGGCTTCGCTTGATTTGCCCACCATTACAATCCTGAAGCTGATTCTGTTAAAAATAGTTTCGGGTTCGTTTTCCTTTTTCCACGCTGCAAAGATTTCTTCTTTCTAGGCGATTCTAGATTAGAAGATTCAATCTTTTGCGTATGCATGTGCTATTGGAGAACTGAACAAGATTTTTCGGTGGGCAAGTTTATCCATCCTTTGTCACCTGTAAATCCTCATTCGAAGTGGAATTGGTTAAAAAATGGTTGAATTTTTCCGATCGATTGTCGATGTGATGATGAGTCGATTGCCTCGACATTATGAGTTTCTGGAATTTATGCGGAGTTAGAATCACGTGGCTTTGGTGCGTGGCTTCTGTACCTTCATGAGGTTGTCCAGGTCGCTTGGCTAGATAATCTAGAATCACAGATAAAGGTTTCTTCTGATTAGTTTCGAGCACAAAATCGCACGGCATTTCTTTCTCGAATGCAGATTTGCTTAATTAGTAATTAGGAAATTGTAACGTTAACGTACATTATGTCACGCTGAGGATGCTGCGCATAGCACGTTCCGGTCTATTAGATGGTTTGGTTCTTTTTGTTGTGCACAATGCGTGCCGGTGATGTTGCTTGATTTTGCAGGTCAGATTAGGATTTCAAAGGCGAAAAATGGTAAATATCCGCATCAAAGATAACCAAAACTCAGCGGAGTCCCCAAGAGCCGAGGTCGGCGAGATCGACACCCGAGCTCCATTCCAATCTGTTAAGGCTGCTGTGAGCCTATTTGGCGAAGTAGCAAGCAAGAAGAAACCGACCATCAAGAGGTCGAAAACTTCTTCTGAGGTAAGTAAAGAAGAAAACCGTCAACGATTGTACAATTTCAAGACTTGAATTATGACCATATGCATGAAACCGAACCGTGCATCGTTCTCCGTTAACTGTAATTTCGGCAAGTAAATGCATCACTTGAACAATGTGCTGATGTTATCTGTCCAACGAGTTGTTTTTCCAGAATGTACTGGACAAAGAGACGCAGCTTCTTCTGGCCCAGAAAGAACTAAACCGGATCAAACAGCAGTTGGAAAATGCAGAAACCACGAAGGCACGAGCACTTTCCGACCTGGGAAAGGCGAACAGAACAGTTCAGGAATTGACCACCAAGCTCAACTCTGCAATTGAGTCCAAACAAGCAGCCATCGAAGCCACCGAGACCGTGAAGCACAAGGCTAAGCACCTTGAGCGAGTGAAATCCCAAAACCTTGAGCGGACCAGTTCATGGAAAAAGGAATTAGGCACCACGAGGGATGAGTACAGGAGAGCCGCCGCCGAATTGAATACCGCTAAGCAAGAGCTCACCAAGATCAGGCAGGACTTTGATGCAACTCTAGAAGCCAAATTGGCCGCTTTCCAACAAGCAGCCGAAGCTCAACGCTCGGCCAAAGTTAATTCGGAGAAAGCCAGTGAACTGTCTAAGGAAATCCAGGCGATGCGCCAATCCCTCGATCACCTAAAGGCGACATCTCTTCAAGCCGAAAAGGAGCAGGCCAAGTTCGTGGAAGAGAAAGAGGCTCGCCTAAAAGATTGCAAGATTGCCAAAGAAGAAGCGGAAGAGAAGCTCCTTTCTTTGAAGACAGAATTCGATCCTGAGCAGATGACGAATCTTGAGCTGAAGCTCGTGGAAACAACTGAAGAGATTGAGGTTCTACAGAACGAGATGAAGAAGGTCCACGCTTCCGACATGGATTCTGTCAAGGTCATCACAACGGAGCTTAACAATGCCACGAAGGCGTTACAAAAAGTCGCAGAAGAAGAGAGCTTTTGTAGAGAGCGTGTGAATTCTCTGAGGCAGGAATTGGAGGACATAAAGGCGGAGCGCATCGGTTTGGAAGCACGGGAAGCAGAATTGGAGTGCACCGTGAAGACCCTTCAAGCCGAATTGGACGAACAAAAGCAGGAACTCCATGTGGCTTCTCGGGAAGAGAAGGAGATAGATGATGCTGCCGACGAAAAGACAATATCGTTAGCGATTCAAAAGACTATGCAGGAAGCGGAAGAGATGAGGAGAGCGGCCGAAGAGCTCAAGCGTGAAGCCGGAGCGAACCGTGTTGGGGAAGGGGAGGCGGAGAAGATGCTAGAGGCAGCACTAAAAGAGGCAGAGGTGGCTAAAGCAGCAGAGAAGAGCGCGCTCGATCAGATCAAGATCCTGAGTGCTAAGACAGACGTGGTGAGCGCATCAGACCCCGATGCCAGCGGCTGGATCAGAATGTCTGTGCAGGAGTTTGAGTCCTTGAGCAGGAAGGTCGAGGAGTCGGCAAATTTGGCGGAGATGAAGTTGGCAGCGGCGGCGTTTCAGATGGAAGCAATGAACACCAAGAAAAGCGAGGCGGAGAAGCGGAAGGAGGTGATCCTGAAGGAGATTGAGGAGATAAAGGAGGCCACGGAGTTCGCCCTAAAGCAAGCGGAGATGGCCGAGGCGGCAAAGAAGGCCATAGAGGGTGAGCTTACAAAGCGGCATCAACAAGAACAAGACAACTAATGAAGCTTCTGTTACAGGCTGGAAAAAGTTCCTGAGACAGAGGAGGAGAAAAAAAAAGGCGCATTCCACGGTCGAGTTCGAGTTCAAATGATCAATAAGCTGTCATGTGGAGGAAGCCATGAACATATATGTCTTAAGAAAACTCATTTTGTGCAAATACAATTGATAATTCTTTTCACATTGATTAGGTGCAGAAAAGAAACAATTTAAAACAATGTGGACCGACCTCATTATGCATCCAAATTGTCCTCCAAAGTTCGTATTATCGACATGATCTTCGGGTGCAATGCAGCAGGTCTCGACTCGACCGAACTTGTTTTGCTACGATGTGCTGCAGTTAAATGTTTTATCTTCTGTTTCACAACTGAGTGCAGAGAAGCAAGCAAAGATGGACATGAGCAAGATTCAGCAGCTCTCATCAGTTTCTGCTATAACATCTCTGAAAACACAAGTGAACTACTTAAGATAGGCTCCAGCTATCCATGAGATGCTCCGGAAATGGCCAACCCGCGCTGAGAGAAAGAGGAGGAACCACTTGCATACCCCAACACATACGCCTAGCAACTCAACTCGCGCATAGCTTCGAGGAAATGAAAGTCTTAATATTGAAGTTAATCGGTGAATTGTTGATGACTCTTTCAGGACTCAATGACATGGATACGATGACCAAACACAGCCTGAACAAAAGCGAAATCAGCCAATGGATTCTATGCAGAATCAAGTCATGTGAATCTGTGAAAAGTCTGCAAATTGTGACTTCTGCAACAGCTTTTGCCATTGGATGTTCTGTAAACTTACTAATCTTATGAGATGCTACACATAAAGCAACTCAAGCCAGATTTCAACTTATATGTTTCGCCGGGCAATTTTCGACCTTAAAAACTCGGCCGTGGAATACCATGTACCAATGCATGCCTGGTACCAAAGTAAGATGTATCATAAAACGTGTGATGGATGGTGGATGGAGGAGCACTTGAAAGAACAAACAAGCTCATAAGTGTTTGACAATGCCATAATGCAAAACTTAGGCAAAAGTACAGCAAGAGTGCCAATTATTGTGTACGGCACTCACTTTAGTTTCAATTTTTTTTTTATCGCTTTAGTGCCAAATTGGAGAAAAAACATTACTTAAATGTCAATTCCGGCCAAATAGTACATGTGGTATTTTTTTAATTAATTTCTTAATATTATGTAGAATTTTTTTTAAAAAAGTTCGTCCACGTGGCAATTTTTCTTTTGAAATTCAGTCCACATGGATTTTTAATCTAAAATTTGAGTTTTTTTTTTAAAATCAAATGTAAACAAAAAAAAAACTTTAAGAAAAAACTCGCATTTGCAACGGCAAGAGCTAGCCGTCGGCCCTTGCCGCCGCTCGCCACCATCGCCGGCGATAGGTGGGGGAGTGCTCGAGGGGAGCAATTCCTGGCAAGGCCCGGCCGTGGGCGGCCGAGGCCTCGCGGACCCCAAGATGAGGCCGACCTCGCCTAAGGCCGGGCTTTTCCAACCTTGCCCCTTGCTGACAAGGCTCGACCTTGGCCATACATGGGCGAGGTCGGCCTCCCCGTGGGGTCCGCGAGGCCTCGGCTAGCCACGGCCGGGCCTCCTCATGGGGTCCTAGCAAGGCCTCGGTGGCGGCGGTGAGGAGGGCTGCGAGCCCTCATCGCTGCAACGTTAATTTTTTTTAAGTTTATTTTCAGTTTTTTAGTTAATTTTTACTTTTTTAATATTACGTGGATTTTTTTAATTATTTTTTTGGCCGATTGGGATGCTCCGGCGAGCGACGTAGATGCCACGTATGCTTTCCAGTGATACTCACCGGAAATGGCACTGAAATAACTGTTTTCAAAAATATTGACATTAAAGTGAGCACCTTGTATAAATATTAGAACTCCCGTTGTACTTTGCCGCAAAACTTATCATGCCGTAACTGTTCCAATTCACCGCCTCAAGCAATACAGATCTTGGAAGACTATCTTTTTTCCCTTCAATCAATTGCAGCTACTTAAAACTTTATAGCTACTTTTGAAGCTCTCCCTCTTTAGGAATTTGTCAAGCTCTCCCATGTGTTCCCCTTTCATTTCACTTGCCATATGGAGCTCTTCATGCATAGGAAGCTTCATAGATATCAACAACTGCACATTCCATTTTACACAAATTCCTAAGCTCTAACTACATTCCAACTCATAAATTTCCAGTAATTTAAGAGCGCGAACGTGAAGATCCGGCTACCTAGAGACACATAGAACACCCTGTAAGTCTCATGAGCAGAGTAAGTCGAGACTCTTGTACCCGAGCAGCCTGCATACACCTTGACGTGGATTGGCATGAGCGACCTCCGGTTCCTGAACTAGATATACGAAGGTTTACATCTTTCCTTTTCTCTTTCTACAGGAAGGCCCAAATCTTGAACGTTTCACAAATTCTTGATAATTTGACCCTAAATTTGTGACTCGTCAAGCCCTACATGGCATATCTTATGTACATTTGACTTTGAAAATGGCCGTGATTCCCTCTACGAATACGGATATTCCACAAGTGCTGCATAAACAATACGGCACGTACGTGACATGGTACTTCATAATTTGAATCGTGACAGCGTTAACCTCCAATAATTAAAGCTTTTATTACATTTCTTGGAAACTCGAGGTCGCGTTTTTTTTGTGAAAAGCCGAATTTTAAATTTTTCGTGAAACAAACCCAACGTTCAAAGAAATCGGCCACGTCTAGAAGGTTTGGTCACTAAAAGTGGGCGAGGCTAAATGTCAATAAACCTTCTTTCGTCAACGCTTAACCCCAAGGTCTCCTTCAATATTTTCCCCCCGAAAGCAACGCTAGCTAGGGTTTTTAGGACCAGCTTGCTCAAAATCAGGCGCTGCGTCAGGCTTTAATGGTTTCGTTAATCGACGCCCAAAGCCACGGTTAACGTATAAAATTATCATAAGCTAGGGTTATCGCCTAACGATCTAAGTTTTCGGGAGTCCGTTCTACGCGTGTCAAGGCCGAGGATCCTAAGATTAGTTTCGCGACCAAACTAAATCCACGCCTCTTATACTATTGACGTGACGGACTAGTCATGCATTTACCCCCGATTCGGTCTCGAGAAGGTACCTTGTGTAAGAATCGAGGGTACTTGATAATATGATGCAAAAGATGGGAATTGCGTGTTTTCGATATATACGGATGCATCATAATGAAGATTACATCAGCTTATATATACCCTTTATGACATTATTATTTGAGGCGATATATGTGAATCAAGATACGCACAATCAAAATAAGATACACACGTAATCTCTTGAGAGGTACATAAAATGAGTAGAACCATTAAATATCTCCAACATAGAAAATAAGTCATAATTATCTCTAACAGAGGGCAACAAAACCACTCCCAAAGGATCAATGAATGTGCAAATCTGGGGGGACTTGATGTGCAAATCTGGGGGACTTGAAGGGCTTGATTGCAACTACTTAATTCTCTAGGGAAGGGCTTGATGGCAAAGTCATTACATCCTTAGCATAAGAAACGAGGAGTGAGTCGAGTGACCATCAAACTAGGAGAACCTTTTGAGAGCCGAGTCCCTTTTGTTGTTTCGTGGGGGTTTGCCTTGCCCCTTAGGAAAAGTCAAAGTACAAGAGAACAACCTCCCCTTTTCTCTCACTACATTATTGTTGTTCATCTTTGAAATATCTCTCTCTCTCTCTCTCTCTCTCTCCCCGCTACTTGGTCTTTGCCAAACTGTGAAAGTCACTTGAAGAACAAACCATCCCCCATAAGCAAACACAATTCAAGAAGATTGTCAAAAGTTTTCCTATAAAAAATCTGTTCACTTGAAGAGAATCCGGTGGCCGTCGTCGGCGCCGATAAAGATGTCGGCACGGGTGGTGGCGGAAGCCGCGCATTTGCAGGATGGCAGTCAAGAAGCTGCGGAAGCGGATGGAGGCCACGGTCGTCATCATCAGTATGATCAGTACAGCCACATGCTGAACTACTACTGCAGAAGTGGCGCCGGAGGGACGAGCGAGATCGAGGAGGAGGAGCACTCGAGCGAGCTCTTCGAGATCGGCAGCGGGAGGACGGCGGCGGTCGGGGAGGACACGGCGGAAGGGATGAGCTTGTTCTCGTTCGACATACACAACGGCTGCGGCGGCGACAGCAGCAGCAGCGCATGGGAAGGCGGCGGCGGGGAGTGTGTGTACGTGGCAGTGGGAGCGAAGAGCGAGACGAGCATGGGCGCGCTGACGTGGACGCTGAAGAACGCGGTCGCCGACCGGGCGCACACGACCGTATTCCTCGTGCATGTCTTCCCTGAGACCCGCTTCATTCCGAGCCCATGTAAGAAAAACTCTCTCTCTCTCCTCTCTCTCTCTCTCTCTCTCTCTCTCTCTCTCTCTCGGTCGCACACGGTGGTGGTTGCGGTGGTGGTGGGTGGGTTGCGGTCAGGACGGTGGATTGATTTTGAGAGAAGCTGGGCTGGGTTGCGTGGAAAAGAAACCGGTCCTGACCACCATTAATGTCGTTATGTGCAGCCGAGACAAAGAGAGGAGAACCGTCTTTAACTCTTTTCCTTTCTCATCCCCTCTTGTTTTTCTTTGGCTGCAATTGAATTGGTGACTCCATTTGTCAAAGTAGGGCAAAATTACAACCAAAAAAAAATAAACTAAATCTTAGTACTTTTATCAATTCAATTCTAAACTTATTTTAATTTTATAAAGATTTATCGATGTAGTCCATTCAATTGCATGGCATGGCCTACACTTGTTTTCTTTTCTTTTATTTGTTCTTTTCTTTTTTATATTGTTATGGGCTAACTAGGGGCCGACGGCGACCCTCCCTCCCCCCTTAAAGCCATTGGGCGAGGGTCATAAAGCTCGCTCGCCCAACTTTGAGAGAGGACCGAAAGCCCTCACTTGGTGGCCGACAAGGGCCGTGAAGCCCAACTCATGGCCCTTGTCCAGTAGCCAACGGGGTCACTAGGCATTGTCATGTTAACGGCGGCCCTCTGCTCGTCCCATAAAAATAAAAAATTAAAAAAATTAAAATATATATATAAGCATCGACTGTGTCAAGTAGGGCGGCTAGCATTCAAGTCGGCAATTTTCGATCAAAATTGGTTAAAAGATTAAATTGATAAATTATTAAAATATTTAGGACTCAATTGACACAATCAAAAAGTTCAAAACGAAATTGATACAAAAACAATAAATTTAATTTTTTTTTGATAATTTTCCCGTTAAAATAGTAAATGAGATATAAACAATATCACATTCCGTCTTTTATCTCTATGTGATGACTGGAACCAATCAATCATAATATACATTGGTAGGATCTACGGTTCTTGGCATGTGATCAAGGGGGCTGTCTAGCCGTCTTGATTCTTTCGACTGCTTTGAAATATGTAAATTCGAGAAAATTACTACGAGCACCAATCTTAACAGTAGGATATGATCTCTCAACAAATCCCCACAATGGTCTAAAAGAAAAAGTATAAACGGTAGGCTAATGCAGGACGTTTGCGGAAAAACGGTTTGTACCAAACCGAGATTAGACAATCGAAGAATCCATGGCGCGCTAAAAGCTCAAAGCCGTTAGAAGACTGATAAAAACGACCAAATGCTTATTTATGCTTCTGCTTCTCCCGCCATCGACAATTCGATTCGACGTCAGTCGATGAGCTGATATTTGTCATCAGTAGGAAATCTACCCATATCTGGGGTGAGTGAAGAGCAAGCAGAGACGTTCAAGGAGCAAGAAAGAGGCAAGAGGAGCCAACTTCTGCAGAAGTACCTCAACACTTGCATTTCCTCAAAGGTACAACAGTTCACAACATCATATGTAAAAATCCGAGGTTATATGCTTTTTTTTTTTATTAAGCCTGTTGTGATTTGCATTAAGGAAAGGATGATGAAACAGGTTAAGGTGGACACCATTCTCATTGAGAGCGACATGGTTGCCAAGGCCATCCTGGAGCTCATTCCTGTCCTCAACATGACCAAGTTGGTGGTCGGCACAGCCAAATCCAATTCGAGGTATCCTCTTCCTCTTTGCTGAACCTGTTCACAGCTTCAGTTGCAAAGTTCTGAATTTTGAAATGGCTCTTCTTCTTTTTTTTTTTTTGGGTGTTAGGAGGTTGAAATTAAGGAAGGGAAACGGGATTGCTGATCAGATACTTCAGAAAGCACCTGAGACATGTGAGGTCAAAGTCATATGCGAAGGAAAGGAGGCGATACTCGAGCAGACCGCGATGGAGTCGCAGTCCCCGCCTTCGCACAGCAAGCCACCCACCCCTTCACGGGGGAATCCCGACCTGCCCAAGCCGATGCAGGAAGGGAATCAGCGGGCGGACTATTTCTCGTGCATGTGTTTCAAACGGAAGGCCGCTTGATGAGGTGAAGATCGAGTTCGGCTGCGAAGGGTCTGTGAATCGAGCGCAATCAGCACGTACATTGATTTCCAGCCATGTTGTACTCATTCATGATACACGCATGACATGAAGGCCCCCTAATTGTAAAATGGGACTCATGGTCGTCTTGACCATTTTCTCCCTACGTGCGCAGTCATATGATGCTGGGAGTAAACTGTATACAACGGTTCATCTTCAAAACTTTCTGCACATGCACGAGATCCTTTGGAGTTATTTCTTTGAGTGGAACTGACTGACCCTAGTGTGTCTTCTGAACCTTTAATCCGAGAGCAGAAACACATGCAATAACAAATACAGATGAGTAGAGATTGTTAACATGCACATACACTTCCCTCGTCAATATATCGACCGAGGACCTTTTCATCACAGTCATCGCTAGGCGACCCCAGGAGCACAAAGAACAGATTTCTCTACTCGCTAGAATTTGGAACCGATATCAACGGTCACTAAAAGAAATCAAACTCTAGATAATTATCGGAACCTTTCTGGTTGGGAGCAGCCATTGCAGCAGTGGCCTTTTCGTTGATCGTAGATGCAGGTACGCGCACGATCTCAACCGGTTTAGGGATCTCTGGAGGAGTCGCACACCGGACCAATGCCCAGTTCACCCCATCGAAGAACGGATGTTGTTTGATCTCCGTCGCCCCTCGTTTATATGCCAATCTGTTCTGCGGTTCTTTCACAAGCAGCCCTCGTATTAAATCTCTAGCAGCAAAGCTGACGATGGGGGATTCGGGGAACCGTAGAGGCTGGCCCACGACATTGAACAGCGTGGCCCGGTTTCCAGATCCCTTGAAAGGCGTTCTCCCAAACAACAATTCATATAAGAAGATTCCAAAAGTCCACCAATCAACAGCGCTTCCATGGCCTTCTCCCTTGATAATCTCGGGTGCGAGATATTCGTGGGTTCCCACAAACGACATAGACCGAGCATCTGTTGGCTCCGCGACGAGCTCAGGCAAGGGTCTCACTTGGTTTCCCATTTCATTGTTCCTAGATTTCCTTTCCTTCTTAGACCTGCTAGAAAAGAGGCGGGGCGAAAAGCATGTTGTTGGGAGTACACAGGAAGGCTGGATGCATGAAGGTTCAATGCAAGCTGGCTGAACGCAGTAAACGGGGTTCTTCTTGAGGGACTCAGCATCCATGGATGAGCATTTCACGAGTGTCGGACTAACAGTGCAGCGGAGGGAGAGGTCAAAATCAGATAGCATTATATGTCCATCGGCCCTTACTAGAACATTTTCAGGCTTGAGATCGCGGTAAATGATCCCGAGCATGTGCAGGTACTCCAGAGCCAAGAGGACCTCCGCCACATAAAACCTGCAGGTTACAATCCTAAGGTCAATTCAAGAAAGCATTGAATTTGTAAGTCCCTTAATTGTAACCTTTCAGCTTAAGCAGAAAAAATGAAGGTAAGACATAACAGCAGAGATGCAGGAATAGCAAGTATCCATGTCTCTATTCAAATTTGCCATCTAATGTGGATAGTTATAAATCAGTAGATTATGTTCCTTTTGCAGAGCTTGGGCTGACTATATTTACTATCACACCCAATGTTATGGAAAGTAAAACCAACTCATTTCAGAGTGCGGACTATTATTAAGCGGGCGCTCAATACAATTCCCTTACTAGTGATTGTTGTGACGGGGTCATGAAAAGAAGAATTCGGCATTCGAAAAGTAAAAGAAAAAGGCATTTAAGTGTGCATGCCAATTTTATGGATCGGATGAAACAAAAACCTACTCAGGTAAAAACAGAGGAGCAATCCCTTGAGCAATAAAAAGCATGTGAATTAAAACAAAGACAATTTTTACTAATTCCTCCACTCATATGTACTAAACTATGAGACCACAGGTTAGAAAAAGGTTATTTTTCTATCTTTTACAAATTAAAAGTTCACAAAAAGAGTGCATGAGAAGAATGCGTCCGGTTCCAAACTTGATCAAATGTACAAGCCTATCTCAATAGCTTAATACCTTAACTTTGTCCAGGAAAAGAAAGGTACAAAGAAGTTTAAGCCATATGAGTCAAGCCTGATGATATGTTTACCAGCAAGTACATTAACAACAGCTTTCATACACTTATTTGTCCATGTGAGTATACCAAGGACGATTTATCCTTCCAAACAGCTGATAGTGAGGTAGGAAAGACAGAATGCATGCATAATTAGCTCAAATGACCATGAAGGCAGCAATGGAATGATGGAAGAGTTCCTATCCCTACAAACGAAATTGACGATAAGATGCATACATCAAACTGGGTAACTCTTGACGCTTTTTGAACATATATGATCCAAGGAGGTGCACAGATGAATAAAAATCAAAAACACAACCCCAGGAAATAGTAACTCTACTGTCCTAATCCCTCAAAATAAGTAAAGCATCAAATATTGTAACCGCTGGAACCAGCAAACTTTGTTGCAGTTCTAGCAGACTTTCATGCAGATTGATAAGAAATTCAGAACCATGATGTTTAATTTAACACAACACGCCAACTTTCTCTTGTCAAAGAAAGTAAAGTTTGCACAACATGCACTAAAATGATGGCGTATGTCGAATCTTAAGCATGTGCCAACGATGTAAAAGAACGATCTTTCTAGTTCAGCATGCATGTCATGAGTGTTCATTTGATAAATACACTGTGCTAACAAAAAATTCGACAAATTCCAGCAGCATAAGAAGGGCATAAATTCGGAAAGGCTAGACATGTGACTAAAACATGATCAATGAGGGCATCTGAAATCGATTGGTAAGAACATGCGTACATGAAAACTATACATATCACATAGAAGTTTAGTGATCGTACTTTACAGCCTGCTCAGGGAAATGTTTTCCTGGTTGTCTCTGCCTAAGTGTATGCAAGTCTCCTCCAGGGCAGAACTCCATCACCAAACAAGAGAATTTATCCGTTTCAAAGTGCGTGTAAAGTGTCGGAAGGAAGGGATGGTCCAGAGATTGCAGAATCTCTCTCTCTGTCTGAGCCCGGAGCAGCTTCTTTCGACTCGCTAAAGAAGACTTGTCCATAACCTTCATTGCAAAGTAACATTTTGTTCCACTAAGCTCTGATAAGTATACACTTCCAATATCCCCACAACCCAAGCGTTTCAGTAGCCTGAAATGGCTCAAACCCAAGACGCCATCTTTTGCCCTAATCGCTTGGATGGCTTCCCATCTCGAGTCATTTCCATTATGCGGCTTGCTTATACTGGTACTAAAACTACTGCAACTGCTCTCATCACTCACATCACTACTCGTGCTCCCTCTACACATACTACTCTTCCCACTCTCAACAAAATCGACGCGATCACTAATTTTAGCACTTCCGCTGGTTTTGGCAATACTTCCAGTACCGTCACTAACCTTTCCAGACACTGAACTGCTTTTGACGCTTTCATATGTTGATGTCTTCTTTTCCTGATCAACAGAACCTTCTATGGAGCTTCTACTTTCAACAACAGAAGAATCCAGCTCTGATGATTTTCCTGAAACAGATGAAGAAGATGTAGAAAGTGGATAGGTCTTGTTGACTAGAGAATCAAGAGAACCCCCGTGAGCAAGATTGGCCGATTTTTTATTACCAGTTGATTCAACTAAAACTTGCTTCGAGTTGTTCTGGGGAAATTTCGAATGCTGTTCAGGATTAGCCAGCTGGGTTTTGCTTTCCTTAGAAATTTGCAAAGACAAAGGGCTCTGATCACTTCTCTCTACTTTAAGAGCACCAGCTGTTTTCTGCTGCGGTTCAGAGGATGCTCTAGAGGCAGCTTTCGAGGCCATGATACAAACCAAACAGTTCTCAAAAGATCAGCCAGAAGCTTTCCACAGTCCAGAACCCATTCTCCAAAGCAGTATATCTTTCATAAGCAGACCCAGATCATTTCTCATCCAACTCTGGCAATCCCAAGGACTATTCCGTCCACAATATAGTCTTGGACAAACTGCATACCAATCAGTTTTGGTGCATTCAGATTTCAAAGCCTCGTCATCCCCCCAGATGTATGGAGAAAATACATGACTCTCAATGACAACCAAACTTTTCAACTCAAACAGCAAGCAATCAATTTATCAAAGAGGCAAACATTCTTTGTTCTAAAACTAGCCACCCTTAACATGATGAATACTACATACCATGCCTATACCACTAGAGAGCAGCAAGCAATCTAGTTGCAGAATATAACACAGAACAATGACGAAAGACACTTCTTGAGCACTGACAAACAACTTCGGCTAACACGAGCCATATTAAAAAGTTTTCAGCAACCAGAAAGAGCTCACCACTAAGATCAATTTGCAGCCCAAAATCATAAGTCGTAAGAAAGGGCTTGTCATTCACAGAGTTGCATGCAAAGTCGGATTAGAAGCTATAGAGAGTTTTGAAACTAACTTGTAATTATTTG
Source organism: Rhodamnia argentea (assembly GCF_020921035.1). Taxonomy (NCBI): domain Eukaryota; kingdom Viridiplantae; phylum Streptophyta; class Magnoliopsida; order Myrtales; family Myrtaceae; genus Rhodamnia; species Rhodamnia argentea. The sequence continues at coordinate 3,263,567 of NC_063152.1, read as the reverse complement.
GTATACTTCCAGATACAAAAGGGGAGGGAGGGGGGGATCCAAGGAAGCAGAAAACGTATGAAAGGCTTCAAGGACCACAACAAAGGAAAGTATCAGCAAACAGTCGGCTGCTTCCTGAAGATGCCCCCCGTCGGATACTATTAAATCAACCCCAAATAAATTTTGGTCATCACAAAGATATCTAACATCACAAAACATAATTAAAGATCAATAATTTCAACTGAATTGAAAAAGGCAAAAAAAAAAGGGGGGGCAAGATTAGAACAACACAGATCTCTCTCGACCCCAAGCATAAAGCTTTATCCGAAACCCAAGCTCAGATCCAAAGCCTGATAGAGACCCAGATGCCAAAAGCTGGACTTGGCATCAAAGAGAAGCCAACCCAATAAAGCCACGACCAAGCGAACAAAAGGGTAAGAACAGAGAAGGTAATGGGCAAGAAAAGAAATACCAAATTCCTTCAAGGATCACAAACTTCAGGGGCTTCGGCTTTTTCCTTCGGCAGTGAAGATGAAGAGAAGCAAGCGGTTGCTGCCAACAGCTTGCTTCGAGAGAATAGAGATACAGCTTGACACTGAATTAAAACTGGAGAACTGGAGGGGGTGGCCTCCGCTTCAGGTGGATTATCAAGCACAAAGAGAGAGAGAGAGAGAGGGGGGTCAAAGCAAGAAAGAAGCTTAAAGTGAGAAGCTTTTTTCATGGTTTTTCTATTGCATTTTCGCTTTCTTTTCATGTCTGTGCGAAGATCAATAATTCAGGATTGGTGGGTTGTGTCCCGAAACTGAAGGGGTCCAAATCACCAAACAGGGTCTGCGGTGTCTCACCTGTCCGTCATGCATGCGGCCCTTTTGACGAGTGGGGGCCCCTCCCCCCCTCCACGAAATTACCAGAATGCCCTTGTGTGTTTTCCCTCCATCGCCCTTTTGGTTGTTCCACTTCCACCATCTTCGTCTCCAAGTGTCGTTCGATCTTGATAGTGTTGAGTACATATAATCAATGAGTTGTATAACAATATTAAATATTTTCATAGAGTCAAAGGATTATATTGAACATATACTAAAATTTAATGAATACATTGCACAATGGACTAAAATTCGGTGGCCAAATTGAGCAGATTAAAAATTTAGCGACCGCGTTATATCTTAGATCAAAATTCAGGAATTATTTATGTCATTATCATTTTTGTCTTTGTATTTCACAAACAATTGTATTATACAATATTTAAATTTTCTCATTGCCCTGTATAACTCTGCCTTTGTTTTACGCTTGTGTCGTATCATCAGTGGCGCGCAACATTAGCAACTTCAAGTTTTGGTTAGAAGGAACAAAGGATCGACATAGAATTACGACACTAATCTCGGTTTTTATTCTGATACTTGCTCACAATACGGTGAGGAAACTTGATTTTCCAAGGGAGTGAAAAAAAAAACATTTTTACTAATTTACTACCCCCAACATAGGAAGTGTAGATACAATTTTTGTGTCATTTATTAAAGGGCTAGAAATAGCACATCATCCCAAATTAGGGGATAATCATCAAAAATGGCCCAAACCTTATTACAATTATGTCAATTCAGTCCAAAACTATTTTTGCCAATTTAGTCCAAAATTTTTTGAATTTATGTCAACTCAGTCCATCATGCTAATTTTTGCCGGAAATCGGCGAAGCGAATACCAACGGTCCTACGTGGCACATCATGAAAAGAGAAACCACATCATTAAAACTAACTCATTCCGATTTTAACCTATCCAATCCTTTCATACCCTATCATCAAAATATCTCTCTCTCAATCTATCATATTTAGTAGCATGGTGGTCATGCTTCATCTTTGTTGATGTGGTTATGAGAATGTCCCACCATTTATCACTTTTCCTAATTGCAAGTGATGGGTATCAAAGTTCTGCCGATTTGTCCTTAGGAGAACATTGATATAGAACTCGCATGAACTAGAATTCGAACAAAATGAAAAAGAACTGTGTGATCTTTTAAATCGACAAGTCGTTTTGTTTAGGAGGGGGGAAATCAGAACGAAAAAGTGCGAAGTCATTTAAATACAAACGTTGCGTTATGAGGAGTAATAATATGTCCCAATCGCGTTATGTGAGTGGTCCATCTTACAAACCAAATTGGCATTCAATGTTCTAATTGAGAGATGGGGGATTGATGCATTTAAGGACTATATGGTAAAAGGATTTTTCTTTCTTTTTTTTGTTTTGTGCCCTAACGAAAGCTAATCTTAGTTTCGTGAATATTAATGTGAAGCTGCATGTTAAAGGCAAGGCAGGGCCCAAAATTTAAATGCTATGTATCGTTCTGACTGGACAAGGCAGCTCGCTTGCATCACCCAACATGCTTCTGTCTCTTTTAGAGAGAGAGAGAGAGAGAGAGAGAGAGAGAGAGAGAGATGTGCATGTATACTTCTAAATATATCCTTAGTTTTAGCCTTTAGGACTTTATGGATCCATGTATTTGTTCCATCGAATCCGGGATAAGGTAGAGCCTACAAGGCATACTATTCATTTCTCTCTCTCTTTTCGGGGTCAGGCAGTGTCCAAACCAATTTTCGCCCGCCTTAACCGATCCACATCACCAACCGGCACCCGCTCCGGCTGACCAGGGCTTGAGGGGGTGGGGCCGAGAGGTTGGGGTTTCAAACCCCAAGAGAGCACCATGCACACAACATGGTATGAGCTAACTACTGATATGACCAAAAAGAATCGGCCCACATTGAAAGAAGTATGTTTTAGAACCCCCAAAAAAGAAATTCGGTTATTCGGTTCCCATCCCGTGGGATTCTAGAGGCGCACCCCCCTACGGTGGCCTAGTGCATTCGAGATTTCACGTCCGAAGTGCTCTCAACAAGGCTCGAATCCAAGATCACAAGGAAAGGAATGAATTCTTTTGCCATCTAGGCCAATTATCAGCATGACATCAAGTCATCAAGACAACAAGCAACTGTTTATGATGAAGAATGAATACTTGACATCTCTTATCTAAATGCAAGACGAAACCTTTCTTTCATTGCTAAGCTTAAGCGTTCCTTGGATACAACAGTGCCTGTGAAAGCTGAATTTTACATAATGGCCCACAACAGTAAAACCTGCCAAAGAAATTTGAATATTAACCAACAATGATAGAATTTGGTAATTTTCATTCCTGATGTGGGCGGGATTCAGTTATTTCCGATCGTAGATCCACACACCATCACTGTGTGTTTTTTATACAGCACTCATTAATTGAAAATTTGTGGGGTCAAAAATAATGACGATACTATCAAACTGTCAGGATAGCAACTCCCATTAAGTAATTAGAAAGGAATTACATCCTCTTTATATCCATGAATTCAATAGCTCTCTTGCTCTGGTTACAATTATGAGCATGCACCATCTCATTAACTTTGATTGACTCTTGACTCCCGGTTTCATGTCACTTAGGGTGTTTTTTTTTTCACAGAAAATAAATGATCCGAAAAATATTTTCCTAAAATGATGGTCTGTTTTGTTTACAAGAATAAATTAACAACAAATATTTTCATTGTTCTCGAAAATCTTGTTGATAACGAAAACGTTTTTCATCTATTAAATACATCAAGCAATACAAGTTGTCATTTTTAGGAAACTATTTATCCAATCATTCCAAAACAATTAAGGCTTAATATTCAACTTTCATTTTTGAAAAAATCCAAACATAAACACTAGTGCCACGATTACCCTAAACAAATTTTTGTGTCACAAAAACTCTCAACCACATATACTCCGTGCCACATTTATCTCAACCCATTTTTTGTATCACAAAAAATCTCAAACCGGTATACCAATGTCACGTTTACCCAAAACCCTTATATTCGTGCTACATTTCGGGTAAATTTGGGATTTTTTGGGTAAATGTAGCACAGCTGTGCTAGTTTTGTATTTTTTATGACGTGGATATTAATTCGAGATAAATATGGTACAGTTGCACCCATTATGGAATTAGTGTTTCTTTATGGTACTAGGCCGATTTAAAATCGTTCTCGCTTGTTTTGTTGAGTCAACTGCATTGTAAAGTTCTATTCATGCGAGACATGGTCTTTCTATAAATCGAAAAGAGAAGAAAAGATAAGTGTCTGCAATGGCCTGAAAGATGCCACTCTCTTTTCATGGGGTTCACCTAGCCACCCTCCTTTTGTTTGCTACCTTTCGTTTCTCTCTGGTCATGACAATTCCAACGAGCAGAATTCAACGTGCACGCCGCCCTCGTCAACATGAGCGGACCAACACGGCCAAGAACGACAAGAACTGCTTTCTTCATAGCTGTCTGGACAGAAAAGATGTAGTCTATACACATCCTTTTTATAAAGCTCTCCTGTATATCAAATTTGCTTTTTCTCTAGGTTTAGGACGCGATCAACATCCTCCACACACATCGAATTGCTTTTCCAACTCGCCGAGTCGGATTTTTGTTGCCTTACCGTGTCCTGCAACATGCTGTGGCTGAAGCGAATGTTCAAACGAACTTGGTTCGAGATGTCCTCCAGTCGCTTTGTCGCATGCTTGACAACAAAATATCCTTTTATAGATCCTATTCGAGTATAGGTCCAATCCGGTGTCGTTCTCCCTCTTTGTAGGATGAACCGTTGCTCGCTCAACTTCAAAAGCCGTGGCGGTCGGAAATCAAGACCGGTGGTAGTGGTACGGTGGAATGATCAATGTTTGGTAACCCTAGTTTCTCCCACTTCTGCACTAAAATACAAGCAAACCCTCTTAATAAACCATATTATGAGAGGGATTATGTAAGATGCATGCCTAACGACGAAATATCCATTTACAGATTCCGTTCTAGTATAGATCCAATCCGGGTCATTCGCTTATTTGCAGGATGAACCGTTGCTTGCTTGCTCGCTCGCTCGACTTCAGAAGCCGTGGCGGCCGGAAATCAGGACCCGTGATAAATGGTCCGGTGGAATGATCAGTGTTTGGTAACCCTAGTTTCACCCACTTCTGCACTAAAATACAAGCAATCCCTCTTAATATTAACCATGATGTAAGAGGGATTACATGAACATTAATCTATCTTCCTCTTGCAGGCTTTATTAATTCCTGCGTGCTTTGTCTACAGACAAAACCAATCAAAAGCAAGCTCTTGAGCATACTTCCACATGCACTCTTGTTCTTTTTCTCTAGTTTCAAAGTCAATTCAGAATCGATGATGTGCAGTGCACAGTAAACGAAATTATCATTCTAATTTTTCTTTTCAAAAAACAACAGATATATGTATTATTTTATGTAATAACTCTATGCATGGAGTTGCGAGCTCCACATGCATCTCCATGATTTTTCGTAGAAAATTATGAGCCTGCGGTCAAGGAGTGGTCCTTACTGATCTGGGGATAGATCATGAGAAATCGCAATATATTCATGTGCGATTATGTTCTTATCAAAGCTTTGATTTGGATAATAACGACAGAAGATGCTCTTCGGATGCTCACTCATGTTGCAAGACTCGTCCGGCAAAGAGTCAAGATCACTAAGCATGATCACCAATCTAGTCCAAGTATAAATTAATAACAATTGTCTTCTTTTTTTTTTATCTTAAGTCAATTTTAAAAGGGAAAATTGTCCGATCAATTTTAGCCATATTGTAAAGATATCAATTTAATCTTAAACTTTCCAATTTTATCGATTTCGCACTAAACCTTGCGCACAATTCAAATGTAGTCGTTTCCGATCAACTTTTACTAGAAACCCCTCATGTGGCGGCATGCCACATAGGACAGCCGATGATGGTTGGCCCTCCAGGATAGCGTTCGTTTTCCAGCAAAAATCGACTGAGAACCTACATCGGGATTTCGGGCAAAAGCTTAAGACTAAATTAACATCCGTATAATAAGTTTATGACTGATAAAGTAATTTTTCACAATTTTAAAGTGCATCAAATTTCACGCTAGTGGGGATCCTTCTTTCATTTCGTTTTATAATAATAAATCACATGTTAATTATAATAGAATCCCCCTTCCACGGAAGAGCTCATAGGGTGACCATAGCATTGATGTCCATTAGCAGACTTAAATTTAAATGAGAGAAGAGAGGAAGAAAGCAGGAGTTTGAAGTTTTTCAAAATTTTCATTGGGACGTAGCAAAGAACAATGATCCGAATCACACGCCCTTAGACAACGCAAAAGATTTTGGGAGAATAAAAATCCCAAAAAGGCTAAAAGTATAAGAAATTAAAATCATTGTGTTGGGTAAAAGTTTTTTGGACCTCGAAAGAGATGAGCATACCCACATGTTGAAATATACGCCGCTCGTAAAGCTAAGGGTTAATATCATAAAAAATCGTAAACCGACTCATTTGTCTTCCATTTCCTCTAAATTAATTTTTGTGTCGCAAAAAAAAAAAATTCAAACTAGTATACACGTGACAAATTTACCAAAATTTCAAAGCAAATTGGGGCAAAATTAGGAATTTTAGCGGATTTTTGAAAACTTGTTTGGGTTGGGTATACCAGCTTGCGGTTTTTTTTTGTTTTTGTTTTGTGATGTGAGCAATAAGAAAAAAAATAAAGTTAATACCACGAAAAACCCCAAACTAGTATACTTGTGATAAATTTACCCCAAATTATTTTTTTACCACAAAAAATTTTAAATTGGTACATTTGTGATAAATTTATCCCAAACTAGTACATCAGTAACAAAATTATGCTCCATTAGTTTTCGTTTAATCCAGTAGTCAAATTCCTAAATTGGATGACACATAGCAGTTGACGAGTATGCCGGTTTAGGGATTTTATCCGTTGTTTGTTACAAGTGTATCAATTGGAGATTTTTCGTGATATTAATCCAATTTAAGGAATGTTAAATTTATCACAGATGTACTAGTTTAGGATTTTTCGTGATAAAAAAAAATTAGTTTAGGATAAATTCATTACATACGTACCGATTTAGGATTTTTAATGGTCAAAAAAATAGCTTTGGGTAAATTTGTCATGAGTGTATCGGTTTGAGATTTTTTGTAGTATTAACCCGAAAAAATATTAATTGCAAAGTCGGATGGAGTAGGCTTCCACGTGTGTTCCAATTTACATAATTGCATGGCTTGAACGGAAAGTCCTTCATACGATTCGTAAACGCCCCGTGAAAGATACCAGAACGGGGAAATAACGCGGTCGTGTTGCTCGGTACCTCGTTTCCGTTTTCGACCTTTCGGTTCTGCTTCGGCTCTTGGATCGATTTCGAAATTCAACCTCTTTCTTATGAATCTTGAACAACGCATGCATATGCTGGACCCTCTTTTAATTTTGTTGCAAACAACTTGATTGTTTGTGATAATTTGATGTCAGGAATTGGGATCAGAAAGCGGAATGATAGGGCAATTTTCAGGGACGATGTGATCGTGAGAGTTATAGTTTAGGAAATAATCCGGGAAGAGATCTAAATTGAGAAAGGGATCTACTTAGTATTACTCCTAATCCTAGTCGTATATTTGCTTTCCTCTTCTTACAACATTAATCTGTTCGAAACCTAGTGAAGCTAGGATTAACGGAGGGACTGCTTAAATAGAAGATAAGAAGAGTTCACAAACCACAATCACCCTTCCAATTCCAATGGCCAACAGCTCTAGCCCTTCTCGAGAGCTGTACAATCTACCCTCCGACGAAGAATTCTTCGCTTCGCTGGTGCCGAGCTCGCTCGACGCTCCCGTGCCAGCTGCCACTCCCAATGGCGAGAGGGGTCGCGCTGGCCATGGGTCTAGCGAGGATGGTTTTGCAGTTAGATTGGACCCGGCTTGGTTTGAGCTCGATCTTAGCCTCTGGGACCTTCTTCAAGTCATCCGCACGGAGCATCGGAAGAGTCGCGGCAAAGAATGATTTTCGTGTGAAGTCTGAGATCACGAGAGATCTTGCGGTGTTTGAAATTCTTTTACCTGAACGTTGACATTACTTTGTTGATTCTAGTACCCTGACACAGTGCTACTGCGACTAACTCCGGAGTCGTAATGCTAAATTTGTGAGTCTTGAACCGAGAATCGAATCGAATCACGGAGTTCGGCGAAACGTACAATTTTTGTGCCACGCCCGTGAAAGTTAAAAGGATATTTCTAAGTGTAGGACAAGACTTCTATGTATGGAAAGATATTGCGGCCCGATGTTTTATTAAGCACGAGGATCGTGTTTTAAACATACGAAGTTCAGCCGTATTGCAAAGTATGAGGTTTTGTTTTTTTGTTAAAACTATAACGTACATTGTAAAGTACGACAGAACTCCATCACTTTCGGTTGAATCCGTTGATACATTCAATGGCGAATTAATTGCAAATCGATGTATATCGTCTTGATCTCGAATCGAAGTAAATCGTAAGGTAGGAATGGTGAATTGATTCTAGTAGCTATGGTTGGTTGCGCGTTCTGCAGTAATGTGCATAAGCGATTGGTCTAACTAGCTCCTCAGTCATAAATTTATCTTCCTATTTCAAAAGGACATACAATATTACCTGGCAAAACTCATGATGTAACCTCAGCTGAACAAGCTCTCATAGCTTGGGTCAAGCAATATGCTTTTTGGAGAAGGAACTCCTTTTCCACATACGGTCAACAAAAGAATAGGCAGTTTGCAACAAATTCACAGGCACGAATTGAAGCCGTTCGCCTTACGAATCGGGCTTCACAATGTACACCCGGTTTATCTCAGTTCACCTGGTTTGTTTCCGACTTAGTGATTGAAGAAAAGGGGGAGAAAAAAAAAACCACAGCTGAAAGCTGTTCATGCCAATCTTCTGTGTTTCCCCATTGGAAAAGGAAGGACTTGAAAAATCAGGCAAAGAAAGTCTGGCGTGCCATGCCCTATAGGGTCACGCTTCTAATAGATCGAGAAAGTCGGACACCTTGTTTGAGTAGTAATCCGGCTGAATATTGTTTGTCGGGTCTTGAAGAGCAGATAGAGTTGTCACGCCTGCAGAAGCAGAAGGAGAAATCAGGATATGCACTGAACATGAGTGTGTTTAGCAAGTTCATTGAAGACCGAAAACCACAAAAAAAGAAGAAGAGATTAGTGCTGCCTTTGACAAGAAAAGGGAGTTCTGGTAATAAGACTTTCCCGCCTCCAAAAGATGATGTCCTTACCCGAAAGAACAAGCAGAGTCTTGCAGCCAGCATTCTGCCCGAATAAGATATCGGTGTCCAATCGATCACCCACCATGCACATCCTGGAACAATCAATTTGGAACCTGCACTAGGAAAGACTTCGCATTCAACGTCTTAACGATTACTCACGCTCCGCTACCATTTCAAAAGTTCCTATACAATGGATAAAATTGAATTTGACATTCCATAACCTAGCATTAGCGGACTCCTTAGTTTGTACCGTTACAACATGCTTCACATATCTAAAATTATGTGGATAGGACAACAAGAAGAGATAAGGATCCAATCATGTGAAAGAAAGAAAAGAGTTCTGTCTGAGCATTTTTCCTTACTTCTTTAGTAAGAACTCCATCATGAAGGTTGATGGCTTCCCGACCACTATAGGCTCCTTCTGAGTTGAACCGCAGATGGCTGCAACCATACAACCCGCACCTGAAAGCCAAATATGAGTTAGCTCTCAATGTCCAGGATACTTTCCCGCCATCTATCAATAGCAAACAGAGATGAATACCAGGCCATTCTTGTAAGTCAGTCATGTGTCCTACTGCATCTCGATTCGTCGCAATAAAAAGGCATCCTGGATTCTCACGGATGCAGAGAGTTCCGTACCTACCATATGATTATCTATTACTTCAGAACAAAAGGGAAAACCAAGTACAAATTTGAAACTCAGAGCATCATGATATGTTTCAAAGATCACATTTCACTGCATCATGTGAATCAGGACAAGCTGTCCCAGCCTCTTTCTCGTCCAATTACGAGGATTACAAGATGGACAAAAACTGGTGTACGACAAAACCTGGGACACTTACAGTCAAACTTTCGAAATGACTTTCAGCAGGACTGAAAAAGAGTTCTGGAACACAGCCACTTTCCACCACATAAGGTCTTCACAATACATACGTCAACATAAACGACAGAAGCAATTCATCATATAGCTTCATTGGTATTGATTACAAATTACAATAAGAACTTTTCAGCATTTTCTGTTGCTAGTACTACAAACCCTGGAAAACTTTCGAGAAGTTTGAAAGACCAGTGCAGACAATGTGAAAGGTGACAAGAACAAAAGATTTAGAGTTTCTCACTGAAGCTTGTAGTAGTTGATGAAGGGGTCAAGCCCAACCACGACTGCTCCAACCTGAAAAAAGAAGTTGCATGCTCCTTAGAGCAGCAAACCCAAAAGAGAAAACATACAGAACCTGAATAGCTATTACACTCTTATCATGTTCAAAAAGGCAATTTGATGTCCACTCCGCTGTCTTTTTGCCATCTTCCTGCAAATGAAGTCGTCAACGTCGCTAGTTAGTATTGTGAGAGAGCCCTTTTTTCCCATTACTTTGCTATTTGATTTCTTGATGTATAAAAGCAATAACGGATAGTTCAGAAGCACATTCAGGTAATGACATGGTCTCCTTTTCACTGAAAACATCATCTAGTTGAAAAAAGTTCTCACCGGACCTCCAAGGCCAGTATATCCAGCAAGCTGGAGTTCCTCTATAATGCCTTCGCCACCGATCACATAAACCTGAACAGCATGTTATAAATTAACTGTTAGCACAACGGACGACTTGTATCAGGAGGACCGGAGCGAAATTCCTTCCTTTTCTTGTCAGTAAACAGAAGAGCAAGGCAAGATAGTGTTGACTGAAAACTTCCATTTTCCACAACACACACTGATGAACAGAATAGTTAACCCTTTGACATGACGTGGGATCAATAACATTGATCTTCTCATGTGATCAAGCTCTCCTAATGCCCCATATTCTCCTAAAAAACAGTATTTTTCTAGGACCAAGCTTCGGTCTGTTTGCTCCAAGCAACTTCCACAAAGTCACATTTCTTTGAAAAGTGCTTCCACTAAGTCACATTACTTTCGAAGAACCTTAAAGAATCAAGTGCGACGTCTTTGGTACTTCACTACTTCTTTTGGTATTGCCCTATAATTCACTATTCTCACTAACCATTGTCATTCTAAGATGTCTTTATGCCGCACCTGCATTCCGAATGCTTCATGTTAGGTCTATTTAGGCCAACATGCTCGATTAAAGATTGCAAAATTTCCTGCATCATCTAACTACTAGCAGTATCATGCATCCTATCAGGAGTGCAATCAAAAGTTTTCGAATTCTCTTCCCGACGTCGCTTCAACTGTTTCCTTCTAAACATTGAGCCCAGCGCTTCGAGATTAATACGCCTTAGTACAATGCATTGTGCTTTCAGAGAGGATAAGCACGCGACGACGCCACTCACCTTCTTGTCCTGAGGAAAATCATTGACCTTCAGATACATCGCGGCCGCGAACGAGGACGAGAAGATCTCATCCTGCGAGAAAGCCACTCCGGATTGCGCTCGCATTTGATCGAGAACCAACGGTAAAATGAACAAGAAGCAGAGGACAGCAATCGAAAGCGAACCTCGCTCACAGAAATCCCGAGAGAATGGAATTTCTTGGCGTTCTGCCTCCTCGACTTCGTCGAGTTGTTCGTCACGAAGACCAGCTTCTTCCCCTGAATTCCACACGTCGTCAACAATCTCGGATTCAGACAACAACAACACACGCACACCGGCACACCCTAATGACGGAATGAGACATGAAACAGACGAAACACGACGGTTACTTTGGATCGGAGCAAGTCCAGAGTCCGAGAAACGCCGTCGATGAGAGTGTCCCCCTTCCAGATGACACCTGATGACCACACAATCCGTCAGCCAATTCAAGAACCAAAAGGGTATCACGAACCGAGATGGGACGCGGACTCGAGAGAACCGTTGGAGCCGGACCGTCGCAATCGAAGAGGAAGGCGTCGACGGAATCGAAGACGCCGGGGAAGTTGCGAGGAGAGAGCAGCTGCATCGCTCCGGCCGTCGAGCTCTCGACTTCCATTTCTCTTTTCTCCTCCCTCGAGGTTCGGAAGTCGCAGAGAGCCTGAGAAGTCTCCGAATCAGCAGGAGGGGTCCGACAACGACGACACGTGGCGAAATTCGATACCCTGCTTGTGCGCGATATGTGGAGTGAGACCAAGGGGCATATTCTCGGTGTTTTGACGAGACTTAGGTTTATTTTGAGGAAAATAAATTATTTAAATTATATTTTATTATATGATTGAAAATGTGTTCGTTATAAATAATTATTTACATTTAAATATTTTTGTGCATGGTGAAAATATTTTTGTTCGTTTATTTTTCTTAAATAATAAAAGAGATCGTGTTTAGAAAAAGATTTTCCACATCGTTCATTTTTCGAGAAACAAACGAAGCCTTCAACTGACAAAATTTCCGTCAAACAAAATTCTCAAACTGATAGAGACAATTTTCCATGATTAATTTTCACCTCACAAAAAAAAAATTCTGAAACTGTGGCCCTCATCCAAATATGCCCTTCCTTAGCGCTTTGGAATATAACGAGGAGGATAGATTTTAGTTAGAGACAATTAAAAAAAGAAGCATTAAGCATATTGTATGGATGTCAATTCAGCCTTAATCCTCCTAGTTTAGCCAAATTAATCATAAATATTTTAACAATTTGTCAATTTTTATCAGATATCATCGACATGCACGCCTGTCGTGCCACATAGGACACATGGCGAAAGTACGATTGGTATTAGCGTGGACAATTACTGAAATTATTTTTTTATATTTTGTCCTTTTTATTTTTCATTATGGCCGATGAAAAATCGAGGCCCTCGCCGACCGCCTCGCCTACGGTCGATGAGGCCGTGAAGGCCCTAATGAGGACTTTGCCACCTATCTCGCCTAGATCTAGCAAGGACCTTGACCCTCGCCAACGGTCAACAAGGGATTGTAGGCCCTCGACAGACACAATAACAAAGAAAAAAATGGTAAAAAAAATTTATAAAAATTGTCAACGTCAACGACGGTCATGCTACGTATGATGGCTAACTCCATATCAACAATTTCGAGCCAAAAATGGCCGAACGGACTAAATTGATGAATTGTTAAAAGGTATTCAGGATTAAATTAGCCAAATAAAAATATTTAAGACGAATTGACATCCGTACAATAAGTTTATAACTTTTTTTAGTAATTTTCCATTTTAGTTAGGAGAACCAATTTGGAGCTTCTCGTGAGAAAAAATTAATTTGAGGTAAAGTGTATAATAAAAATACCAATTTAGGAATATTTTTTTCATAAAATGGAAAATAGTTTAATGATAGATGAATCATAGGATACTAGTATGACATTTTTAATAGCGTGCACTCTTTTTTTTTTGTTTTTGTGTGTGTTAGAGTCAAACGTCGTTAAAAGGCATCTCCAGACTCGCGGGCGGTGCAAAAGATGCGAAAGTCCTAGACCAAATTCATAGTTGAATTGAGAATCGCAATAGCCATAGTTGACCGATCACTGATGTCATGTCACCAATTTCAAAGATATAGTCATGTAGTATGATGTCCCTATTGTCTGTAGGAAATCATCAGTTATGAATACGATGTGCAGTCGAATCAGTTCAATCCAACTATAGAACTTAACCGATCTTTACCTAATGGGGGTACGGATTGGTTCGTGCGAGGACTAAATAGTTTCCCCGGTAAATTATTTGGGGCACCAACATTGACGGTTCGGTTTCCAATTTTATACCGTGACCCGTCAAGGTCGATTTTTAACTTCTTTTTCCTCTGTTACTATGTGTTGGAAACGAGTTTCAAACTTGGGAAAGTTAAAGAGTAAATAAATGCTTTAACCACGAGAAAATATTCAGTGGTTGCAAAGCGCCACGTCAATCTCTGAGGTGGAATAAAAAATAAATAAATATTTTCTTTTCTTTTGGACATGTGTAGTGCGTATATAGGACAGAGGGACCAAAGTGAAACGGGGAATGGGCGTTAGGCATTGATGAGCCTTTCGCAACGTCGGTACCTAATCGTGTTTCGACTCTTTGATTAAGTAGGTTCATTCCTACTTAAGCTTTCGAGTCCTGTCCCGTAGTCGTGTTAAGAGTATGAGTAATAAGGAGATTAAAAGACTATTATCCCCACTTAACAAGGCCAAGCATTATTAAACCATAAACAATGCACCTACACTTCTATTTGCATTGGTTATTCATCTCTCTTTTTTTACCCTCTTTATGTTCCATAAATTTTGGACGGTTGTAGTTTCATTCTACCTCTGCCGACACGTGTCAATCTATCATTGGGCACAAGTATGGCAAACAAAAAAAACGTGTGGTGCAATTGACGTGACGCTTTGCAACCACCAAATATTTTCTACCTTAACCACCACGCTACAAATTGTTTACATCGTTTATTTCCCTAAATTATAATGTTTATTGAAATATACGCCCAATTTCTTGACCGACCCTAGAATCGGTTCGGTTCCAAGTTTCGAAAATTCTGACTCTGATGAAGTTAAAAGATCGAGAATCCGAAACCTACCCGTCTTAAAACCAATCATCCCTCGTAACGAAACTTAAATTCGCGACAATATTAACGGACGAGATGCTTTAGTTTCGTAAACAGTAAATTAGCTTTTCATCCTTTCTCCAGCTTAGTTCTGTATCATACGATACGGCCCACGAAAGTAGGCCCAACACGAGGGCCCTTTGCTATGAGGCCTATTACGGGCCCCAATATCCAACGGCTTCTTCGTTTGCGAGCTCCTGATGAGCAGAGGTGATCCTGGCCAGGCTTGCCGGAGCCGAATCGACCCGACCCAGCCCCGACTGGATGTGGGCAAGTTTAATTCCTCCTCGGGCCCGACCCGCCCATTTAGATCATTTCAATTTTAAGGTGGAGTTTTAAACGAGACGACGAGAATCTATATTCCCGTTCCGAACCCCGCAAGGCAATGTTGAATTGGTGTCGTAATCCTTTTAGCTAGAGAATCACGTGCCTGGATTTTTTCATTCCGGATCAGAAGTCACGTGCTTGGATTGAAGAGTGTGAAACCAACCCGGAAATATATGAGTTGTACTTGCCTTATAACCCACGTGGTTTGTGTCGGAACCGGAAGACAACATGTATATATAGAATTGAAATGTCCAACGGCACCGTTTTGACAATCGAAATGTCCAACTAATTAGAAGAGGTTATCCGTAAGAAGGAAACACAAGCGAGCGATGGCGGATTTGTTTCGTGTTAGAAGTTCCCTCGATCGAGCTATCTCGAGGCACTCGAAGCTTAATTGATCAAAGGTCCGGTGTTCGAATTCCGACCGTTCGAGAATATGTCGTTGCCCAAATCAAACCGAGGCTCGAATCATCAAAGCATCCGAAAGGCTTTAACTGGAATCCACTTAACTGGATCGAGTGGATAGAGATTTACGTAGTCAAGTTTTCAAAGCTTTGTTAAATTGTAACGACATACCGCGTTCATATTTTCTTTCCTTAGAGAAATATAAAAAGATGGGAAGAAATATTGATAAAATCGGTAATTCAATCAAATTACTTATCGAATCATTGATTCTAGTGTAACAAGAGTGAATGTACGGAACATGCGGACCAAAACTTACCCAACAGGGAATTTCACTATGAACAATCTAATCTATTTCTCAATTCAACAAAAGCAAGAGTTGGATAGGGCTCCAAACACTGTTTTTTTTTTCCTAGTAGTCCATTGTCGGCACTTGGGGCGAGCAAAAGAACAAGATTGAACCTGCCAATTCTAGGTAGTTCTTGCTAGAATCGGTTTAGTTCTTGATTCCTAAATATTGGGCCCGGGGAGCATCGGTTTGGTTCCCGATTTCACGTGTGGATCCATCCATCCATCCGGACCACCTGGACCGGATCGATATTTGTAATATATTCTTATTATTAGAACACTAAAAATACTATTTGCTAATTGCAAAAGTGAAAACCCCAATTGCCTCTTTCTTATTTCTTCACGCGCGCGCGCACACACTCTCTCTATAGCCTCATGACGCTAACTCTCGGATTCTTAGTTGTGCCTTTCGCGGCCTCGCTCATGACGTTCACGGCTGCCTCTCGCTCGGGATCACGGTCTTGTACTTTGCAGCTCGATAGCTTCAAAGCTCCACACTTGGTTGGTTTATCTAAAACCTCGCCACCAACATTTTATGCATGGACGAAATCTGTTGTCTCGACCGACGCATTGATTTTATTGCCGCTACATTCTCGAGGCCGCAGTGGAGTTCAAGGATAGCCCGACACATAGGCTCGAGACAGAAGCGTAAATCAACGCAACAAAGCCGTATCCGGTGTTTAATCCACCACGGGAACCGCACCGAACCTATCGGTCCGGTTCCAGAGTGACCTCGGGACCAGATGGGCCGGTTCTCGATTTTATAAATTGGAAATCGTGCCGTCTAGTCCGATTCTTGATTTCAGGATGGGAAATGGCTCGCTCTCGACATCAGGTTGGATCGTTGTAGGAATTACTATGCTCTAAAAGTCAAGTATCATGGATTTCAATCCGACTTTGCTCGAAACGCTCGATAAGTCTAATAAGTCAGAGCTCGAGGCAGACATCACATCCTGCCAAACAAACTACGGCGAAGAAAACGATGTGAAACCAATCAGGCATTTGCTCATCTGGACTTGTATGTTCTCATCCGACGGCTAGTAGTGCTCCCTTACCCATCACTCCTCAGTCATCCAAAATTGACTATAATAAATAATTCCTTAAATATTATTAAAATAGTCTTTTCCTTTTTCCAAATTCAAGAATGGATGGCCGCCTGAATTACTCCATTAAAAAATATGAAAAAAAAGGCTAAAATCTGGTAAATCTCACACCTACCCTCGACAGTTGTTAAATTACGAAATCGGTGCAGCCCGCCAAAGTTGGTGGGATTTACGGGGTCGGAACTTGACCCTGGGAGTCTGATCGCCAGATCGGACGGCTCGTGATTCGGTGCTCGGAGGATCGGACGCTCGAGATTCGCTACTGAAGACGTGGGGGGCTCAGTTTTTTGACAGGTGAATTTAGTTTTCATTTATTTTCACGAGAAGAGGAAGGAGGGGGCCCACCAACAGAAAAAAAGGGAGGAAAAATTGAGAATGAAGGAGGGAAAAGATATTCCGCGATGTCTTTTCGGTCAACCCCGAACTTCGCACGTGCGAAGCGTGGTTTTTGCAGCTTTGGTCCGAAAATGACATGATGACGTCACTTTTAGCCCCACTTCCTCGCACTCGAGAACTATACGGAATTTTTTTTTTAAATAGGCCTATTTGCCCAAATAAATATGTTTTGTCCGCCATTTTTCTTCGTGAATGTTGAATATGTATGCAAGCTCACTACCCGCTTTGTTACTCAGGATGACTTATTTAGACCGATTTTAACATACCTAATATCATTCTTTTTTTATATACTAAATCATTTTCGACGTTATCAAAGTTATTACCGAGAGCTCATCAATGCCTCTAAATTATCCGTTAGGATTTTGACTAATTTTACGAAACATCGAGACATCAGATTTTCTTTTTCACGGCATGCCCCTAATTCAAGCTACCCTTACTTAATTCAAGCACAGTCTAGGAAAAAAAAAAGCATATGCATCCATCGGGTACGATTTGTCGGAGCCAAATTATCCGACGGATATGATCTTTGAGAGTTTTAGGACTATCGCATGATCAGCCCCATCGATTCGTTCGATATTTTTTATTTGCGGCTATATTGCAATATGCTTCTAGAGACGTGGTTCGGCCATTCGTGTATTGAAGTCCGATCGAGAAATTGTGGAATGTCGCTATTATTGGGCTAATTTCCTTACAAAAAAAAGTCATCAACTTTAGATCCAACTTTCAATTCTATCATGAATTTTTTTTTTCATCTCCTAAAAAATCCACAACTTTCAATGTAGCCCCAAATCCGATCATATGTCCAGAAACTCGCCACTAATTTCTTTCGTATCGTCAACAAAAGGACGTTGCTATCGTTCCTTACGGGGTGAGGATGTTGATGAAAAAGTGGATTCTGAGAACGAACTCCCAACCGGTTCCGATATCGATGATTTTAAGAAAGCAATGACGATTTTTTTGACATACGGGTGGATTGGGGACTAGATTGAAAATTGATGATATTTTACGAGACAAAAAAAAGATTTCGGGTAGAATTGACATTGAGTGTTACGTTAAAGATTTTTAGAGAATTAGGCCCCCACATTTATCAGGAGCTTGTCTTGCTGTCCGTTTCGAAAGAAAAAGCCGGAAACAACTGTTTGCATCGACAGTTGTTATCCACCAATCTTTATTAGTCATGCTGATGATCTAATTATACTAATCTCCCCCCTTTTAAAGGAAAGGACAACATGTTGATCGCTTAATTAAATTTTTAGTTGCGGTAGGAGGGTTTATTGATGTAACACTCGTACGCCAACCGCATCCAATAATTTCTCCGTTTGAAGGCAGGTTGGTCCATTTCTGAGCTCAGGTAGATTTTTTAAAAAAATTCAAAAAAAAAAGGAAAAAAGAAATTCTTAGTCCAGGGAGCAATCACGTAAAGCCACGTGTCGCGAATACGAAGCCCGCCCGCTGATCCGGTCCTGAAGAGCCGGAAGCCGGAAACTCATAGACCCCGATTTCCCCTCGAAATTACGACACTGCCACTGCTCTTGAAAAAAAAACAATTGTCGACGTATGTTATCCGATGTTTTTACAATTTTGGGGCCGACATATTCGATTTTATGTGTGGGTTATGCGAAATGTATGCTTCTCCACAAAGAGAGGAGAATATGTTTTCTCGTGGAATTATTCCTTGCATTCCCCCCTCGCTTTTATCGGAATTTTTTTTCTTTTTTTTGGGGGAGAAGAATCATTGTTTGACATTTGAGGAACAAAGAGCAAAAGGCGGTTCTCATTTCACAAAAGACGAAAGCCAAAAAGGCGACTCTTTAAAGGCCAACGTCGCAATCACTTTAAATTACTAAGCTTATTTTGGCACGTCGATGGTGGCGGGCAGATACCATGCCTTGAGGGTGAGCAATCGGACCGATTCCATTCGGAAACCGATTCAAACCGGCTTTACCCGACCGGTTACTGGTCGGTTCACACGGGGATCGGGTAGGTTTCCGGGTAAAAATATGGAAAATTCAACCTTGACCAAATCAAACCTCAGTTGACCCTTAATCCATGCCGAAGGGAACCGGTTCTTTCCCCGATTCCAAAAATCAAGAAGAATCTGACAAGGTAAGTTCTAGCTTCTTGATATGGAACCTGCTCACCCAAAAATTGATCACATCTACTATGCTATCAAAGTGTAAACCATCGTAAATCAATTTACTTGACATAGTTCAATATAAAAGGATTATAGATTATGACAATTCACGTTCATTTACTATAAAGCAAACAGATAGACAAATGAGTCGATCATTCGCAATTTACAAAACGTTGCATTAAAATACAATGAAACCGAACCGATTCACGATTGTATACAATGTTAATAAACGAGGGTCAAGGGACATGGGGCAACATAGAACAACAGACTGTATCATTTGTTTTCCTTCGAAAAATTGGGCTAATGCAGAGAAAATTCGCTAAAAAACGTCTTTATCCCTTTTTAATTCCCTAATTTGATTCGTGACATTTTGTTATGAATGATTTGAGCAGCAAACTTATGTTGACTCATGCTCTCACACCCGCTTGAGATAACTCCTCTTTTTTTTTTTTTTTTTTTGGTGGTCACAAACTCAGATGATAGCTCCTCTCACTAACCCTAAAAAAAAATCTGGTCAATCTTCATAGTCACATTGTAAATGCCACTCAGTCAATTTCAAAGGTCAAAGAGTGACAATTCAAGATTTGCCATGCAAGAAGCCAATGAGCAACAAAAAGACTGGTCAAAGGTTGCCTACCAACACACCTCCTCCAAAACAGCAGCGTCCCGTTTTAAAACTTGGTGGTCTAAACTTCCTTTTGACCCAAATTTATGACGTTACAAATGAAAAAGAAGGATCCTAGGAAGGAATCGCGCATTAAGTTAAGTTGATATTGATTTAGTAATTACGTAGGTTAAAGTTACAAAAGTGACTTGCCAACTTTCTTTCCTAGCCCAACAACTATTTATTGCGAATGCACCCGTTAACGAGATTGTGGCCTCATCTAAAGCTTCACCCGACCTAAGCCTCCTCGGAGTACATTGATTCGATTCTCCAAAGAGTTGAGCTGTTGTTACGTCCCGTCCTCTTAAAGTTTAGATTCTCATGTAATAGAATTCTGAGCGAGGTTCGAGCTATTGCAAATCGCCTTTTTTCCCGTTCCGTTCAGCGGATATGCCGTTTCGATGTTTTCACCTAGCTCCTTTCTAAATCAAGCCACAATTAGCCCGCAATTAAAAAAAAAAAAAGAGATCTCTACCAACGCAAGTTGATCAAGTCTCAACTAATCTCAAATCATACTGCCCTTTTTCATTTTTAGGCATCACTATCATATTATATGTTGGAAGTGTCCGGTTACTTTTGGGGAAAGCGGCCACTTCTTGATGAACTTTAAGCGGAATGATACAAATCAGCCTCTCAACACACACACACACAAATATTAATATGCTGATTAAAGGTCAGATCTACTTTATTGGAATCCGTCGAGCATGGAGAAAGTGCTTCAAAAAAAAAAAAAAGGAAATCTCAGATCTATTTCAATTGTTTAATCTCGCGTGCAATTACAAATATTCTATAGTTGGTTACGAGATTGATTTGTTAAACGGCCTGACAAACCGTGACGGGCATTTCAGTAAACGGATCAGGTTCAAACGTTCAAATGCTCGAAAATATATTTTTTAAGAATTGACTATTAATGTCTTGACATTATATTTGTCTGGATAAATATCTCGAATAACTCCAAATCGGTACACTTGTGATAAATTGAACTAAAATTACAATAAATAAAAAAATTGGTATGCCTGTGACAAATTTATCCTCCGTTAGTTTCCGTTAAATGTTATCGTCGATTTGCTAAGTTTGATGACACGTGACAATTGACGGATATACCGGTTTGGAGTCTTATCCTCCGTTTATCAAAGGTGTACCGGTTTGAAATTTTTTGTAGAATTAACTCAATTTAACGACATCTAACAGAGGATAAATTTCTAACATGTGTACCGATTTGGGATTTTTTACGGTCAAAAAATCAGTTCGGGATAAATTTATCATAAGTATATCGGTTTGAGATTTTTCGTGATATTGATCATATTTATTTCAATCATGGAAAATCAGCAGAAATCGACAATTTTGGGAGATAAAAATTAATCACTCACATGGGGCCAATCACGCTCCAATACGCACAAGCAATCAGGACAAAAAACCGCATATTATGAACGTGGAAGGGGGAGAGAGAGAGAGAGAGAACCAGTGGCAGCCCCGTAATTTAGCGGAAATCCCTGCCTTGTTTCTCGGGATAGATTTGAGGACTGTTGGACATTTGGGGAGGAGCTCTCTCCTGTACAAAAGCCCGGGCCGAGCAAGCGACGACACTTGAGCTCGTTCCCTCTCTCTCTCTCTCTCTCTCTCTCTCTCTCTGATTGCTTCGCTCTGTTTGAGGCTTCTTCGGTGCCGGAGAGCGAGAGCGAGAGGCAGAGAGCTCGGTTCCTCGCGTCAATGGCGGATCTGAAGGCCAAGTTCTTGCAAGTGTACGCGGTCCTGAAATCGGAGCTGCTGGAGGATCCGGCGTTCGAGTTCGCCGACGATTCGCTTCAGTGGGTCGACCGGGTGCGTCTCAAAATCCCAACTTGCCCGAGTTTCCTTTCTGTTGCTTGTCGAGGGTGCGTAATTGGTAAATCTTATAACCGTGTTTGCTTAGTTCTTGTTGTTGCTGATGGTGACCGGATCGTCAGTTACTTTGGTGTGGATCGGTTGCCGTGGTAATGCCGTGCTCTTTTGCGATGCTCGATCCTAGTTTGTCAGACACGAGACTTGTTCTTCGCCTGGATGTGTATTATGGGTAGCATCCGAACTAAAAAAGCGGTGGTGAGAAGGATTTAGATATGAATCCGATTCAGCTGAGCCTCAAGGAGCTGAATTAGTGTTCGCATCTTGAGCTGTGTTGGTGGGGATGGGGGGACTTGGATCTGTGACCCCCACGTTAACTAAAGATGAATGGTTTATCGATAGAAAGATGACGTTTATATGTATAACTTTCGACAATATGAAAGCGGAGGATTGTGTGGTTTTACAGATTGGGTCCTTCAACTGATTTAATGAGCTAAAGGCTGAACTAATCAGCGGAAACTATGCCCTTTTTTTAAAGCTGTGCTGTTTCTGGCATCGTTTCATTTCTGCAAGAGTATGTCTGACTTCTTCCTTGTGTCTTCAATCTAAAGTTACAAGGATAATTTTACAAGCCATCGTGTTGATCATGTGTCGATATCAGGATAGAAAAAGGTCTCTTGTGCGCAGATGTTCTCATTGCAAGTGCAAATGTAAGGATGTGTTGTTTGTTGATTTTGTGGAGTAGATTAATTCACTACCTTTTACTTATCCAAAATCAAAACTGCTAACTTCCTCTCTCTCGATGAAGTGTTATATTAGGCAATATATGTACATTTCTAATAACTTGCTATAGGTTTTCAGTCAGGGATCTTAGGAACATATTGGTAATGTAACCATGCTTTGTCACCCAACTCAAACCCATTTAAGAGGATCTAATCTCATGTATGGTTTTTATAGAAAGTATTTGATGAAGCTTCATGTACTTGAATTTTCTCACTCATCATGGTGCAATAGATTCAGATACAAGCATTCTGGTAAATTGTGTCCAATTTTAAAAATTTAATCAGGTGCATCGCCATGTTGCTTCTCTGGCAGTTTGCAACAACCCAGGCACCCTCCTATTCAAACCTTGTCATGAACTAAGCAAACGGATGTGTATGATTATCTTCTGATCTGGAACCTGGATAGCTATTTTTTTTTTTCCCTTTTTCGGGCTATTAGAATGTCTTGTTAATTTCAAAGAAGAAGCTCATAATAATGTGCTGACTAAAGGTCCAACCACAAATATTTGTGCAAATAATTTCTTTCTTTCTATTTCACTCTATAAGATTGGATTGAGATCATGTTATTTGCCTTTCTTTTCCCAACTTAAGTTTTTCTTTCTGTGCTTGTCATTTCAGATGCTGGACTACAACGTGCCTGGAGGTGAGCAAATATCATTCACTGTTTGACTGCAATGATATTTATCATCGGTCAAATATTTTCTAGTACTGGCTTCATGGATTGTGTTGGTGTCCAGAATATCCTGTTGACGGGGATTTTTTTCTGACATGTAACTGGTTTCTTTCAGGTAAATTGAACAGGGGCCTCTCTGTAATTGATAGCTACAAATTGTTAAAAGAAGGGAAGGAATTGACTGAGGAAGAAATTTTTCTCGCAAGTGCTCTGGGTTGGTGTATTGAATGGGTATGGCCATAGTAATTTTTTTTTTTTTTTTTGCATTCCGATTCTATACATCCTTCCAAGTTGTTCCAGTTTCACAGCACCTAGCACAGGCACCATATTCATGATTTGTCCACAAGGTCTATTGACTGCCTAGTAAAACTCCAATTTGATATCTCTGTGATTATCATGTACAGCTTCAGGCATACTTTCTTGTTCTTGATGACATCATGGACAGCTCTCATACCCGACGTGGACAACCTTGCTGGTTTAGATTGCCCAAGGTTGGTCTTAACAGATTTCCTGGACTGAACATTATGGTTACCGCTGTAGATAATGCAGTTAACTTGTTAGGAAATTTACTGTAGGTTGGATTGATCGCAGTAAATGACGGGGTTCTACTGCGCAATCATATTCCTCGAATCCTTAAGAATCACTTCCGTGGGAAGCCTTACTACGTAGATCTGCTGGATTTGTTCAATGAGGTACCATTTTACTCCTTCAGTTACGTTGGATGAGATACTTGGATAGCAGAGATTTGGTAAACTCATCTGTGATTTTTATTTTTATAACCAGGTGGAGTTTCAGACAGCATCAGGCCAAATGATAGACCTGATTACCACTCTCCAGGGAGAAAAGGATTTATCTAAATACACATTATCACTGTGAGTGAACCATTTTTCAATAATTCAAACACATCGAGAAGATAATGGAGCTGTTTTCTTCACGGAAGAAAAAAATCTGATAATGTAGGGAATTTGGCATTTCTTTTCCAAGATTAATATAGCATTTAAATTGTTTGACTGGAGATAAATAGAGGGTCTGTTCAAGATGCTTCTGTTTTTCTGGCCTATAATCAAGAACTCATGGATAGGATGAACATCCAATGATGCCTTTGGATTTATAATTAGTGGACTAAACCTATGTACTGCATGCTGTAGGCTCATCCTTCTCTGATACACACGGTTTAAGATGATATTTACTCGGGAATGTCTCTCTAATATTACAAAATGCATGTTCTTCTCTCTTTTTTCTCTTTAATTTCTTCTCTGCAGCCCTTCACCATCCGTGCAGTCTTTGCTTTGTTGTTTCTTTTCTGATGTATATATTTTTGTGTTGTGCAGCCATCGGCGTATTGTTCAGTACAAGACTGCCTATTATTCATTCTATCTTCCAGTGAGTAAAAAAGCCTTCTTACGGTTGATTTCTTATGGCCTTGGCTATGTTTTCTGTCTGATACTTTAAGCAAGCATTGAACATTGATGTGTTGCCCTGATGGCCAGATTTTTCTTTTCCTTAAACTGCCCTGTTTGAGTTTTTTCTTATTTGGGGACATCTTGTCTCTCGAGTCTTCTTTGTTAAATCACCTTTTGTTCCTGCCAAATTCCTTAGGTTGCCTGTGCATTGCTGATGGCTGGTGAGGACTTGGAGAAGCATGTTGATGTAAAGCACGTTCTTGTTGAGATGGGGACTTACTTCCAAGTCCAGGTAATTTCTTTTTAATATGCTTAAAAATTTCCATTCACCCTTCTCAGTAAAGGTAGATCGTGAGGGCAAGTCAGAAGAGGAGAGCACTCATCTTGAGGTGGGCTTACTGGAACCCTACAATAAGTCTGTTGGAATTGGCTCTGTATCTATGCTATACGGACTCGAATTGTGGACCTTCTAGTTAAAACGGAGAAGAAGCAATGACGGTATCTAGAGAATAAGCATCGGCAGATTACCATTTAAAACATAAAATTTCTCCGCTTATTCCTTCTAGTCTATCCCGTAGAGGTATCCAAATTGGATCGGTGATCGATTTCTAGGTTTCGTCATAAACCTAATTGGTTACTTCCTTCCTTTCGGGAAGGGAAGATTAGGAAAATCCTATTGATTGCAGCTTTCTCTAGGAAACTTTTCTTTATCTAAATGGGATTGCTTATAAAAGTGGTATGTATAACATTGAAGCTCCTCCTTTTCATGATAAATAATCCACTTGCCCTGAAATGACCGACATCCGTTACGGTTGTTGTTCGATTCAAAAAATCTCCGTGATGTGGATCTAGAGGAAGTTCTTGAGTTAGCTTCTTCTGTCGGTGAAACATGTGATGGAACCACGATCGGAACTCTACAATTGCAGTCTGTTTTTCTGACTCTTGTATGATTAAATTACCTCTCCAACGGGGTGCTAGGTAGTCTTTTAACAAATGTTCTTTCTATTCAAAGTATCGTGTCTTTATTGATGATTATTATTTTTGCTATTGTAGGATGATTATTTGGATTGCTTCGGTAATCCCGAGACTATTGGTAAGGTGAGTTCCATAGTTACGGGTATCTGATCTCTCATGATGCAAATGGATTAAGGTTGTTTCTCATTCTTTTGTTCATGGGTTTACCATTTACTTCTCTGGTTACAGATCGGAACGGACATAGAAGATTTTAAGTGCTCATGGCTGGTTGTTAAAGCGCTCGAAATCTGCAACGGGGAGCAGAAGAAAGTGTTGGAAGTAAGATCAGAGATCCAACTTATTTGATTTTTTCTTTTCAGCCTGCAAACTTTTCTCTTATTGTTGTTCGATGATGAACAGGAGAACTATGGGAAACCAGATCCATCAAATGTCGCGAAAGTAAAAGCCCTCTACCACGAGATCAATCTTCAGGTTTTCTTCTTATTTACTTTTTTTCATTTTAATTGGTATAACAAGCATGGACCAACTCATTGCTGTCATATGAGAAACTGTCAGCCTTTTCTCTTTCCTATGCTTCTCTGATATTTGTGCAAAGATATGCCTTACTGTATCTGTGTGATCTCCTTCCTGTTCTCTTAATTCTTTCGGAACTTCTCTTTGATTTCTTTCTACTCCTACCTGCCATGCCAATTCAATAGGGGGTCTTCGCGGAGTATGAGAGCAAAAGTTATGAAAAGCTGACGACCGCCATTGAAGCACATCCGAGCAAAGCAGTGCAAGCAGTGCTCAAGTCTTTCTTGGGTAAAATCTACAAGAGGCAGAAATAGAGAAATCCTTTTCAGGCTATCAAATATAAGTCTGACGTTGCTAGCATTCTCCTACTCCAAGTCGACTGGGAATTTTAGTTTGTGTTATTGTAATTGTGAGAAGACACGTCTTCCTGTATCCCATTCTTGTAACACTTTCACGATGATGAACCTTTGGCATTTAAATAAAAATCCTGAGTTTTGATTGTAATTGTTGCTCGCAAGCGAACATGGAATTTGAGCCTTGGATGTTATGACTCTCTTTGGCAGTTACAAAGGAAGATATTGAGAGTCCAAGACATAGTCGTAAGTACAAAAAAGCTGTACATTTATAGGCCTTTGTCATACCCAAGAGCAGGCCAAGGGCAGCGATGTCGATCTCGAACGAAACCAGAAACCTTCAGCACGCTCGGAGTCTCGACTCGGTAAATCTTCCCTCCTCTCCGGCACCGAATTTCGGACATTCCGGGATCTTGCAAAGGGTTTTCTTATTGCATGAATCAGCCGAACATGCTTCAAAAAGTTGAAACCAAAAGACAGATTGTTCGTCTGGCTTTGGATGATCAGGCAAAGGGAAAAGCAAACGACTAACTTTCCGAATCGACAGGCAAGAAAAGAGGGGGAAAGAGAAGCGGAACCCAACTTTTTTAATTACTAAAGGTGCTGCCTTTCCAATGGAAAAGTGAGCATCAATCTGCATCAACGTCTTAGGCTTGAACTCAATTATTCCATCGCTTAATTACTCTACACGGACAGTGACGCCTAACGACCTCGACTTGCATTAGCATGACTGGCCCGGCAACGTCGTATGATAGATCATCTACCTCGAACTCGTCATTTAAAATGGTTATCGTTTCTTTCTGTCGTTTTGTTATGAGGCCATAACTTTCCACGTGCATTGATCATTACTAGCAATTTCTCCTGGATTTATCGGTCTTAAGTAGGACAACGGTATACTTTGATATTATTGGTTACTCTGTCTCGTCCTCTTTGAAAAAGTTAATTCGATGGATGGGATCTTTACCGATTAGCCAATTTCTATAAGCTAGAGTAGATCCGACCCCGTGCATTTGTAACGGTCGCAACGGTATGTTTTCCGGAGTCCCTAAGCTTGAAGATTGGTGATCATCTCATAGTCACCCACATTAGAGGGAAGCATCCGATTTCCATTCTATCAAAAGTACGCTTATCCAAATTTATTGTCATATCATATTGCTTTGAGTTTTGAGAAAGTATTAATATTATGAAAAATTCCAAATTGATACACATGTGATAAATTTATTTAAAAATTAATTTTTTGACTATACAAACTTGTATACTTGTGATCAATATACTCTCCGTTAGTTTTCCTTAAATTGGATTAATATCACGAAATCTCTCAAACTGTTATACTTGTGACAGATAGAGAGTATAAATCTTACACTAATGCATCTTATAATTGTCACGTATCATACAATTTAACAATTTGATGCTAGAATTTAACGAACCGTTGTAATGACTTTTCGCCATATCAGCTTCCTCGAGAAAAGGGCCTGAGGCAGATGATGATGGGAAGGTTCCGAGCAACTTGGGACAACCGTTGTAATGACTTTTTATCACAAAGTGGGGTTGCCTTCCATTCCATTATGAATCATGTCTCCACTTGATGGCGGTGGTCCTCATCTGTCCTGTCCTGTGGTTGGATCCCGTGGCGTATGTTATGCTTCTGTTGACTTGACTCAAAAAGATAAGAAGCCCTTGAGAGCCCATATTCCATTTCCAGAGTTCTGTTGACTTGGCCAATGCGCTGTTGGTTTGATTTCTACTCTTTGATTTTATTTTCCAAAGCACTTTGCAGCTCTCTAAATTTTGCCATTTTCGCATCGAGTATATATCATAATCGTGCTCCCGTAGTTCGTGCCGATCGGCATTGTGGCTCGGGGCAATTGGTACTAAGCAAAAGCCAAAATGCGGAACGACAGCGAAAACTCGCTATCCGGATGAAGCATTTCATGTCATGTACGTATTCCAATTTCCTTTTCACTGCATTATTCGCGTTTTGCCTTGTGTCATGAGTCTCGTGACTAAGATAAGGACTTTCGTGGTCACGGATAGCTTGTGTGGTGTATGGAGTTGTGGAACTAATGGCTTGTCTTTTTTTTTACATAAATCATTCTCAAGAGCGTAGTGCTAGAATATATATTTGTATGGGCTTTATTAGTTGTTATTGTAATTATTAATTGGTCTAATAAAGAAAAGATATACAGTTTCCTATTTAGTCTAATATAGAGCTGGATAGTGTGGGCTGAGATAAGCCTCATCTATAATAAGGGGATAGGTTCAAATATCTATAAATAGAGCTCAAATTCCTCATCTAAACCTTAATGTCCACATACCTCACTTAAAGAGTTGTCGGAAGCGATGCCCGAAGGGTTGTCTCATTGAAGCCAGTGCATAAAGGGGGTTCACAGAAGAGAAGCTCTTGAGCATCGAATCATTGCAAATTTCGCATCAAGAATGATGGATTCGAAATAAGGTGCGTCAATTTTTCTACTTTATGAAACCGTGATTCGCATATCTAAACATGATGATTTTGAGTTGTTACATAAGGATTTTAATCGCAGCTTAGATGTGGTATCAAAGCCAACGCGTATTACATCTCAAATCATGTTCTTGGTGTTTTTTGAAATTTTATTTTCGACAAAAGTAAAAAATAATTATATATTCTGAAAGTACTCGTCGAGATAAGCAAAACCATGTCAAGATCGACGCCGTAGGAGGCCGGACATGCCGCCACGTGCGGCCACGCTCCAGCAGCTCCCCCATGCGCTCGACCCAACCCCGCACGTGAGCGGCACATCCAGGGCTAACATCATATGACGTCACATCAGCCCAAGTGACTCGACCCGTGACCCTTGACTCGAATTGGTTGACTGTTGACTTGGTTTGATCGAGTTCGCATGACCTAGTTCGCCGGTTCGGTCAAGGGGAGCGGTTGGACCAAGATAAACCGGTCCGATTGATTTTCAGCACTAGCAGAGACCGAACATGTGTGCAGCACGTGTCAACGTGTGGGGGCCACGCGCAGAGAGAGGTATGCGTGAGGGGGCATGAGTGATCCTTTCGAGGTATTTCAGGAACTGGCGTGGTCGTATGCTTATGTTGTACCGGGTGGTATATTTATTTTACATGTTTGATGCTTTTATGGAATGAAAATACATATGGAACCCCAAATATGTGTACTGTTTGGGGGTATTTATATATATTTCTCTATGGTTTCATGAAACACAAGTGTAAGCTTACATATAAGTACCACATACAAGTATGTGGAGTATAATTTATTAATTACATGTATATGATTTAACATGTATTGTTGAGTGTATTAATGTGGATTAGCATAGCATGTAATTTTTTGTGGATAACTGCCCATAATTTCTAAAATTACATACATACGATAAATGTGAAATATAAAGTTTATATCTCAATTTCAGAAAAATTCAATTGGGTTATGACCGCCAAAGTGGCACACTTGGTAACGGTTTATAAAGTATTGGAATGTCTCCTGTTTTAATGCATGTTATACTTTCAAAGGACGTAATTGCGTAACATTGTATGGAGGGTTGCACATATGGATGAGAATTGACTAGTCCAAGTGTTTTCATACACCAAAAGGTGGTGATTAACGAAGATTAAAATAAATTCTTATAGCCGTTGTAATGTAGAGAGTATACAACTACATATTATATTTTTTGCTCAAAGGTGATTATGTGATGATGTATGTAACTCTCAAGATAAATTTTCGCATTATGCTAATTATAAACATTGATTATTTTTCAGTCACCTTTTCTATGAACGACAACTCCAAACCTATTGAGATTGTTACTG
Organism: Rhodamnia argentea; assembly: GCF_020921035.1. Taxonomy (NCBI): domain Eukaryota; kingdom Viridiplantae; phylum Streptophyta; class Magnoliopsida; order Myrtales; family Myrtaceae; genus Rhodamnia; species Rhodamnia argentea. Next base: position 3,233,330 of record NC_063152.1, on the reverse strand, counting down.
GTTCTAATTTTAAGAAGTAGAGGGAGGATTTTCTGTTTGGTATGGAACTAGCGGATGTTCATATTGCTCTTAATGAGGATAAATTGACAGCTCTCACTTAGGCTAGTATAGAAGCCCAGAAAGCACACTATGCTGTTTAGGAACAGAGCAATAAGATTTGCTTACTGTCTATTAAGCGATCTATATAGGAACATCTTAGAAGTGATTTCGCAGCTGATATCACCGCTAAGCGGATGATGGAGGCCTTGGTGGCAAGGAATCATGACTCTCCTAATACTGAAGTTGGGACACATCCGTCGGGGTTATTCAACTTGAAGTATGATGGTTCTACTGGAGTTAGGGATTATGTCCTAAGGATGATGAACTTGCAAACAAAGCTCATGGCGCTTGATGTTAATATCCTTGATGCTTGTATTGTGTATCTTACACTTAACTCTCTTTCGCCTGAATTTGGAATTATCCAAACACAATATAATATCGACGATCGGACATTGACCATCAATGACTTGATTGCAAGGGTGGTGTCAGAGGAGATGAAGTCGAAGAAAGGTAAAGTGCATATTGCTATGTGTATTGCTTCTAGTTCTGGTGTTAAGAAGGGTAAGGCGCACAAAAATCGTACTTATAAAGTAACTCACTCATCCGTTGGTTCGTCTAACAACTTGAGTCCAAAGAAACAACCTTTAAAAAGGACAGCAACGTAGGCAATGATGATCTCTATTTCTTCTATAAGAAGGGAGGACACATAAAGAAAGATTGTGCTAAATATAAAAATTGATTGTCTAAGCGTGAGCCTAAAGGTAATGATTCTTTGGCATTGGTTTGTGAATCTAATATATCAGAAGCTCCATCTTGTTCGTGATGGCTAGATAGCGGTGCAACTAATCATATGCGTTTACCATACATGGATTCATAAATTAGAGGAAGCCAAATAAGGAAGAATCAAAACTCACCGTAGGAACAACAATAAAGCTAACGTCTAGTTTGTGAGAAATGTCATTACAATTCTAGATTTCAGTTTTAATTTGATGTTAAGAAAATACATTTTATGTACCTTGTTTTAGACGGAATTTAATTTCCATATCAAGTTTGGATATATGTGGATACTCTTTTGAGATTTCAAACAATGCAATTTCTATTACTTTTAATTCAAATAAAGTTGGGTATTACATTATGTCCAATGGATTGTACAGATTATGTTTATCTCCCAACAAAATATATATCGCTTATACAGTTGAAAAAGTTATTTCCAAAAAGACCTCGATCTTAGGAACAATCTTACGCATTATGGCATAAGTGTCTTGGTTACATCTCTAAAAAAAGAGTGGAATGACTGATAAAGGTAGACATTCTACCCACTCTTAAAAGTGAACTAGATACATGCGAAGACTACTATAGAGGTAAGATGACTAAAATGAAGAAGAAAACTGCAGTCCATAGTTCTTACTTGTTAGAGATCATCCATACAAATATAAGTGGACCTTATACAGCTACGTTGTGTAGATTTTTTTTTTATTTCATTACAATTATTGATGATTATTCTCGATATGATTATATGTATTTGATTAAGGAAAAGTCTGAATCTCTTAATAAGTTCAAGATTTTCAGGACTCAAGTCGAGAAATAGCTAGGAAAAATTATAAAATTGTTAGATTTGACCGCGGTGGTGAGTATTATGGTTGACATGGCGATATTGGATAGCTTAAAGGGTCATTCGCCAAGTACTTAGAGAATTATGGGATTGTAGGTCGGTTTACTATGCTCGGTAGTTACGAACAGAACGGTGTAGCCGAAAGGCGTAATCTATAGGTGGCCGGTTCCACGGAACTGCCGGTTCCGGTTCAGAAATTGGCGGTTCCGGTTCCTAAAAAAGGTGGAACCGGCGGTTCGGGGCCGGTTCTGGTTTCGGTTTGGAACCATCGGTTCCAAGGCCCAATTGCTCTTTTCACCCGGCCTCTTTCCTTTTTAAAAAAAAAAAAAAAAAAATCGGGTTCGAACCCGCCCGAACCCAGCGGTTCCGGGCCCATGGGTCCATTTGGCCACCTAGCGTAATCGTACTCTTATGGATATGGTGAAGAGTATGGTTAGCAGAATTAATTTACTTGATTTTTTGTGAGATGAAGTTTTGAAAACGATGCTTTATATTCTAAATCGTGTTCCTACGAAATCTGCGCCACTTACTTTTTTGAATTATGGACTGGACGACCTAGCTTAAATCATCCGAAGGTTCAAGGATGCCCCGCAAAAGTAAAATTATATAATCTAACTTTGAGCAAGTTGGATTCCAAAATCACTCGATGTTATTTCGTGTCTTATAGAGATTATTCAAACGGATATCGATTTTATAATCCTAACAGAGGTATAAGAATTGTGGATTCACATATAGTGAAGTTTTTGGAGCTTGATGTAGCTGAAAAAGGTGATTGTCACGATCTATTGAGGATAACAGTGCGGTGGGTACTTCTATATTGTTTTCTCTACCTATACAGGCAATTGTGGATGTCCCTATACTACAGATCGAACCCGTTGAGGTTCGGGAACCGATTATTGAAGCAGTTCCTAATGAAGTTTCTCAAGAACGGAATGAGGTTGGAGATGCTTCTCTAAGGAGATCCGTTAGGCAGAGACAATCAGCTATACCACCAAACTATATAGTCTATCTAGGAGAGCAAGATTATAATATCGACTTTGTTGTTGATCCGCTAACTTATACGGAAGCAGTTTCTTATTCTCAATCTGATTTACAGTTAGATGCGATGAAAGATGAGATATTGTCTATGAAACATAATGATATTTGGGAGCTTGTTGAATTGCCTAAAGGTTATAAATTTGTTGATTGTAAATGAGTGTTTAAGAACAAGAGGGACTTTAAAGAAAAGATTGAGAAATTAAAGCTAGACTGGTAGCTCAAGGATTCACTTAGAGGAAAGGAGTAGACTATGAAAGAACTTTTTCTCCGGCTTCTTCTAAAGTCTCTTTTAGAGTAGTCATGGTTTTAGTAGATCATTTTGATATGGAACTTCACTAGATAGATGTTAAAACCACTTTTCTAAATGAAGATATTGATGAACAGTTTTATATGGCACAACCCGAAGGTTTTGCAGTAGATGATACAAATGATCAGGTTTGTAGATTGAAAAAGTCTATCTATGATTTGAAATAAGTTTCTAGATAATGGTACTTAAAATTTCATAGTGATGTTATTTATTTTGGGTGTATTGAGAACAAGCTAGATCGGTATATATATATATTGTAAGATCGGTTGGAGGAAATTTATTTTTCTCGTTCCTTATGTTGACGATATCATGTTTTTTTAGAAATGATATTGAATTACTGCATGAGACAAAGCGAATGTTGTCATAGAACTTTGACATAAAGGTTATAGGTGAGGCATCTTTTGTTCTTGGCATTGAGATTCATAAGGATTGTTCTCCTCGCATATTGGGATTATCTCAAAACGTGTATATTGATCATATTTTGGAGAAATTCAATATGCAACAATGCAAACCAGGAATTCCTCCTATTTGCAAAGGTGATAAAAGAGTCTTTCACAATGTTCTCATTCAGATATTGAGAAAGCATAAATAAAGAATGTACCTTATGCTAGCGCACTTGATAACATCATATATGCTCAAGTTTATACTAGGCCAAACATTGCTTTTGCAACAGGACTTTTAGGCAGATATTAGTCAAATTCAAGACACGATCACTAGGTTGCTACTAAGAAGGTTTTGAGGTACTTAAAAAGGACTAAAGACTGTATGCTGATTTATAGATATGTTCAAAACCTATAGTTAGTAGGGTATTCAGATTTAGATTATGTTGGTTGTCGGGATGACAAGCGATCAACAACATGATATATTTTCATGTTGGCGGGTTGTGCAATATAATGGAAAAGTGAGAAATAGAAAACAGTAGGCAAAAGGACATCTGAATGTCAATATTTGTGTACGGTGCTCACTTTAATGCAAATATTTTTTTGGATCACTTAAATGTCAAATCGAAGAAAAAAATCACTTGAGTGCCAATTTCGACAAAAATGATCATTTGAGTGACAATTCCGGCCAAGCAGTACACATGGCATTTTTCATTAATTTCTTAATACTATGTGGATTTTTTTTTAAAAAGTCAATCCACGTGAACTTTTAAAGTAAAAATTAAGTAGAAAATAACTTAAAAAATAAAAAAATAGCATCTGCGGTTGCAATGGCGAGGGCCGTGAGCCCTTGCCTCCATCACTTTGCCCGCCAACGATGTGTGGGAGAGTTTCCAAGGGGGTTGCCGAGCCTGGAATCACCCGGCGACGACCATGCCAACCTGTGGTTAGGCAATTTCGGCATCACCCGGCTACGATGAGGCTCGACCTCACCGTGGGTCCGCGAGGCCGCGGCGGGGGTGGGAACTCCTCCACCCATGGCTGGCCGGCGATGGTGGGTTGCATCTTTAATTTTTTTTTTGTTTATTTTTAGTTTTTTAGTTTATTTTTAAATTTTTTTAATATTACGTGGATTTTTTTTATTGTCTTTTAATTTTTTTTGTTGACTAGGATCGTCCGATAGGCCAAGTAGATGCCACGTATGCTTTTCGGCGATGGTCACCAGAGTTGGCGCCGAAATGACCTTTTTAAAAAGAAATTGACACTAAAGTGATAAAAAAAATTATTATTAAAGTGAGCGTCATATATAAATATTGACACTCCAAGTGTCCTTTTGCCGAAAACGGTATCATCATCTACCATGCAAGCAGAGTTGATAGCATGTTTTTCGGCTGCTACTCAAGCCATTTGGTTTTGGAATCTCATTATGGAGTTGACCGTATTTGAGTTTGTCGATAGGTCCATATAGTTTATATTGTTACAATAATTCTGCAGTGTTGTTCATTAACAACAACGGAGGTTTCAAGGGGTCTAAGCATATGAAGGAATCGGTATAGAATGGTGACGCAGAAGTAGAACATATTTCTACAAATGATATGATTGCTGATCCATTGACTAAAGGTCTATTTCCTTGTGTGTTTGAACGATATGTCATTAACATGGGCTTTGAAGCGTCGTGGGATGCCATTGTTTAGTGAGAGCTCTTTAGTTTTTGTTCTAATAAAGTTTACATATGTATTTTATTACTTTTAGTAACAGTTTTGATATGTATTGACTCTTTTACATTTAATGAAGTGTTTATGAACGTGTTATTTTGATACTGAATACATATCTATTAAAAATCTCAAGGTATAGTGTAAACCTTGAGTGATGGCTGGGGCATTTTTTTTTTAGCCATATACATGTTTTGTTACACATAAAGTACAGTTAACTATAAATGTACGATATATGTGGGTTCATTGGAACCATAAGGATATTCTCTTGTGGCACATCGGGTTTCGTAACACTTAAAGTAAGAGAATTGTGATTGACAACGAGGATAACATATAAGGTTTCTCTATTATTTGAGATGTTATCCATTTGCCACACTATCATATTAAATCCATATCGGTAAAGTTAAGAGTATTTGTAACCATGGATGACTCTGTGTCTTTTGATGCTGTTACTACTATGATTCGGTGCTAAAAATTGTATGGGTTCGGATTAACTATCAGCAATTATCTCTAGACCAATATAAATAAGAGTATTTATAGTACAATTTCAACTAATATAGCCCAAGTGGGAGAATAATAGAATATATATTTATATGGGCTTTATTAATTATTATTGTAATTATTAATTGGTCTAATAAAGAAAAGATATATAGTTTCCTATTTAGTCTAATATGAAGCTTGATAGTGTGGATCGAGATAAACCTTATCTATCATAAGGAGATAGGTTCAAATCTCTAAATAAAGCTCAAATCTCTCATTTAAACCCTAATGTCCACATATCTCACGTAAAGAGTCGTCGGAAGCTATACGTGTGGGGCCGTCTAATTGAAGCCACTCATAAAGGGGTTCATAGAGGAGAAACTCTTGAGTATCGGATTATCGCAAATTTCGCATAAAAAACGATGAATCCGAAACAAGGTGCATCAATTCTTCTACTTTATGAATTGTGATTCGCATAACTAAACGTGATGATTTTGGGTCGCTGCATAAGGTTTTAATCGCAACTTTCACGTAGTAGCAAATCACATTATTATAGGATAAGTGCACCGAAAGTCCTAAAACTGTCACGAAAGTATAATTAAATTCTTAAACTTTTAGAGAATGTAAACAAGTCCTAAAACTTATTACAAAAGTGTAATTGAATCAAGTTTTAAAAATTGTCAAGTTGGTGCAATTAACCATTTCCATTAATTCCGTCTAACTTGATAGACATCAAGTCCTTTTATCAACTCCATCCAGCTTGACAAACAAAAAATGCTAACAAGTTTTACGACTTGATTGCACTTTTTGAAAATTTTAAGACTTGATTATACTTTAGTGATAAGTTTTTAGGACTTAATTACACCTTTTGAAAGTCTTAAAAATCGTACTTTCGCAACAAATCCTAAGTGTTCTCGCACACTTACCCTTATTTACTGATTGCAATTCTTGTTTAGCTTGGATGTCTAGTACCTCAAGTTACCATATGAGCATAGTATTTGATCTAAAGTTTCAATGACCTTATCAAGAGCACCTCCCAGTCAGTTTTTAGGCAGGTGCCACAATCCCCACTTCACGGATCTTCGAGAAAGATATGCATAGCATTCTTTGCATCTTTCTAAATTGACCTCCACAAAACCAAATCCAATCACGACTTGAATGGGTTGTGTCCAGTGCGAATGACTCTTGAAAAGTTACCTTGTTCATTGGGTTCATGCTTGATCAACACAAATCAAAATAAAAAAAAAATTACCAAAAAAATCCTAAACTTATTATAATTGTACTAATTCAGCCCTAAAGTTATTTTTGCTAATCGAGTCCTAAACCTCGACAGATGTGGATAATTTTTAATAATATTTTTCATTTTATTATTTTTTATATTTTTTCTTCTCTTCCTACTTGTGGCCAACGAAGGTCGGCGAGCTTGCCGATCACGGGGAGAGGGCAACCTCGCCATGGCCTTGCTAGGGCCTCATCGGCTTAGGGCGAAGTTGGCCATAGCCTTGCCCGCGGTTGGCTAGGCCGCCTTCGTTCGCGGTTGGCGAGGCTCGCTGGGGCCGCGAAGCCCTTGTTGGCTACACTAAAATGGAAAAAGAAAAGAAAAGTAAGAGAGAGAAAAAGGAAAAGTAAAAGAAAGAATATTAAAATATTATCAAAAAAATTGTTCGCGTCGGCGTTGGTAGTCAAATTGGATTGATTTGGCACGACTCCAAAAAGTTTAGGAATTAACTAGCAATAAAAAACGGTTTATGACTGAATTGACACAATTGCAATAAATTTATGACTTTTTCGGGGTAATTTTCACAATTGAAATGCGTTAAAACTCAAAAAAATTAGTGGCACTCCAAGTGCACTTCCATTTTCACGGTAGGAATAGGCGCTCAAACAAAACGAAATAGAGAGTAAATGTGAGAAAGAGAAAATGGCTATATTCAGTAAATGATTCCGCTATGATTATCACTTCTCACTTCTCTGTTACGGCTCCCAATTATAATAGAAAGAGATTATATGCAACAGTAACTCTTCATTAATTTAAACCAAACTATCAATAAAATACGGTTAAAACTATAAAAAATGCCCTCCTGTGTCTGGAGGCGCTACCCTTGCAATCTCTGTCGGGTAGCCTCCCGAATCGAGAAATGGAAACCCCATGCATTTTTATGAATGAGGTGTGTGAATCACGCTCCAAAATTTTAAATTAAGTGGATGATGGTCAAACGTCAGAAAGGGGAGGGTGTCTTCCTACAGTGTGTGTGAATGAACGTGGCCAATAATGGTGAGCTACTTATTTTATCTGTTATTTTTATCTTCAGCTGTCTTAAAAAACCAGTTTAACAAAAGTCAAAAAGTCCACCAAATCACGCGCAGTTTCGAATTGAAAACGAAACGTGGGGCAGGAGGATTGAAAAGTCTCCTCTCCCCCCCCCAAACAACCCTCTTCCTTTTGCTTCCCGAGTCCAAACTCCCATTTTTCCGTTTCTGGGTATCCTCATTATTGAATTCCTCCTTGATTTGTCTGCTCCCGCAACTCGAATTCTTGAATTCATTTGTTTATTTCCATTTGGGTTTCTTGCTGCAGCCAAATTGTCTGTGATCTCCCATTTTCTTGGTGATCTCTCCCGCGTCTTCTCTCTTTTTCTCGCCCTGTGAATCTGTGTGATGGTTTTTGTGGGTGAATTGAGCCGTCTCTGACCATGTCTCGGTTCTGCAGCATTGCGTGTTAATCGTCGGCGTCCATTTTGGGTCGGTTTTCTTCTGAGGTTGCTGTCCCTTTCTTGAGCTCGTTCCGGTGATGTAAAGTTGTTGTCATTTCCATGACTCAATCCCGTGTAACTTACGTGGGTCTTCGCCATTTGTTGACTTGATTATTTCTGGTGGATCACTCGTTCGTATCGAGTATTTGGGTAGAGAAAAGTTTCCCTTTTTTCCTTCTTGGTTCTTTCTGAGTGTCGAGGGAGCTTGCTGGTTTGGGTCCGGAACAATTCGGGGTCACGAGTAAAATTCGTGTTGGATATCAGCTATGAAGCTCTATGCGCGGGTGATTGAAGCTAGGAACATACCGGCGATGGATCTGAACGGGTTCAGTGATCCGTACGTTCGGCTTCAGCTAGGAAGGCACAGGTTCAGGACAAAAGTAGTGAAGAAGAGCTTGAACCCAAGCTGGGGAGAGGAATTTAGCTTCAAGGTTGAGGATTTGCAGGATGAGCTTGTGCTCACTGTTCTGGATGAGGACAAGTACTTCAATGACGATTTCATCGGGCAACTGAAGATCCCGGTTTCACGTGTTTTCGATGCTGATAATGGCTCTCTTGGCACCGCTTGGTATAATTTGCAGCCGAAGAATAAGAAGTCCAAGAATAAGGAATGCGGTACGTATCATTGAGTTTCACTAGAATGTTTGATGTTGATTGTAGCTTATTTGATGGGATCTGCCCCATAGTTAATGGTCGGAGCTTGGCATTTTGGGCCTCTTGTGAAGAGACACTACCTCTTTGATCATCAGTTCAGATGTTAATCGTGGCACTTTTTGAATATGCTCAATATATGTTGCTGTCTATGGGTTAGGTGAGTGAACATTATCAGGTTCTAATTAGAGTTTAAGTTGTGCGGTTCCTATCAAGCCTTAGAGATAGTTTACTGCCTAAGGTTGGCTGTCACTCTGTTATGCATCTTCGTATTTGAGCTTCTGACAAACTTGGTCTAGTTTCTTGACTATATTGGTTATGCCTTGTATTTGGTTATAGACAATGTTATCAAATATGCATAAACTTGTGCCAGTTTGCAATGCTAACTGCACAAAGCCCTTAAAAATCGTAAATTTGCATTGGGATCTGTGTGGGCTTGCTTGTCAGATCGTGAACTTGACATAATTTTTGAACAATTCAACTGATTCTAGTTTGTAGGTTGCCGACAGTGCAAGATATTTTTTGTGGAATAAAAGTAGCCATTGTAATGCTAACACAATATTGACAGATTCCGAGTATCAACTATCAATGAAATCTTGTCCAGGTGCTTTAGCCCATTTTCTCATTCTACAAGCCCAATGAGATCATGATATGATGTGTCAGTTACAATTCTAACTAGCATCTACAAGGTGGCACACCTGTTCTTTCACAACTTAATCATGGAATGAATGCCTTTCTCTCCCTCTCATGTGAAAAGAGTTGCAAGCTTGGCTGAACAAGTATGTCACATTGTTCTTTTTTTCTTCAGTTTGGTTGGCTGATACTTGGCATGCACTTTGCATACCAATTTTCAAATTGTATCAAACTTTAGAGGGCTCATTTTCAGATTGTTTTCTTTAGTGTTAGAGTGTGATGCTTTTGCTTGTCTCAGTGGTAACTTAATATGAATTATTACATGTCTTTGCAAGGTCACTATACCTATAATTGTTCTGCTGGACCTTGAATGACGATCATGGTATTATGAAATTTTTGTTCATTGTGTTCTTGTACAAGTTACGTAAGGATGTTAGAGCTTTTATTTTTTAAGTACCATTTCAAAGATTATGACATCTTACGATTTAAAGATCCAATTTGACGATCTGATTTTAAATCTTACTTAGAAAAGTGATTTAGAAACCATGGTTATAGAAGCATTTGTGGGGATATTTATTGCATGTTTCACTGGACAAAATTTGTAAATTCATCTGAATATTGAGAAAAAGAATTGGGGCTCACCTCTTTGTGTCTCCTCCTTTTCTTCCCTGGCAGGTGAAATACAGCTAGCTATATATTTCTCAGAAAGCAGTGCATTCTCAGAGGTGAATGGCAATGAAGGAGAAGTTGTTCCTGTCTTGAAAAAGCATGCAGACTTAATGGTTGAATCGCCTGCAGGATCCCTTGGTGGCTCACCAACAGCCTCACCCATGCGAGATGAGTTTTCATCCTCGAAGGAAGAGAAGTCCTGTTCTCAGAAAACTCTTGCCGGTCGTCTTGCGCAGATGTTTAACAAGAGTGCAGACACATCGTCAGCTGCCTCGAACAGGAGTACTGACTTGTCGGAACTACCTGAAGCTTCTGGGCCTGAATCTTCTGACAGCCAAGATGATGACCTGTTTTCTTCTGGTTCTTTTGAAGAGGTGATTAAAACAATGGAGTCTAGAGAGCAAGAAGGCGAAACTCCGAGCAATTTACCAGGAGGAGTACTTTTGGACCAGCTATACGTCATTGCACCATCTGACCTGAATAAATCGCTTTTTTCACCTGATTCCTCTTTTCCAAGAGATGTGGCTGATCTTCAAGGAACAACAGAACTGCAACTTGGGCAGTGGAAGTTTGAGAATGGTGGAGAGACCTTGAAGAGGGTAGTTACTTACATTAAGGCAGCAACGAAATTGATCAAGGCTGTCAAAGGCACTGAGGAGCAAATTTACTTGAAGGCTGATGGAAAGGTGTATGCTGTTCTGGCAATTGTAAGCACTCCGGATGTCCCGTATGGGAGTAACTTCAAAACCGAGTTGCTCTATTGCATTACTCCTGGGCCTGAGCTACCATCAGGAGAACAATCCTCACGATTGGTGATATCCTGGCGGATGAATTTTCTGCAGAGTACGATGATGAGAGGTATGATAGAAAATGGAGCTCGACAGGGTCTCAAGGACAGTTTCGAGCAGTATGCTAGCCTGCTTAATCAGACTGTTAAGCCGGTGGATTCAAAGGATATCGGGTCCAACAAGGAACAGATTTTGGCCTCTTTGCAGGTAGAGCCTCAATCAGATTGGAAGCTCGCTGTGCAATACTTTGCCAATTTAACTGTGCTATCAACTTTTGTCATGGGATTGTATGTGCTTGTTCACCTATGTCTTGCCACACCAAGTGCAATTCACGGGCTGGAGTTTGTTGGGCTTGATCTGCCAGATTCTCTTGGTGAAGTCATTGTGTGCGGTATACTGGTTCTCCAAGCTGAGAGAGTCTTGGGGTTGATTTCGCGCTTCATGCAGGCCAGAATGCAAAAAGGTAATAGTTAAAGGTGATTTACTCTTTGTGCCTGTAGCTAAGTGTATGTAGCATCCCCTTCCATGTAACTGCGGTCTTCTAGTTTGTGGTTAATGGAATTCTCAAGTCAAGTATTTGAAATGGTGCCCCAAGATTCATATTGTTACTTTGTTGATCTTCCTGTATCGCTCTATGCTAGCTTTTTGTTTGACTCTTAAAAAGACATGGTTGAGATGATTGCTTATGTATTCTGTTCTAGAAACTGAATGCTTGGTATTCCTTGCTATCAATGAACTCCCGCACGAAATCTAAATTCTCTGTTACCCTTTCAACTCTAGGTACCGATCATGGAGTCAAAGCTCAAGGTGATGGATGGTTGTTAACCGCTGCTTTGATTGAAGGAAGTAGCATAGCGGCTGTTGACTCGAGTGGTTTCTCTGACCCATATGTGGTCTTTACCTGTAATGGCAAGACCAGAACGAGTTCAATAAAGTTTCAGAAAACTGATCCTCTGTGGAATGGTGAATTTCGTGGAATCCCTTGCGTTCACTGAATGAGCATCTTCAGTAGAGCTATTAGCTTCATTGTGCATATTTGCTAAATTACAGATTAATTTTCGTACTTTTTGCTTGACACCAATCTCAATTTCATTAATCTTGCTTTGGCCCTCTGGTGATTGCAGAAATATTCGAATTTGATGCCATGGACGATCCTCCTTCCGTGCTAGATGTGGAGGTTTTCGATTTTGATGGACCTTTTGATGAAGCTACTTCTTTAGGACATGCCGAGATCAATTTTGTGAGGAACAACATATCAGACCTAGCTGATGTGTGGGTTCCTCTTCAAGGAAAGCTAGCTCAGGCATGCCAGTCTAAGCTGCACTTGAGGATCTTCTTAGACAATACAAGAGGTAGCAATGTGGCGAAAGAGTATATATCTAAGATGGAGAAAGAGGTTGGCAAGAAGGTAAATCACTAGTTTTCCTACTTCTCTTGGGACAATCATTATATGGTTCTTATTTGTCTCTGTATCCTATAGTCCGTACTAACAACATAATTATTGTGATTATGAGTGATGCAGATAAATATAAGGTCTCCGCAAACAAATTCCGCTTTTCAGAAGCTTTTTGGTCTTCCACCTGAGGAATTTCTCATCAATGATTTCACTTGTCACTTGAAACGCAAAATGCCTCTCCAGGTGCTTGTTAAGCTATTTTACCATTCGATGTTAATACATTCGCACCGACTGTATTTTATATACTGTCCAGTTTCAGCCATTTCAATGCTGTTCGCTCACATAGCCAAAAAGTAAAGAATGAATTATTATCTTGAGAACATTATTGAGGGTTTTAGTCATATTGGTGCTTGCATCTCATCTTTGAGGTTGCTCTTCCACAGGGCCGCCTTTTTTTATCGGCACGGATTATTGGGTTCCACGCAAATCTGTTTGGGCAGAAGACCAAATTCTTTTTCCTCTGGGAGGACATAGAAGATATTCAAATCTTGTCTCCTACTCTTTCGTCAATGGGCAGTCCGATTGTGGTCATGACTCTTCGGCAAGGCAAAGGTATTGAAGCAAGACATGGGGCAAAGACGCAGGATGCGGAAGGCAGGCTGAAGTTCCACTTTCAGTCTTTTGTTTCTTTCAATGTTGCACACAGGTAATCAGTGATTTAATATTCCTTTTGAAGCTTTCTGTGAATGCTTGAAGTTGTTAAGCATTCTTTGGTCTGGTGGTGATCTCTTACCATAAGACCTAGGCGTGATTGTCGGCGGGTTTCTGCTTAATTGCCAGAAAATGGCATAGGAGAATCAGAGAAGGCATTCAGACCAACCCAAAAAAAAAAAAAAAAAAATCAGAGAAGCAATCAAATTATTAGGCTTATGGAAAGACTAAAACATGCGTACTATGTCCAGGACAATCATGGCTCTTTGGAAGGCTAGGTCTTTGAGTCCAGAGCAGAAGGTTCAACTCGTCGAAGAAGAATCTGAAGCTAAAAGCCTCATAACGGAAGAGAGCGGGTCCTTCTTGGGCCTTGAGGATGTTAGCTTGTCTGAAGTCTATTCTTCCGTCCTCCCTGTTCCCGTAAGTTACCCAATCCTTATCAGCTTTTCAAACGTGTGCTAGAAAATGGATTTTAAAACAGTCTTCTTTTGCTGTCAGTTATGGTTATAGCATTACTAGCCCTGGATTTACTAATTAAGATGGGCTTTTTGATCATAAAAGAATGAAAAATTGTCCCATAACTCCTTTGACCATGTCAGACCACCTTCTTCATGGAAGTTTTCGGCGGTGAGGATTTGGAGCGAAAGGTGATGGAGAAGACTGGTTGTCTTAATTATTCTTATACCCCATGGGAGTCGGAGAAGCCAGATGTCTATGAGAGACAAATATATTACAGATTCGATAAGCATATTTCTCGCTATAGAGGGGAGGTCACAAGTACTCAGCAAAAATCTGCTCTTCTGGATAGAGATGGTTGGCTTGTTGAAGAGGTTATGACTCTCCATGCGGTCCCACTTGGTGACTATTTCAATGTATCAATTCTACCTCATATTTCACTATATTTTCCCATTTTCCTTTTGTTTTCTTTTGAATCTGTAAATTATCTAGCTTCCTAAGTATTACTGTGCTTTCAGCTTCACCTCAGGTACCAGATTGAAGATGTGCCTTCACGACCTAAGGAGTGCAACATAAAGGTTTCTTTTGGGGTTGCGTGGCTGAAAAGTACTAGGCATCAGAAGAGGATTACGAAGAACATTCTCTTGAATCTGCAAGATCGCCTGAAGGTAATGTTCGGGGCCATTGAGAAGGAATTCACCTCGAGATAGTATAGAGATCTTTGCAATATCGTGGCGTTATAACCTCTAGCTCAACTGAGACGAGGCTGATACTCCTCTGTGAATCACCTCGTTTGCTTCGGTTCTGTTATCCTGTTAGGCAAGGCATCAGGTATTCCCGAGATGTGAAGGAAACAGCATTGAGGGGTCTATGACACTCCTCTTGACGACAAATTTAGCGTGAGCATTCTTTGAGTCATCCACATGCTTGTGTAGACCATAATTCGTGATAGAAGCGGCAGATAAGGACACTCATGAGCTAGTTGAGACTCACTTTCATCTAGGATTATCCATGACGTCCAAGTGCGAGTTGACGACCGATGGATTCTTCTTTGTGAATGGCAATGACTATGCCTAGATATGCACTTGAAACGTAGTGTTGGCTTTGTACTCATTTGCTTGAGGAGTTTGTAAACTGTGGGGAATCCGAGAAAGCTGCCTCATTTTCCTATTTGAGCAGAAGAAGGAAAATTGAACTGTATATAAAATCCGATTGTATCGTGGGAAGGTGTTACTTGTAGTTGCAATCTTTCAGTGTGGCAGTTGGCTTCGCCGATGGCCAATATGGAGTGCGGTATTGGGTCAACATTTATCGGAGACGTTTGAAACGTTCGGAAGTGTAAGAGCAAAAGGATTTGCATCTCTCTCTATGCATTGGAGCAACATTCTGTCGAGTTCTCTGTCAACCTGTGCATAGTGTGCAAAAAACAGAACAATTTCCATCTGGAACTTGTGACTACAATCGACTTGGTAGTCGCTTTCTTGTTGGTAGACTCCTTGCTCAATCTCACACGACACTTGTTACAGATTCGAGCTCGATAACACATAAAAGGATGCATATCGCCGTCCACCGTTTCGAGTAGGATTGGGCTTGGCTGGCGCGTTCATGTTGCTGATCTTTTGTTCTTTCTTTCCATGCCACTGCAAGTCTAGTTGTGGTTGTTCACACTGGTTTGTGCTCTGTGTATAAGGGAATGGTGAATGATAAAGGTGCATCCCAAACAATTGATTTATTTATGTATTTTTGTAACTTTTGTAGGAAATGGTATAAAACAAAGATGGGTTAAAAATAAATTCCATTTGTGGAAATGTGATTATGAGTTCCAAATTAAACCACCATGGCATAGATCATACACTGTCTCTAGCATCATGATTTTGCCATTTTGGGTTGTATTACTAATGGTGGTCTGTGAGATTTGCTGCTAAAGCTTTAGGCTAAGGTGTGAAGGGAGAGTTGTTCCTCACAAATCCCTCTAGGTCTAGCTCAATTTTGCTTGCCGTTTGATTAAGTGAGGGACATGAGCTTAGAAGTTGTCTAATTTTCTGCTTTTGAGCATGGGTGTTTTTACATATTTATGTCCCATTTGTACTGAGTTGTCTCATCTTTGCACCTATGAGAGAGAGAAGTTGACACAAGACATCACATTTTGGGTGATTGTTTTTTTTTTTTTCACACTTTTGATATTTTGATGACAGAAGACTAATCGTTTTACAAAAAAAAAGGATTTTTGTTGACGGAAAATATCAAGTTCGGATTGAGGAAAATGACTACTTATCCTGGCAAGAAAGAATTCACTTTCCTTAACAAAACAAATAAAAAATAATCATTTTTTTGAAATTGATTTTCATAAAAAAATATTTTCTTTTGTCATGAATTTTTCGACGAAATAAGCACATTCTCTTCTCCTTTCTCTCTCACTCTACAAGTGAAAAGAGTGAGATGGGGCGATGGTGACCTCTTGAGCGCTGTCATAGGACACTTGCTATATAACATTCAACTTAGAATTATAATTACTGCTCGCTTTGCGATGTCAATGGGAGCAAAGTCGGGATTAGACATGGTCAAAATGAACAGGGGCCCGAAACCGGCCCATTGACCGGGTCTACGGCTCTGACCCGATTTTTTTTTTTAAAAGGGAGGAGGCCCGGAGAAAAAGAATCATTGGGTCTAGAAACCGGCGGTTCCGAATCGGAAATGGCCCGGAACCGGCAATTCCAAGGGCCGGTTCCGGTTTCACCTTTTTTAGGAATCGGAACCGCCGGTTCTTGAACTAGAACCGGTGGTTCTACGGAACCGGCCATGTCTAGTCGGGATCATCACACGTCATGGCGTGGCCTAACTTGCGTCGCATACAAACCAAGGCTTCCCAATACCCAAGAGCGATTGAGGATTCGGATCCGATGAACGAGGAGTTCGAATCACTTGGGAGTAAACCCTACGGCATTAGACTAATCTTCTGGTTACATAATTTTTTTTTTCTGCACAATTTTTTCTAATTTATGATTGGCAAAACTGAATAAGTTCAATAATTATGGGATATTCTGAAAATTGAATAAAAACGTAAATATTCCATTTCTGTATTTGGTTATATGGCTTTTTGCCTGCGGTGAGGTCAGCACAGAATTGCAGACGCCGACCAACGCATCCGCCGTTCTCTCGCCAACGGGAGAAGCCACTTCCGAGCTCAGCGCCAGTTGAGAAACCCTAAAGGTCAGCGCGAGTTCCCTTTGCTTCCATCGTCTTCCTTCCTTCTTGACCCCAAGTCGCCGACTTCGATTCGGCTCTCCTCCGGATGATTCTGCTTCGCTCTGTCCCGAATCGGATCCGCTGAAACTGGATTGATGCTCGTTTCTTTCTTTTTCTTTTCTTTTCCGGAGACCCGCCTCCGTTTCCTTGACTGGGTGCGTGGTCCAGTGTCTGTGGAGCACTCGCCGTGAATATTGCAGCTGAATTAGCTATGGGTCTGCCTGCGCTTGTTGATTTAAGCGTGTAAATAGTGGCAAATTTGAAGAAAAAAAGGGTGAAGAATTTGATGAGTTGAATGGTGAAAGAATTGTTGCCTATGTGTTTTAAATGGTTGATTACTGCAAATTCGTAATGCGTCGGCTCGTTATTGTGTTTCTTGGGGGGTAAAATAAGAGTTCCTTCGTACTAATTCATTCCGCATGTTGCTTTTCCGTTTGTTGTTTTGCAGCTGGACAAGGCTTTTGTGGAGGATTCCCTTGTGTTCACGGGAAGCGTAGGGTTTTTGAGGGGAGTGGCTGTGTAGATTTAACTTGGGTGCGTTTTGCTAGGTGAGATGAAGATTTGATAAGGTGCAGTTGTACAATTTGGTGCATCTTATGTAAGTGAAGTTCATACCGAGCGGGAGCTGATCGTATGAAGTGAATAATGTATGGGAGATCGGGTCTGGATCGATTTAAGAAAGCTCAGTCCTTGGAACCATTTTCGGTCACTGCTAATTCTGCTGCCAGTACCGCTAACCATTCCAGCTCAAAAGTGCCTAATCATTCTTCTGTGCAATACACTCAATCTCAAGCCTCCAATAAACTAAACCAGTTTCAGAGCCAATCCCATGTCTCTCAAAGAGCTGTTGCACCGGAGGCTGCGCCATTGGTGGGCCAGCCTCAGCAGGTGACTCAGGTAGGAGGGGGTCAGTCAACTTGGCAGCCACCTGATTGGGCAATTGAGCCACGACCAGGTGTACACTATCTCGAGGTTTTGAAGGATGGTGAGGTTCTTGATAGAATTAATTTGGACAAGCGGAAGCACATCTTTGGGAGGCAGTTTCAGACTTGTGATTTCGTGCTAGACCACCAGTCTGTTTCACGCCAGCATGCTGCAGTTGTTCCTCACAAAAATGGAAGGTAGACTTCTTAATCTCTCTGGAGATATGGCCTTGCAGCCGTACGGCAGTTTCTATGTCAGTTTAAACGTTGTTTTATGATGAGAGCATTGTGTTGGTAATATGGTAGAATGATTGCTGTACACTAAGTCATGTGAACATGGTGGTGACGTATGGTGGCAATCTTTTGTCACCCTTGCATGCCTTTTTTGTAGTTCGTTTTCTTTTGACGCATAAATCTGACAATATCTGATTTTGCACACTGCACAAGAATGCAGGGGATAAGATATCAAGTAGTTTGATCTTCTTTTGTTGGGGCTCTTCTACTAAAGAGTTTGAAATTTCATACCTATGGTTTGCTGTGGAAACTGGTAATGGAAAATTAGCCTTGAGAAATGTTTTGAAATGTCTGGGCTTGCATTTAGAAAAGGAGGCTTGGTAATTCCTGTTTCCAATGTCTACACAGTTGACATCAACCAATGCGCTTGAAGGAGAGTAAAATAATGTGCGAAGAACTCTGAAAAGTGTATGTGGAAGGAAGTGCTTGAAGATTACACGTAAATGAGGGATAAAGATCTGGATATAGTGATATATGCTTAGTTCATATTGCTTTCAAATGTAGAGCTGGGGCTGGGCTCTTTTTATATCAATTCATTCACTTGAAGTGTTAGCAATTCGAGGTTTACCTCCGAGTTTTTGACTAGTCTGCCTTCATTATCTCGGTAATCCTATGTCATTTGACATGACTGGATGGCTGACGTCATTTTGCTAAAGCCATGCCTTATATATGTATCTCTAGAAAGAAATAGAAATTGCGGATGGCTGGTTCTTGATTTTATCAACTTTGAACCATGAGGACTGAAATTCTTGTTGTTTGACAGCGTATATGTTATTGATCTGGGATCTGCACACGGAACTTTCGTTGCGAATGAGCGGCTGATCAAAGATACCCCTGTTGAGCTTGAAGTGGGGCAGTCTTTGAGGTTCGCTGCATCAACAAGGAGCTACATTTTAAGAAAGAACAATGCAGCTCTCTTCCCCCCAACTCCACTACCCGCAGAGATAAATTTACCACCTCCTCCTGATCCTTCAGATGAAGAAGCTGTTGTGGCTTATAATACCCTTATAAATCGTTATGGTCTTGGTAAGTCGAACAGGGCAGCTCAATCTAGTGCCTCCAGATTATCATCGGATGGAAAGGACAGAGATCAATCAGAGAGAGCTGCTAAGAAAGGTAGGAATATGCGAGTGGCATTTAGGGATCAAGCTGGAGGAGAGCTGGTCGAAGTAGTTGGGATATCCGATGGTGTTGATGTGGAAACTGAACCGGGTCCAATTGGTGTTAAAGAAGGAAGTCTTGTGGGGAAGTATGAATCCCTTGTACAGACAGTCATAATTCCAAAAGGAAAGGAACAGTCTTCCACAAAAGAAGACAATGCCCAGAAAGGTGTGACTGACAGACTTAAACAAGCCTTGGACAAGGTTAGGAAGCCTCAGAAGGTTGGGATGTATGATGACCTCTACGGCGAATCTTTTTCTGGTAAAGTGGGGTCTTCTTGGGCAAATTCTTCCTCAAGTGGTAGTGTCCCTGCTTCCACAACCAAGGATCACCAGGAAAAGCCTGTCAGTGCATCATCCGATTCAAGCCACGTAGATGATGAGAACGACGAGGATTTATTTGGTGAGTAATTATTCTAAGCCATGTGGAGGAAATTAATCTGGCGCTTATAGGAATACCAGAGAAGAAGCCATGCATGCAGGCTGGTATGAGTTCTTGTGCATCGAATGCTTCATCATGAAAAAAAAAAAAAAAAAGAAAGAAGAAAAAACATGTTTAACTTCATGGGGTATTTCTTTTCTGGTATGGGCCAGGGATTTTGTTGTACTCTATAGTGATGCGTTGTGTTTTCTAAATCTCCTAGCCCATTGAGATGTCGAGGAGAAGTGTGCATCAAACTATGTCGCCAAGGGGTAAAATCTTTCAGTGGTACTATATTTTGACAACTTCTTGATATTTGAGATCATACTTCTAGGACATGTTAAACTGACAGGTACAAGCATTCGTTTCCCTTACCTTCTTTTTAATCGCCATGTTTCGTGTTTTCTCATTCATGACATTTCGGATCAAACATGTGATCCGATAAAGACAGAGGGGATGCTTGTTGCGCGGATTTCTTTCCTTCTTTTGATGCCATGGAAAACTTATTTGGGCATGCCTGTTTTCATCGTGAAATAGCAAAATCCTGATTTCGATCGAAAGGGAAAGCATGGACTCCTTTCCGTCACAGAATTTGAACCTCAAAGCAAGGATGACTGTCTAGGATGAGCTCCGAATGACATGACAAATTTCATGGATAGTGTTCTGAGAGTGAAGATGCTGAAATTGCCCGTGGAGCCGCGAGTAATTGAAGAAAGCTAATATATAATTGCTGAAAATGGGGAACAGTTTAGGACGGAATCGTGGTGCATGATAATCTATCTATAAGAGAGCTGACAATGGAGGAATATGATAACAATTTGTGTGTAAACATATGCGTAGATCATATCTTTGAAAAGCATTTTTTAAATTACTTTTTTTTTTCAAGAAGCAGATGGAGCCTGGAAATGAGTTCTCTCAATTATTCTGGGGTTCGAAATTCTAGTATTGAGATCAAGCAGACTCCCTCTCCCCAATCTAAAGAGAGGAGCCATATCAATCGAGTTCCTCAAAGTCAAAAGGAATCACTCCTGTCGTTGAGCTGTGTCAATAATCATTCTATGACATCATTTTCATGACAAAAATAGAACCTAATTGATTGTTTAAAGCGATAAATTCGATCATTTTTTAAAAAATATTTTACAAATCACTTATTTTTAGGTTTTGTTTGTTTTGTGTAAAACGAGTGATTTAGATTTTTTTTTGAAAAAATGATTATATATATCGCTTGAAATAATTAGTTGATGAAAAATATTTCCATTATCAACAATAATTTGTGTCTAAATATTGCGTAAAAGATGGAATTTTTTTTCCGTTTATTTATTTTTGTCGTCGATATAGGCGATGCATTTTCTGAGAAATGTTTTCCAAATTAGTCATTTTCGCGAAATAAATGGAGCCTTAAGTTATTTTAAGATTGTTTAGAATGATATTTTGCTCTTCGTTTTATGCTTAATTCGAATTTTACTTAGAATTTTTTGCGAAAACTCCAGATATTATTTCAGAATAGTTAAAATACACAATATAATTTTTCTTTCATAAGTTCCAATTCTTTATTGAAAAGTGAATTTTTTTTATTTATTTATAGACATGCCCTTACGATAGAAGTCTTGTTTAATGTGCGGGGACCGAATGATTTACATGTACTTGTGAGGATTAAATCACGGTTTATCTTTCGTTGCTAAGCTATTATGGAAGAGCAAAGGCATAATTAGATTTGATGACTAGGCTCCTTTAACATGCCTCCTCTGCAGATGATAAGAAAACAGCATCATCAGATACAACCTTTTACCATAGCTGTCCAAACCAAGACATCACAAGGCAAGAACAGAAATTACACAATGAAAACTACAATTCTCTCTCTCTCTCTCTCTCTCTCTCCTGCTAAAGCGGGAATCTACAGTTCTCACAGTTAAAGGCTGGATTCTGTGAAAATGAAGCCATGTCTAGGGTCCTTAACTGTAAAACCTGCACATGTAATTAATCAAAATTGAAAATTTCCCACTTAAAAGTGCAATTTTTACAAATAAATTAAAAAAAAAACAAAAAAGAATAGAAGCAAGAGAATTAAAATGGCAACAGCCAATCATCACCTGCTCTGGTCTGTCAATTCCCTTTCACTGCGTTTCTCTCTCTCTCTCTCTCTCCATTTCCAGCCTTCCATCCCATTCAATCTGTTTTGTTCTCTCTGGGTTCATTTGAAAAGAAGGAAAAACCCCCCCAAAGTTTTCCTTTTTTTTCCTCCAGCTTCTTTCCTTTCCTCTCTGCCTCTCTGGGCTTGGCTTGGCGTTCTTGCTTTGCAGAGAGCCCTCCTTAGAAAAATGCCTTGTCGATTTACTTCAATAATTTATTCAGTCGCCATCATCAGATAGACGTGCTTCCACCCAAAAAGATAAAAAAAGAAGAGAAAACAACAGGAACAATAAAGCCAACCCCATCTCCAGGAGCAGTATCTGTCACAGACAATGTCCCCAAATCTTCACCGTTCGCCTTCGCCTTCTCTCCTCTTGCTGATCTTCTGAAGAGGTGAGACGAGAGAATTCCCTCTTCTTTCCCGCTCCTTGTGCTTAAAGGTTCGAACTTTGTCCCGTCCCGGTTCCGGTGGATTGATTTTGTCGGAAGCCCTAATTTTTTTTTTGTTCGTGGGTCGATTTGTAAATGCCGGTTTGATCGACATTTGTTGCCCATTATTGCTCACCCTTGCGCAGTTTTGCATTTCCCACCTCGCTATTCTGAGCACGTGTTAGTTTGGTAGTTCGGCATCTCCTGCGACACCCCATCGAACGTTTTCGACGTGTGGGAGTCTCAGAAGCTAAATCCATAAATTTCATCCTGGGTATTGTTGTCATATGATGGGTATGTTGTAGCGATGTGAGCTTAATTTGCAATTTGTGTCATTTATGTGCATATACCATGAAGGCGGCTGACGTTGTTATGTCAACAATATTGATCGCGTGTTGTAGTGGCGAACCATTTAGCTGCTGATATGTCGTCGAAATTTTTCTACTTAGGAGTCTGCAAAGCTAATTTCTGGCGGATATCGTAAGCTTCGGGATTTGTTTATTTAGGTTGAGCTTTGATGATGGGGTCTCTTGGTAGATGCCAATGCCGGAGCATACCCATATTGATGGATGCATATTGAGGGTTTAGTGTTTTCGCTTATGTTTTATTTGCCTGTTTCTTTCTATTCATTACCATGTCAGCACATACATTCTTATATATTATACGAATGAACAACATGTCTTCTCTGCTCGGAAGATAACCTTTCAGAAGTTCATCTTGAAGGGGTTAGTCTAGGTTAACCATCTTTTACATTCATGGGTAGTCTGGGGTAGCTGGACATGTCGATTCTATTAATGGTGGTTTCTCTTTTCGCAGGTATGGGGTGGTTTGATGACTGTACAAGATCATGGTGCAGTGCCTAGACGGAATCAAGCATTTTTGTGTCGCTGTTGCAACTTGTTGTGATGCAGAAAAGCAACCTAGAGGTCTGGAAAATCCAGAAACTCTGGCAAGGGAGACAGTCTGTATGTCCTTCGACTTCGAAAGCTAATAAATTACAGAATCAATTCTCCTTAAGATTATGATGCCCTTCCTAGCTGGTCTATCGTTATTAATTAACAATTCTTTAGCTTTGTTCAGCAATGTCCATAATCTAGAGAGAATCAAATAACAGTGCAACTTGGGCAGTATGTACATTGTGTTACGATGAAGTAGCTAATGGTTACTCCTCCTGTAGTGTTCATGCTTCCTTTCAAGTTTTTCTTCTGTATACCTCAATGATTGCATCTGGAAGCTCTGTTTGTTGTGCTGCATTCAAGTCGTAATTGTTTGAATTTAGTCTGTATAGTTCACTGGACTTCTTGTGGCCTAGTCCACTGATAACGTCATGAGAAGTCCATTGAACCTTATGGTTTAGAGGAAGGAGAAGTGGTAACAAGGTTTCCGTAGGTGAACTTGCGAAGGATCATTGCAGCTATCTTTCTGAAAAGCTGATTAATGGGCCAGTTCTTTGATTTTGTATTCATTTGCTTTTGCAATTTGGGAGCGTGGTCTTGATAAAGTTACCTCTTTGTCTCTCTCTTATCCCATGTTTCTGTGTGCCTTTTTGTATTTGGCTGGGTTCTTGTCGTTCATTTGAAAGAAGATGCATTCAGCATATTATTATTGAAAAATTATGAATGTTCTGAAATTGAAGATGCACGTATGACCCATTTTTCATCCATGATTTATTGATCTACTTTTATGTATGCTGCAATTTGTAGAGGAGTATGCTAATCCCTCCTTGAATCAATGTGATTGCAGCTTAAGTAAGATCCACACCCTAGAAATATGTTTCTTCTTGTGCCATCTCTCTCTCACACTGATAGAGGAGTATGCTAATCCCTCCTTGAAATCAATGTAATTACGGCTTTAATAAGATCCACATCCTATATATTTGTTTCTTCTTGTGCTCTCTCTCTCTCTCTCTCTCTCTCTCTCTCTCTCTATATATATATATATATATATATATATCTATACCAACAGATATGTGTGTGTCTTTCACCTAGAATATAAACACTGATGGATCAAAATGGTTACTCTCCATTCAAATGCTTGCCTTGTTTCCCAATCAACTGCTCAATAGTAGATCTTATTGTTGATCCTGGAAATGAGTTCTTTCATTCTCAATTACAGTTAGCGTGAGTGAAATAGAAGCATTATATGAACTTTTCAAGAAGATCAGCAGTGCTGTAGTTGATGACGGACTGATCAACAAGGTAATGATGCATCTATTTCTGACCTGTTTCAGAAAGACTCCAATCATGTCCAGGTCTTTGTTGCTTTAACTGTATAATGGGCGACTTTAAAGGGGATGTGCACTTTTATTTCATCCAATCAGACTGCTGACGAGCTGCCTGTACATATAATATGAACATTTTGTTGGGAGCTTCTTTGTTTGCAATTTGATGCTCTCTAACTTCTGCTTTTGATTTGTTCTGCAGGAGGAATTTCAATTAGCACTCTTTAAGACAAATAAAAAGGAGAGCCTGTTTGCTGATAGGGTAACTTTATTTGTTTAAGCTTCTCTTGATTTAATTTCCTGCTTGCCTTGGTTTTCTTCCTCCTTCATCACAAGGGCATTATGTTTGAACATTCTTGAATGTATATTTTAAACTGCGATAGAGGAAAAACATCTTGCACAATAAGCCAGATGCAAATGTATGACCTATATGTACTTCAAGGCTTAATGTGGGACTTGGTGGCATAGCTCTTCTTCCTTTGTCAACTTTATCCTTATTATTGGCGTTTGCCCTGTGCATTCAGCATTGCTTTACAGTATCTTCTCCATCTTGCGGAAGAGTACCATCTGTCTCTTATTTCTGCATTCCTTTGAGACTCCCTTGTAGATGGGATCAATTTATAAAAGGACCAATTGGTGGTCAACCTAATTTGGTATTTTGGAAAACAAATGATGTTTAATTTGGGTCTACTATTGAAAAGGTAATTTTTTGATGAAGTGCATTTCGTTCGGAGGGTGTTTGAAGTTTCAATGTCACTGATTATTGTCTGTTCTTGAAAGATGCAGGTGTTTGACTTGTTCGACACTAAGCACAACGGAATACTAGATTTTGAGGAATTTGCTAGAGCTCTATCTGTCTTTCACCCCAATGCACCGATTGAAGATAAGATTGAATGTAAGTGCTGCTTTTTTGTGGTAAGAGATGGAGGGAAACTGGAAAGTTTATAATGGTCTTCTGAAGTAAATCTTTTGTATGGAATAGAAACTTTTATATAGCAAAAACATCTCCTCATCATTTTCTTTTCATATAGATTTATGTTAACATTTTCTCTGAACTAAAAGGCTTGCAATAAATTGAAAGTCTACTCAGCCTTCAGCTGAATGTTCTTTGATACTTGTTGGATATTGATAAAACTAATTGAATGTCTTGCTGCAAATGTTGGGTTTATATAGTGTCTCCTTTTTTGATGTTTTAGCATGTCTGTTTGACGAAAGTTTCACCAACTGTAGCTTATTCTGCTACAGTTTGTTTAAATGTATTGACTCCATTGCTTTCCTTGACTGAGATTCACTGTTTCTCTGAACTGTATGTTTAGGCCACTGAATTTGAATTTCTATGTTCATATAATGGTGAAAAGATTGCAACTTGAGGTGACACTATCTATTTGAGTACATTCGAGGGAATGGGAAAGAGGGGGAGATTTTGATTTTCGGTAAATGTGCATATCTGTGGTCAGTACTTGGTATTCATACCTATCATCAAGGTCTCTAACTTATGCTCAAATTTCCTTTCACAGTTTCCTTCCAACTTTATGACCTCAAACAACAAGGTTTTATAGAGAGGCAGGAGGTAAATATTCTCGGTTTGAAAGATATAAAGATCTGATGCATCTGTTCTTTCTATTTTTTTAAGTTCTAAATCTGCTTTAATTGATTTGTGTATTGCTGCAATGAGCTCTATATGCCTTTACTCGATGATCAATCCAAGTTTTGTGCTACCCAAATAACCTATGACCAAACCATCTCTAGACCAGCTGATTCTCTCCTTGTCCTTTTGGTTGCTCATCGGCCTCTCTTATCTGCACTGTACTTTGACTGGGATGACTAGTGAGTTCATGACTCTACCCAACTTGGCATGTTTCTGTTTTTTTATTTTTTATTTTTTTTTCCACATGTAAGTTTGAGAGACTTAAGCATTATTGTTTCTTGGCCATTGAATTCTTTTTCCATTTGGTCATGTTTAATTACCTAATGCGCCTCTTAGACGAATCATAACAAATGCAGTTTCAGTTTGCTTATATGCTGACCTCTGCTAATATTTTTGTGACATTGTCATCTTGAAGAGTACTGTGACTCATAATTTTCCGATTGATAGGTAAAGCAAATGGTAGTTGCTACCCTTGCTGAATCTGGTATGAATCTCTCGGATGATGTCATAGAAAGTATCATTGACAAGGTGCTTCCATGACCAAATGACTGAAACACATAGTTTTTCATGTGATATTAACTTCCACTAAATGGTTACTTTGCCTATTCAACTTAGACTTTTGAGGAAGCTGATACTAAACATGATGGCAAGATCGACAAGGAAGAATGGCGGAGCCTTGTTTTGAGACATCCATCCCTTCTGAAAAACATGACACTCCAATATCTAAAGTAAGTTGCCACTATATACTCTATTTAATTTTCAAGTAAATGATGCCAAAAATTTCTTCTGAAACTGTATCAGCTGGACGGTTTCACATGGAACATTTGCTTTGCATCGAGATGTCATGGAGTTCTTTGGAAGCTTGAATTAAGCTTGTGATTTGATAAAAATTGGAATGTCAATTATCTGAAAGACAATAATCTAAAATGAGCCTCATGCACTCCGCTGATTATAAGCTTCTGCTGGTTGGATATAGTATGTAAATGTAGCATGCCGCCATAGTTACGTGACACCTGGACTACCAAGGTAACTTCTAAATGCTAAGAAATTTTATGGCTGATACAAGCTGGATTAACATTAATGTGCAAATGAGTTGTGAAGACACAAGTAGATTGGTCTTCCATAGTCGGATCTCACTGTCCTTGAGTCTTGATAGATCCTGTGCAATCTCACTGGGACCCAAGTGGGGTGGGAAATTGGTTGGACTTGTGAAAATATGATGCCGATCTTCTCTATCATTTGTGCAAGAATCAGTTTTTTAACATGGGGTATTAATGTTACGCTTTTTATATTGGGCAGAGACATCACAACTACATTCCCAAGTTTTGTGTTTCACTCCCAAGTTGATGATACCTGAGTTTTGGATCTGCATTGAGTTGAGGATCGTGCCAAGGAATTCTTTGTTTCTTTATGATTATTGTTTGTTATTCGACTCCTTTCTTAATCGACAATGACCTTTTCTCTGTAAAGTTGACCATTTGGTAGTGCTGGAATGTGAAATGGATTCATAAGATTGTATTTAGGAGATCCATTTTGTGAGGTTGAGTTAGCGGTCGCTGTATCTTGTGTCTATCGTGCTGTCAGTCCGATCATGAAATCGATTTACAGAGCGACATGCTCCTATCATCCGGTGTAGCATATGACCGTATGCGCAAATGCACGGTCACACCATATGATGGACCCATTCGTTTTTATTCTGTTCTCTGCGAAATTCTGAAGTTCGGATGCTTGTGTTTTGTTAGTCTATAGCACAAGAAAATGCTGATTGTCTAAACTACATTAGGAAGGTAGTCTCGGTCTACCTTGATAAACATTTTTCTGACAATGTCCCATTTTCGTGTAGTAAATGAACCCTGTAACTGTGAATCATTCTAAGGAATTGCCATCAAATCTTCCACAAAGAATCAGCAAAGACTATTATTTCTTGAATAGGATGGTTGAGAACTTTGCCTCTTACGTCGGTGTCATTGAATGTGTGATATAGATAGAGGTGTCAATATGAGTCTTTGATCCCTTTTTTAATTCATTTTTATTCACTTGGGTCACATATGAGTTTAAAACGGGTTAAATATGTGTTTATGTTTATAAAGCCTATTCAAATATGGGTTTTAAATTAACCTATTTTTGGCCCATGGCCTCATTTTCCCAAGCATAACTTATAAATGGGCCTAAATTATATTATATAAGTAAAAGAATGAAAAAAATTAAAAAAAGTAAAATCTGTTTTGGAATTCTGCTGCTGCCCGTCGCCGCCCAATATTGCCCACAACAGTCCACCACCACCCGCTTCCGTAGAAAAGGACACACGAAAATTAAAAGGACAATGTGGTTGAATCTATGCAAAAACTTCGAAAACGTTATGATAATTTGGTCCTAAACAACGATCAACTTGGCCACCCGGACTAGCTGTCTTATTTTGTCGACGACCATCACTTGATCGACTCCATTAGCGATCATCGACGACCTTGCTTTTGTCGGTGATAGCCAGAGTCTCATTTGTCGTGCAAAGAATTTGGTATTTTACTTAAGGGCAAAACACATTGAGTCGATGTATCATGATATATGTCAGCTGATAGATGATGGGACGAAGAAGATCCCTTGATGCAAAGAATCCAACAATTGTGTTAATCAAGGTTGTCATCATTGAGAAATTGAAGCTATGCATTGCCTTGGTTGGCCTTTACATTTAGAGATAAGGAGGTTGTGAGACTATTGCCGCTTTTTGAAGATCGGCCTCCAAGTGGGAGACTGCTGGAATTGAGGACTTTGATAGAGGAAAGTATCGCTAAAGCAGAGAAAAGGAAAGTACTGCTACTAAGGTTATATAGCTTTGTATACCTTAGACTTCTCTATATATTGAGGCAATCTCTCTTGTAATTATAACTCGAACCCGAGATTGATGCTGACCCCACCATTTTTCCCTTTTTTGGATTCCGAAATGATTTTTCACGTAAAAATTCACGCTTCTTCTTCTCCGTTTCTTCTCTTTAACATTTCGCGTTCCTAACAGTTGGACCTCTCTAGACACGAAGAGCGTCCGGTACACGGTGTTTATGTGGCTGATGAAGAAGATCATGAGCTCAAAGGGTCCTTCTTGTTGCATAACCTATTAATTGCTTAGGTGTGGAGGCGAAAGTCCTACACTAGTCAATCTCAATGTGCTATGTATGACTTTCTAGTCTAAACAAGGCGTGTCGTGTGGAGTACGAGAAACGTGTGCATGTCACGTATTTCAAGTGAAACTTGTTGAGAAATGAAGGCGGCAAGCGATTGGGAAAGTCATGGTATTGTCGTTCCAGTGCACCGACTGTATATATAGCGCGGCTTCGATTTTCGTATGACCAAGATTTAGGGTTGTCTTACCAAGACCAATAGGATAATAATAACAATAATGACATAGAAATGACACGCAAAATAAAATCTCAATCCAAATGATATCAAAATCGATTTTTTGTGTCGAACGTGATCACGTTCATGACTAGGGGTGAGCACCGGCGTCGAGAACCTACCCGAACCAACCTCAATGAACTAGATAGGTTCGGGGAAAATTACAAAAAAAATTCCTAAACTTATTGCACACTTGTGCCAATGCGATCCTACATGTTTCAATTTGATCAATTTAGTCCTAAATCTTTTGATAATTTTGCCAATCAAATCCTACGCCTTTCAATTGTGCTAATTTAGTCCTAAAAGTTTTAATGATTTGATAATTTAGTCCTAAACCTTTGATGATTAGCCAATTTAGTCATCCAGGCCAATTTACCAATTTGTCAACATTAGCACCGGAGGCACGTAGGATGGCTAGTTTTGACTAGACTGTGACATCAGCGATTATGGGCCAAAATTGGCCGGAAGGACTAAATTGATAAATCGTCAAAAGTTTTCGGACTAAATTCGCACAATTGAAAGGCTTGAGACTGAATTGGACAATCTTCGAAATTTTCATAACTGAATTGACATAATTGAAATGTTTATGAGTGAACCGACATAAGTGTAATAGATTTATTAATTTTTTGGTGATTTTCTCGGTAGGTTCATGAGTAAATTTTCTGGGAACTGACCAAGGTCGGTTTTGTTTCTAGGAAGAATTGTTCTACCTAAACTAGTTTCAGGGTATAAATTACTTTTGACCGGTTTTCTTCTTGCTTCTGTTCAGGGGCGTTACCGAATCGCCATTGATGTTTGTTGCGGAGCTTCGTGTCAGTGTCTTGTGCCGAGATTTACAGGCGATATAGAGTCAGAGCCTTGACTTTGACCCAATATAACATTAATGTAAGATAGCCTGAACAACATCCGTGGCTTTCTTCCGTCTCCAGCTTGGTTTTTTTTTTTTAAGAAGATAGGTTAAATGTTAAAGGAAGATTACTAGGGTTGTGTTTAATTAGTAGGAGTTCTACTTTTCACTCCTTATTTTTTATGTTGCATTCTTTCCTTTGCTTTGTTGGCACAATCTCAATTTGCCTCTCCACTTACCTAACTTTATGTGTGGACATACGATGGACTTGTTAAAGTTTGGTAGCTAGACTTCTCAAATTACCCCAAAGCACTTGATGAAGCAATGGCTAGTTGCAACAGTATCTCAAACGCTGTATCGGACACGAAGCTGTATTATTCAATATCACACAATTTAAGTAGATCAACCGGTTGAGAAGATCGAGATGGATGATTTATTATATGACATATCTTTTTCAGAGGAAAAATTATGCATTCAGTCATAAACCTATTGTATGGTTTCCAATTTATTCTTAAACTATGCTAATGCAATTCTAAATATTTGCGTGAAATTCCTATATATACTTATCACCGGATATTGCTAACGCGACAATACACAAGTTGTTCATGTTAGCGCGCCACATAGGTTGGCCGGCGATGATTGGACGTCATGTCAGCCATTTCTGACAGCAATTGGCGAGAATGACTATATTAGTATTTCGTGCAAAGGTTTAGTACTGTATTGAAAAAATTGAAAAGTATAAGATTGAATAGATATCTATATAGTATGCTTTTGACTAAATTGATAAATTTTATCTGTTTTATTTTTTCTTGAAAAGGAAAGTTAAGATACATGATTTGGCTTGACACAGCTCAGCTGGTTTACTATTAAATACTAGTTGATTGAGCTAGTAGTTAACGTTAGATAAATCTTGTATCTCCTATGTGAAGTAAGACCAGGTCATCCTTTAAGCAAACGTTGAATAAATAAAAAGTCTTTAAAGGTCGAACCAATAAGAAATAACAAATGATGCATGATCAATGACTAGTCACGCGAGACTCGTTCCCATGTTGTCCCCACGAAATTTTCTGCAAATGAATGCATAAGTGCGTAATTAGTTGAGCTAATGTAGTCTTTAAAAGCTGTTAACGAAACATATAATCTATTTTAACAGAGGTCGACACTTGACCTGACTTAGCCTTCAAAAACATTTCTTTTAACGAGTACATGCAATAGAAGCGACAAGATATGAAGGGTCCTTCTCGCTGACGCGTAACCTTCTAACTCATCGAGGTTCTTTCCAAGAGATTCGCCACCAACTACGGTTGACTTTGGCAGTATAATCTGCTGATAAATTACTCGGAACAGATTTGTGAAATTGCTGAGATATGTTTTATTTATGACTTTCCACCCCAAACAAGGCGTGTCGTGTGGACTATGAGAACCGTGTGTGCATGTCAAGTGTTGAGATATGAAATGAAGTGGCAAGTGATCGGAACAGCCATGGTTATATCGCTGCAATGTCCCAACCGCGTGTGTTGGACGCGGTTTCGATTTTCCTATGACCTAGATTTTGGGTTGACTTACCAAGACCCATAATAATGATGATATTTAGATTATAGAAATGATATGCAAAATGAAATCTCAATTCAAATGCAAAGCAAATTGAAATGCTGGGTCAAACTCAAACATGGTCATGTTCATGACTAGGGCCAAGCACCGGTTGCAAACCAGCCTTGAGAACACGCTTGAATTGGCTGGTTCTTGATAAGTAGGGTAGGTTCCTGGGTAAAATTCTCGAGAAGTGACCATGGTTGGTTCCGTTCCTAGGAAGAACCGATCTATCTAAGCAGGGTTTTAGGGTAGATCCGAATTTCAATTCGTTTTGATCTTACTTTTTAAAAGTTGCAACGAAGGAAATTCGATCCTGAATCGCTAGAAATGCCTTGAAGTGCTCAAACAATTTTGCAA
Source organism: Rhodamnia argentea (assembly GCF_020921035.1). Classification (NCBI taxonomy): domain Eukaryota; kingdom Viridiplantae; phylum Streptophyta; class Magnoliopsida; order Myrtales; family Myrtaceae; genus Rhodamnia; species Rhodamnia argentea. Next base: position 3,201,049 of record NC_063152.1, on the reverse strand, counting down.
GCTAATGTTCTACTTATGCCAATTTTTTTTTTGATATTTCTTAACAATGAAAAACACTTGCTACCCAAATCCCCAGTCTATATCGAAAAAAGCCCACAAGATTGTAGTAATTGCTCATAGAAAGGCACCGATTCCCATGGGAAGTTCGGTTTCAGGCCGGTTGGAAAGTATCCCAATTCGGATCTTGATTCGAAAAATTGCATTCGAGACCCCGATTGATTAGGTTTTAAGTTTTCAATTTGGAACCGTCTTACCCTGAAATTGATCAATTTGAACAAAGCATATATACGGTATGATAAGAAAATTTGGATGCGACATGACATGATAAATTCGAAAAAAAAAAAACTTGACATGAAAATTCGAATGCAATATGACACGACATATTCAAAATAAAAAGTACGAGACACTGAAGATTATATGGCATTGGTAACTCAATTATAACATAATATGGTGGATTAGAAGAGTGATACAAGAAATGAAATGACAGTGACAAATGACGATGAATATGCAATTTCGACCAAAACACAAAATAAGGACAATGAACATACGATATGGCACGGGATTTTACTTGTTGATTGAGGGCACTTGTAGGGAAGGATCTCAGATCCATTTGATCTCTCTAGTAAAATATAGAAAGTTCCATGAAGATGGGTCATAATTTCCCAATTGGGGTTTCGAAGAAGAGATGAGCACATCTTAAAAATACAACACGGTTTAGCTTGGGACTCAGTCTCCCGGCAACTGGGTCGAAGTTTCCAACATGGAGCCTATCATGCATGGGTGATTTGCCTAAGGTTGGGTACGACTTGGTCATGTTCAAAGCATCGCTATAAAATCCCCGGTCGTGGTTAACCTTCTTCATCATCCATCAAACTAAGCTCTTCGTGTCTAGAGAGAGAGAGAGAGAGAGAGAGGGGGGGGGCTTAGCTCGACTAGAGAGCACAGATTGGTCTCAGAGGCAAAAATGGCGGCGGTCTGTACCTACTATCACTCATCTGAATTTTCTTGTGTTTGGTTGATTTCCTTGTTTGGTCTGGTTTAATTTCCTACATCGATAGACGTCTCCTCGTCTGTCTTTTTCTTATACTTGCCTTCTCTTTCGCGTGCTAATATCTCTTGCCGGTTCGTCTGCCACATCCAGGTGCGGGTACAGATCGATCTCAAGACGAACGACCAGAGACGCAGGACCACGGCTCGTACGATCGCAGTGACCGCAGCAAATAGTAACAGTTCCTACCATTATCTTCCGAATCTTTGTATACACAATTTTTTCGAAATGATTTCACGCATTAAGCTTCAATATCCTCCATCTCTTCTTCCGGTATCTATATTTCAAAGAAAACCCTAATCTCCTACATCATCTGCTCTTATCATGGACATAGAATTCACACGCTTGTATATTTATTTGACATCGAACCAGGGTTAAGATCAGTGCAGTTTGTTGGAGATGGCGGTGGCGTGTTGGAGGTGATTGCCGCCTCGATCGATGCGACGACGGTCGTTGAGGGAATACGAAGGAATGCCGGGCTACGGGATGCCACGCTGATCAGCGTTGTGCAGCAAAACTGAAACCATTTTCAGTGATATGTTGTGTGTTGCTTTCTGTCACTGTCTTGTACCGAAATTTACGGGTAGAATAACTATGTGCAAAGTTTCTTTATTACTCTGTAACTATCTAGATAATTAATAGCTGATGATCCTTTGGTGAATGTATGAGCATCTCAATTACTCTTTAAGATATGCGTCAGCCCTAGCTTCTACTTCAAGGAAATAATTTTTTAGAACTTCTTTACATGCGATGATGTCCTTTCCCATGAACTTTCATAGCAAATTGTTAATCTGGATTCGGCATAATTCATCCTCGAATCATGAGGTGGTCATGGAGTGTGTAACTCCTTTTTGCGGAGGTTTCAAGCAGTAAAAAGTGAAAGGACTAGATTTCTCTCCCATCAAGAGTTGAAATTAAATGCTCAACCACCACCCACCTGGGTGGCGCAGTAGGCTTGCGCACTCTTCCTCTCGCAAAAGGTCGAGTGTTCAAAACCCGGAGGCGTCGCGGGGTGACTTACCCGGTGGCACGTGTGTGGTGGCTAGCACGTGTTGCCCCCGGGGTTTACCCCCCGGCTGCCGGCCGTGCGGGGGTTCCCCGGGTCATCAAAAAAAAAAAAAAAAAAAAAAAAAAATAAATGCTCAACCTCTAACCTACTTGTGACTTGTAACATTGCTGAGAGGGTGGTTAATGCATCAACAAACTGGTATTGAGTCCTTGACAAGTATTCTGTTATATTATGTCTCTAGTTTGAATGGTATTTGAAACGTGATCAGCATTATAAAGATAATTAAATCCTCAAGGGAAATCTTGATTGGATTTTGATCTTATCAAAATCGGTGTTATCTTTTATTCAAGACTGTTTCATGGTTGTAGAAATAAAAGATGTTGATATCTCTTGGGCACAAGAATAGGATACGGTTGAAAGAAGTATCCACGGTGGACTACAGAAAGAAATACAAGAGGCAATGTGGTCGAATCTATACAAAAACTTCGAAAACATTATGATAATTTGGTCCTAAACGCTGAACAACTTGGCCTCCCGGACTAGCTTTGTTGTTTTGTTGGCGACCATCACTGGATCGACTCCATCGGCGATCATCGTCAACCTAGTTTTTGTCGGTGATAGCCACGGTCTCGTTTGTCTTGCAAAGAATTTGGTATTTCACTTAAGGGCAAAACACATTGAATCGACGTATCATGATACATGTCACCTGATAGATGATGGGACGAAGAAGATCCCCCGATGCAAAGAATCCACGAAATGTGTTAATCAAGGTTGTCATAATTGAGAAACCGAAGCTGTGCATTGTCTTGGTTGGCCACTACTTTTAGAGATAAGGAGGTTGTGAGACTATTGCCACTTTTTGAAGATCCGCCTCCAATTGGGAGACTACTGGAATTGAGGACTTTGATAGAGAAAAGTATCGCTAAAGCAGAGAAAAGGAAAGTACTGCTACTAAGGTTATATAGCTTTGTATACCTTAGACTTCTCTATATATTGAGGCAATCTCTCTTGTAATTATAACTCGAACCCGAGATTGGTGCTGACCCCGCCATTTTTCCCTTTTTTGGATTCCGAAATGGTTTTTCACGTAAAAATTCACGCTTCTTCTCTTTCTCCATTTCTTCTCTTTAACATTTCGTGTTCCTAGCAGGTGGACCTCTCTAGACACGAAGAGCGTTCGGTACACGGTGTTTATGTGGCTGATGAAGAAGATCATGAGCTCAAAGGGTCCTTCTTGTTGCAAAACCTATAAATTGCTTAGGTGCGGAGGCGAAAGTCCTACACTAGTCAATCTCAATGTGCTATGTATGACTTTCTAGTCCAAACAAGGCATGTCGTATGGAGTATGAGAAACGTGTGCATGTCACGTATTTCAAGTGAAACTTCTCGAGACACGAAGGCAAGTGATTGGGAAAGTCATGGTAATGTCATTCCAGTGCACCGATTGTGTGTATATAGCGCGGCTTCGATTTTGTATGACCAAGGTTTAGGGTTGTCTTACCAAGACCAATAGGACAATAATAACAATAATGACATAGAAATGACACGCAAAATAAAATCTCAATCCAAATGATACCAAATCGATTTTTTGTGTCGAACGTGATCACGTTCATGACTAGGGGTGAGCACCGGCGTCGAGAACCTACCTGAACCAGCCTCAATGAACTAGATAGGTTCAGGGAAAATTACAAAAAAAATTCCTAAACTTATTGCACTCTTGTGCCAATGCGATCTTAAATGTTTTAATTTGATCAATTTAGTCCTAAATCTTTTGATGATTTTGCCAATCAAATCCTACGCCTTTCAATTGTGCTAATTTAGTCCTAAAAGTTTTAATGATTTGATAATTTAGTCCTAAACCTTTGATGATTAGCCAATTTAGTCATCCAGGCCAATTTACCAATTTGTCAACATTAGCACCGGAGGCACATAGGACGGCTAGTTTTGACTAGATTGTGACATCGGCGATTATGGGCCAAAATTGGCCGGAAGGACTAAATTGATAAATCGTCAAAAGTTTTCGGACTAAATTCGCACAATTGAAAGGCTTGAGACTGAATTGGACAATCTTCGAAATTTTCATAACTGAATTGACATAATTGAAATGTTTATGAGTGAACTGACATAAGTGTAATAGATTTATTAATTTTTTGGTGATTTTCTCGGTAGGTTCATGAGTAAATTTTCTGGGAACTGACCAAGGTCGGTTTTGTTTCTAGGAAGAATTGTTCTACCTAAACTAGTTTCAGGGTATAAATTACTTTTGACCGGTTTTCTTCTTGCTTCTGTTCAGGGGCGTTACCGAATCGCCATTGATGTTTGTTGCGGAGCTTCGTGTCAGTGTCTTGTGCCGAGATTTACAGGCGATATAGAGTCAGAGCCTTGACTTTGACCCAATATAACATTAATGTAAGATAGCCTGAACAACATCCGTGGCTTTCTTCCGTCTCCAGCTTGGTTTTTTTTTTTTAAGAAGATAGGTTAAATGTTAAAGGAAGATTACTAGGGTTGTGTTTAATGAGTAGGAGTTTTACATTTCACTCCTTATTTTTGATGTTGCATTCTTTCCTTTACTTTGTTGGCATAATCTCAATTTGCCTCTCCACTTACCTAACTTTATGTGTGGACATACGATGGACTTGTTAAAGTTTGGTAGCTAGACTTCTCGAATTACCCTAAAGCACTTGATGAAGCAATGGCTAGTTGCAATAATATCTCAACTGCTTTATCGGACACGAAGCTGTATTATTCAATATCACACGATTTAAGTGGTTCAACTGGTTCAATAGCTCAGACTGGATGATTTATTATATGACATATCCTTTTTCGGAGGAAAAATTATGCATTTAGTCATAAACCTATTGTATGATTTTCAATTTATTCTTAAACCGTGCCAATGCAATTTTAACTTTTTGCGCGAAATTCCTATATATACTTATCACCGGATATTGCTGACGAGGCAATCCACAAGTTGGCCACGTCGGCGTGCTACGTAGGTTGGTCGGCTATGATTGGACGTCATGTCATCCATTTTCGGTAGCAATTGGTGAGAAGGACAATATTAGTATTTAGCGCAAAGGTTTAGTATTACATTGGCAATATTAAAAAGTATAAGACTGAATAGATATCTGTATAGTACGTTTATGATAAAATTGATAAATTTTCTCTTTTTTTTTTTTTGTTGAAAAGGAAAGTTAGATACATGATCCGACTCGACACGGCTCAGCTGGTTTACTATTAAATACTAGTTGATTGAGCTAGTAGTTCATGTTAGGTAAATCTTGTATCTCCTATGTGAAGTAAGATCAGGTCATCCTTTAAGTAAACGTTGAATAAATGAAAAGTCATTAAATGTCGAATCAATAAGAAATAACAAATGATGCATGATCAATGACTAGTCATGCGAGACTCGTTCCCATGTTGTCCCCACGAAATTTTCTGCAAATGAATGCATAAGTGCGTAATTAGTTGAGCTAATGTAGTCTTTAAAAGCTGTTAACGAAACATATAATCTATTTTAACAGAGGTCGACACTTGACCTGACTTAGCCTTCAAAAACATTTCTTTTAACGAGTACATGCAATAGAAGCGACAAGATATGAAGGGTCCTTCTCGCTGACGCGTAACCTTCTAACTCATCGAGGTTCTTTCCAAGAGATTCGCCACCAACTACGGTTGACTTTGGCAATATAATCTGCTGATAAATTATTCGTAACAGATTTGTGAAATTGCTAAGATATGTTTTATGTATGACTTTCCACCCCAAACAAGGCGTGTCGTGTGGACGACGAGAACCGTGAGCATGCCAAATATTTCAAGTGAAAGTTGCTGAGAAATGAAGGTGGCAAGCGATCGGAAAAGTCATGGTAATGTCATTCCCGTGCATCGACTCCGTGTATATGGCGCGGTTTCAATTTTCGTATGACCACGACCAAGACCAAGAACAATAATAACTATCATTATAGAAAAATGACATGCACAATGAAGTCTTAATTCAAATGATAGCTGTGTCAATCATGAACATGTTCATGGCTAGGGGTGAGCAACGGTCCCAAATTGATGAGTAAAATTGCTGGGAATTGATAGAGGTCAGTTCGGTTCCTGGGAAACACTGGTCTACCTAAGCCGGTTTTGGTGTGGAACCAACTTTTAACCGGTTTGAATCTTATTTTCACAAGAAAATTTGAAAGTTGCACAAAAGGAAATTGGATCCTAGATGGCTTAAAAATCTTTGAAGCCCTTCGACCATTTTGCCAAGGAAAGCCAATGTTCTACTTATGCCAAAAATGAATTTAATTTTTCTTAAGGAGGAAAAAAAAAAAAAATACTCACTTCCCAATTCTCGAGTCTACCCTAAAGTCGGCCCACAAGATTGTAGTAGCTGCTCCCTGAAAGGCGCCAATTCCCATGGGATGCTCGGTTCCAGGTCTGTTATGAAGGATCTCAGCTCAATTATCAAATCCAAAAACCTACAGCCGATCCTGATTGAATAATTTCAAGTTTCCAATGCAATATTGACTTATCCTGGAATCGAGCGCTCTCTATTCATTACAAGATAAAGTCATATTTGCAAAATGCCATGATAGTTAGAATGCAATACTACATGGTAAATTCAAAATGAAGAATTATGACAAACTGAAAATTACATGGCATTGGCAGTTCAAAAGGTAACATGATATGGTGACTTCAAAATGAAAAACGCGACATGGAATACGACATAACGTGACAATTCGAATGCGACACGGCATTGGATTGTACTTGTTTTTTTTTTTTTTTTGATAGACTGGATTGTATATGTTGATTGAATGTAATTGCAGAGAAGAATTTCGGATCCTACTTTGGGTCCGTATGGTAACATTCCATAAAAAGTGTTTTTATTCCCAAAGTATTTTCGGAACATTTTGAGAACAGAAATGTGTATGGTAAAAAGTGTTCCCAAAGTGTTCCGAGAACACTTTTGAGAAACAGAAACACTTTTGTAACAGAAACAAGAAACAAGAAAAACTTGTTTATGTGTTCGTGGAACACTTTTTAGAAACACATTTGGAACATTTTTTAGAAACAATTGGGAACAATTTTATTTTTGAACACACTTTTTTCTCTTTTGTTCATGCATGATGTTAACACTTTATTTTTGATCATTTTATTTTAAAAAATAAATTAAAATATGAAAAAATTCATAAAATTACAAAATTAACCTTGGAAGCTTTCGCCTAGCCGTAGCAACCAATTTCGAAATTTTTTTTTGGTAATATTTGACATTTTGCCGATTTATTTTAATTATAAAAATAGCCAAAAATAAGGAAAAATAGTATTTGTGTTCAAAAAAATGTACAAAAATAGTCCATATTCTTATTTTAATTCCATTTTCATTTTGGTCTCTTAAATTTAAAAAAAATCAGTTTGGGACCACATGCGTCTTCATTGAACATAATCCTAAATTGACTAAAAAAATTCATTTTAAATCATTTTAGCCAAAATTTTTACTTTTAGAGTTATGACATGAGATTTTGATACCTTGCATCTCATTTCAGTCCTCATGTTTGGAAAAATTGCACAATTGGACTAAAAGGACCTAAATGCACAAATTTTTTCATTTTAGTCCCCGATTTCACTTAAAGTGTAATTAATATTTTTCTAGGGTTCCCGTTTAAAGATAATCATATTTTTAACTACTTGGGAACATTTACGTGTAACTCATAATTGTAATTTTGCCTATCTATAGAAAACATATTTGATGTTCTCGTTGTCTAATTCCAATTCGTCTTCTCTTTTAGTTTTTTTTTTTTATAGTTGATCTCGTCCATATCATCATTTGATAAATCGTGCATAAATTACTTATACATATATTGGTCCAATTTGATTTAGTAAATTGAACAAATGCGATTTAATTTGATTTAGTAAGTTAAAAAGATAAAGACATTTTAATTTTAATATATATAGTCCCCTTAATTAAATGAAAAAAATTAGGGACAATTTTTTTGCAGTTACCAAATGCATTTCTTTTCTTCTTCTTTTTTGTTCCAGAACATAAATTTTATGCAGTTACCAAACGTGTTTCTGTTCTTTTTTTATTCCGGGAACATATTTTTTTTGCAGTTACCAAACACGTTTTTGTTCCCAAAAATTGTTGCTGGGAATAGAAATAGAAAAAAATGTTTCTATTGTAAAAGTTGTTCCGAGAACAGAAACGTTACTATACGAAGCCTAATCTCTCCGGTTTCTAGAAAATTTCGTGAAGACGTATCATATTTTTGCGACAGCTGGATTGGGGTTCCGAAGAAAAGATAATAACATTTTGAAGATATAACACGGTTTAGCTAGAGACTCAATTTCCCGACAGCTGGATCAAAGCTTCCAACAAACGAAGCCTATCTTTCCTGGTAAATTGCCTCAAGTTGGTGAGGATTTGTTTATAAATACCGCCTCCATCGAGCTTAGTCTCTTCAGAATTCACCAAACCAAGCACTTCGTATCTAGAGAGAGAGAGAGAGAGAGAGAGAGAGAGAGAGAGAGAGAGAGAGAGAGAGCATATCGGTCTCAGAGGCAATATGGAGGTCTGCTCTTACACCCATCACTCATCTTTGATTTCCTTGTGTTTGTTTCTTTTCCTCGTTTTGATTTGCTTTATGTTTGTACATCGGCAGTTGTCTCCCCTTCCTTTTCTTCTTCTTCTTCTTCCACTTCCCCTTTTTCTTTCGGGCGCTAATATCTCTTGCCGGTTTGTCCATCATCTCCAGAAAAAGGTACTGATTGATATCAAGTCCAGGGACGAGAGACAAAGGGCCACGGCACGTACGATCGCGACCGACGAAGCAACTGGTAACAAATTCCTAGAACACGTTTCATACACATCTATAATGGCTAGATTTAGTTTGCTATTTGAAGAAAACCCTGCTCTTCTTATCATCCTGTCCTGTTTATGTTCTTGGGATTGAAACAGGGTTGAAATACGCGGGCTACAATAAAGAACACGGAGATTTGTTGGTGGTGATCGCCGAGAAGATCGACGAGACGACGGCTGTCCTAAAGATAAGGAGGGCCGGGATGCCGGCTGCCGAGTTGAAGGGCGTTAAGATTCAAAACTGAAGACCTAATGATATTGGAGCGCACCGGTTGCTGGTGTGGTTTACGTGTGTTTTTCCTCTAGGTTTTGTTCATGGGCGTTACTCGAGCTCTTTTTTCTTCCGTGTATTAGTGGTTGGGCATTTGGAGTCAATAAAGTTGATTTCTTATGCGTTGCTTTCTTATAATTGTCTTGAGAAGTTTATACAATGTCCGATGCTTTCTACTCTCCCCAACTTGTTCTTTAAAAGATAGGTGGTCGGCTACCTGTTAGTTGTAAGAGTCATGTTTGGTTAATTGTAAGGGATAATAACTAGGGTTTGTTTAGCGTGACGTTCGTTTTCGGCTCTTTATTTCTTGTAATTTGTTCCAAGTTTGACTTTCATTAAGTGTAAAACCGCGAAAATCCTTTTCCTACGTACCTGTCAACTTTTTTCACTATTTTTCAGAAGCTGACAATTTTTTGGTGGACATATATTATCATCTTAATTACTCTTTACGACATGCTTTAAAGGAGAAAAATTGAAAAGAGAAGAAATAATAATAGGAAAAACATAAACAAGAGAAAATGGCCGTCCAAGCGAAGGTTGACTTCGACCCCGATTTTTTTTTTTAGTGGGTTGACAATCCAATTTGACTTTATAATTTTGTCTATCTAACAAATTGTCCTAAAGGCTGGCATGTGTCGAACCTTTTGTTCAGCAATATGCAAACCATCCCGTTTCGATTCTGAGACGAAAGATGCTCTAAACAATTTGAATACATGATCAATGGATCCGCACTAAACACCACGTATCTCTTAGAATGTTCTGATGCTACATTTGGGAAGTTTTCGGACAATAATTATTGCTCAAGTCTTTACAATACGGGGTGACAGGATCTGATTTCTTTACCAAGACGTCGGTTTAAGTACACTACAAGTGTCAAAATTTGTGTACGGCGCTCACTTTAGTGCAAAAGTTTTCAAAACGATCACTTAAGTATAAAATTTTCTGAAAAACAATTACTTCAGTGCAAAAACTTTCAAAATGATAACTTAAGTCCCAATTTTTTTTTTAAAAAAAAATGCTAACTTCAATGCCAACTCCGGTGAGCCACGTTAGCTCAAATATTAATAGAAAATAAGTCATATCGGATTTCAACGAGTTACGTCGGCTCAAATTGGAGTTGGCACTGAAGTTAGCATTTTTTTTTTAAAAAAAATTGGCACTTAAGTTATCATTTTGAAAGTTTTGGCACTAAAGCGAGTACTGTACACAAGTTTTGGCACTTGTAATGTACTTAAATCTCAAGACACCTATTTCAAACTGGCATATAACTAGAGCATTTCATGGCCTTGGGGCTTGGATCGAAATATAGTCATCCTAGGGCGATTTTGCTATCAAGAAATGTCATTAATGCCTGGGAATATTCATTAAAAAAGGCAGTGTATATGTTCAAGGTTGATCCGATTGTAAAGAATATGGAAGTACCCTTGTTGGAACGTTCGCGAGCTCGTTCTTTACTATGTTTAGTTGTTGGCAGATCTTTGTATTACATGGACCCAACAACGAATTAGGTAGATTCTCCGTTTACAAACGGAACAAAGACCTTATCTTAGATTATGAAAAGAGGACCAAGACCTTCCCAAGGAGTGTTTGGCTAGAATTCATGCTAAGGATCTACCATTAAAGCTTCCACAAACAATCAGTAAAGACTAGTAGTTCTCGAAAAGGATGGGTGAGGACTTTGCCTCCTCCTTCGATGTCAATATGCGAGCTAAAAAGGTAAGGAAAGACAAGAAAGCCATGGCTGTTATATGAACCTTTTGATATTGAGTTAACCAACGTATTGATCACAAACCCTTTTTGTTTATTTTTTTTTTCTGGAAAATCAGGGACGAAGCCGCGGAAAATTCATATATTAGCTTGCAAAAGGAAGAGGAAAAATCCAAAGCAAGAAGAAGAGAACCAGCTTTCGATGCGTAAACCACGCATGAACAAGTTCATCATTGGTATGTCCAATTGTAGCAGGTATAGTTTAGTAGTAAAAGTGTGATTCATTTTTCCTTCTCTCATGATACAATCCTCTTCCCGTTGAGCCCCTGATTGAGATATCCTTTGTTTCGCCCAAAAAAGAAAATTGTGAGCATTAGCATGTGGGTTCTAGATCCTGGTAGTAATATCGGGGCCCATAGCTCCTGCTAATAGTTTAGCACATTCTTTGTTGTTACTATGGGGTCCTAAAGCACAAGGAAATTTTACTCGTCGGTGTCAATTAGGGAGTTTGTGGACTTTTGTGGTTCTCCACGGCACTTTAGGACCAACATATTGCCTCTCTAAGAATGATATGTTTTCTTTTCCCTCCGATCACGTTGGGCCTCTCCGAACACAAAGAGCTTCTGATGTGTAGCCTTGATGTAAGTTATGAACAAGGTCATAAGCTCAAAAGGTCCGTGCCGACGCATAACCTATTAGCTCTCTAGCACGCACAAACCCTCGTCATGTACATTACAACTCTGTTGTTCAGCGGAAAATGTAACATTTTTTGAAAATATTACTTTCCAAAAATGTCACATTCTAGAAAAATGGCAATATTTTTCAATATTTGGTTAAATCTGAAAATAAACTGAAAAATACATTCCATTGTTTGGTATGGAAAATTTGATTTTCCTAAACAAACATACACTATTATGGCGTTAGTAACTTGTGCATGGGCAGCCGGAGGACATGGTATGAGCACTTGAGTCCCGAGTCTGACCTCGATGGTCTCTGACCAAGGCACCGAGGATCGAGGCACATGTACATGGGTCTCGGGCCTAGCCTTGATGAACCCAAGCTCAGGCAATGGGTTCCTTGGCCTAGCCTCGATGGGCCCGGGCACGACCTTTGTGGACTAGAGCCCGGGTGCCACGGCATTGGGCAAAGGCATGGCGGCTTCGAGCCCGGCCTCGATGTACCCGATCATGTGAGTCGGGGGCTTGGGTATGGGCCTCAAGGTTCTAGGCCCGACCTCGATGGACTAGGGCACGGGCGTTAGAGACCTAGTCTTGGATGCCGGAACTAGAATTGGGGTTTCTATGCTTAAGTATAGAGTTTCGGGTCAAGTGTTAATACCTAGTCATATTTTGAAAAATGATTTTTGATTCTTATAGAGGAAATTATTTTCTTGAATTCAAGCATAGGTTTCTTATTGACTAGGAAAACAATTCTCGTTGACTCATTTTTCTAAGTGAACTAAATGCTGGAAAATAATAAAAATGTTTTCCCAAAAAATATTTTCCACGAAACAAACGAAGCCTACGCTTCGATGTTCTTTCCAAGAAATTCACCACGAACTAAGATTGACTTTTGGCAATATAATTTGCTAATAAATACTCAAATAGATTTGTGAAATTTCTTAAGTGCGAAGGCGAAAGTCCCAAACTAGTCATCTCGATGTATTATGTATGTATGAATGTGCACGCCAAACAAGGCGTGTCGTGTGGACTATGAGAACCGTGTGTGCATGTCAAGTGTTAAGATATGAAATGAAGTGGCAAGTGATCGGAACAGCCATGGTAATATCGCTGCAATGTCCCAACCGCGTGTGTTGGACGCGGTTTCGATTTTCCTATGACCTAGATTTTGGGTTGACTTACCAAGACCAATAATAATGATGATATTTAGATTATAGAAATGATATGCAAATGAAATCTCAATTCAAATGCAAAGCGGATCGAAATGCTGGGTCAAACTCAAACATGGTCATGTTCATGACTAGGGCCGAGCACCAGCCGCAAACCAGCCTCGAGAACACGCTTGAATCGGCTGGTTCTCAATGAGTAGGGTAGGTTCATGGGTAAAATTCCCGAGAAGTGACCGTGGTTGGTTCCGTTCCTAGGAAGAACCGATCTATCCGAACGGGGTTTTAGGGAAGATCCGAATTTCAATTAGTTTTGATCTTACTTTATAAAAGTTGCAACGAAGGAAATTCGATCCTGGATGGCTAAAAATGCCTTGAAGTGCTCAAACCATTTTGCAAGCTTTTGTTCTACTTATGCCAAAAAAGAATTTAATATTTCTTAAAAATAAAAAAAACTTGCTACCCAAATCCTAAGTCCATCTCGAAAAAAGCCCACAAGATTGTAGTAATTGCTCACAGAAAGGCACCGATTCCCATGGGAAGTTCGATTTCAGGCCGGTTGGAAAGTATCCCAATTCGGATCTTGATTTGAAAAATTGCATCCAAGACCTTGATTGATTAGGTTTTAAGTTTTCAATTGGGAACCGTCTTACCTTGGAACCGATCACCTTTGTTCATGCCATGATAAAATCAATTCGAACAAAGCATAAAAACTGTAGGATAAGAAAATTTGGATGCGACACGACATGATACATTCGAAATAAAAAACTTGACATGAAAATTTGAATGTAATATGACACGGCATATTCAAAATAAAAAGTACGAGAAACTGAAGAATACATGGCATTGGTAACTCAAATATAACATAATATGGTGGATAAGAAGAGTGATACGAGAAATGAAATGACTGTGACAAATGACAATGAATATGCAATTTCGACCAAAAAACTAAAAAGGACAGTGAATATACGATATGGCACGGGATTTTACTTGTTGATTGAGGGCACTTGTAGGGAAGGATTTCAGATCCATTTGATCTCTCTAGCAAAATATAGAAAGTTCCATGAAGATGGGTCATAATTTCCCAATTGGGGTTTCGAAGAAGAGATGAGCACATCTTAAAAATACAACACGGTTTAGCTTGGGACTCAGTTTCCCGGCAACTGGATCGAAGTTTCCAACAATGAGCCAATCATGCATGGGTGATTTGCGTAAGGTTGGGTACGACTTGGTCATGTTCAAAGCATCGCTATAAAAGCCCCAGTCGTGGTTAACCTTCTTCATCATCCATCAAACTAAGCTCTTCGTGTCTAGAGAGAGAGAGAGAGAGAGAGAGCGAGAGAGAGAGAGAGAGAGAGAGAGAGAGGGGGGCTCAGCTTGACTAGAGAGAACAGATTGGTCTCAGAGGCAAAAATGGCGGTCTGTACCTACTATCACCCATCTGAATTTTCTTGTGTGGTTGATTTCCTTGTTTTGTCTGGTTTAATTTCCTACATCGATAGTCGTCTCCTCGTCTGTCTTCTTTTTATACTTGTCTTCTCTTTCGCGCGCTAATATCTCCTGCCGGTTCGTCTGCCACATCCAGGTGAGGGTTCAGATCGATCTTATGACAAACGACCAGAGACGCAGGACCGCGGCTCGTACGATCGCAGTGACTGCAGCAAATGGTAACAGTTCCTACCATTATCTTCCGAATCTTTGTATACACAAATTTTTTCGAAATGATTTCACGCATTAACCTTCAATATCCTCCATCTCTTCTTCCAGTATCTATATTTCAAAGAAAACCCTAATCTCCTACATCATCTGCCCTTATCATGGACATAGAATTCACACACTTGTATATTTATTTGACATCGAACCAGGGTTAAGATCAGTGCAGTTTGTTGGAGACGGCGGCGGCGTGTTGGAGGTGATTGCCGCCTCGATCGATGCGACGACGGTCGTCGAGGGAATACGAAGGAATGCGGGGCTACGGGATGCCAGGCTGATCAGCGTTGTGCAGCAAAACTGAAACCATTCTCAGTGATATGTTGTGTGTTGCTTTCTGTCACTGTCTTGTACCGACAGTTACGGGTAGAATAACTATGTGCAAAGTTTCTTTATTACTCCGTAACTATCTAGATAATTAATAGCTCACGATTCTTTGGTGAATGTATGAGCATCTTAATTACTCTTTAAGATATGCGTCAGCCCTAGCTTCTACTTCAAGGAAATAATTTTTTAGAAGGTTCTTTACATGCGATGATGTCGTTTCCCGTGAACTTTCATAGCAAATTGTTAATATGGATTCGGCATAATTCGTCCTCGAATCATGAGTTGGTCATGAAGTGTGTAACTCCTTTTTGCGGAGGTTTCAAGCGGTAAAAAGTCAAAAGATCAGATTTCTCTCCTATCAAGAGTTGAAATTAAATGCTCAACCTCTAATCCACTTGTGACTTGGAACATTGCCGAGAGGGTGGCTAATGCATCAACGAATGGGTATTGAGTCCTTGACAAGTATTCAAAGGAAATGTCCCCAAACTCTTCCACCACCTCTTCCAAATAGGCGTGATAGGCATCTCCGATTTGCCATCGGTAGGAAGAATGATCAAAGCTCAATCTCTGAATATGTTGAACCAGGTTACTCCCATCTCGATTGTGGCTTACAACCCGAGAATGCACGCTTCATACTCATCGATATCATTAGTGCATGGGAATATCAATTTCACAGCCACAGGATAATGTTGGCCACTTGGTGATATTAAGATCGCCCCAATGCCCGATCTTGACAAGTTTATAGCGTCATCAAAATACATGGTCCATTCATAATCATCAATGGGCATGATCCGGTCTTCTAGTGAATCCATATCTTCATTTGCCCCGGGGCTCTCAGCCAGGACATCGGCAATTGCTCATCCTTTGGCTGATTTTTGGGATGAAAATTGAACATCAAATTCTGAAATAAGAATTTGTCATTTCGCTAATTTTCCAACCAAAGAAGGTTGGTTGAGCAAATATTTGATAGGATCACACTCCATCACTAAAAGTATCTAATAGTGCATGGTGTATTGCCGGAGCCTGTGAATGATTAAATTGCCCGATCAAAACTTAATTAATTTGTGAATTTGACAAGATGGGGTTGACTTCTGCGCAAATATGAACATGGAATGGAATGTATGTATTCACATGGTTCTTGACTTCATCATGGTCGGGAGGTTCACACTCGGAGAAATTTACTTCTTACTCGCCTCATGATTGACTCAATAGATTTAGTTGAATCATGAGCTGATCATGGAGTGTGTAACTCCTTTTTGTGGGGGTTTGAAATGGTAAAAATTCAAAGGATTAGATTTCTCTCCCGCGTGGACACAGACATTAGGATGAACAAATTTTAAGTTAAGCGCAACATTATTGTTGCGGTATCCTAATCTCTCTTCTTTGGAAAGCATAAATATAGGTGGATACTTGTTAATGTTTTCTGTAGGAAAATCCAGCGGGATATTGTACGTGAGAAACTTAATTATGAAATGACGGTACTCAAACATTGTATCTTTAAAAAACAAAACATAGTCTTTTTTTTTTTGGGTAAGGAAGAAAACATAGTCTTTACATCCTCCAATGTAATAAAGAGTTCAATTGTTCAAGGAATTTTATTACTCCTAAAAGTAAAGAGACTTTTTTTTTTTGTTCAAGAGAGCCAATTATTTATGAGTGATTAGGTTAGGATTAATTAACGATTTTGAAGATGAAAAAACTGAATACAACTGAAAAAATCTGACGCGGCACTCTTTCCTTTCCTTAGTTGGCATAATATCAAGGACTTTGCTAGCATAACAGTCCTTTAGTAATTTTGAGAGTAAGCATGTTGTGAGTCACAAATTCTTAAAAGAGTAGACTTCACAATAATTTTCAATTAATCGTTATTTATTTTTTGTGAACCAAAACATACAGTAATATAATCAATTTTCTAATATCAATAAGCCTCCCTAGTTGCGTTACTTTGTACATACGACAACAATATCTTTGTCTCTGCATCAAACATGAGATCCAATTATTCATTATATGCGATCCAAGCGGTTCAATTAGTGATGCAATTTGCTGGCTGCGCAATTAATGCAGTGTTTATAGACATACCTCTTTTGGAAAAGGAAAAGTTACCTACATCAACTAATTCGTTAGCCATAACTTAGCCACCTGACCATCAATATTACTGGTTGATTGAACTAGGGATTAATCTAAAGTAATTTTATATCTCCAGTAAGTCATTATTGTCAAATCTTAATCTGTACCCATTAATGTCCGATCAATGCAGCTCTTTATTACCAAAGAAATAAACAATAATGCATGTTCAATGACCGAGTCATGCGACTTGTTCGTTCGGTCGGTGTGGCTTGCCTTATAATTAATCTGCCTTCACATTTCGTCCCCTCTAATTTACTCCAAATGCACGCACAGTTGGCACTTTAAAAGCTGTCAAAACAAAATAATCTCTTTCTTCAGAGATCAATAGTTGACGCAACATAGTCTTTAAAAATGCTCTTATGACCTAGACTTAGTTTATGAGCAACTGGATATTTCAGATTACCCATTTATTCACGCATTCTCGGTAATATAGAGTTGAAGTACTAAGTTGCGGTTCGGTTCTAAGTATAGAAACCCATAGAGAGAGAGAGAGAGAGAGAGAGAGAGAGAGAGAGAGAGAGAGAGAGAGAGAGAGAGAGAGAGAGAGAGAGAGAGAGAGAGAGAGCTTTGGGATTGGATGTTCATGGCTTGTGTTAATAGTGATTGCCTGTCTCCTTTGGGCAACTCCATCTTCAGTCGCTGCTTCATTTCAAAGAGTGGAGCAGATCGTTTTTCCTCAAGCGGGTAATCGGCTAGATTTTACTCTTATTTCACTTTCAACCACAAATTATTTTTTTTGTTCGGAGGAGTAGCAACCGATTTAACTTGTGGATGGATATATAAATGTTTGGATTCCCGTGATATTTCTTGGAACATACCGTTGGTGAGAATTTTCATTATAAATTATGGACACACACAATATATATATATATATATATATATATATATATTTGTATATTCCAATTATGAACCTTTTTTTTTTTTGGAACATACTGCCCGCATGCGGTCGTCCCCGGCCTTTGTCATTCGTTCGCCACCGCCGCCCGCTCACTTGCCACCCTCCCGCCGCCGCTGCCCGTTCGGCCAACGCCCGCACCCGACTGCCGGAATCGTGGCCCGCCCCCAGCCACCACTCACCCGCCGCCCACCCCCCGCATGCCGCCCCCTATATATATTCGGATGAAAGTTATATCAAATGATAGGAAAACAGCACATCCTACGTGAGCACGAACATTTCGGGTGTGGCCAAGATTGCTCTTATTCTAATGACCTCCGTATCTAATTTGCAGTTCACGGGGTTGGTCGTAATGTCTGCTGCAATAATCAAACACCCACTCCAAAGACTCACTCTGAAACATGGAAATTCATCTCCGCTCTAACAACCGCATGTTGGTGTACATGATGCCGCGATGTTAGAACATTCCTCGACATTGCAAAACTACTGTAGAAGTTTGTTGAGTAGTTCTTCTCGACAGTTTATCTCGATAGATAGTCTAATAAAATGTAGTGAATTCTGCGAACATTGCAATTAGTACTTAATATGGGACTTTCATCACATGCCTTTGTAGCATATGACTGTATGCGCAAATGCACGGTCACGCCGTATGATGGACCCATTCGTTTTTATTCCGTTCTCTGCGAAATTCTGAAGTTCGGATGCTTGTGTTTTGTTAGTCTATAGCACAAGAAAATGTTGATTGTCTAAACTACATTAGGAAGGTAGTCTCGGTCTACCTTGTGTTGACGCCTAAATTTTGACTAATCTATTTTTTGCATAAAAATTATAAAAAAATCATCTCACATATTTATTTTTTAGCGTACATTGCATTGGCATATAATTGGGCAAGCAGAACACTTAATTTAGCATGCGTCTAGACTAGGCACGGGATGGAAAAATACACCGAGAAGATTTGAAACTTCAGGGACTGTATTGCAAATACTTAAAACTTCAGGGACTGTATTGCAAATACTTGAAACTTCAGGGACTGCATTGCAAATACCAAAAGAAGATGGAGAAAGGAAGATGGTGAAGAGAAGATAATGAAAGGAAGATGGTGAAGAGAAGATAAAGAAGAGAAGATAATGAAAGGAAGATGGTGAAGGGAAGATGAAGAAGAGAAGATGAATATGAAGAAGGGAAGATGAAAATGGAAGGTGAAGAAATGAAGATGAAGAAGAGAAGATGAAAATGGAAGGTGAAGAAGTGAAGATGAAGAATGAAGGATGGAGAACTTTGCCTATAAAAGAGAGCTCTTGAGAAGAGTTTTAGGGGGAGAGGGAAAGAGAATTGAGAGAGTTTTAGAGTGGAAGAGAATTGAGAGAATTTGTGAGAGAAATTCTTTAGAGAGGAAAAAAGAGAGTTCTTGAGAAAAATCGTAAGAGAAAATTTGAGAGTGAAGAAAAGAGTTTTAGTCGAGCATCATCTTCGACGAGTCCCGGCACGTACTTCGCCTCTCGCCATCCAACAACGCCACTGCTTGCCTTTTTTCGACGATAGCCACGTTCTTCCAACTCCGAGATCTTGAAGGAAGCCATAACGTGTACGTGAGTAAGATTTTGTGTAATAGAAGGTAACCCTTTCCATCTCGATCTACAAAAATGTAATCGTTTGGTGTGAACATTTGTTTGTTTATTTTAGACATGTCACGTGTCCCAAAATTTAGCATTTTTACATGTTAATTTATTTTTGTAAATACTCGTGATTGGCTGCATTTTCTTTCTTTCTAAATCACCCATGGTGTATATCGTACAAAGTTCAATGTTTTACATCCCCATAAAAAAGAAGAAAAAATCAAAAAATTGCATCTTTGAATTTCAAGTAAAATCCATCAAAATTGCCAAATCAAATATTTTTCATGAAAATGGTACCGAAAGGGCGTTAGAGTAATCTAGCGTAACCAAATCCCCGAATTCAAAATCTCCGGTTCGCGGAAATAAGATAGTCTTCTCCCGCTATTTTATTTAGGTTTCTAATCAACCTACCGAAAATGATTAGTGGCGACTCCAAATTCAAAACACATTGCATGTTAATTATTTGAACCTTAAGTTGCGATTTGGTATGGACTTGGGAGAGTCCGAGTTAGGTTAGTTAATTAATTAACCTGATAATCCATTAGCCCGAAAATTAACTTGTTTATTTTTTAGGTCGCGACAGCTTAGCGACTCCGCTGGGGACTTTAAGAGGACTTAGGCCAGATAATTTCATGAAAAAGGAATCACTTGATTTGGCAAACTTTGGTTGAATTCTCATTCTTAGGTGTTAAATGTTTTTGCAGATTGGGAGTTATAAGGGGAGGAGTGATTGGCTAACCCTTTGTTTTGCGAGCTTGGTGAATTGGAATTGTGATTTAACTTTTGAATCATTGAAGCGGTGTTTGCTTTTAATTGTTGTGCATGATTTATCGTCTTTGCACTACACTGCACATAACCCGTGACCGAACCCGGGTCACACTAATAGTTTTAAGATGGTATTTAGATGGTCCTTTAACCTTGGCGGTAAGGCTTCGCTAAAGGTTATCCCATCCGGATCCCGAAAATTTTTTCAAAAAATGGCTCAAGGGTCGTTCTTATGCACGTGAGGCTACGATGCATGAGAATTGCCCTTGTCGACCGAACAAAGCCGAAGTGATTGAACCCGACTAGTCATGACTATTGTACGCGAGGCTGCGACTAGTCATGATGATTGCGCGCGAGGCTGCGACATGTCGCTCGTTCATCATTTCACTTTGCAAAAGCCTTTTGGATAGATAGAATAAGATTTAAACTCACAATTCATGCGCATGTCTTTGTGATTGACATTTTCTTCATATGAACGGTAATTTCTTGTCTCTTTTATCCTATTATCTCATTTTTATTTTGAGCTGGTCCATGGTTTAGGAGTATCGTTGTCTTATTTCCAATTTCGCACTTTGCTTCCGTAGCTTTTACAATTTCATCGCTTGTCCTCCATTCTAATTTGGCTTGTTCTTGTTGTGCGATTTTTACTAAATTCTACGATCGAGTTTTGAGTAAGTGCCAAACATGAAAGTTGTAGACCTATGTTTCAACTAATATCCTACAAAATTTCAGAATTAAATTCATAATTTAAGATGGCCTTTCGTTTTTTCAACTACCTGCGGTTATAACAGTTTTCTGAATGCGATTTTTCGGAAAGACACATTAAACTGATTTGATCCGCTCATTTCTAGTCCGATTGGCCAACATGAAAGTTGTTCACCATCTTCTCAACTACAAGCTCGTAAAATTTGGACGAATTTCAGTCAACGTGTGAATTAATACGGATTTTTTTTAAAAGCGGATAAACTGAAAATTACATGTTTCAATCCTTTGGCTATAATCACTTTGTTCGTTTGAGTCTAGAGGGATGCCATGGACCGGCTCGATATTCTTGCTCTCTGTACTCATTTTGCGTTTGTTACTACGTATAGGTAATTTATCACGGATCCTCCACATATTACTCGATCGATCGCAAGGAAGATGGCCGACATCAACGCCACCGTCGGTGCTGCCCTAGACGAGAAACTTGGCTCCTTGACCGAGCGCTTCGAAGGGATGATGTCCCGAAAGATGGAAGAAATGATGGCTGCCTTCGCCGCCAAACTTCAATCATCCACCACCAGCCCGCCGCTAACCATTCCCGCTCCAATTCCTCCTATGGACAACTCCGGTAAAGCCCCGGAAACTGCTCCCTATCGAGCAATGCCGCTAGAAGACGTGATCTTCACATGCGTGAGCTCGAGCACGCCGCCCGTAGTCCCAATCCCCCAAGCCAGCCCTGTGGCCCCCGGGTTGAATGGTGATACGGCCAAGCGGTTGGCCCAAATGGAACAGAGGATCCGAGAGGTCGAGGGGACTCACAACATACCCCAGATTGACTTGTCTGTCTTTTCAAAGGTCACAGTGCGAGAGAAGTTCAAAATGCCCGACTTCGAGAAGTATGATGGGACTTCTAACCCGGTTCAGCACGTCCGGATGTACCAGGCAAGAATGAATAAGCACGCGACCAACGGCCCCCTAATGGTCCAGACTTTCCAGGCTAGTTTAAAAGAAGCTGCCATGAGGTGGTATACGGACTACGAGATCTATCGGATGGATGATTGGGAGAAGGCAGCTAATGCTTTCATCAAACATTTCAGCTTTAACTTGGACGTGCTCACCACCAGAGAAGATCTTGAACAGCTTGAGATGAAGAAAGGAGAAACAATCAAAAGTATGCCACCAGGTGGAGGAATGTGGCATTTCAATTGAAACCGTCCCTCCGGAAAGGGAGCTCATGAAGTTGTTTGTTTCCACTGCGCGCGAATTATGAAAACCCGACTCGCGGATCCGTCACTACGTTATTCAGCCATCTCATCGCAATGGCTGAAGAAATCGAGAACGGTATGAAGAAAGGTCGGTACGATGATGTCACCACGACGACTAAGAGGTTTGCGGTAAGGAAAGATAAGGAACCGGCTCCACAGGTTAACATGACCTACAGCCCGAAACCCATGACCCGGATGCCGGTTGTGCAGATTCCTAATCAGCGACAGGCTAATTTCGGCGCACAACGACAAAGAGGGAATCAACGGCCCCCTCGGCGGTTTACTCCTCTACCGGGAACCCCGTCACCAGTACTCGCGGTTCTACGTAAGAGAGGTTTACTGACTTCTGAGCCTCTACGATCCGGTAACACGAGCTCGCCAAAATATGATCCATCAAAGAAATGTGATTACCACTGTGGGGAGCCTGGACATGACACCGACAGCTGTTTCGTGTTGAAGCATCGGATTCAAGATCTTCTTAATTCTAAGGCATTCTCATTCCAAGGCAACAAACAGCCAAATGTCCAGAATAATCCTTTGCCGGATCATTCGGTAAAGTTAATCTTGTATTCGGGCCGGGAATCGACAGGTTGGTGCTAGTAAGGATGAAGGAGTCTTCGATATCGCCGGTTGTTTTGATGATGTAACCATTGCTGCTATATCCGAAGACGGAGCGCATAAAGAGGAACCTTACTTGGCGCCTAAACCTTCCAAATCATTCATTAACGCCATGTGTGATGATCCACTGGAGGGTTTAGATTCAGAGTAACATCTTTATGTTTATGCAATCCCCTACGTGGGACATTTTCTGTTTCCTTTAGGTTTTGGATCGCATTTGGATTTCTATTCTGTCTTGCACTCTTGGATTTTCTTTCCTAGAAGATGTAATTTCATATCAATAAAATTGCACCATTTTTCGAATCTTGTTGAAGTATCCCAAACTAACCCGTTGACGATAACCAACGACCAACAAGTTTGTCATCATGGTAAGAACCGAGGGTTGGGCTTCTTCAAGAATTCATGTCCCACGGTTTTGAAAAATAAAAAATAAATAAATAAAGTTCTTCAAAAAAAAAAAAAAAAAAAAACACCGCAATTAAACCTTGTTTGTTTTTCTGATTTTGTTACTTTATGTTTCGGGGGGATACATGAGGAGGGAAATCTAGTGGATTCAGAAGTATACGACCTAGATGAGTGCGATCCAGATTATGAGGAAATTCGTCGGGATTTCAAACGACATGAGGAGATCAAGCCCTTGACCGGTGAACAAACTGTCTCGGTCAACCTAGGCGATGTAGAAAACCCTAAAGAAGTTAAGATCGGGGCAAACCTTTCCAAAGAGATGATCGAGCGCTTGACTAAGCTCTCGAAGGATTACCAGGGATATTTTCGCTGGTCCTATGCGGATATGCCCGGTCTTGACCGTTCCATTGTCGAACATTGTTTGCCGATAGATCCTTCGGCTAAGCCGGTGGTGCAAAAGTCAAGGAGGGCCGGACCGCAATGGTCTAGAAGATCAAAGAGGAGGTCATGAAGGCGCTTGACGTCGGATTCCTTGAGACTACGAGAATATTCGATTGGGTTGCCAATATAGTCCCAATCATGAAGAAGGATGGGCGTATTCGGGTCACGTGTCGATTATCGAGATTTGAATAAGGCCGATCCTAAAGATGATTTTCCCCTCCCGCATATCGACATACTTGTTGACGATCTTGCGAGGTTTAAATTGTTTTCATTCATGGATGGTTTCTCCGGGTACAATCAGATCTTGATGAATGTCAATGACAAGTTGAAAACCACTTTCACCACACCATAGGGAATGTTCCATTACCGGGTGATGCCGTTCGGTCTCAGAAACGCTGGAGCTACTTACCAACGAGCCATGGTTGCCCTTTTCCACGACATGATGCATAATGAGATTGAGGTTTACGTCGATGACATGATAGCAAAAACAAGGCATGGAGAAGATCACGTCGAAACGCTGAAGAAATTGTTCGACGGACTCCGAAAGTACAAGTTACGCCTCAACCCCGCTAAGTGTGTCTTTGGGACCAGCTCGGGCAAGTTGCTCGGATTCGTGGTAAGCAGCAAGGGCATCGAAGTCGACCCTTCTAAAGTCAAGGCTATTCGTGAGCTTATGCCGCCGACGACGGTTAAAGAAGTTCGAAGTTTGATGGGTAGGCTAAACTATATTGCTCGATTCATCTCTCGGTTATCAGAAACCGCTAAGCCATTCCTCAAGCTGTTAAAGAAGAATGCGCTAGTTCAATGGGATAGCGAATGTGAAGAAGCTTTTGGGAAACCGACGCAGCATCTCATGAATCCACCGGTGCTTGTTCCTCAAACACCGGGGCAACCTCTAATCTTCTACCTCACAATCCTTAGTGAGTCCTTAGGTGCTATGTTAGCCCAAGAGAGGGAAGAGGATGGAAAAGAACGAGCCATTTATTATCTGAGCAAGAAATTCACAGCTTCGGAAATGAAATACTCCGAAGCGGGAAAAACATGTGCGGCGTTAGTCCGGGTACTGCACAGGCTTCGGCAATATACCTTGCATTACCAGGTGCTTCTGGTGACAGAGTGCGATCCTATCAAATACTTGCTAAATCAACCCGCCTTGATTGGTAGACTTGCCAAATGGCAAAACCTCATCTCCGAGTTTGATGTTCAATATTTGTCCCAAAAGTCAATCAAGGGACGAGCTATAGCAGATGTCCTAGCTGAAAATCCGGGGCGAGATGATGATGCCTATCATTCTGAAGATCGAATCATGTCGGTGGAGGATTACATCTGGACTATGTATTTTGACGGAGCTGTCAATTTATCGGGATCGGGCACGGGCGCGGTTCTGATATCTCCAAGTGGTCAACATTATCCCGTGGCAGCAAAATTGGTATTCCCTTGCACAAATAACACAGCAGAATATGAGGCATGCATCCTCGGTTTGCGGGCTGCGATTGAAATGGGGATAGCCGGACTCAAGGTGTTCGGAGATTCCGCTTTGATTATCCTTCAAACTGTTGGAAAGTGGAAGACAAGAGATGCTAAATTGCTGCCCTACCATGAGTATCTGGATGAACTGGTGGAGGAATTTGAGGATATCTCATTTGAGTATCTGTCCAGGACTCATAATCGATTCGCCGATGCATTGGCTACCTTGTCTTCAATGTTACAAGTCGCCAATGGACTTGAGGTTGACCCACCGAAGATCGAGGTATTTAAAAAGCCAGCATATTGTATGGCCGTAATCGATGAACCCGATGGTAAGCCGTGGTACCATGACATCAAGACTTATATTCAGAAGCGGGAGTTCCCTAAAAAAAGTACCGTATCCGACCAAAAGTACATAAGGAAGATGGCCTCGAAGTTCTTCTTGAATGGAGAAAATTTGTACAAACGGTCATTCGATTCTGTCCCGCTAAGATGCGTCGACTCAACCGAGGCAGTTCGTCTGATGATGGAAGTACATGAAGGGATCTGTGGTCCACACATGAACGGCCACTTGTTAGCTAAGAAGATTATGAGATTGGGTTATTATTGGCTCACGCTCGAAAGAGATTGTATTCAAGATGTCCGGAGCAGTCACAAATGTCGATTCATGGTGACAAAATTAATATCCCTCCAAATGAGTTGCATCGATTATCCGAACCATGGCCGTTTTCTATGTGGGGCATTGATGTTATCGGCCCTATCAACCCTAAAGCATCCAATGGACATCGATTCATCTTGGTGGCGATTGACTATTTCTCCAAATGGATCGAAGCCGCATCCTATTTAGCGGTCACGGCACGAAATATCGTGAAATTTATCCGTCGAGACATCATTGCTCGATACGGTTCACCCGAAGCCATAATCACCGACAATGGCTCGAACTTAAACAACAAACTAATGGACGAATTGTTTAAGGAATTCAAGATCAAGCATCCGAACTCTTCCCCATATCGTCCTCAGATGAATGGAGCGGTAGAAGCCGCCAATAAGAACATTAAGAAAATCTTGGCGAAGACGGCTGAAAATTATCGCGATTGGCATGAGAGGTTGCCATTTGCACTTATGGCATATCGGACCTCAATCCGAACATCTACTAGGGCAACCCCGTATTCTCTTGTATATGGAATGGAGGCTGTTCTACCAGTTGAAGTGGAAATTCCTTCCTTACGTATATTGTCTCAAGCTATCTTGACAGAAGCCGAATGGATCCAGCGAGGGCAAGCCAATTGAATCTGATCGATGAAAAGAGAATTAAGGCTATATGTCATGGCCGGTGTTATTAGCAGAGGGTTGCTAATTCATTCAACAAAAAAGTTCGACCTCGATATTTTCGGATCAATGACCTGGTCTTGCGAAAATTGTTGCCAATAGTCCCACTCCCGGAAGGGAAGTTTGCTCCAAACTATGGTGGTCCATATATAGTAAAGAAGGTGCTCCCTGGTGGTGCTTTGATTACGGCCGAGATGGATGGTCGTGTATTTACCAACCCGGTGAATTCGACTACGTAAAGAAATATTATACTTGATTTACTCGATGTTTTCATAATCGAGTTATAATATTAATACTGATTCACAAGTTGTTCACATTTGGGCATTCGTTTGTTTCATCGCTACCAATTTTTGCTGAGAGATCGTTTCGAATGGGGGGTCTCTCCGGCCCAATTAAATCAGCCATCGTTAGCGTGAGATTTACATATTCACAGAGTAAAAGGGGTTATCTTGCGAAAAAATATGACGACCAAGATGAAATCAGTAAAAACTTGCATTCATTTCATCCATCAGAAAGCCTTACAAATAGATCATCGGGGTGGGAACGTAAAGCCAAACTGAGCCCTAATGAGCATCACAAAGGAGCTTAACCGGTCCTCCATACAATTGATGCTCCGCCTACACCGATCGCTTCGAGAATCAAGATCCGCCAGCTTAAAGAGGAGGAGCTCATATTTCTCTTTAAGCTCGGCTACCTTGTCCTCGTGATACTCGACAGCAGATTCCAAGTCATGGATCAGCATTCTCCCGCGGGCTATATCCAGGGTCAGATCGTCCATCTTTTCTTCCAGCCATGTGCATTGGAATTTCAAAACAATATTGAGCGGATCACGCTCAAAGATGGTCCGAGACATGGCCAAACGTTCCACCAAGTTTCTCCTCTCACGAACCAGCAAGGAGACTTGATCATTACTGAAGTCAAGGGCCTTCTTATAATTGTCGGCTACAAGATCGGCCAACACCAAGTTATCTGTCCGATCCTGATAGCGTGCCCTCACAAGATAGGCCAAAGTAATATCTTGATGAGCATGATTGTAAGCCTCCAGGAAGTTAGTGAAGAGGGTAGGGAAGATCCTATATTCCTCTTCTAACTTGGTACCTTGAATAGAAGTAGTGTCCATATCCCTAAACATAAGACGAATTTCAATTTCGACCTCTGGATGATTGGCTATATAAGAGTAACCCTGGCCTAGGAGATTATAAAGTTTCTCCCATTTGGCTAAAACCTCAGCCGAGAAGACGTGTGCGGGGAGGGAGGCCATTGTTGTTGAAGCAACCGAAAAAGAATGGATGCGAAAGAGTGCTTAGAAGGTTGGAGATGAAGATATGAAAGCGATGATCATCTCGACGTTAAATCCTAATTTAAAGGGCAGAAAAAGTCATAGCAATAATTATTGTGGGGGCCAAGTTAATTATCTAGGTAAAACTACGGACGTTTCGTCCGTGAATCACGGATCTACCATCTCGAGGCTCACGAATTCGAAAAAGTTGTGAAATGACTTAAAGGTTCCGCCATATTAAAAGATGGACAAGCATACTGCAGAAAAGATTTGAGGGTCCCACCATGTCAGAAGGAAATGAAGAAGATAGAGCGGGAAACACAAAATCTTGGGAGAAGCACTGGCTTAGTGGTTTTCATCCACGTTAAAAGGGATGCTCTGGAACATACATGTTTACTCAAAAGAATTTGGAGAGAGTAAGCATACAGCAGAGAGTAGAGTGAACAAAAGGCAGTAAGAGGTATTTCAATCCAACATGTTTAGAGGCTACCAGCACTTACCGGGGGAACCAACCTAGACATCCCCGAGAGCGAACTGCTGGATTTCGAGGCCGGATCCGGTATTGAAGCGGTAAAACCCAACTCCCTTGGCGGTGAAATTCAAGATCTCGACCGCAACAAAGGTAGCAGCAGCCGCAGTCAACCCCAGGAAAGAAAACATCAAATCAGAGAGCTCGAAGCTGCCTTCAAGGAGTGCCCTTACGTGAACGGGAAACGAAAAAATGAATTGAGCCGGAAGCTAGGAATGGAGCCCTTGAAGGTCAAGTTTTGGTTTCAAAACAAGCGAGCCCGATTGAAGGTTCAAAGTGAAAATCATGAACTTGCGTTTCTGAGGGATGAAAACAAAAAGCTTCGAGCAGAGAACAAGAGGTATATGGATGCTCTTAACACCGCTGTTTGCCATGTTTGTAGCAGCCCCATAACCTTTGGTGACATGTTCCTTGATGAGCCACATCCGAGCATTGAAAATGCTCATTTGTCAATTCATCCCCCAGAGCGAGTTCTCACACAATTAAATTTCGTTGGGGATGCATCCCAGAAAGTCGGTTTTGCGGAGACAGAACCGATGCCCTTCGAGGGAAGAGACATGCATCACTACAATTGGAGTTTCCCTAGTGTCACAATCAGCCAATTCAACACCGATGAAACTCTGAATCTACATGAAGCTTGAGTTTTTTTATTAGGGGCTCTCGAAATGTCGCTCTTTTGAGCATTACTAGCCAACCCTTACGAATCCTCAAGAAAAGTAGAGACATGCATGAATGAATGTACTGTTTGTTACAAAGTCCCCATGTGAGATATTCTTCTTTTTACGCCTAGAGTTAATCAAGGGGCAAAGAACAGTACTATTCGCGAATGTTATCATGCTTAAATGCGTGAATTCCTTGTCAGATTTGATCGAACGCCGAAAGGAGAAGCATTAAAAGCCTTCACACAGGTAGATGCAAAAGGATTTGAGAAAAAATAGCCGCCTCGTTCGTAGGAAAAAGCGGAAAGATTTGAAGAGGGAAATAACCGCCTCTTCCGTAGGAGGGAGCGAAAAGATTTGAGGAGGGAAATAACCGCCTCGTTCGTAGAGAAAGCGAAAAGATTTGAGGGCTCCTCCATATCAGAAAAGAAAAAGATGACAGATTGAGTGAGAGGTAAGAGTTATTACGAAATGGATCCAAGGCACTAAGACCGGAAAGGAGAGAAAAAGCTGTCATCTTTCGTAGAAAAAACGTGAACCTATATGCGAGACTAACAGATCAGAAAAGTTTATAAAGTCTCCATGCACCTAATGATCACCAGAACTCGTCACGAAAGACCACCATCACTTTGTGATGTTCGGGCAAATTGTTTTGCAAGTCCGAGAACATCTAAAGCTCGTTCTCTAGTCGAAACAGCCATTTTCGGTCTACATATGGAAGGTTTTAAAAGAAAAACACGTTCGTTCCAAGCGGAAGTATGGGAACCTTCCTATCCCGAGGATCTGCGAGTCATGGCCATTGATGGCAACCCCGTTTCCCTCTCAATCCTCGTTGCTATGCTGAGAAGTTGCATGTATAGGGTTTTTGCTTATGCGAAGGCAACAGATGCCTTAGAAGTGCTGAGGCAGTACAAATATGATTTTGACATCGTCGTCACGGCCGTCGTAGGGATCGACATGGATGGTTTCAGTCTCTTAAAGATCATTGATTCCGAGTTGGACATACAGGTCATCGTAGTATCAACAAGTAATGATCACCAGTTCATAACGAGGGCCATATCGCATGGTGCTCGAGACGTCCTACAGAAGCCGATCTGCGTTCAAGTGCTCCAAAACATTTGGCAGCATGCTGTAAGGAAGCAATTACTCGTACAAAAAAACCACGACCAAGGCGACGACGACGATTTTGTCCAAAAGAAAAGGCCCCTTTGGTCCGCCAAGCTTCATTCTATATTCATTGAGGCGGTTCGACAGCTAGGAATCAATTTAGCACGACCACCGGCTGTACACAAAATGATGAATATAGACAGACTCACCATGCAAAGTGTCACAAATCACCTTCAAAGGGTTAGAGATAAGGCGAGGAAGCACGATGCAGCTTGGGACCAAGGCGACCGGACCAGAGTTGGCTGGAAGATCAATTCCGGGAAAACCTACCGAGCAAAAGGTACCCGGCCACTTCCCAATCAAGAATACAGGTCATACCAACCTTCCGCTGGTGGTTCTAGTAGCAGACGAGTTGATCATCCCTACAAGTTCCCGAACAACGACGGAGGCTCAAGCTTAAGGAGTCAGATCGCTCATAGCAATCTGTCACCGTTGTTAGCAAGTAACAATGCCCAATTCGAATATCAATTGCTCGAAAAATCAGAAGATTACTTTGATGATGAGCTTGCTACCTTGATGAGCCTATTTGGAAATGAAGGACCTCCGAGCTGTGATTCGAAGCAAGTTATTATGGGTCTTCAAACAACGATTGTTGGTGTTTAGTCCAAGACAGAATCGATTGATCGTTGAAGTGGCCAGAAAGAGAGGTGGAACCAATCTCGCATGAATACTCCTTTAATTCCATGTATAATTCCCCTACGTGGGATATTTTTTTTTACTTTCTAACTGTCTAGAATTTGCCCAGAGTTAAAGGACGAATTTTCTCCTCTCTTGTCAAATGCGTAAGTTCCTTACTAAGCTAGGCCCGTAGCAAATCAATTTGTGGACGACGCCCCTGAACGCCCGTAAAGTGAGATTCCGAATAGCCTTACTTGGGAGAATACGAGTAAAAGGCCAAGCGGACTCAAAAATGGGTAACTCCGTATCGTCCCAATTGGCTCTCAGTCATTTCAAACTCTAAATTATGCTTATTTTATTCTCGACAGGGGATTGCCAACTGTTTTGAGAACAATATAACAAAAAGCGAACCAACCGTGGACGCCAACATCACCACAGCCTAGTGGTTGGGGGAATGACAGTGGTCCGAGGCATTCCGGGTTCGATCCCGGGATTTGGCATCAATGTACAAAGACTAATAAAATTTTTTTTTGCTTGGCGATCCAGCACCGGTTGAAGTTTTGGCCCCGGATGGTTACAGGACCTGGAGAGATAACATCCCGGACATACAATTCGATCCGGATGAGTTGATCTTTTCAATTCAAAGTTCACAAGAAATTTGTACAAGGGTAAAGCGGTATCGTTTCAACTCATTTAGAACATGAGAACGTACATTGATGCTTTCCCTTTTAATTTGTTACGGGGATCACTGCCTTTCCGGATAGGGAAGTATCCCTTCTCCCTAAAATTAATGAAATGAAAAATTCTTGGAGCCTTTGACAATCTCATGTCTCGAACCGGATAATGAAGTTTTGCAACTCATTTGCATGAGCGGGGGCAACTCCCGATCCACGCCCCTAAGAAGTTTCTTATGTGCTTGCGAATTTTGTCCACCAAGATAAAAAGTTGCTGCATTTTATATGCTCAAAAACACTCATATATTGCATAGTTTGCGCATGACTGTTCCTCATGTTTAATTTACCAACTCCGAATAAGGAACATGAACTACATAAGATACATCGAATGTATGGAATGGGGCGGGACAGGATGATGAAAGGCAATCTTTTTCCAAACACGTCCCATTTTTTCAGGAGAGTTGAACGGTGGCTAAGTTCCGCATTTCACAAGGTAAAAGGTTTTCTCGCAAAAGGTACGATAGCCGAAATGACAGAGGCATTCAGTTCTCTATCCCAAACACTACGGGTGATCCATTGATTACCCCTTTTGAGCGGTGGTTTCATTTCTTTACCCCTGTCAAGAACCACCCCACATCGGGGTCCGGAAGAGTTAATTCCAGCAGCAACACGAGGTAAATGGTTAGAAATTTTCTTGCTCGGACTAACATTAATCTTCGGGTGTTTCTTTGCATTTATACTCGAATTTTAATTCAAGTGCCTTAGGATGATAAAGAGCATTCATTTCTCTATCCTATACACTTCATTCTTTGCATAGCCCACTTGGGCCTGCAAATTCATTTCTTAAACCCCTGTTGGTGATCATTTGCTCATTCCAAAGACGAAGATAGCATTTTCCCAAGGATTAGAATTGGAGATGGTCGGGTCAACAGAGAATTCCCGAATGGACTCATTTCTTGTATGCTAGATTTTTTATGTTTACATAATTTTTCTTTGTAAATGTTTATGTTTGTTGTAATTCCTGGTTCAAAATCATGGGATTGTAAAAAAAAAAAAAAAAGGAGAGGCAAACTCAGCTTAAAGGAAAAGGGCCCGCTCTCGAAAAAAAAAAAAAAAAAAAAAGCAAAATAAAGAGATGTCGAAGAGCTCTCAAAGAAAAAGGAAAAGAAATCTCTTCTCGAAAAAAAGAGAAAAAAGAAAAAAAGAAAAATGAGAGTCGGGAGTAAGAAAAGCAAAGATCGATCTCATATGAAAATTTCAAGCATAGGAAAAGCAAAGTGCCTACCAAAAGTAAGGCCAATGCACATTCATTTGTAAAGTACTTCTGAATTTTGAATGTACATTTTTGCACGTTAAGTTGTAAATTCCATGTACATGTTTGCATTGTGTCTCTTGCAAATCCTTGACAGACACTTGTTGTGAAGAAGACTCCCCAAGAAATCAGTTTGCAAAGTGCAATTTTCAGTAGAAAACCACCATCCCTCATTCAATGATGGTATTCTTTCTGAAGACATTTCCAGAAGACCAAGATCGGTGACTAGTCGATGATGATCACCAACGTCAAGCCCCTTCTCATTTAATTTCCGAGCCAAAACGAGCCTTTTCGTTCCTCGGTCCCCAATCCTAGCCTACGTTATAACCCTCCAAAGTCTCTTCTAATTAGGGCATTTGAGTTAACGTAGAGTTAAATGATTTTAAGCATCACTCGAAGAAGTTCGAGCAAGATTATTTCTCTCATTTTTGCGGGGCTCTTGACTTGTAAATCCGGAGCAGATGATGAAGAAATTCATTTCAGCAGCCTTGACTCAACTAGAGTCCCCTTTGTAAACCTTTGACCTA
Source organism: Rhodamnia argentea (assembly GCF_020921035.1). Classification (NCBI taxonomy): domain Eukaryota; kingdom Viridiplantae; phylum Streptophyta; class Magnoliopsida; order Myrtales; family Myrtaceae; genus Rhodamnia; species Rhodamnia argentea. The sequence goes on along the minus strand of NC_063152.1, from coordinate 3,167,892 downwards.
GCTCTCATTACGGTCCTAATCAAGACCTCCAGATCGGCTCGGTTGTATCAATTGCGAGATTACTCGGATCCTTATCGAATGCGAAGCTGGAAAGATTGAGTGATTTCTTTTGAATCCACGCAAACAGGATAAAAAGCTTTTCTCGAGAGTGAGTGAAAGCCCTTTCGGATCGAAGTCCCCCATTCAGCTCACATTCGAGGTATTCGTCATGTGAGAACCTCCCTGGACAAAATTGGTAATGCAAACTTGACGTAATGGTTATGCATGAACCATAGTATGAGTGATTGCATTTTTGTGTGTGTTACCTCTGACATTCTATGATAGGTAATACATTCCCGATGTTCGAGTTCCCTCCCAAGGTCTCGAAATTCATCCAAGGATTATTGAATGAGTAAGTTTTGCTGGCAAATGCCTACCAGGTGCGATACGAGCAATCTGTTTTGTTCCTTGATTAATCGTTTGGAGAACCCGGGTAAGTTTTCTAAACCCCTTTTCAAATTAACAACTCTTCTGATGATAGTTGTTATGATTCAATTCGAGCAATATGTCCATTTTGTACTTATCAATTCTATTCGATGGTGCTCCTATCAAATATTGTTCAATTCGGGCAATATGCCTCTTCTATCAGGTCGTGAAGACGTATGCACTGGCGATCTTGACATCTTATCAAATCATAATGGCATAGCTCCTATGATTTTCGGCTCGTTTATCAAATCATGAAGACATAAGCACCCATGGTTTTGATCCAAACCAAATCATAATGACGTAGCTCTTATGATTTTGTTTCCCCTTTGTCGAATCGTGAAGACATATGCACTGGCGATTTCAACATTTAATCAACTCACAACGATGTAGCTCTTGTGAACTTGATTCCACTTCTTTCGACTCACAACGACGTAGCTCTTGTGATCTCAAACGACACACATATTTTGCGCTGTCTCGCACCGAAAAGAAGCCTGCGGTAACGTATAAGGCACCGATACCTTAAAATCCTTGCATCCGCAAAAAGAAACTTGGAAATTAAGAGAACCATTAGCTTACGAGAAATTTGGTAAAACAGGTATTCTTGTATGCGATCCATGTGCGTGTTTCTCTAACATGGAAAAGAGGAATTATGACACATGTTATTTACAGTCTTGCATATCATGCATCACTTCATTACATAAAAAATGGGATTAAAACTCCCGCCAAAAAGTTCATTCATCATTTGCACTGTCAAAATTTAGGGTTCAATTTTGTCTTTGAGCGGAACCTCTACGAGCCTCCACTCAAAGAGGGGCAAACATTGACGCCTAAATTTTGACTAATCTATTTTTTGCATAAAAATTATAAAAAAATCATCTCACATATTTATTTTTTAGCGTACATTGCATTGGCATATAATTGGGCAAGCAGAACACTTAATTTAGCATGCGTCTAGACTAGGCACGGGATGAAAAAATACACCGAGAAGATTTGAAACTTTAGGGACTGTATTGCAAATACTTAAAACTTCGGGGACCGTATTGCAAATACTTGAAACTTCGGGGACTGCATTGCAAATACCAAAAGAAGATGGAGAAAGGAAGATGGTGAAGAGAAGATAATGAAAGGAAGATGGTGAAGAGAAGATAAAGAAGAGAAGATAATGAAAGGAAGATGGTGAAGGGAAGATGAAGAAGAGAAGATGAATATGAAGAAGGGAAGATGAAAATGGAAGGTGAAGAAATGAAGATGAAGAAGAGAAGATGAAAATGGAAGGTGAAGAAGTGAAGATGAAGAATGAAGGATGGAGAACTTTGCCTATAAAAGAGAGCTCTTGAGAAGAGTTTTAGGGGGAGAGGGAAAGAGAATTGAGAGAGTTTTAGAGTGGAAGAGAATTGAGAGAATTTGTGAGAGAAATTCTTTAGAGAGGAAAAAAGAGAGTTCTTGAGAAAAATCGTAAGAGAAAATTTGAGAGTGAAGAAAAGAGTTTTAGTCGAGCATCATCTTCGACGAGTCCCGGCACGTACTTCGCCTCTCGCCATCCAACAACGCCACTGCTTGCCTTTTTTTCGACGATAGCCACGTTCTTCCAACTCCGAGATCTTGAAGGAAGCCATAACGTGTACGTGAGTAAGATTTTGTGTAATAGAAGGTAACCCTTTCCATCTCGATCTACAAAAATGTAATCGTTTGGTGTGAACATTTGTTTGTTTATTTTAGACATGTCACGTGTCCCAAAATTTAGCATTTTTACATGTTAATTTATTTTTGTAAATACTCGTGATTGGCTGCATTTTCTTTCTTTCTAAATCACCCATGGTGTATATCGTACAAAGTTCAATGTTTTACATCCCCATAAAAAAGAAGAAAAAATCAAAAAATTGCATCTTTGAATTTCAAGTAAAATCCATCAAAATTGCCAAATCAAATATTTTTCATGAAAATGGTACCGAAAGGGCGTTAGAGTAATCTAGCGTAACCAAATCCCCGAATTCAAAATCTACGGTTCGCGGAAATAAGATAGTCTTCTCCCGCTATTTTATTTAGGTTTCTAATCAACCTACCGAAAATGATTAGTGGCGACTCCAAATTCAAAACACATTGCATGTTAATTATTTGAACCTTAAGTTGCGATTTGGTATGGACTTGGGAGAGTCCGAGTTAGGTTAGTTAATTAATTAACCCGATAATCCATTAGCCCGAAAATTAACTTGTTTATTTTTTAGGTCGCGACACCTTGATAAACATTTTTCTGACAATGTCCCATTTTCGTGTAGTAAATGGACCCCGTAAGTTGTAACCGTGAATCATTCTAAGGATTTACCATCAAATCTTCCATAAAGAATCAGCAAAGGCTATTATTTCTTGAATAGGATGGTTGAGAACTTTGCCCCTTACGTCGGTGTCATTGAATGTGTGATATAGATAGAGGTGTCAATATGGGTCTTTGATCCACTTTTTAATTCATTTTTGTTCACTTGGGTCACATATGGGTTTAAAATGGGTTAAATATGTGTTTATGCTTATAAAGTCCATTCAAATATGGGTTTTAAATTAACCTATTTTTGGCCCATGGCCTCAGTTTCCCAAGCATAACTTATAAATGGGCCTAAATTATATTATATAAGTAAAAGAATGAAAAAAAAAATTAAAAAAAGTAAAATCTGTTTTGGAATTCCGCCGCTACCCTGTCGCCGCCCAATATTGCCCACAACAGTCCACCACCGTCCGCTTCTGCAGAAAGGAACACATGAAAATTCAAAGGACAATGTGGTCGAATCTATGCAAAAACTTCGAAAACGTTATGATAATTTGGTCCTAAACGTTGATCAACTTGGCCTCCCGGACTAGCTTTCTTGTTTTGTCGGTGACCATCATCGGATCGACACCTCGCCGATCATTGACAACCTTGTTTTTGTCGGTGATAGCCAGAGTATCATTTGTCGTGCAAGGAATTTGGTATTTGACTTTAGGGCAAAACACATTGAGTCGATGTATCATGATATATGACGGCTGACGGGCGATGGGACGAAGAAGATCCCTTGATGCAAAGAATCCAACAAATGCGTTAATCAAGGTTGTCATCATTGAGAAACTAAAGCTATGCATTGCCTTAGTTGGCCTTACATTTAGAGATAAGGAGGTTGTGAGACTATTGCTGCTTTTTGAAGATCGGCCTCCAAGTGGGAGATTGCTGGAATTGAGGACTTTGATAGAGAAAAGTATCGCTAAAGCGGAGAAAAGGAAAGTACTGCTACTAAGGTTATATAACTTTGTATACCTTAGACTTCTCTATATATTGAGGCAATCTCTCTTGTAACTATAACTCGAACCCGAGATTGATGCCGACCCCGCCATTTTTCCCTTTTTTGGATTCCGAAATGATTTTTCACGTAAAAATTCATGCTTCTTCTTCTCCGTTTCTTCTCTTTAACATTTTGCGTTCCTAACAGTTGGACCTCTCTAGATACGAAGAGCGTCCGGTACACAGTGTTTATGTGGCTGATGAAGAAGATCATGAGCTCAAAGGGTCCTTCTTGTTGCATAACCTATTAATTGCTTAGGTGTGGAGGCGAAAGTCCTACACTAGTCAATCTCAATGTGCTATGTATGACTTTCTAGTCTAAACAAGGCGTGTCGTGTGGAGTACGAGAAACGTGTGCATGTCACGTATTTCAAGTGAAACTTGTTGAGAAATGAAGGTGGCAAGTGATTGGGAAAGTCATGGTAATGTGGTTCCAGTGCACCGACCGTGTGTATATAGCGCGGCTTCGATTTTCGTATGACCAAGATTTAGGGTTGTCTTACCAAGACCAATAGGACAATAATAACAATAATGACATAGAAATGACATACAAAACAAAACCTCAATCCAAATGATATCAAAATCGAATTTTTGTGTCGAACGTGATCACGTTCATGGCTAGGGGTGAGCACCGGCGTCTAGAACCCGCTCGAACCGGCCGGTTCGGGGCCATTCCTCAATGAACTAGGTAGGTTCAGGGAAAATTACAAAAAAAATTCCTAAACTTATTGCACTATTGTGCCAATTCAATCCTAAATGTTTCAATTTGATCAATTTAATCCTAAATCTTTTGATGATGTTGCTAATCAAATCGTAGGCCTTTCAATTGTGCCAATTTGGTCCAAATTTTTTTAACGATTTCATAATTTAGTCCCAAACCTTTGACGATAAGCCAATTTAGTCATCTAAGCCAATTTACCAATTTGTCCACATTAGCACGGGAGGCACATAGGACGGCCGGTTTTGACTAGACCATCACATCGGCGATTTTCGGTCAAAATTGGCCGGAAGGACTAAATTGGTAAATCGTTAAAAGTTTTATGACTAAATTTGCACAATTAAAAGGCTCAAGACTGAATTGGAAAATCTTCAAAATTTTCATGACTGAATTGGTATAATTTAAATGTTTATGAGTGAATTGACATAAGTGTAATAGATTTATTAATTTTTTGGTCATTTTCTCGGTAGGTTCATGAGTAAATTTTCCGGGAGCCGACCAAGGCAGGTTTTGTTTCTAGGAAGAATTGGTCTACCTAAGCTAGTTCCGGGGTATAACCGACTTTTGACCGGTTTTCTTCTTGCTTCTGTTCAGGGGCGTTACCGAATTGCCATTGATGTTTGTTGCGGAGCTTCGTGTCGTTGAGATTTACAGGGGAAATCGAGTCAGAGCCTTGACTTTGACCCAATATAACATTAATGTAAGATGGTCCGAACAACATCCATGGTTTTCTTCCGTCTCCAGCTCGTTTTTTCAGAAGATGGGTTAAATGTTAAAGGAAGATTACTAGGGTTGTGTTGAGTAGGAGTTTTACTTTTCACTCTTAATTTTTGATGTTGCATTCTTTCCTTTACTTTGTTGGCATAATCTCAATTTGCCTCTCCGCTTACCTAATTGTATGTGTGGATATACGATGGACTTGTTAAAGTTTCGTAGCTAGACTTCTCGAATTACCCTAAAGCACTTGATGAAGCAATGGCTAGTTGCAACAATATCTCAAATGCTGTATCGGACACGAAGCTGTATTATTCAGTATCACACGATTTAAGTGGTTCAACCGGTTCAATAAATAAGACTGGATGATTTATTATATGACATATCTTTTTCAGAGGAAAAATTATGCATTTAGTCATAAACCTATTGTATGATTTTCAATTTATTCTTAAACCGTGCCAATTGTTGACGCCTAAATTTTGACTAATCTATTTTTTGCATAAAAATTATAAAAAATCATCTCATATATTTATTTTTAGCGTACATTGCATTGGCATATAATTGGGCAAGCAGAACACTTAATTTAGCATGCGTCTAGACTAGGCACGGGATGGAAAAATATACCGAGAAGATTTGAAACTTCGGGGACTGCATTGCAAATACTTGGAACTTCGGGGACTGTATTGCAAATACCAAAAGAAGATGAAGAAGGGAAGATGAAGAAGGGAAGATGATGAAGGGAAGGTGATGAAGGGAAGATGAAAATGGAAGGTGAAGAAATGAAGATGAAGAAGGGAAGATGAAAATGGAAGGTGAAGAAATGAAGATGAAGAATGGAAGATGAAAATAGAAGGTGAAGAAATGAAGATGAAGAATGAAGGGTGGAGAAATTTGGCTATAAAAGAGGGAGAGTTCTTGAGAATTGAGGAGGAGAATTTTGGTGATAGAGAATGTAGAGAGCTCTTGGGAGGGGAGAGTGGAAGAGAATTGAGAGAGTTTTGAGAGAGTTTTTGAGAGGAATTTTTAGAGAGGAAAAAGAGAGTTCTTGAGAAAAATTAGAAGAGAAAATTCGAGAGTGAAGAAAAGAGTTTTAGTCGAGCATCATCTTCGACGAGTCCCGATACATATTTCGCCTCTCGCCACCCAACAACGCCATTGCTTGCCATTTTCGACGACAGCCGCGTTCTTCCAGCTCCGAGATCTTGAAGGGAACTATAACGTGTATGTGAGTAAGATTTTGTGTAATAGAAGGTAATCCTTTCCATCTCGATCTACAAAAATGTAATCGTTTGGTTTGAACATTTGTTTGTTTATTTTAGACATGCCACGTGTTCCAAATTTTAGCATTATTACATGTTAATTTATTTCTGTAAATACTCGTGCTTGGCTGCGTTTTCTTTCTTTCTAAATCATCCATAGTGTATATCGCACAAAGTTCAATGTTTTACATTCTCATAAAAAAGAAGATAAAAAACCAAAAAAAATTGCATCTTTGAATTTCAAGTAAAATCCATCAAAATTGCCAAATCAAATATTTTTCATGAAAATGGTACCGAAAGGGCGTTAGAGAAATCTGACGTAACCAAATCCCCGAATTCAAAATCTCTGGTTCGCGGAAATGAGATAGTTTTCTCCCGCTATTTTATTTAGGTTTCTAATCAACCTACCGAAAATGATTAGTGGCGACTCCAAATTCGAAACACATTGCATGTTAATTATTTGAACCTTAAGTTGCGATTTGGTATGGACTTGGGAGAGTCCGAGTTAGGTTAGTTAATTAATTAACCCGATAATCCATTAGCCCGGAATTTAACTCGTTTATTTTTTTGAAGGTCGCGACACCAATGCAATTTTAAATTTTTGCGCGAAATTCCTATACATACTTATCACCGGATATTGCCGATGCTGCAATCCACAAGTTGTCCACTTCAGCATGCCACGTAGGCTGGCCGGCTATGATTGGATGTCATGTCATCCATTTCCAGCAGCAATTGGCGAGAAGGACAATATTTGTATTTAGCGCAAAGGTTTAGTACTACATTGGCAATATTGAAAAGTATAAGACCGAAGAGATATCTGTATAGTACGTTTATCACTAAATTGATAAATTTTCTCATTTTTTTTTTGTGAAAAGGAAAGTTAGATACATGATATGACTCGACACAGCTCGCCTGGTTTACTATTAAACACTAGTTGATTGAGCTAGTAGTTAACCTTAGGTAAATCTTGCATCTCCTATGTGAAGCAAGATCAGGTCATCCTTTAAGCAAACGTTGAATAAATGAAAAGTCATTAAATGTCGAATCAATAAGAAATAACAAATGATGCGTGGTCGATGACTAGTCATGCGAGGCTCGCCCCCATGTTGTCCCCATGAAATTTTCTGCAAATGAATGCATAAGTGCGTAATTAGTTGAGCTAATATAGTCTTTAAAAGCTGTTAACGAAACATATAATCTATTTTAACAGTGGTCAACACTTGACCTCACTTAGCCTTCAAAAACATTTCTTTTAACGAGCACATGCAATAGAAGCAACTAGACATGATCGGTCCTTCTCGTGGACGCATAACCTACTAACTCTTGAACGTGCACGGACCCTTGTCATGTACGTTACTCATCGAGGTTCTTTCCAAGAGATTCACCACCACCTAGGGTTGACTTTGGCAACATAGTCTGCTGATAAATTACTCGAACAGATTTGTAAAATTGCTGAGATATGTGTTATGTATGACTTCCCACCCCAAACAAGGCGTGTCGTGTACACGATGAGAACCGTGTGCATGTCAAATATTTCAAGTGAAAGTTGCTGAGAAATGAAGGTGGCAAGTGATCGGAAAAGTCGTGGTAATGTCATTCCCGTGCACCGACTCCGTGTATATGGCGCGGTTTCAATTTTCGTACGACCTAGACCAAGACCAAGAACAATAATAACTATCATTATAGAAAAATGACATGCAATGATAGCTGTGTCAATCATGAACGTGTTCATGGCTAGGGGTGAGCAACGGTCCCAAATTGACCTCGAGAGCCTGACAGGACCGGCTTGTTCTTGATGAATAGGGTAGGTTGATGAGTAAAATTGCTGGGAATTGATCAAGGCCGGTTCGGTTCCTGGGAAACACTGGTCTACCTAAGCCAGTTTCGGTGGAGAACCAACTTTTAACCGGTTTCAATCTTATTTTCACAAGAAAATTTGAAAGTTGCATCAAAGGAAATTGGATCCTAGATGGCTTACAAATCTTTGAAGTGCTTTGACCATTTTGCCGAGGGAAGCTAATGTTCTACTTATGCCAAATATGAATTTAATTTTTCTTAAAGATGATCACAAAATAAAAATAAAAAAATACTCACTTCCCAATTCTCGAGTCTACCCTAAAGTCGGCCCACAAGATTGTAGTAGCTGCTCCCCGAAAGGCGCCAATTCCCATGGGGGATGCTCGGTTCCAGGTCTGTTCCGAAGGATCTCAACTTAGTTATCAAATCCAAAAACCTGCAACTGACTCTAATTGAATAATTTCAAGTTTCCAATGCAAGTCTGACTTACTCTGGAATTGAGCGCTCCCTATTCATTACAAGATAAAGTCATATTTGCAAAATGCCATGATAGTTAGAATGCAATACGACACGGTAAATTCAAAATGAAGAATTACGACAAACTAAAAATGACATGGCATTGGCAGTTCAAAATGTAACATGGTATGGTGACTTCAAAACGAAAAACGCGGCATGGAATATGACATAACGTGACAATTCAAATGTGATACGGCACTGGATGTACTTGTTGACTGAGTGCAATTGCAGAGAAGAATTTCAGATCCCATTTAATATCTCCAGTTTCTAGAAAGTGTCGTGAAGATGAATCGTATTTTCACGAATACCCCGATTAGGGTTCCGAAGAAAAGACAATAACATTTTGAAGATATAACACGGTTTAGCTAGAGACTCAATTTCCCGACAACTGGATTGAAGCTTCCAACAAACGAAGCCTATCTTTCATGGTAAATTGCCTCAAGTTGGTGAGGATTTTGTTATAAATACCGCCTCCATCGAGCTTAGTCTCTTCAGAATTCATCAAACCAAGCACTTCGTATATCTAGAGAGAGAGAGAGAGAGAGAGAGAGAGAGAGAGAGAGAGAGAGAGAGAGAGAGAGAGAGAGAGAGAGAAAGAGAGAGCATATCGGTCTCAGAGGCAACATGGAGGTCTGCTCTTACTCCCATCACTCATCTTTGATTTCCTTGTGTTTGTTTCTTTTACTCTTTTTGATTTGGTTTAAGTTTGTACATCGGCAGTTGTCTCCTCTTCCTTTCCTTCTTCTTCTTCCACTTCCCCTTTTTCTTTCGGGCGCTAATATCTCTTGCCGGTTTGTCCATCATCTCCAGAAAAAGGTACTGATTGATATCAAGTCTAGGGACGAGAGACAAAGGGCCAAGGCTCGTACCATCGCGACCGACGAAGCAACTGGTAACAAATTCCTAGAACACGTTTGATACACATCTATAATGGCTAGATTTAGTTTGCTATTTGAAGAAAACCCTACTCTTCTTATCATCCTGTCCTGTTTATGTTCTTGTGATTGAAACAGGGTTGAAATACGCGGGCTACAATAAAGAACACGGAGATTTGTTGGTGGTGATCGCCGAGAAGATCGATGAGACGACGGCTGTCCTAAAGATAAGGAAGGCCGGGATGCGGGATGCCGAGTTGAAGGGCGTTAAGATTCAAAACTGAAGACCTAATGATATTGGAGCGCACCTGTTGCTGGTGTGGTTTACGTGTGTTTTTCCTCTAGGTTTCGTTCATGGGCGTTACTAGAACTCTTTTTTCTTCCGTTTATTATTGGTTGGGGATTTGGAGTCAATAAAGTTGATTTCTTATGCGTTGCTTTCGTATAATTGTCTTGTGAAGTTTATACAATGTCCGATGCTTTCTTCTCTCTCCCCAACTTGTTCTTTAAAAGATGGGTGGTCGGCTACGTGTGAGTTGTAATAGTCATGTTTGGTTAATTGTTAAGGGATAATAACTAGTGTTTGTTTAGTGTGACTTTCGAGTTTCCGCTCTTCATTTCTTGAAATTTGTTCGAAAGTTACACTTTTATGAAGTGTGAAACCGCGAAAATCCTTTTCCTACGTACCTATGATATTTTCTTTTCTCTACTTTTCGGAAGCTGACAATTTTTTGGTGGACAGATGAGCATCGTAATAACTCTTTACGACATGCTTTAAAGGAGAAAAATCAAAAAGAGAAGAACAAAAAAAAAAAAAAAAAATAAACAAGAGAAGATTGCCGTCCAAGCAAAGGTTGACTTCAACCCGATTTTTTTTTTTTTTAAGTGGGTTGACAATCCAATTTGACTTTATAATTTTCTCTATCTAACAAATTGTCTTAAAGGCTGGCATGTGTCGAACCTTTTGTTCAGCAATATGCAAACCGTCCCGTTTCGATTCTGAAACGAAAGATGCTCTAAATAATTTGAATACATGATCAATGGATCCGCACTGAACACCACGTATCTCTTAGAATGTTCTGATGCTACATTTGGGAAGTTGCCGGACAATAATTACAGCTCAAGTCGTTTCAATACAGGGCGACGAAATCTAATTTCTTTATCAAGACGTCAATTTAAGTACATTATAAGTGTCAAAATTTGTGTACGGCGCTCACTTTAGTACCAAAACTTTCAAAACGATCACTTAAATGTCAAATTTTTCTGAAAAATGATCACTTTAGTGCCAAAACTTTCAAAACAATCGCTTAAGTGTCAAATTTTTTAAAAAATGCTTACTTCAGCGCCAACTCCCGTGAGTCACGTCAGCTCAAATATTAATAGAAAATAGGTTATGTCGGATTCGACGAGCCACGTCAGCTCAAATTGGAGTTGGTACTGAAGTGAGCGTTTTTAAAAAAAATTTGACATTTAAGTGATCATTTTGAAAGTTTTGATACTAAAGTGAGCGCTGTATACAAGTTTTGGCATTTGTAGTGTATTTAAACCCCAAGACACCTATTTCAAACTGGCATATAACTAGAGCATTTCATGGGCTTGGGACTTGGATCGAAATATAGTCATCCTAGGGCTATTTTGCTATCAAGAAATGTCATTAATAGGAATATTCATTAAAAAAGGTTGTGTATATATTCAAGGTTGATCCGATTGTGAAGAACATGGAAGTAACCTTGTTGGAACGTTCGCGAGCTTGTTCTTTACTATGTTTAGTTGTTGGCAGATCTTTGTATTGCATGGACCCAACTCCAAATTAGGTGGATTCTCTGTTTACAGAAGGAACAAAGTTCAAATATTAGATTATCAAAAGAGGACCAAGACCTTCCCAAGAAGTGCTTGGCTAGAATTCATGCTGAGGATCTACCATTAAAGCTTCCACAAACAATCAGTAAAGACTAGTAGTTCTCGAAAAGGATGGGCGAGGACTTTGCCTCCTACTTCGATGTCAATATGAGAGCTAAAAAGGTAAGGAAAGACAAGAAAGCCATGGTTGTTGTATGAACCTTTTGATATTGAGTTAACCAACGTATTGATCACAACCCCCCCTTTTTTTTTCCTGGAAAATGAAGGACGAAGCAGCGGAAAATCCATATATTAGCACGCAAAAGGAAGAGGAAAAATCAAAACCAAGAAGAAGAGAACCAGCTTTCGATGCGTAAAACACGGACGAACCAGTTCATCATTGGTATGTCCCATTGTAGCGGGTATAGTTTATTAGTAAAAGTGTGATTCGTTTTTGCTTCTCTCATGATACAATCCTCTTCCCATTGAGCCCCGATCGAGATATCCTTTGTTTCGCCCAAAAAAGATAATCGTGAGCAAGAGCATGTAGGTTCTAGATCCTAGTGGTAGTATCTGGGCCCTTAACTCCTACTTATAATTTAGCACATTCTTTGTTGTTACTATGAGGCCTTGAAGCACAAGGAGATTTTACTCGTTGGTGTCAATTAGAGGGTTTATGGACTTTTGTGGCTCTCCACGGCTCTTTCGGACCGACATATTGCCTCTCTAAGACCGATATGTTTTCTTTTCCCTCCGATCACGTCGGGCCTCTCTGAACACGAAGAGCTTCTGATGCGTAGCCTTGATGTAAGGTATGAACAAGGTCATGAGCTCAAAAGGTCCGTGCCGATGCATAACCTATTAGTTCTCTAGCACGCACAAACCCTCATCATGTACATTACGACCCCGTTGTTTATCGGAAAATGTGACATTTTTGGAAAATATTACTTTCCAAAAATGTGACATTCTAGAAAAATGACAATATTTTTCAATGTTTGGCTAAATATGAAAATAAACTGAAAAATATATTCCATCATTTGGTATGGAAAATTTGATTTTCCTAAATAAACATACGCTATTCGGGCGCTAGTAGCTTGTGCATGGGCAATCGGAGGATAGGGTATGAGTACTTGAGTCCCGGGGTCTGGCCTCGATGGTCTTCGACCTAGGCATTGAGGATGGAGGCACATGCACATGGGTCTCGGGCCTAGCCTTGATGAACCCGAGCTCGGGCAATGGGTTCCTTGGCCTAGCCTTGATGGACCCGGGCACAACCTTTGTGGACTCGGGCCCGGGTGCCACAGCATTGGGCAAAGGCATTGGGGCTTTGAGCTTGGCCTCAATGCACCCGAGCGCGTGGGTCGGGAGCTTGGGTATGGGCCACGGGGTTCTAGGCCCGACCTCGATGGACCCAGGCACGGGCGTTAGAGACACGGTCCTGGACGCCGGAACTAGCGTTGGGGTTTCTATGCTTAAGCATAGAGTTTCGGGTCAAGTGTTAATACCTAGTCATATTTTGAAAAATGATTTTCGATTCTTATAGAGGAAATTATTTTCTTGAATTCAAGCATAGGTTTCTTGTTGACTAGGAAAACATTTTTCGTTGACTCATTTTTCTAAGTGAACTAAACACTGGAAAATAATAAAAATGTTTTCCTAGAAAATATTTTCCATGAAACAAACGAAGCCTACGCTTCGATGTTCTTTCCAAGAAATTCACCACCAACTAAGATTGACTTTTGGCAATATAATTTGCTAATAAATACTCAAATAGATTTGTGAAATTTCTTAAGTGCCAAGGCGAAAGCCCTAAACTAGTCATCTCGATGTATTATGTATGAATGAATGTGCGCGCCAAACAAGGCGTGTCGTGTGGACTATAAGAACCGTGTGCATGTCAAATGTTAAGATATGAAATGAAGTGGCATGTGATCGGAACAGCCATGGTAATATCGCTGCAATGTCCCAACCGCGTGTATATGACGCGGTTTCGATTTTCCTATGACCTAGATTTTGGGTTGACTTACCAAGACCCATAATAATGATGATATTTAGATTATAGAAATGATATGCAAAATGAAATCTCAATTCAAATGAAAAGAAAATTGAAATGCTGGGTCAAACTCAAACATGATCATGTTCATGACTAGGGCCAAGCACCGGTTGCAAACCAGCCTCGAGAAGACGCTTGAATTGGCCGGTTCTCGATGAGTACGGTATGTTCTTGGGTAAAATTCCCGAGAAGTGACCATGGTTGGTTCTGTTCCTAGGAAGAATTGATCTATCTAAGCAGGGTTTTAGGGTAGATCCGAATTTCAATTCGTTTTGATCTTACTTTATAAAAGTTGCAACGAAGGAAATTCGATCCTGGATGGCTAAAAATGCCTTGAAGTGCTCAAACCATTTTGCAAGCTTTTGTTCTACTTATGCCAAAAAAGAATTTTTTTTTTGGTAAGGTAAGTATGTATATATCTTTCCAAAGAGCCAAAAGACAAGGGATTGCCGGACACAAAAACCATGAACCAATTAGGACACATTAGTATGTCCTAAAGGGTGCAAAGGTGAAACGGCAAAACAGAATACATCAACAAGATGAGAAAGCCAAACGAGCGGCGAAAGTTAGTAAAGAGGGAAACCACTATGAGAGCGGCCTAGCCTAGTAAGAATCAACACGGCCAAAACAGCGGCCAAAGAGCAAAAAGAAGGGAAGAGACAACTACAAGGCATCGGGATTGCCCTAAAAAATAGAGTCAGGGAGGCCCCAATTCCTTTGCAAACGCCTATTACGGGGATGATCTTCAATGCGACCCAACGACACAGCTTTGTCTTTGACCACTTTGACAAGGTGATTGATAATTACCGGCACACAAAGAGGCTTATCTCTGAAGAGGATGTTGTTTCTCTTAGTCCAAAAAATGTGACATAAGGCCCCAAAAGAAAATCTAGCAATACGGTGAGAAAAAGAGCCGCCACCAAGGTGATGTAAAGCCCATCGAACATGATCATGCCAAAAAAGAATTTAATATTTCTTAAAAATGAAAAAAAAAATTTGTTACCCAAATCCCGAGTCTATCTCAAAAAAAGCCCACAAGATTGTAGTAATTGCTCACAGAAAGGCACCGATTCCCATGGGAAGTTCGATTTCAGGCTGGTTGGAAAGTATCCCAATTCGGATCTTGATTTGAAAAATTGCATCCAAGACCCCGATTGATTAGGTTTTAAGTTTTCAATTGGGCACCGTCTTACCCTGGAACTGATCACCTTTTGTTCATGCCATGGTAAAATCAATTCGAACAAAGCATAAAAACGGTATGATAAGAAAATTTGGATGCGACAAGACATGATACATTCGAAATAAAAAAGTTGACATGAAAATTCGAATGCAATATGACACGGCATATTCAAAATAAAAAGTACGAGAAACTGAAGATTATATGGCATTGGTAACTCAAATATAACATAATATGGTGGATTAGAAGAGTAATACGAGAAATGAAATGACTGTGACAAATGACAATGAATATGCAATTTCAACCAAAAAACAAAAAAGGACAGTGAATATACGATATGGCACGGGATTTTACTTGTTGATTGAGGGCACTTGTAGGGAAGGATCTCAGATCCATTTGATCTCTCTAGTAAAATATAGAAAGTTCCATGAAGATGGGTCATAATTTCCCAATTGGGGTTTCGAAGAAGAGATGAGCACGTCTTAAAAATACAACACGGTTTAGCTTGGGACTCAGTTTCCCGGCAACTGGGTCGAAGTTTCCAACAAGGAGCCTATCATGCATGGGTGATTTGCGTAAGATTGGGTACGACTTGGTCATGTTCAAAGCATCGCTATAAAAGCCCCAGTCGTGGTTAACCTTCTTCATCATCCATCAAACTAAGCTCTTCGTGTCTAGCGAGAGAGAGAGAGAGAGAGGGGCTCAGCTCGACTAGAGAGAACAGATTGGTCTCAGAGGCAAAAATGGAGGTCTATACCTACTATCACTCATCTGAATTTTCTTGTGTTTGGTTGATTTCCTTGTTTTGTCTGGTTTAATTTCCTACATCGATAGACGTCTCCTCGTCTGTCTTCTTTTTATACTTGCCTTCTCTTTCGCGTGCTAATATCTCTTGCCGGTTCGTCTGCCACATCCAGGTGAGGGTACAGATCGATCTCATGACGAACGACCAGAGACGCAGGACAGCGGCTCGTACGATCGCAGTGACCGCAGCAAATGGTAACAGTTCCTACCATTATCTTCCGAATCTTTGTATACACAATTTTTTCGAAATGATTTCACGCATTAACCTTCAATATCCTCCATCTCTTCTTCCAGTATCTATATTTCAAAGCAAACCCTAATCTCCTACATCATCTGCTCTTTTCATGGACATAGAATTCACACGCTTGTATATTTATTTGACATCGAACCAGGGTTAAGATCAGTGCAGTTTGTTGGAGATGGCGGCGGCGTGTTGGAGGTGATTGCCGCCTCGATCGATGCAATGACGGTCGTCGAGGGAATACGGAGGAATGCCGGGCTACGGGATGCCAGGCTGATCAGCGTTGTGCAGCAAAACTGAAACCATTTGATGCCAGGCTGATCAGCGTTGTGCAGCAAAACTGAAACCATTCTCAGTGATATGTTGTGTGTTTCTTTCTGTCACTGTCTTGTACCGAAATTTAAGGGTAGAATAACTATGTGCAAAGTTTCTTTATTACTCTGTAACTATCTAGATAATTAATAGCTGATGATTCTTTGGAGAATGTATGAGCATCTCAATTACTCTTTAAAATATGCGTCAGCCCTAGCTTCTACTCCAAGGAAATAATTTTTTCGGTGGTTCTTTACATGCGATGATGTCGTTTCCCATGAACTTTCATAGCAAATTGTTAATATGGATTCGGCATAATTCGTCCTCGAATCATGAGCTGGTCATGGAGTGTGTAACTCCTTTTTGCGGAGGTCTCAAGCGGTAAAAAGTCAAAGGATTATATTTCTCTCCCATCAAGAGTTGAAATTAAATGCTCAACCTCTAATCCACTTGTGACTTGTAACATTGCCGAGAGGGTGGCTAATGCATCAACGAACGGGTATTGAGTCCTTGACAAGTATTCAAAGGAAATGTCCTCAAGCTCTTCCACCAACTCTTCCAAATAGGCGTGATAGGTATCTCTGATTTGCCATTTGTCTACAGTTTGAGAAATGATCAAAGCTGAATCTCAGAATATGTTGAACCAGGTTATTCCCATCTTAATTGCGGCTTACAACCCGAAAATGCACGCTTCATACTCAACGATATCATTAGTGCATGGAAATATCAATTTCACAGCCACACAGTAATGTTGGACACTTGGTGATATTCAAACTGCCCCAATGCCTAATCCCGACAAGTTTACAGCTTCATCAAAATACATGGTCCATACATAATCATCAATGGGCATGATCCGGTTTTCTAGCGAATCCATATCTTCATTTGCCCCAGGGCTCTCGGCTAGGACATCGGCAATTACTCATCTCTTGATTGATTTTTGGGATAAAAATTGAACATCAAATTCTAAAATAAGAATTTGCCATTTTGCTAATGTTCCAACCAAAGTAGGTTGGTTGAGCAAATATTTGATAGGATCACACTCCATCACAAGAAGTATATAATAGTGCAAGGTGTATTGCTGGAGCCTGTGAATGATTAAATTGCCCTATCAAAACTTAATTAATTTGTGAATTTGACAAGATGGGGTTGACTTCTGCACAAATATGAACATGGAATGGAATGTATGTATTCACATGGTTCTTGACTTCATCATGGTCGGGAGGTTCACACTTGGAGAAATTTACTTCTTACTCGCCTCATGATTGACTCGATAGATTTAGTTGAATCATGAGCTGGTCATGGAGTGTGTAACTCCTTTTTGTGGGGGTTTGAAATGGTAAAAATTCAAAGGATTAGAATTCTCTCCTGCGTGGACACAGACATTAGGATGAACAAATTTTAAGTTACATGCAACATTATTGTTGCAGTATCCTAATCTCTCTTTTCTTTGGAAAACATAACTATAGGCGGATACTTGTTAATTTTTTCTGTAGGAAAATCCAGCGGGATATTGTACGTCAGAAACTTAATTATGAAATGACAGTACTCAAACATTGCAGCTTTAAAAAAGAAAACACAGTCTTTACATCCTCTAATGTAATAAAGAGTTAGATTGTTCAAGGAAATTTTTTTTTGATAACCCACATGCAATGGACTATTCCACGGGATGGTGGGGCTATGAGCACCAATGTCACTGGTTAAGTCCCCCAAGACGCGGTCGGGGAGATTCGAACCCGAGACCTCATCGCTTAACCTGTCTAAAGCCTAGGATTCTCACCAACTCAGCCAATGCCTTATTGGCGATTGTTGAAGGAATTTTATGACTCCTAAAAGTAAGGAGAATTTTTTTTTTGCTCAAGAGATCAAATTATTTATGAGTGATTAGGTTAGGATTAATTAACGATTTTGAAAATGAAAAACTGAATACAACTGAAAAAATCCGACGCGACACTCTTTCCTTTCCTTAGTTGGCATTATATCAAGGACTTTGTTAGCATAATAGTCATTGAGTAATTTTGAGAATAACATCATGTTGTGAACCACAAATTCTTAAAAGAGTGGACCTCACAATAATTTTCAATTAATCGTTATTTATTTTTTGTGGCCCGAAACATACAATAATATAATAAGTTCTCTAATATCAATTAGCCTCCCTAGTTGCGTTACTTTGTACATACGACAACAATATCTTTGTTTCTGCATCAAACATGAGATCCAATTATTCAGTGTATGCGATCCAAGCGGTTCAATTAGTGATACATTTTGATGGCTGCGCAATTCGTACAGTGTTTATAGACATACCTCTTTTGAAAAAGGAAAAGCTACCTATATCAACTAATTCGATAGCTATAACTCAGCGAGCTGACCATCAATATTACTGATTGATTGAACTAGGAATTAATCTAAAGTAATTTTATATCACCAGTAAGTCATTATTGTCAAATCTTAATGCATACGCATTAATGTCCGATCAATGCAGCTCTTTATTACCAAAGAAATAAACAATAATGCATGTTCAATGACTGAGTCATGCGACTCGTTCGTTCGGTCGGTGTGGCTTGGCTTTTAATTAATCTGCTTTCACATTTCGTCCCCTCTAATTTACTCCAAATGCATGCACAGTTGGCACTTTAAAAGCTGTCAAAACAAAATAATCTCTTTCTACAGAGGTCAACGGTTGACCCAATGTAGTCTTTAAAAACGCTCTTATTAGGTGTGTCAATGGGCCGGGTCGGGTCTTGACCCGGCCCGGGTTGACCCGAAATTAACAGAGCCGGCCTTGGCCCGACCCGACCCGGCCCGATACCCGAATTACATGCTTCCCGGATCTTCGGGTCGGGTCGGGTCGGGTCGGTTTTTTTTTTTTTTTTTTTTTTTTTTTCACAGTTTGAAAAAGAACTAAAAATCAAGCTCTATAATTAAAACATCAAACCATACTCATAATGAACACGACCCAGTTTTACTCATTACCCTACAACTCTATTTATTGCAGCAACATTTCCAGTTCTTTAAGATTTGGATGAAATCTTTAAGAAAGAGACGGCACTTCATAGGTATCTTAGGATTGGAATACACCCAGGAGCTCACTAACAAGAAGAAGAAGAAAGAAATGATTGCAAAACTACGTGGTCCGGAAAAGCTAATAAACCAACATTTCTTGCACAAGCTTGAAGGGCGGCCGGTGAAATCGGCTCCGTCACAAGATGGCTGAATCGGTTGCAGCAAATTATAGCATATCACTTCTCTTCTAGCATCTCCCACAAACACAGGCATGCATTCGAAAGCTTAAATGAAGTCCCACTTTACGAAGCTTTCCGTTGAGAACTTGAGAACCTCGATACCTCAACCGTGTTCCCGACTCCACAGCAGCTAACGGGATTCAATCTTCAAGAGACAAATCACAAAACAGGATGTGCTTAGACAAATCACAAAACAACATTCGAAAGGTCAAATTGAAAATTTTGAAACAGGACAGAACAAGTATCCTCACCTTCATCACAAACAATATGAGGAAGATCACTAGCCATGATACACCATAGACCTCCAAATACATGAGTAAAACTTGTAAATGTCATGCCTTAATGTGTTCCTCGTAGGGATTACAAAGTTCGGCTGGAGTCTATTCACAAATAGCCGAAATCCTTCGTTTTCTACGAACTTAAAAGGGCACTCACCAATGATAAACATGGTTGCTAGGTCCATTCGACTAACATCTTGGTTAAATTTCCACGGTCCGGATGAACTACCAACCCCACCAAATCGACCCAAGGCACTTCTTTGCCTTTTATCGACATTTGCATAAGGGTATTCCTTACACCTTGATAAATGACGATGCATTGAACTGGTGTCTTGACCACTAGCACAACCTATATTAGCCCCACAATATAAACATTCAGCTTTATCTTCATCAAGAATCTGTTTGAAATGTTCCCACACGGTAGATCTCCTCTTTTTGTCCATGGTACTTGAAGCACCGGTTTCGGACATCTAACAAATTAAACATTCAACATTAATTACTAAAAGCTCTCAAGTCACAAACAACCAGTGAAACAATGCTGTTAAACTACTACATGAAACAATGCTGTCATGTTAAAATGTGATGCTAATCTAAGAAACCTTCAAATTATTTAGAATGAAGCTTAATGACACTTAATTTGAAAGAAGCTCGTGATAAACTGATGAGCCAATTCAAATAAGTGAGTTGATGTACATGTGATGCTAATCTAAATCTGTACCGGTTTGCATAATCTTTAAAGAATGCCAACCCAATCAAGCAAGAAAAATTCAAGAAAGCATCGAAAGCTTCTAAACAAAGGGATTTGCCGCTTCTCGCCCTGCTAAAATGAGAGAACTACCTCCTTTCATATGCCCAACGCCTTCAAACTCCTACGCAAATCAGTGCCTCTTTGAAGAATGCTCGAATAACCACCCATCCCATTCTAAAAAGCAATAGGACCGAGAATCTGAATTTACGCAAAATTTATAGCCCGGAGGAGTTGTCAGTTGTGTAAATTCCTCCAACGATTAGTGTACTTTGACTGCAAGGGTACTCAATCAGAGAAGGCTACCGCCCTATCTATCCTAGGTAATAACAATTACGCATGATGCAACCAACTTCAACAGAACCAGTTATCCTTACTCGGTGCAAACGACGGATCTCGGAACGGAAAAAGAGATCGACCATGACGCATAGACATCGAAAGTTTGCTCAATAGCTCGAACATGTCAAGGCTCAAACACTTCACTTTATCGGGAGGGAACACTTGTGCAAGATTATGCAACATAAAAATTACCTCATCCATTAAGAATACAAGGATTGGAACCCTCCGAAGATGAAGTCGAACGGATTGAACTTCTTGAGGAGTCACTAAAAAAGGGTATGATCGAAGCAGCAAATTGGCTGATTTCGAGTTTTTGGAAACACTGCATGAAACAAGGCCACTTAAATTTTAACCATGAGGATTAGCTTGGACGAAAAATGCGCCCAAAAGACCATATCCTTACGCCGTGTCACCCAAGTTGCAAAGAGGGGCCACAACTACAGCACAAAAGAGCCGGAAAATTCAGCAAGCAAACCACACCAAGCTATCGCCACCCGAACCGCATAAGAAATTCAAGAATCCCAAAACCACGACACCCTGAGATCAATCAAATCCCAAATGCACCATCACCGGCATCACCCCAATCACGGGTTTTGGCACAATCCCAAGAACAACAAAATCACACCCGCGAAATCGGAAACAACTCACGCACACAAAGAAGAACAAAGGAACAAGGGAAGACATAGGGGGCGCCGAGGCGAATCGCACCTTTATTCTCGAGGGCCATCATGAGGACCTCCAATTGCCGGACGCATCAGATCTCCCCCCATGAAATCCCACCTGAAATCGACCGAACCGGACCAAACCCACGAAGGAAAAACATCCACACGAAAGAAATGGTCATTCATAGGTTACTTGTTTACCCGAGGCGTTACGGGGAAAAAGAAACGAGGAGGAGTGAGAGAGATCGAATTGAAAGAGCTTAAACGACCAAAAAAAAAAAAAAAAAAAAACGAAACAGAAAGACGGATAGGAGGAGAGCAGGAGAAAAGATGGAAGATTTGCTTACATGGTGTGATGGAGAAGGAGAGAATTCACTTCAAGTGGAGACGAGAAGGTCGGAGTGGAACCCGTCGAGCCCGTCATGCGTGCGGCATACCTCGTCGTCGACATCACACTCGCACTCGCACTCGCGGACCGATCTCCTTCTCCATTTTGTTCTCTCTCTCTCTCTCTCTCTCTCTCTCTCTCTCTCTCTCTCTCTCTCTCTCTCTCGCGATTAGACTAGGGTTTTGAAAATGTGAGCACCGAGCGGTGTAGTGAGCATTGAGCAACCTAGCGTCGTGGGCTTTGTTTTTTCAGGCTATCACCTGAAAGCTAATGACACCGGCCCGTATTTGAAATGACACCGGCCCCTATCAAAACAGTACCAAGGCCCGGCTCCAAAGTACTCTAAATTTGAGGGTCGGGTCGGGTCCGCCCGGGCCTTTTTGACACCCCTAGCTCTTATGACCTAGACTTAGTTTATGAGCAACTGGATATTTCAAATTACCCATTTATTCCCGTATTCTCGGTAACGTAGAGTTGAAGTACTAAGTTGCATGATCGGTTTGGATGTGATTATTGATTAGAATTAAGAAATTGAACGTATAACTGGGTCTAAATGGATGAGATTGATTTAGTCACTTAGGTTTTTATTGGAAGCAATGTGCCACTTCGAGTCCTTATTTGAGAAAATAGTCCTATTTCGTGTTTTTATTCGGAAAGTGTAGTTGAAATTATATTAAACTAGTAATCAGTAACTAATTTTTTATTTTTCAGAGCTTTAAAATTTGGACAAAAAAAAGCTTTTAATTATTTTTTATAATGGTATCCACAACAACTTCCATCATAAGAGTTATCAAACATCACACATTTCGTATAACTTATTTCCCATGATGGGTACCTTTATTATACTCATTTACTCGTGAAAGGGTGTTATCCAACTTTTTTTTTTCTATTTGTGAAGATGGATATTTTCTTAATGGGTCATTGTTTGTTGTATATGAATCAAACGTTACATATATCGTCATAACAAGTATCGCTTCAATGTTAAATTTTTTCATAACCTCTTAATAATGTCGATGGTCCCTATACCTAAATAGATATTTACTTTTAAACATTTTTTTTAATCAAAATATGCATAATAATATTTACTTCTCATATATCGATTAGACATTAATTGTTTATTGTACATCAATGAGAGATTTCTTACCAAACTATCCGAAAGAATTAGAGATTTTGCCTAGAATTATGGACTTCCTGAAGGGACCATCAAATGACACTTGTTCAAGTATAATTTTCCATGTGAAGACTAACTTGTTCTTCATTCTTTCATTAAATTTTATGGCCGATACAAGCTGGATTAACATTAATGTGCAAATGAGTTGTGAAGACACATGTACATTGGTCTTCCGTGGTCGGATCTCACTATCCTTGAGTCTTGATAGATCCTGTGCAATCTCACTGGGACCCAAGTGGGAAGGGAAATTGGTTGGACTTGTGAAAATATGATGCCGATCTTCTCTATCATCTGTGCAAGAATAAGGTTTTTAACATGGGGTACTAATGTTACGTTTTTTATATTGGCAGAGACATCACAACTACATTCCCAAGTTTTGTGTTTCACTCCCAAGTTGATGATACCTGAGTTTGGATCTGCATTGAGTTGAGGATCGTGCCAAGGAATTCTTTGTTTCTTTATGATTATTGTTTGTTATTGGACTCCTTTCTTAAGCGACGATGACCTTTTCTCTGTAAAGTTGACCATTTGGTAGTGCTGGAATGTGAAATGGATTCTTAAGATTGTATTTAGGAGATTCATTTTGAGGTTGAGTTTGCGGTCGCCGTATCTCGCGTCTATTGTGCTGTCAGTCCGATCATGAAATCGATTTACAGAGTGACATGCTCCTGTCATCTGGTGTAGCATATGACCATATGCGCAAATGCACGGTCACGCCACATGATGGACCTATTCGTTTTTATTCTGTTCTCTGCGAAATTCTGAAGTTCGAATGCTTGTGTTTTGTTAGTCTATAGCACAAGAAAATGTTGATTGTCTAAACTACATTAGGAAGGTAGTCTCGGTCTACCTTGATAAACATTTTTCTAACAAAGTCCCATTTTCGTGTAGTAAATGGACCCTGTAAGTTGTGACTGCGAATCATTTTAAGGATTTACGACCAAATCTTTCACAAAGAATCAGCAAACACTATTATTTCTTGAGTAGGATGGTTGATAACTTTGCCTCTTCCGTCGGTGTCATTGAATGTGTGATATAGGTAGAGGTGTCAATATGGGTCTTTGATCCACTTTTTAATTCATTTTTATTCATTTGGGTCACATATGGATTCAAATTGAGTCAAATATGTGTTTATGCTTATAAAGCCTATTCAAATATGGATTTTAAATCAACTTATTTTGGCCCGTGGTCTACAGCTTTTCAAGTATCATTTGTAAACGAGCCTTCATATTATATATATAAAGTAAAAACTATTTTGGAACACCGCCGCTGGTCACCACCGCCCACAATAGTCCATTGCCGCCCACTTTCGTAGAAAAGAACACACAAAAATTAAATGGACAATGTGGTTGAATCAATACAAAAACTTCGAAAATGTTACGATAATTTGGTCCTAAACGCTGATCAACTTGGCTTCCCGGACTAGCTTTCTTGTTTTGTCGGCGACCATCACTAGATCGACTCCATCGGCGATCATCGACGACCTTGTTTTTGTCAGTGATAGCCAAAGTCTCATTTGTCGTGCAAAGAATTTGGTATTTTACTTAAGGGCAAAACACATTGAGTCGATGTATCATGATATATGTCAGCTGATAGATGATGGGACGAAGAAGATCCCTTGATGCAAAGAATCCAACAATTGTGTTAATCAAGGTTGTCATCATTAAGAAACTGAAGCTATGCATTGCCTTGGTTGGCCTTTACATTTATAGATAAGGAGGTTGTGAGACTATTGCCGCTTTTTGAAGATCAGCCTCCAAGTGGGAGACAGCTGGAATTGAGGACTTTGATAGAGGAAAGTATTGCTAAAGCGGAGAAAAGGAAAGTACTGCTACTAAGGTTATATAGCTTTGTATACCTTAGACTTCTCTATATATTGAGGCAATTTCTCTTGTAATTATAACTCGAACCCAAGATTGATGTTGACCCCCATTTTTCCCTTTTTTGGATTCCGAAATGGTTTTTCATGTAAAAATTCACACTCCTTCTTCTCCGTTTCTTCTCTTTAACATTTTGCGTTCCTAACAGTTGGACCTCTCTAGACACGAAGAGCGTCCGGTACACAATGTTTATGTAGCTGATGAAGAAGATCATGAGCTCAAAGGGTCCTTCTTGTCGCATAACCTATTAATTGCTTAGGTGCGGAGGCGAAAGTCCCGCACTAGTCAATCTCAATGTGCTATGCATGACTTTCTAGACCAAACAAGGCGTGTCGTATGGAGTATGAGAAACATGTGCATTTCACGTATTTCAAGTGAAACTTGTTGAGAAATGAAAGTGGCAAGCGATTTGAAAAGTCATGGTAATGTCATTCCAGTGCACCGACCGTATGTATATAGCGCGGCTTCGATTTTCGTATGACCAAGATTTAGGGTTGTCTTACCAAGACCAATAGGATAATAATAACAATAACGACATAGAAATGACATGCAAAATAAAATCTCAATCCAAATGATATCAAAATCGATTTTTTGTGTCGAACGTGATCACGTTCATGACTAGAGGTGAGCGCCGGCGTCGAGAACCTACCCGAACCAGCCTCAATGAACTAGATAGGTTCAGGGAAAATTACAAAAAAAATTCCTAAACTTATTGCACTCTTGTGCCAATGCAGTCCTAAATGTTTCAATTTGATCAATTTAGTCCTAAATCTTTTGATGATTTTTCCAATCAAATCCTACGCCTTTCAATTGTGCTAATTTAGTCCTAAAAGTTTTAATGATTTGATAATTTAGTCCTAAACCTTTGATGATTAGCCAATTTAGTCATCCAGGCCAATTTACCAATTTGTCAACATTAGCACCGGAGGCACATAGGACGGCTAGTTTTGACTAGACCGTGACATCAGCGATTATGAGCCAAAATTGGCCGGAATGACTAAATTGATAACTCGTCAAAAGTTTTCGAACTAAATTCGCACAATTGAAAGGCTTGAGACTGAATTGGACAATTTTCGAAATTTTCATAACTGAATTGACATAATTGAAATGTTTATGAGTGAACTGACATAAGTGTAATAGATTTATTAATTTTTTGGTGATTTTCTCGGTAGGTTCATGAGTAAATTTTCTGGGAACTGACCAAGGTCGGTTTTGTTTCTAGGAAGAATTGTTCTACCTAAACTAGTTTCAGGGTATAAATTACTTTTGACCGGTTTTCTTCTTGCTTCTGTTCAGGGGCGTTACCGAATCGCCATTGATGTTTGTTGCGGAGCTTCGTGTCAGTGTCTTGTGCCGAGATTTACAGGCGATATAGAGTCAGAGCCTTGACTTTGACCCAATATAACATTAATGTAAGATAGCCTGAACAACATCCGTGGCTTTCTTCCGTCTCCAGCTTGGTTTTTTTTTTTTTAAGAAGATAGGTTAAATGTTAAAGGAAGATTACTAGGGTTGTGTTTAATTAGTAGGAGTTCTACTTTTCACTCCTTATTTTTTATGTTGCATTCTTTCCTTTGCTTTGTTGGCACAATCTCAATTTGCCTCTCCACTTACCTAACTTTATGTGTGGACATACGATGGACTTGTTAAAGTTTCGTAGCTAGACTTCTCAAATTACCCCAAAGCACTTGATGAAGCAATGGCTAGTTGCAACAGTATCTCAAACGCTGTATCGGACACGAAGCTGTATTATTCAGTATCACACAATTTAAGTAGATCAACCGGTTGAGAAGATCAGACTGGATGATTTATCATATGACATATCTTTTTCAGAGGAAAAATTATGCATTCAGTCATAAACCTATTGTATGGTTTCCAATTTATTCTTAAACTATGCTAATGCAATTCTAAATATTTGCGTGAAATTCCTATATATACTTATCACCGGATATTGCTGACGCGACAATACACAAGTTGTTCATGTTAGCGCGCCACATAGGTTGGCCGGCGATGATTGGACGTCATGTCGGCCATTTCTGACAGCAATTGGCGAGAATGACTATATTAGTATTTCGCGCAAAGGTTTAGTACTGTATTGAAAAAATTGAAAAGTATAAGATTGAATAGATATCTATATAGTATGCTTTTGACTAAATTGATAAATTTTATCTGTTTTATTTTTTCTTGAAAAGGAAAGTTAGATACATGATCTGGCTTGACACAGCTCAGCTGGTTTACTATTAAATACTAGTTGATTGAGCTAGTAGTTAACGTTAGATAAATCTTGTATCTCCTATGTGAAGTAAGGCCAGGTCATCCTTTAAGCAAACGTTGAATAAATGAAAAGTCGTTAAAGGTCGAATCAATAAGAAATAACAAATGCTGCATGATCAATGACTAGTCATGCGAGACTCGTTCCCATGTTGTCCCCACGAAATTTTCTGCAAATGAATGCATAAGTGCGTAATTAGTTGAGCTAATGTAGTCTTTAAAAGCTGTTAACGAAACATATAATCTATTTTAACAGAGGTCGACACTTGACCTGACTTAGCCTTCAAAAACATTTCTTTTAACGAGTACATGCAATAGAAGCGACAAGATATGATGGGTCCTCGCTGACGCATAACCTACTAACTCATAGAGGTTCTTTCCAAGAGATTCACCGCCAACTATGGTTGACTTTGGCAGTATAATCTGCTGATAAATTACTCGGAACAGATTTGTGAAATTGCTGAGATATGTTTTATTTATGACTTTCCACCCCAAACAAGGCGTGTCGTGTGGACGACGAGAACCGTGGGCATGTCAAATACTTCAAGTGAAAGTTGCTGAGAAATGAAGGTGGCAAGTGATCGGATAAGTCGTGGGAATGTCATTCCCGTGCACCGACTCCGTGTATATGGCGCGGTTTCAATTTTCGTATGACCTCGACCAAGACCAAGAACAATAACTATCATTATAGAAAAATGACATGCACAATGAAGTCTTGATTCAAATGATAGCTGTGTCAATCATGAACATGTTCATGGCTAGGAGTGAGCAACGGTCCCAAATTGCTGAGTAAAATTGCTGGGAATTGATCAAGACCGTGTGCATGTCAAGTATAGAGTTTCGGGTCAAGCGTTAATACATAGTCATATTTTGAAAAATGATTTTTGATTCTTATAGAGGAAATTATTTTCTTGAATTCAAGCATAGGTTTCTTATTGACTAGGAAAACATTTTTCGTTGATACATTTTTCTAAGTGAACTAAATGCTGGAAAATAATAAAAATGTTTTCCTAGAAAATATTTTTCGCGAAACAAACGGAGCCTACGCTTTGATGTTCTTTCCAAGAAATTCATCACCAACTAAGATTGACTTTTGGCAATATAATTTGCTAATAAATACTCAAATAGATTTGTGAAATTTCTTAAATGCCAAGGCGAAAGTCCTAAACTAGTCATCTCGATGTATTATGTATGTATGAATGTCGGCGCCAAACAAGGCGTGTCGTGTGGACTATGAGAACCGTGTGTGCATGTCAAGTGTTGAGATATGAAATGAAGTGGCAAGTGATCGGAACAGCCATGGTTATATCGCTGCAATGTCCCAACCGCGTGTGTTGGACGCGGTTTCGATTTTCCTATCACCTAGATTTTGGGTTGACTTACCAAGACCCATAATAATGATGATATTTAGATTATAGAAATGATATGCAAAATGAAATCTCAATTCAAATGCAAAGCAAATTGAAATGCTGGGTCAAACTCAAACATGGTCATGTTCATGACTAGGGCCGAGCACCGGTCACAAACCAGCCTTGAGAACACGCTTGAATTGGCTGGTTCTTGATAAGTAGGGTAGGTTCCTGGGTAAAATTCTCGAGAAGTGACCATGGTTGGTTCCGTTCCTAGGAAGAACCGATCTATCTAAGCAGGGTTTTAGGGTATATCCGAATTTCAATTTGTTTTGATCTTACTTTATAAAAGTTGCAACGAACGAAATTCGATCCTGGATCGCTAGAAATGCCTTGAAGTGCTCAAACAATTTTGCAAGCTAATGTTCTGCTTATGCCAATTTTTTTTTTTGATATTTCTTAACAATGAAAAAAACTTGCTACCCAAATCCCCAGTCTATATCGAAAAAAGCCCACAAGATTGTAGTAATTGCTCATAGAAAGGCACCTATTCCCATGGGAAGTTCGGTTTCAGGCCGGTTGGAAAGTATCCCAATTCGGATCTTGATTCGAAAAATTGCATCCGAGACCCCGATTGATTAGGTTTTAAGTTTTCAATTTGGAACCGTCTTACCCTGAAACCGATCAATTTGAACAAAGCATATATACGGTATGATAAGAAAATTTGGATGCGGCATGACATGATAAATTCGAAAAAAAAAAACTTGACATGAAAATTCGAATGCAATATGACATGACATATTCAAAATAAAAAGTACGAGACACTGAAGATTATATGGCATTGGTAACTCAATTATAACATAATATGGTGGATTAGAAGAGTGATACAAGAAATGAAATGACAGTGACAAATGACGATGAATATGCAATTTCGACCAAAACACAAAAGAAGGACAATGAACATACGATATGGCACGGGATTTTACTTGTTGATTGAGGGCACTTGTAGGGAAGGATCTCAGATCCATTTGATCTCTCTAGTAAAATATAGAAAGTTCCATGAAGATGGGTCATAATTTCCCAATTGGGGTTTCGAAGAAGAGATGAGCACATCTTAAAAATACAACACGGTTTAGCTTGGGACTCAGTTTCCCGGCAACTGGGTCGAAGTTTCCAACAAGGAGCCTATCATGCATGGGTGATTTGCCTAAGGTTGGGTACGACTTGGTCATGTTCAAAGCATCTATAAAAGCCCCGGTCGTGGTTAACCTTCTTCATCATCCATCAAACTAAGCTCTTCGTGTCTAGAGAGAGAGAGAGAGAGAGAGGGGCTTAGCTCGACTAGAGAGCACAGATTGGTCTCAGAGGCAAAAATGGCGGCGGTCTGTACCTACTATCACTCATCTGAATTTTCTTGTGTTTGGTTGATTTCCTTGTTTGGTCTGGTTTAATTTCCTACATCGATAGACGTCTCCTCGTCTGTCTTTTTCTTATACTTGCCTTCTCTGTCGCGTGCTAATATCTCTTGCCGGTTCGTCTGCCACATCCAGGTGAGGGTACAGATCGATCTCAAGACGAACGACCAGAGACGCAGGACCGCGGCTCGTACGATCGCAGTGACCGCAGCAAATGGTAACAGTTCCTACCATTATCTTCCGAATCTTTGTATACACAATTTTTTCGAAATGATTTCACGCATTAACCTTCAATATCCTCCATCTCTTCTTCCAGTATCTATATTTCAAAGAAAACCCTAGTCTCCTACATCATCTGCTCTTATCATGGACATAGAATTCACACGCTTGTATATTTATTTGACATCGAACCAGGGTTAAGATCAGTGCAGTTTGTTGGAGATGGCGGTGGCGTGTTGGAGGTGATTGCCGCCTCGATCGATGCGACGACCGTCGTCGATGGAATACGAAGGAATGCCGGGCTACGGGATGCCACGCTGATCAGCGTTGTGCAGCAAAACTGAAACCATTTTCAGTGATATGTTGTGTGTTGCTTTCTGTCACTGTCTTGTACCGAAATTTACGGGTAGAATAACTATGTGCAAAGTTTCTTTATTACTCTGTAACTATCTAGATAATTAATAGCTGATGATCCTTTGGTGAATGTATGAGCATCTCAATTACTCTTTAAGATATGCGTCAGCCCTAGCTTCTACTTCAAGGAAATAATTTTTTAGAACTTCTTTACATGCGATGATGTCCTTTCCCATGAACTTTCATAGCAAATTGTTAATCTGGATTCGGCATAATTCATCCTCGAATCTTGAGGTGGTCATGGAGTGTGTAACTCCTTTTTGCGGAGGTTTCAAGCAGTAAAAAGTGAAAGGATTAGATTTCTCTCCCATCAAGAGTTGAAATTAAATGCTCAACCTCTAACCTACTTGTGACTTGTAACATTGCTGAGAGGGTGGTTAATGCATCAACAAACTGGTATTGAGTCCTTGACAAGTATTCTGTTATATTATGTCTCTAGTTTGAATGGTATTTGAAACATGATCAGCATTATAAAGATAATTAAATGCTCAAGGGAAATCTTGATTGGATTTTGATCTTATCAAAATCGGTGTTATCTTTTATTCAAGACTGTTTCATGGTTGTAGAAATAAAAGATGTTGATATCTCTTGGGCACAAGAATAGGATACGGTTGAAAGAAATATCCACGTTGGACTGCAGAAAGAAATACAAGAGGCAATGTGGTCGAATCTATACAAAAACTTCGAAAACATTATGATAATTTGGTCCTAAACGCTGAACAACTTGGCCTCCCGGACTAGCTTTGTTGTTTTGTTGGTGACCGTCACCGGATCGACTCCATCAGCGATCATCGACAACCTAGTTTTTGTCGGTGATAGCCACAGTCTCGTTTGTCTTGCAAAGAATTTGGTATTTCACTTAAGGGCAAAACACATTGAATCGACGTATCATGATACATGTCGGCTAATAGATGATGGGACGAAGAAGATCCCCTGATGCAAAGAATCCACGAAATGTGTTAATCAAGGTTGTCATAATTGAGAAACTGAAGCTGTGCATTGTCTTGGTTGGCCACTACTTTTAGAGATAAGGAGGTTGTGAGACTATTGCCACTTTTTGAAGATCCGCCTCCAATTGGGAGACTGCTGGAATTGAGGACTTTGATAGAGAAAAGTATCGCTAAAGCAGAGAAAAGGAAAGTACTGCTACTAAGGTTATATAGCTTTGTATACCTTAGACTTCTCTATATATTGAGGCAATCTCTCTTGTAATTATAACTCGAACCCAAGATTGATGCTGACCCCGTCATTTTTCCCTTTTTTGGATTTCAAAACGGTTTTTCACGTAAAAATTCATGCTTCTTCTTCTTCTCCATTTCTTCTCTTTAACATTTCGCGTTCCTAGCAGTTGGACCTCTCTAGACACGAAGAACGTCCGGTACACAGTGTTTATGTGGCTGATGAAGAAGATCATGAGCTCAAAGGGTCCTTCTTGTTGCAAAACCTATAAATTGCTTAGGTGCGGAGTCGAAAGTCCTACACTAGTCAATCTCAATGTGCTATGTATGACTTTCTAGTCCAAACAAGGCATGTCGTATGGAGTATGAGAAACGTGTGCATGTCACGTATTTCAAGTGAAACTTCTCGAGACACGAAGGCAAGTGATTGGGAAAGTCATGGTAATGTCATTCCAGTGCACCGACCGTGTGTATATAGCGCGGCTTCGATTTTCGTATGACCAAGGTTTAGGGTTGTCTTACCAAGACCAATAGGACAATAATAACAATAATGACATAGAAATGACACGCAAAACAAAATCTCAATCCAAATGATACCAAATCGATTTTTTGTGTCGAACGTGATCACGTTCATGGCTAGGGGTGAGCATTGGCATTGAGAACCTACTTGAACTGGCCGGTTCAAAGCCGTTCCTAAATGAACTAGGTTGGTTCAGGGAAAATTACAAAAAAATTCCTAAACTTATTGCACTCTTGTGCCAATTCGGTCCTAAATGTTTCAATTTGATCAATTTAGTTCTAAACCTTTTGATGATTTGCCAATCAAATCCTAAGCTTTTCAATTGTGCTAATTTAGTCCTAAACCTTTGGATGATTTTGCCAATCAAATCCTAAACCTTTCAATTGTGCTAATTTAGTCCTAAAAGTTTTAATGATTTGATAATTTAGTCATAAATCTTTGATGATTAGCCAATTTAGCATCCAGGCCAATTTATCAATTTGTCCATATTAGCACCGGAGGCACATAGGACAGCTAGTTTTGACTAGACCGTGACATCAGCGATTATGGGCCAAAATTGGCCGGAAGGACTACATTGATAAATCGTTAAAAGTTTTCGAACTAAATTCACACAATCGAAAGGCTCAAGACTGAATTAGAAAATCTTCGAAATTTTTATGATTGAATTGACATAATTGAAATGTTTATGAGTGAATTGACATAAGTGTAATAGATTTATTAATTTTTTGGTCATTTTCTCGGTAGGTTCATGAGTAAATTTTCTGGGAACTGACCAAGGCCGGTTTTGTTTCTAGGAAGAATTGTTCTACCTAAGCTAGTTTCAGGGTATAACTGACTTTTGACCGGTTTTCTTCTTGCTTCTGTTCAGGGGCGTTACCGAATCGCCATTGATGTTTGTTGCGGAGCTTCGTGTCAGTGTCTTGTGCCGAGATTTACAGGCGAAATAGAGTCAGAGCCTTGACTTTGACCCAATATAACATTAATGAAAGATAGCCTGAACAACATCCGTGGCTTTCTTCTGTCTCCAGCTTGGTTTTTTTTCCGAAGATAGGTTAAATGTTAAAGGAAGATTACTAGGGTTGTGTTTAATGAGTAGGAGTTTTACTTTTCACTCCTTATTTTTGATGTTGCATTCTTTCCTTTACTTTGTTGGCATAATCTTAATTTGCCTCTCCACTTACCTAACTTTATGTGTGGACATACGATGGACTTGTTAAAGTTTCGTAGCTAGACTTCTCGAATTACCCTAAAGCACTTGATGAAGCAATGGCTAGTTGCAATAATATCTCAAATGCTGTATCGGACATGAAGCTGTATTATTCAGTATCACACGATTTAAGTGGTTTAACCGGTTCAATAGCTTAGACTGGATGATTTATTATATGACATATCTTTTTTCAGAGGAAAAATTATGCATTTAGTCATAAACCTATTGTATGATTTTCAATTTATTCTTAAACCGTGCCAATGCAATTTCAACTTTTTGTGCGAAATTCCTATATATACTTATCATCGGATATTGCTGATGAGGCAATCCACAAGTTGTCCACGTCGGCGTGCTACGTAGGCTGGTCGGCTATGATTGGACGTCATGTCATCCATTTTCGGTAGCAATTGGTGAGAAGGACAATATTAGTATTTAGCGCGAAGGTTTAGTACTACATTGGCAATATTAAAAAGTATAAGACTGAATAGATATCTGTATAGTACGTTTATGATAAAATTGATAAATTTTCTCCTTTTTTATTTTGTGAAAAGGAAAGTTAGATACATGATCTGACTCGACACAGCTCAGCTGGTTTACTATTAAATACTAGTTGATTGAGCTAGTAGTTCATGTTAGGTAAATCTTGTATCTCCTATGTGAAGCAAGATCAGGTCATCCTTTAAGCAAACGTTGAATAAATGAAAAGTCATTAAATGTCGAATCAATAAGGAATAACAAATGATGCATGATCAATGACTAGTCATGCGAGACTCGTTCCCATGTTGTCCCCACGAAATTTTCTGCAAATGAATGCATAAGTGCGTAATTAGTTGAGCTAATGTAGTCTTTAAAAGCTGTTAACGAAACATATAATCTATTTTAACAGAGGTCGACACTTGATCTGACTTAGCCTTCAAAAACATTTCTTTTAACGAGTACATGCAATAGAAGCGACAAGATATGAAGGGTCCTTCTCGCTGACGCGTAACCTTCTAACTCATCGAGGTTCTTTCCAAGAGATTCGCCACCAACTACGGTTGACTTTGGCAATATAATCTGCTGATAAATTATTCGTAACAGATTTGTGAAATTGCTAAGATATGTTTTATGTATGACTTTCCACCCCAAACAAGGCGTGTCGTGTGGACGACGAGAACCGTGAGCATGCCAAATATTTCAAGTGAAAGTTGCTGAGAAATGAAGGTGGCAAGTGATCGGAAAAGTCATGGTAATGTCATTCCCGTGCATCGACTCCGTGTATATGGCGCGGTTTCAATTTTCGTATGACCACGACCAAGACCAAGAACAATAATAACTATCATTATAGAAAAATGACATGCACAATGAAGTCTTAATTCAAATGATAGCTGTGTCAATCATGAACATGTTCATGGCTAGGGGTGAGCAACGGTCCCAAATTGATGAGTAAAATTGCTGGGAATTGATAGAGGTCAGTTCGGTTCCTGGGAAACACTGGTCTACCTAAGCCGGTTTTGGTGTGGAACCAACTTTTAACCGGTTTGAATCTTATTTTCACAAGAAAATTTGAAAGTTGCACAAAAGGAAATTGGATCCTAGATGGCTTAAAAATCTTTGAAGCCCTTCGACCATTTTGCCAAGGAAAGCCAATGTTCTACTTATGCCAAAAATGAATTTAATTTTTCTTAAGGATGAAAAAAAAAAAAAAACTCACTTCCCAATTCTCGAGTCTACCCTAAAGTCGGCCCACAAGATTGTAGTAGCTGCTCCCCGAAAGGCGCCAATTCCCATGGGATGCTCGGTTCCAGGTCTGTTATGAAGGATCTCAGCTCAATTATCAAATCCAAAAACCTACAGCCGATCCCGATTGAATAATTTCAAGTTTCCAATGCAATACTGACTTATCCTGGAATCGTGCGCTCTCTATTCATTACAAGATAAAGTCATATTTGCAAAATGCCATGATAGTTAGAATGCAATACTACATGGTAAATTCAAAATGAAGAATTATGACAAACTGAAAATTACATGGCATTGGCAGTTCAAAAGGTAACATGATATGGTGACTTCAAAATGAAAAACGCGACATGGAATACGACATAACGTGACAATTCGAATGCGACACGGCATTGGATTGTACTTGTTTTTTTTTTTTTTTTGATAGACTGGATTGTACATGTTGACCGAATGTAATTGCAGAGAAGAATTTCGGATCCTACTTTGGGTTTGTATGGTAACATTCCATAAAAAGTGTTTTTGTTCCCAAAGTATTTTCGGAACATTTTGAGAACAGAAATGTGTATGGTAAAACGTGTTCCCAAAGTGTTCCGAGAACACTTTTGAGAAACAGAAACACTTTTGTAACAGAAACAAGAAACAATAAAAACTTGTTTATGTGTTCGTGGAACACTTTTTAGAA
This sequence comes from Rhodamnia argentea, assembly GCF_020921035.1. Lineage (NCBI taxonomy): Eukaryota > Viridiplantae > Streptophyta > Magnoliopsida > Myrtales > Myrtaceae > Rhodamnia > Rhodamnia argentea. Next base: position 3,132,145 of record NC_063152.1, on the reverse strand, counting down.
ACACATTTGGAACATTTTTTAGAAACAATTGGGAACAATTTTATTTTTGAACACACTTTTTTCTCTTTTGTTCATGCATGATGTTAACACTTTATTTTTGATCATTTTATTTTAAAAAATAAATTAAAAATATGAAAAAATTCATAAAATTACAAAATTAACCTTGGAAGCTTTCGCCTAGCCGTAGCAACCAATTTTGAAATTTTTTTTTTGGTAATATTTGACATTTTGCAGATTTATTTTAATTATAAAAATAGCCAAAAATAAGGAAAAATAGTATTTGTGGTCAAAAAAATGTACAAATATAGTCCATATTCTTATTTTAATTCCATTTTCATTTTGGTCACTTAAATTTAAAAAAAATCAGTTTGGGACCACATGCGTCTTCATTGAACATAATCCTAAATTGACTAAAAAAATTCATTTTAAATCATTTTAGCCAAAATTTTTACTTTTAGAGTTATGACATGAGATTTTTATACCTTGCATCTCATTTCAGTCCTCATGTTTGGAAAAATTGCACAATTGGACTAAAAGGACCTAAATGCACAAATTTTTTCATTTTAGTCCCCGATTTCACTCAAAGTGTAATTAATATTTTTCTAGGGTTCCCGTTTAAAGATAATCATATTTTTAACTACTTGGGAACATTTACGTGTAACTCATAATTGTAATTTTGCCTATCTATAGAAAACATATTTGATGTTCTCGTTGTCTAATTCCAATTAGTCTTCTCTTTTAGTTTTTTTTTTTTTTTTAGTTGATCTCGTCCATATCATCATTTGATAAATCGTGCATAAATTACTTATACATATATTGGTCCAATTTGATTTAGTAAATTGAACAAATGCGATTTAATTTGATTTAGTAAGTTAAAAAGATAAAGACATTTTAATTTTAATATATATAGTCCCATTAATTAAATGAAAAAAATTAGGGACAATTTTTTTGCAGTTACCCAATGCATTTCTTTTCTTCTTCTTTTTTGTTCCAGAACATAAATTTTATGCAGTTACCAAACGTGTTTCTGTTCTTTTTTTATTCCGGGAACATATTTTTTTTGCAGTTACCAAACACGTTTTTGTTCCCAAAAATCGTTGCTGGGAATAGAAATAGAAAAAAATGTTTCTATTGTAAAAGTTGTTCCGAGAACAGAAACGTTACTATACGAAGCCTAATCTCTCCGGTTTCTAGAAAATTTCGTGAAGACGTATCATATTTTTGCGACAGCTGGATTGGGGTTCCGAAGAAAAGATAATAACATTTTGAAGATATAACACGGTTTAGCTAGAGACTCAATTTCCCGACAGCTGGATCAAAGCTTCCAACAAACGAAGCCTATCTTTCCTGGTAAATTGCCTCAAGTTGGTGAGGATTTGTTTATAAATACCGCCTCCATCGAGCTTAGTCTCTTCAGAATTCACCAAACCAAGCACTTCGTATCTAGAGAGAGAGAGAGAGAGAGAGAGAGAGAGCATATCGGTCTCAGAGGCAATATGGAGGTCTGCTCTTACACCCATCACTCATCTTTGATTTCCTTGTGTTTGTTTCTTTTCCTCGTTTTGATTTGCTTTATGTTTGTACATCGGCAGTTGTCTCCCCTTCCTTTTCTTCTTCTTCTTCTTCCACTTCCCCTTTTTCTTTCGGGCGCTAATATCTTTTGCCGGTTTGTCCATCATCTCCAGAAAAAGGTACTGATTGATATCAAGTCTAGGGACGAGAGACAAAGGGCCACGGCACGTACGATCGCGACCGACGAAGCAACTGGTAACAAATTCCTAGAACACGTTTCATACACATCTATAATGGCTAGATTTAGTTTGCTATTTGAAGAAAACCCTGCTCTTCTTATCATCCTGTCCTGTTTATGTTCTTGGGATTGAAACAGGGTTGAAATACGCGGGCTACAATAAAGAACACGGAGATTTGTTGGTGGTGATCGCCGAGAAGATCGACGAGACGACGGCTGTCCTAAAGATAAGGAGGGCCGGGATGCCGGCTGCCGAGTTGAAGGGCGTTAAGATTCAAAACTGAAGACCTAATGATATTGGAGCGCACCGGTCTCTGGTGTGGTTTACGTGTGTTTTTCCTCTAGGTTTTGTTCATGGGCGTTACTCGAGCTCTTTTTTCTTCCGTGTATTAGTGGTTGGGCATTTGGAGTCAATAAAGTTGATTTCTTATGCGTTGCTTTCTTATAATTGTCTTGAGAAGTTTATACAATGTCCGATGCTTTCTACTCTCCCCAACTTGTTCTTTAAAAGATAGGTGGTCGGCTACTTGTTAGTTGTAAGAGTCATGTTTGGTTAATTGTAAGGGATAATAACTAGGGTTTGTTTAGCGTGACGTTCGTTTTCCGCTCTTTATTTCTTGTAATTTGTTCCAAGTTTGACTTTCATTAAGTGTAAAACCGCGAAAATCCTTTTCCTACGTACCTGTCAACTTTTTTCACTATTTTTCAGAAGCTGACAATTTTTTGGTGGACATATATTATCATCTTAATTACTCTTTACGACATGCTTTAAAGGAGAAAAATTGAAAAGAGAAGAAATAATAATAGGAAAAACATAAACAAGAGAAAATGGCCGTCCAAGCGAAGGTTGACTTCGACCCCGATTTTTTTTTTAGTGGGTTGACAATCCAATTTGACTTTATAATTTTGTCTATCTAACAAATTGTCCTAAAGGCTGGCATGTGTCGAACCTTTTGTTCAGCAATATGCAAACCATCCCGTTTCGATTTTGAGACGAAAGATGCTCTAAACAATTTGAATACATGATCAATGGATCCGCACTAAACACCACGTATCTCTTCGAATGTTCTGATGCTACATTTGGGAAGTTTTTGGACAATAATTATTGCTCAAGTTTTTACAATACGGGGTAACAGGATCTGATTTCTTTACCAAGACGTCGGTTTAAGTACACTACAAGTGCCAAAATTTGTGTACGGCGCTCACTTTAGTGCAAAAGTTTTCAAAACGATCGCTTAAGTATAAAATTTTCTGAAAAACAATTACTTCAGTGCAAAAACTTTCAAAATGATAACTTAAGTCCCAATTTTTTTTTTTTTAAATGCTAACTTCAATGCCAACTCCGGTGAGCCACGTTAGCTCAAATATTAATAGAAAATAAGTCATATCGGATTTCAACGAGTTACGTCGGCTCAAATTGGAGTTGGCACTGAAGTTAGCATTTTTTTAAAAAAAAAAATTGGCACTTAAGTTATCATTTTGAAAGTTTTGGCACTAAAGCGAGTACCGTACACAAGTTTTGGCACTTGTAGTGTACTTAAATCTCAAGACACCTATTTCAAACTGGCATATAACTAGAGCATTTCATGGCCTTGGGGCTTGGATCGAAATATAGTCATCCTAGGGCGATTTTGCTATCAAGAAATGTCATTAATGCCTGGGAATATTCATTAAAAAAGGCAGTGTATATGTTCAAGGTTGATCCGATTGTAAAGAATATGGAAGTACCCTTGTTGGAACGTTCGCGAGCTCGTTCTTTACTATGTTTAGTTGTTGGCAGATCTTTGTATTACATGGACCCAACAACGAATTAGGTAGATTCTCCGTTTACAAACGGAACAAAGACCTTATCTTAGATTATGAAAAGAGGACCAAGACCTTCCCAAGGAGTGTTTGGCTAGAATTCATGCTAAGGATCTACCATTAAAGCTTTCACAAACAATCAGTAAAGACTAGTAGTTCTCGAAAAGGATGGGTGAGGACTTTGCCTCCTCCTTCGATGTCAATATGCGAGCTAAAAAGGTAAGGAAAGACAAGAAAGCCATGGCTGTTATATGAACCTTTTGATATTGAGTTAACCAACGTATTGATCACAAACCCTTTTTGTTTATTTTTTTTTTCTGGAAAATCAGGGACGAAGCCGCGGAAAATTCATATATTAGCGCGCAAAAGGAAGAGGAAAAATCCAAAGCAAGAAGAAGAGAACCAGCTTTCGATGCGTAAACCACGCATGAACAAGTTCATCATTGGTATGTCCAATTGTAGCAGGTATAGTTTAGTAGTAAAAGTGTGATTCATTTTTCCTTCTCTCATGATACAATCCTCTTCCCGTTGAGCCCCCGATTGAGATATCCTTTGTTTCGCCCAAAAAAGAAAATTGTGAGCATTAGCATGTGGGTTCTAGATCCTGGTAGTAATATCGGGGCCCATAGCTCCTGCTAATAGTTTAGCACATTCTTTGTTGTTACTATGGGGTCCTAAAGCACAAGGAAATTTTACTCGTCGGTGTCAATTAGGGAGTTTGTGGACTTTTGTGGTTCTCCACGGCACTTTAGGACCAACATATTGCCTCTCTAAGAATGATATGTTTTCTTTTCCCTCCGATCACGTTGGGCCTCTCTAAACACAAAGAGCTTCTAATGTGTAGCCTTGATGTAAGTTATGAACAAGGTCATAAGCTCAAAAGGTCCGTGCCGACGCATAACCTATTAGCTCTCTAGCACGCACAAACCCTCGTCATGTACATTACAACTCTGTTGTTCAGCGGAAAATGTAACATTTTTGGAAAATATTACTTTCCAAAAATGTCACATTCTAGAAAAATGGCAATATTTTTCAATATTTGGTTAAATCTGAAAATAAACTGAAAAATACATTCCATTGTTTGGTATGGAAAATTTGATTTTCCTAAACAAACATACGCTATTATGGCGTTAGTAACTTGTGCATGGGCAGCCGGAGGACATGGTATGAGCACTTGAGTCCCGAGTCCGACCTCGATGGTCTCTGACCAAGGCACCGAGGATCGAGGCACATGTACATGGGTCTCGGGCCTAGCCTTGATGAACCCAAGCTCAGGCAATGGGTTCCTTGGCCTAGCCTCGATGGGCCCGGGCACGACCTTTGTGGACTAGAGCCCGGGTGCCACGGCATTGGGCAAAGGCATGGCGGCTTCGAGCCCGGCCTCGATGTACCCGATCATGTGAGTCGGGGGCTTGGGTATGGGCCTCAAGGTTCTAGGCCCGACCTCGATGGACTAGGGCACGGGCGTTAGAGACCTGGTCTTGGATGCCGGAACTAGAATTGGGGTTTCTATGCTTAAGTATAGAGTTTCGGGTCAAGTGTTAATACCTAGTCATATTTTGAAAAATGATTTTTGATTCTTATAGAGGAAATTATTTTCTTGAATTCAAGCATAGGTTTCTTATTGACTAGGAAAACAATTCTCGTTGACTCATTTTTCTAAGTGAACTAAATGCTGGAAAATAATAAAAATGTTTTCCCAAAAAATATTTTCCACGAAACAAACGAAGCCTACGCTTTGATGTTCTTTCCAAGAAATTCACCACCAACTAAGATTGACTTTTGGCAATATAATTTGCTAATAAATACTCAAATAGAATTGTGAAATTTCTTAAGTGCCAAGGCGAAAGTCCCAAACTAGTCATCTCGATGTATTATGTATGTATGAATGTGCACGCCAAACAAGGCGTGTCGTGTGGACTATGAGAACCGCGTGTGCCTGTCGAGTGTTAAGATATGAAATGAAGTGGCAAGTGATCGGAACAGCCATGGTTATATCGCTGCAATGTCCCAACCGCGTGTGTTGGACGCGGTTTCGACTTTCTTATGACCTAGATTTTGGGTTGACTTACCAAGACCCATTATAATGATGATATTTAGATTATAGAAATGATATGCAAAATGAAATCTCAATTCAAATGCAAAGCAAATTGAAATGCTGGGTCAAACTCAAACATGGTCATGTTCATGACTAGGGCCGAGCACCAGTCGCAAACCAGCCTCGAGAGCACGCTTGAATCGGCCGGTTCTCAATGAGTAGGGTAGGTTCATGGGTAAAATTCCCGAGAAGTGACCATGGTTGGTTCCGTTCCTAGGAAGAGCCGGTCTATCTAAGCGGGGTTTTAGGTTAGAGCGGAATTTCAATTCTTTATGATCTTACTTTATAAAAGTTGCAACGAAGGAACTTTGATCCTCGATGGCTAAAAATGCGTTGAAGTGCTCTAACCATTTTGCAAGCTAATGTTCTACTTATGCGAAAAAAGAATTTAATATTTCTTAAAAATGAAATAAACTTGCTACCCAAATCCCGAGTCTATCTCGAAAAGCCCACAAGATTGTAGTAACTACTCACAGAAAGGCACCGATTCCCACGGGAAGTTCAGTTTCAGGCCGGTTGGAAAGTATCCCAATTCGGATATCGATTTGAAAAATTGCATTCGAGACACCGATTGATTAGGTTTTAAGTTTTCAATTGGGAAAGGTCTTACCCTGGAACTGGTCACCTTTGTTCATGCCATGATAAAATCAATTTGAACAAAGCATAAAAACGGTATGATAAGAAAATTTGGATGCAACACGACATGACAAATTCGAAATAAAAAAAATTGATATGAAAATTCGAATGCAATACGACACGGCATATTCAAAATAAAAAGTATGAGAAACTGAAGATTATATGGCGTTGGTAACTCAAATATAACATAATATGGTGGATTAGAAGAGTGATACGAGAAATGAAATGACTGCGACAAATGACAATGAATATGCAATTTCGACCAAAAAACAAAAAAGGACAGTGAATATACAATATGGCACGGGATTTTACTTGTTGATTGAGGGCACTTGCAGAGAAGGATCTCAGATCCATTTGATCTCTCTAGTAAAATATAGAAAGCTCCATGAAGATGGATCATAATTTCCCAATTAGTGTTTCGAAGAAGAGATAAGCACATCTTAAAAATACAACACGGTTTAGCTTGGGACTCAGTTTCCCGGCAACTGGATCGAAGTTTCCAACAAGGAGCCTATCATGCATGAGTGATTTGCGTAAGGTTGGGTACGACTTGGTCATGTTCAAAGCATCGCTATAAAAGCCCCAGTTGTGGTTAATCTTCTTCATCATCCATCAAACTAAGCTCTTCGTGTCTAGAGAGAGAGAGAGAGAGAGAGAGAGAGAGAGAGAGAGAGAAAGAGAGAGAGAGAGGGGCTTAGCTCGACTAGAGAGCACAGATTGGTCTCAGAGGCAAAAATGGCGGCGGTCTGTACCTACTATCACTCATCTGAATTTTCTTGTGTTTGGTTGATTTCCTTGTTTGGTCTGGTTTAATTTCCTACATCGATAGACGTCTCCTCGTCTGTCTTTTTCTTATACTTGCCTTCTCTTTCGCGTGCTAATATCTCTTGCCGGTTCGTCTGCCACATCCAGGTGAGGGTACAGATCGATCTCAAGACGAACGACCAGAGACGCAGGACCGCGGCTCGTACGATCGCAGTGACCGCAGCAAATGGTAACAGTTCCTACCATTATCTTCCGAATCTTTGTATACACAAATTTTTTCGAAATGATTTCACGCATTAACCTTCAATATCCTCCATCTCTTCTTCCAGTATCTATATTTCAAAGAAAACCCTAATCTCCTACATCATCTGCTCTTATCATGGACATAGAATTCACACGCTTGTATATTTATTTGACATCGAACCAGGGTTAAGATCAGTGCAGTTTGTTGGGGAGGGCGGCGGTGTGTTGGAGGTGATTGCCGCCTCGATCGATGCGGCGACGGTCGTCGATGGAATACGAAGGAATGCCGGGCTACGGGATGCCAGGCTGATCAGCGTTGTCGAGCAAAACTGAAACCATTCTCAGTGATATGTTGTGTGTTGCTTTCTGTCAGAGTCTTGTACCGACATTTACGGGTAGAATAACTATGTGCAAAGTTTCTTTGTTACTCTGTAACTATCTAGATAATTAATAGCTGATGATCCTTTGGTGAATGTATGAGCATCTCAATTACTCTTTAAGATATGCGTCAGCCCTAGCTTCTACTTCAAGGAAATAATTTTTTAGAAGGTTCTTCACATGCGATGATGTCGTTTCCCGTGATCTTTCATAGCAAATTGTTAATCTGGATTCGGCATAATTCGTCCTCGAATCATGAGCTGGTCATGAAGTGTGTAACTCCTTTTTGCGGAGGTCTCAAGCGGTAAAAAGTCAAAAGATCAGATTTCTCTCCCATCAAGAGTTGAAATTAAATGCTCAACCTCTAATCCACTTGTGACTTGTAACATTGCCGAGAGGGTGGCTAATGCATCAACGAACGGGTATTGAGTCCTTGACAAGTATTCAAAGGAAATGTCCTCAAGCTCTTCCACCAACTCTTCCAAAAAGGCGTGATAGGTATCTCCGATTTGCCATTTGTCTGCAGTCCGAAGAATGATCAAAGTTGAATCTCCGAATATGTTGAACCAGGTTACTCCCATCTCAATTGCGGCTTCCAAACCCGAGAATGCACGCTTCATACTCAGCGATATCATTAGTGCATGGAAATATCAATTTCACAGCCACACGGTAATGTTGGACACTTGGTGATATTCGAGACCGTCCCAATGCCGATCCCGATAAGTTTACAACTTCATCAAAATACATGGTCCATACATAATCATCAATGGGCATGATCCGGTCTTCTAGCGAATCCATATCTTCATTTGCCCCAGGGCTCTCGGCTAGGACATTGGCAATTACTCATCATTTGATTGATTTTTGGGATAAAAATTGAACATCAAATTCTGAAATAAGAATTTTCCATTTTGCTAATTTTCCAACCAAAGCAGGTTGGTTGAGCAAATATTTGATAGGATCACACTCCATTACAAGAAGTATCTAATAATGCAAGGTGTATTGCCAGAGCCTGTGAATGATTAAATTGCCCGATCAAAACTTAATTAATTTGTGAATTTGACAAGATGGGGTTGACTTCTGCACAAATATGAACATGGAATGGAATGTATGTATTCACATGGTTCTTGCCTTCATCATGCTCGGGAGGTTCACACTTGGAGAAATTTACTTCTTACTCGCCTCATGATTGTCTCGATAGATTTAGTCGAATCATGAGCTGGTCATGGAGTGTGTAACTCCTTTTTGGGGGGGGTTTGAAATGGTAAAAATTCAAAGGATTAAATTTCTCTCCGCGCGGACACGAGACAATAGGATGAACATATTTTAAGTTAAATGCAACATTATTGTTGCAGTATCCTAATCTCTCTTTTCTTTGGAAAACATAACTATAGGCGGATACTTGTTAATTTTTTTTGTAGGAAAATCCAGCGGGATATTGTACGTGAGAAACTTAATTATGAAATGACGGTACTCAAACATTGTAGCTTTAAAAAAGAAAACATAGTCTTTACATCCTCTAATGTAATAAAGAGTTAGATTGTTCAAGGAATTTTTGTTTTTTGATAACCCACTTGCAATGAACTATTCCTCGGGATGGTGGGGGTATGAGTGCCAATGCCACCGGTTAAGTCCTCCAAGACGCGCTGCGGGAGATTCGAACCCGGGACCTCATCGCTTTAACTGTCTAAAGCCTAGGGATCTCACCAACTTAGTCAATGCCTTATTGACGATTGTTCAAGGAATTTTATGACTCCTAAAAGTAAGGAGAATTTTTTTTTTGCTCGAGAGATCGAATTATTTATGAGTGATTAGGTTAGGATTAATTAACGATTTTGAAGATGAAAAAACTGAATACAATTGAAAAAATCTGACGCGGCACTCTTTCCTTTCCTTAGTTGGCATTATATCAAGGACTTTGTTAGCATAACAATCCTTGAGTAATTTTGAGAATAACATCATGTTGTGAGCCACAAATTCTTAAAAGAGTGGACCTCACAATAATTTTCAATTAATCGTTATTTATTTTTTGTGGCCCAAAACATACAGTAATATAATCAGTTCTCTAATACCAATAAGACTCCCTAGTTGCATTACTTTGTACATATGAAAACTATATCTTTGTCTCCGCATCAAACATGAGATCCAATTATTCAATGTACGCGGTCTAAGCGGTTCAATTAGTGATACATTTTGATGGCTGCGCAATTCATACAGTGTTTATAGACATACCTCTTTTGAAAAAGGAAAAGCTACCTATATCAACTAATTCGATAGCTATAACTCAGCGAGCTGACCATCAATATTACTGATTGATTGAACTAGGAATTAATCTAAAGTAATTTTATATCACCAGTAAGTCATTATTGTCAAATGATTGTCTAATGTCCGATCAATGCAGCTCTTTATTACCAAAAAAATAAACAATAATGCATGTTCAATGATCGAGTCATGCGACTCGTTCGTTCGGTCGGTGTGGCTTGCCTTATAATTAATCTGCTTTCACATTTAGTCCCCTCTAATTTACTCCAAATTCATGCACAGTTGGCACTTTAAAAGCTGTCAAACCAAAATAATCTCTTTCTACAGAGGTCAATGGTTGACCCAACGTAGTCTTTAAAAATGCTCTTATGACCTAGACTTAGTTTATGAGCAATTGGATATTTTAGATTACCCATTTATTCCTGAATTCTCGGTAACGTAGAGTTGAAGTGCTAAGTTGCATGATCGGTTTGGATGTGATTATTGATTAGAATTAAGAAATTGAACGTATAACTGGGTCTAAATGGATGAGATTGATTTAGCCACTTAGGTTTTTATCGGAAACAATGTGCCACTTCGAGTCCTTATTTGAGAAAATAGTCCTATTTTATGTTTTTATTCGGAAAGTGTAGTTGAAATTATATTAAACTAGTAATCTGTAACTAATTTTTAATTTTTCAGAGCTTTTAAAATTTGGACAAAAAAAAGCTTTTAATTATTTTTTATAATGGTATCCACAACAACTTCCATCATAAGAGTTATCAAACATCACACATTTCGTATAACTTATTTCCCATGATGGGTACCTTTATTATACTCATTTACTCGTAAAAGGGTGTTATCCAACTTTTTGTTTTTGTTTTTTTTTGTGAAGATGGATATTTTCTTAATGGGTCATTGTTTGTTGTATATGAATCAAACGTTACATACATCGTCATAACAAGTACCGCTTCAATGTTAAATTTTTTCATAACCTCTTAATAATGTCGATGGTATCTATACCTAAATAGATATTTACTTTTAAACATTTTTTTTTATCAAAATATGCATAATAATATTTACTTCTCATATATCGATTAGACATTAATTGTTTATTGTACATCAATGAGAGATTTCTTACCAAACTATCCACAAGAAGTAGAGATTTTGCCTAGAATTATGGACTTCCCGAAGGGACCATCAAATTGAAGGGATTTATCGGAACCGAATCAGATTATCACACGGAGAATCGAGAAAAATTGAAAGACGCACGAGATTACCCAGGTTCACCCCAAGATTAGGGCTACGTCCCGCAAAGAGATTTTCACTATATTTTTCGGTTTACAGCCAATTCGCATATTACAATGATAAAACCGAGCAAAATATATATGCCCAAAAACGGGCTAAAAAACCTAAATCTCTTAATCCCAACCATGCGGGCCAGCTTAAATAAAAGTCCAAACCCGTAGAGGTTTGGGGGGCGCTGCCCCCGAACCCCCGCCCACTCAACGACGAGCGGGGCAGCCGTCCGCTAACCGGGTAGCGGAACCCCCGTCGGGAGGCGCTGCGCCCGAACCCCCGCCCGCTAACCGGGCAACGGGACACCCGTGTCGGGGGCGCTGCTCCCGAACTCCCGCATCCCGCGTGTAGGGGTCATATGTCGTTGGATAACACTTCGGTTTCCCTAAGCTCACGTGGGCGTACTCCGTGTGAGAAACAAGGGTCCCCGAAGTATTCGCCATCTCCAACACAAATGACACTTGTTCAAGTATAATTTTCCATGTGAAGATTAACTTGTTCTTCATGGCTCTCCGGAGATAAGATCGATTTGTTCTCTCGTAGGCATGTATGTCAACAATGGCGACTAGATTGAGTTGAGGGTCTGTCCTTAAATCTTTAAAAATAAAGCTAGAGTCCAAATTCGTACTGAAAGAGAGAGAAGGAATGTCCCAGCCCACTTGCGGGAAAGAGACACGAAAGATGAACCGGTGGAATCCTATGCTGAAAGAGAACAGTTCTAGCTTTTCCACTATGAATAAGGAAGAGCGTAGAGAATTCCGGCATTGCAGTTCAGTTCTAAGTGTAGAAACCCAGAGAGAGAGAGAGAGAGAGAGAGAGAGAGAGAGAGAGAGAGATGAAGAAGAAGAGCTTTGGGATTGGATGTTCATGGCTTGTGTTGATAGTGATTGCCTCTCTCCTTTGGGCAACTCCATCTTCAGCTGCTGCTTCATTTCAAAGAGTGGAGCAAACTGTTTTTCCTCAAGCGGGTAATCAGCTAGATTTTACTCTTATTTCACTTTCAACAACAAATTATTAATTTTTTTTTCGGAGGAGTAGTGGCTGATTTACCTTGTGGATGGATATATAAATGTTTGGATTCCCGTGATATTTCTAGGAACACAACGTTAGTGAGAATTTTCATTATAAATTATGGACACACAATATATATACATATATATTCCAATTATGAACCTTTTTTTCTTTTGTGGAATTTATTTAAGTGGTCATTTGGGGGGTGTATGTTTTGTGGGTTGTAGGTGCTGCTGGTTCAACAGGACCCCACTTCTCGTATGTGGAAAGGCATGCTGTGTTGATGGATGTTGTAGCTTGCCTTAAATAAATGCCATGCATCCTCAAGAATCCCCTCATACATGTTCACCTCTATATTAACCATATTTCCCCCTTTTTATCTTTATTTTATTTTACTTGGTCCTTCATGCTTGTGTGCCCAAATTAAGGTTGTTCCTTAACGAGAAATTTGAGGGAAATCGTTTAGCGCAAACCTTCATCATGAAAGAGTATAAATCAACAACTTTGTCGGTTATGTTCTCACAGGTTCTACTTATATATTGAACAAATCAAAATATTAGGTATTGTAATCCATTCTTTATTATCGTTGAGCACAAATGTTGCTCAAAGTTTTGTAAAAATTACCAAGAAATGCCATAAATCTATTGTAATTGAGTCATAAACCTTTTGTATTTGTGTCAATTCGGTTCATCAAGTTAATTTTTGCTGGAAATAGTTGACGTGGATACTGGCCATCCTATGTTGCACGGTTAGCACTGTTGTGGACATTTTTAATAATATTTTGAGTATTTTACAATTTTTTATTTTTTATTTACTTTTTTCACTACTCTTAGGGCCAGCTACGGTCGTTGGCCAACCCTCAATGTCCTTGGCGAGTCCGGGCAAACGACGGCCTCGCTCGCCCAAATTGAGTTTATGATATATTATGTCGTAATAGGTATATGCTACATTGTTGAACTCTTTGAAAACCTCGTCATAAATTATCAATAATATAGAAAATACATATACACACACTTACATATTTACTACAACTATTCATCACAAAATAAGCCTAATGTCCTAAAAAACCTCAAACTTTAGATCTAGTCCCAAATCTATCCCAAACTTTTTTTTGTCTAAAAAAAATCCCCAACTTTAGGTCCAGTCTAAAATTTGCTTCGAACTTTTCTTTGTCTAAAAAAAAAAAACCAAATTTTAGGTACATTTCCAAATCTGCCCTGAATTTTTTCTCGCAAAAAAATTACAAATTCTCAAATCTACCTCGTGTCTAGTTCCAATTTGATGTGACATTTCCACATCGATAAAAAGCCCACATTAGCAAAGTAATGGGGTGATAAGTATGGATCAATGAGGCATTTCCACATCGATATTGAATTCACCCCAATAAAGAAATTCTCCAAAATAAAACTGTTCTAGGATATGAAAATTAGGGACGGCTAATGATGATTTTTTGACGGAGGGCTAATGGAGCAAATTTGAGATAAGAGTAAAACTTGGCGATTTTTTTTAGACAAAAAAAGTTCGGGATAGACTTGGAACCGAACCTTAATTTTAGGGTTTTTTCTGAGACAAAAAAAAAAGTTCGGGACAGATTTGGGACTAAACCTAAAGTTGGGGATTTTTTATGAGACAACAAAAGCTTAGGGCAGATTTGAGACTTGATCAAAAGGTGGGTTTTTTTAAAGGGAATTAGGCCTACCAAAATATGCACAATTTCTTTTAATCTTGTACATCAATGAGAGACTAATTATTTCTTGTACATTGATTAGAGATTTCTTGCCAAAATATGTATGAAAAGTAGACATTTACTAAATTGACAATCAAAAGCAAATTACTAGGTAAATCGAAAGTGAGTGTGCCATGTGGCTCAACTCGTCGCTTATATATGATGAGCATAGTTTTAGGGTAAAATGGAGAACCGGATAGGTGGGAATCGGTCCGGTCCCAAGTTTGAGAATATGCAGGGTAGAGTTTAGGTTTTGAAAAATTGGAGATCCTGTTCCAACAGATAGGTTTTAGGTTCCAAAACCTAGAACTTGGAACTTGGAATAAGTTTTTGTATTTTTCTTGTTCTATATTTTCTCGTAATTCCGTGACATTCCATGATGTCCGATAATGAGTGTGCAATTTGAAACCATTAATTTGAGCTTTCATTTTTTGCGAAATCCATGATTGAGACTTTTACTTTGTTAATAGTTTATACTATTTGTGTGTCCAAATATAAGTTGTGGTCGATGCGCTACAACGGCAAATGGGGGTCATTATTGCCCTGTATTTTATTCCTACTGAGTTATACTCTCTAAAGAAATGGACTACCCGAATATCCAAGAAGGACCTTAACATATCCTTGCATTTCAATATAATGGCATGTCCTTGCCATGTGACCTTATTTGGACTTCCCAAGGCTTTAAATAAGTCAAGAGTTGTCCATCCGAAGTACAAAGACTTCATGTCTTTGAGGGTGAAAGAGCGTTAGGCTTCAAACAGAGCACAACACTCAACCCCAAAGGCAGACGACGATGCCACCGATCTCGCTGCTCCGTCTAGCAACCTCCCAGCAGAATCACGGCATATGCAAGCTATCGAGCCTTACGTATCTCCGGATTCATAGGCTCCATCTAGAATTATCTTCAGAGGACCAACGAGCGGTGGGTTCCATGTCCGTGAAGAGCTGTCACCGTTGTTTCCAGATTTGCTAGATTTAGGATTCCATGTTCTTCAACTTAGCGAGAGTAGAGCCTACAAGGACACCCAAAGATGAGGTTGCACTTTATATCACTCCGGAGATATGATCGGATCTGTGCTCTTTAGGCACGGGTCACCAATGGCGACCATATTGAGGGGTCGTGTTAACTCTGAAGGGTAAAAATAGAGTCCAAGTTGGTACCGAAAGAGGGAGAATGAATGTCTAGTCCACTTCCCAGGAAGAGAAACGAAAGATGAACTGGGAAAAGACTACATAAAAAAGCTTTAAATCCTATGGTAGAAAAGAGTAGCTCTAGTTTTTCCACTCTAAGGAGGAAAAGTAAACAGAAAAGTTAAAAGATACTGTTTAGAAAAGAGCTTGTTCGGAAGGTGTTAATCATATTTTTTGTCTTTTCTAATGGTCGATGATATTTAGTCCTTCATGCTTGTGTGGCCAAATTAAGGTTGTTCCTTAACGATAAATTCGAGGGGAATAGTTTAGCGCAAACGTTGTTGACGGGATGCTGCTAAATGAAAACAGTCCGACAAAAGTGTAAAGACGGTCAAGAACTTTGTCATGAAAGGGTATAAATCGACAACCCCGTCGGTTAGGTTCTCACACGTTCCAGTTACCTCAAGGATTTTGTGAGATGTGAATTCCCGGAACAATATGTAGACAAAAAATAGAAGAAAAGTAAGGAAATTGCAAGGAGCTTTTATTGAACCAGAAAGTATGGCCTACACTCTTGGATGCCATGCTTGCTCGTTGAATGACTTCGAACACAAACTTCTCAATGGAAATTGATAAAGTGCGAGCTGGAAAGCTTTCATAATTGAAGACAAGTATTGGAATTAGGAAACTTAATTTAATTTGAATTTGAAATTCAAAGTTGAAACAAAATATGATCCGCATGAAATTTTTTTTTTTTTTCAAAATTGGACCGAGCTGCTCGATTGATGCTGCACAATTCTTCTTTGAAGTTTGAAGCGTATTGTACGTGTTGGTGGCCGGAGGAGGGAGGGAGGGGGTGGTGGCAGCACCGGAACGATGGGATTGAGCTAACTTAGGACACGGAAATTAAAATTTTAATCGTGGCCAATATTGGATGTAACTTTTCTTTAACGACCAATTGCAAATTAATTGGATAATTGGCTAAAAACATGGACTACATTTGGAAACCCCTCTTGTTTTCCCGTGTCTTGGTTAGAGAACAAACTACAATTCTAATTGGGGGTTCATAAATACGTACATCCCCCATACTCTACTATAGTTAAATTTGCTTAACTTGTCAATCTTTGCTGTCACCGACCACCGGGGAAAAGTACACTAAAAGTGCCATAACTTTTGTATGACGTTCACTTGAGTGTCACAACTTTCAAAATATTCACTTAAGTGCCATAACTTTCAAAAATCATTCACTTGAGTGTCATGTTGACGCGGACGCCGGAAAAGCCGACGTGGCACGTCGGAAAAGTTACTGTAGCACGCTAGAAAGCTGTCGTGGCCCGCCGGAAAGGCGACGTGGCCCGCCAGAAAGCTGATATGGCATGCCGGAAAAGTTCTTGTAGCACTCAAGTGAACGATTTTACTCCGATGTAGCACTCAAGTGAATGATTTTTGAAAGTTATTCACTTAAGTAAACGTTTTGAAAGTTATGGCACTCAAGTGAACGCCGTACACAAGTTATGGCACTTCTAGTGTACTTATCCCCCGACCATCGTGATGGTTTGGCGATGGCCAGATCAATCCAGATCTGATCGCCGTTGCACCATTGATGAACGTAAACTCTCGGGTGACCATTGCGCGGCGGCCAACAACGGCTTCGTGGTGGATTGAGTGGGTGGATAGAAACTCGCACGTGTTCCAATTTTTATTTATTTTTAGATACAACTAGGTATACCATTTCTAGATTTATGATATGTTGTCCACCATTTCTATCTTGATGTATCCAGGTTTATCCCGATCGATATATGTCACCAAGTAATGGATAATACCGTCTAGCTTTCTATTTGGCTGCTAAATGCGCCCTAAAAGATTGGCAACAATTATTAAATCATGGGTGCATGACAACCATTCTGTTCTAGAAATAGATTTTTCTATTTTTGTTTCGGGATGAGTTTTTGAGCAAAAAAATGCGCTTGATAACGACATAAAATTTCTGATCCTAGAACAGAAGTTCGTTTGACAACAGTTGAAAATTTCTACTTCTAGAATTTATTATTTACTATCTAAAAATACAAAAATTATTATTTATATTTTACTCCGACGGTGGTGGTGGTTGCGGTGGCCGGGGGTGGTGGGGGGCAGCGGCCTTCGATGGTTGCGGCAACTAGTGGAGGGTGGCAGAGGTTGGTGGTGGATGGTGGTTGGTGGCGGACGGTGGTCGGTTGTGGCGGGGTTGGTAGAGGCCGGCGGCAGGTGGCGGCCGCCGGTGGTGAGGCAGAGGGCGATGGCGAGCGGTGGGCAGCGGCGGGTGACCGAGGACAATGTTTGGGGGCGGCGAAGGTCGACGGTGGTTGGTAGGGGTAGCCGATGGTAAGGAGACCGATGGCGGTGGTTGGCGGCGATGGCGGCCGCCGGTGGTGAGCGAGGAGGCGATGGCGGGCGATGAGCAGTGGTGGGTGACCGAGGACAATGTTTGGGGTTGGCGAAGGTCGGCGGTGGTTGGCGAGGGCGGCCGATGGTAAGGAGACCGATGGCGGTGGTTGGCGGCGGCGAAAGTCGGCGGTGGGCGGTGGGCGACGGTGAGGTCGGGGGTTAAGGAGGGCAGCAACGGGTGGTTGTTGGCGATGGCCGACAATGGGAAACTGTGGGCAATGGTTGGTGGTGGTGAAGGTCGGCAGCGGGCGGTGGTCGGCGGCGGTCGGCCATGGTTGAGACGGCCCGCGGAGGGTGGTGGTCGACGGCAGCTGGGTCCGCGGCGATCGGCGGGTACTTGAGAAAAAGTGAGAGGTTATTATTTCTGATTTCTATTTCTCCAAGACACTAAAATTTTTTGTTTCTGATTTCCCTTCCAAATCTATTTCTAGAACAAATTTTTGTTTCAGAAATAGCAAAATAGAATTATGTCACCAAATGAGTTTCTGTTCCAAACATTTTCCAGAAATAGATTTCGAATAGAAACATAGGAGTAGGATGGTTGTTATGCACCCCTTAGTGACCTCCCAAAGACTAAAACCCATTCATATCAGCAAACCGGGCTTCTATGTTCGGTTCTGTTCCTTAATTCTAAACCCTAGTAACCATATGAAAGCAAGACATCAATCTACTTCTTTGAATCTCCATTATTAAATGGGTTTGAGTGGGTTTGAGTGGGCTTGGACAATTAACATGTCTAGCTCCGGAAAGAAGTCTAGTGTATTTCCCCTCGTTACCAAGAAAGAATATAAGAATATCTCTACCAAGAAAGCAAGACATAGGATTTTTAATGCCATTTCAAAAATAAGAACTAAGAAGTCAAGATATCTCTATAATAATTTTTTGTTTGAGATATCACTATAGGGAGATCCATTATATTTGTTTTGTAGATAATGAACTTGACAAAGCATATCTAAAGAAACGTTGCTAATAGTAACTAAACTATATTACTGTCTCCTAAGAATCTCCAAGCATACAGAACATCAGATCATTTCAGCTTGTTAATGATTGATATTTAAAAATCGAATGTTTGTTTTGATATAAAAAACTAATTCTAGATGAATTAATAATTATTTAAGAATTATTGGACTTACATAAGTCATTAGCGTATTAATAATTGGCACTTAAAAGAAATGCTTGTGTCTAAATAATAATAAAAAGAAAATCTAGTTCTAAAACAGCTACCATTCTTTCAAGAACTATCGATCTTACTTCAGTAATCAACCCATTAATGATTTGTACTTCAAAGTCAAATGCGCGTTTCCAAATAATAAAAAATCTAGTCGTAGAACAACTACCATCCTTACAACAACTGTTAGTCTTACTTGGTGATTGCCTTGTTAATGATCAGTATATTTTAAGAATCAAATGTTTGTTTCCATATTAAAAAAATCTAATTCTAGATTAACTAATATTGTTTTAAGAGTTATTGGTTTTACCTAAGTCATTAACCTATTAAGAATTGGTACTTAAAAGAAATGCCCGTCTCCAAATTTTTTTTTAAAAAAAAATCTAGTTCTAAAACAGCTACCATTCTTTCAAGAACTATCGATCTTTCCTGAGTGATCAACCTATTAATGATTTGTATTTCAAAGTAAGATGCGCATTTCCAAATAATAATATAAAAAAAATCTAGTCGTAGAACAACTATCATTCTTTCAACAACTGTCTGTCTTATCTTGTGATCAGCTCATTAATGATTGGTATTTCAAAATCAAATGTGTGTTTCCATATTAAAAGGAAATATAGTTCTACAAAGACTAATATTCTTCCAAGAATTATTGGCTTTACCTAAGTCATTAGCCTATTAATAGCTGGTACATTAAAGAAATGCCCGTTTCTAAATAATAATAAAAATAAAACCTAGTTCTAAAACAACTACCATTCTTTCAAGAAATGTTGATCTGATCAACCCATTAATGATTTGTATGTCAAAGTTAGATGCGCATTTCCAAATAATAAAAAATTATAGTCGTAGAACAACTATCATTACAACTATCATTCTATCAACAACTGTCGGTCTTACTTGGTGACCGCCTTGTTAATGATCGTTATTATTTAAGAATCAAATGTGTGTTTCCACATTAAAAAATTTAATTCTAGATGGACTAATATTGTTTCACGAGTTATTGGTCTTACCTAAGTCATTAGCCTATTAGTAATTTGTACTTAAAAGAAATGCCCGTTTCCAAATTAAAAAAAAAAAAAAATCCAGTTCTAAAACAGCTACCATTTTTCCAAGAACTATCGATCTTACCCGAGTGATCAACCCATTAATGATTAGTATTTCAAATTCAGATGTGCATTTCCAAATAATAATAAAAAATATAGTAATAGAACAACTATCATTCTTTCAACAACTATCAGTCTTACTTCTTGATCAGCTCGTTAATGATTGGTACTCAAAAATCAATTGTGTGTTTCCATATTAAAAAAAAAAAATCTAATTCTAGAAGAACTAATATTCTTTCAAGAATTATTTTAGTTTACCTAAGTCATTAGCCATTAATAATTGGTATTTAAAAGAAATGCCTAGTTTGTCCTTAAGAGTTAGATGAGAGTTTCCATATGAGAGCAGCGCCCAATATACCGGCAAATAATAATAAAAAATCTAGTCATAGAACAACTATCATTCTTTCAATAACTGTTAGTCTTACTTGGCGATGAGCTCGTTAATGATTGGTATTTAAAAATCAAATGTGTGTTTCCATAATTAAAAAAAAAAAGTCTAATTCTAGATGATCTAATATTGTTTCATGAATTATTGGTCTGACCTAGGTCATTAGCCTATAGGAATTGGTACTTACAAGAAAAAATATAAATTTATATATAAACAAAATCCGAGATATAAAACAAGTACAGTTCAAGGACTATGTCTTACTTGAGAGATTAGCCCCTTAATGATCGGTACTTGAAAGAGAAATGCATGACTCCAACTATCATTCGTTTACGAACTGTCTGTCTTACCCTATATTCTCTCTATCATGACCATTTAAACCTTAGAATTATAGAAACCATGTGCACAACTATAACTTGTTTTTATTTGCTAGAAAAATGTAAAGTTGATTATCTTCTTTTACCTAATCTTGTCCTCATGTTGGCAAGGAATATTCTTGGGAGTATCTGTCATCTTATTATCTAAGCAAGCTGTTCCTTTGAACTAAATCAGATATACATGTTTTGTTTCCTCGAAGACCTGTTTTGCTTCAGTCTTTACATGACGTGGATGATCCACGCTGGTATAAATGTCCTATATGACACGTGGGAGAGAGTAAGAATCTCACGCATTGGACAGACAATAAAGACTTTTAGTGTGAGGCTTGCATTTGTGTTCAAAGATTCTTAGACAGGCTGGCGATGTTGAAAATTGAGTTATAGTAATCAGAATATTAATTTAATCTGGAAGTTTAGTTTAACTTAATGGGACTGGTTTGCTATTAGTACATGCAATGTTTGCTCCAATCAATTATTTTTTGTGCAAAAAAAAATAATATCCCGGTAGTTGTGTTCTGTATGGCGTGCATATGCATGCAATACTGGCGAATAGGGAGAGAGGTTAGTGGGCCTGTTTAAAATACATGAAGAGTTGTGAATATGGGGGTCAACCGTTTGAGCACAGGTTTATAAAGGGCGTGCAAAGGAATCGGGAATTACCTGGATCAGAGTGGCCCGAAATAGGTGGTTCTTAAGGGAATCGGTTTGGCTGCCGGTTTCAAGTGTTGAACCGCCAATTCAGACCGGAATGGTAATATGTAATGTATATAGTTTAATTTATAATTATAAAAAGTAAAAAAACTTAAATACCTAATTTGAAACTCGCTTATCTCGTCTGAAACTCTCATTCTCATCTCGGCCTCTACTCTCTCTTGTCTCGGGCTCTCAATGACTCACTCTAACCTCGGTCTCTCCGTCCTTGTCTCTCGATTCATGGCCTCAACTCACATCGATTCATGGCCGCGCCTCCGGCTGTTCGTCACCTCCCTCTCTCGCTCTCGGTCACCTTCATTTGATTGGTGGGGCTGGTTCCATGGATCCACCCGAGAACTGGTGGTTCGGTTCTTGGGTGGATCTGTGGAACCAACGAGCGGTTTCCAGTTTCGTTTTTTGAAATTGGCCCTTAGCGGGTGGTTTCCGATTCTAGGGTGGGAACTGCCCACCCCCGACCATGCTCTCCCCTAATTTAAACTTGTGAATGAAGCAACTCACTTGACTGTAGAATACACCAACTTTCTTTGCAAACACCAAATTTAAAATACATGAAGGGTTGGATGATTAAATTCCATGGTCCATCCCATTCACTCATTGAAAATTTCCAAGACCGGTCAAAATCCATGAGGAACATGAAGAGACTAATTTAGGTATCACTCCAATGCAAGTTGTGAGCCTCGGCTCACAACTCTTGACTTGATGCAATTTCTTTTGGTCTTCTTAAATTGTTGGTCTTATCAATAGATTTAAAATTTTAATTAATTAAATGAACTCATCAGAATTTTTAATTGATATTATAGGGTTGAAATTTGATGCACGTCATTGAGTACATACCCCAAGAAGCAGAAGTCCTCAACCCCTTCAGCGAGTGCAATAGTCCTCACCTTTTGTTGATTTTTTTTTTGGTCAAAACCCTTTGTTGATTGAATATTCCCAAAAAAAATCTTTTTAATAAGCCATTTTGGACAAAGCATTTATGAATATGCACTACTTGTTACTCTACACATATATAGCACTGTGGTCATTGTTATTGTTGAAGATATGTCTCGATTTTGAGCTCGAAGCGAAAATATAAATGTTTCGAATTAGATATTTCCTATATTGCCTTGATATCAAAATTGGAATCCATAATAGAGAAAGGATTAGAACTTTTAATCGGATTGTTATAATCCTTTGGAAATATTGAGAAGTCCAACCATGGATATCAATATGAATGATTCGGTCAAACTTGGCTTTCTTGGTTGCCCAATTTGTAATTGGATTTGGACTGATGCGGTGATACAAAGAAATAAAGGGTTTGTCTTTTATTGATGGGTCTTGCTTTCATATAAAAGAGAAGTGTGCCGTTTCTGATTAGGAAGCAGAGAGGTCTTCGTGCCGTCCATGTCCAGAGAAAGGAAGGGAAGTCTTGAAGCACCCTGTGCGAGTGCTTGTTTGGAATTTCTCTGTGAGTTCTTCGTTCGTGAAATTACGTCAATTTCTTTTAGTGTTTTAGCCAATTAAATCTTCCTATTATATTTGTGTAATTTCTTTGTGAGATTGAGATATTATTTCGCGAGAAATTGAGGGTTAAACACTGTGTGCGTTATTGGATATAATTGGGCTTGGAAAACACCGAGAATGTTTGCGTGACTCGAGTGTGGTTTGTCATCTATGTGTATCGCTTGATCTATAGTGGAATTTATTACTGCTTTCCTCGTGAACATAGGTCTCTATGACCGAATCATGTACATCTGGTATCCGATTTATTTTCTCATTCTATGTATTCCTTGTTCAATCGCTTGGTTCTGCGCAACAATTGGTATCATAGCCAGGCTTATTTGAGTTGAAGCGAATCGATGGCGATGGAAGAAGTTAAAATGGAAATCGACAAATTTGATGGGAAGGATTTTGGTTTCTGGAAGATGCAGATTGAGGATTATCTGTATTAGATGAAACTACATTTACCCTTATTTGGGGAGAAGCTAGATATGATGAAGCAAGCTGATTGGGAATTGCTGAACAGACGAGCGATGGGTGTTATTCGATTGGCGTTAGCTCGAAATATCGCGTTTAATATCGTCAAAGAAAAGACCACTGCGGGTTTGATGAAGGCCCTGCTGGACATATACGAGAAGCCCTCGTGACGTCTATTTAATTTGAAGATGAGCGAAAGTGTGTCGGTTACTAATCATATCAATGATGTCAATGTGATCGTTAGTTAATTGAGTTCAGTTGATATTGACTTTGAAGATGAGGTATGTGCTTTTTTTTATTATCCTCATTGCCCGATAGTTGGGACACTATTGTTATTGTTGTTAGTAATTCCTCCGGCCCAACAAGTTTGACATTTAATGAGATTCGAGATTTAATTCTGAGTGAGGACATTCGTAGAAGAGAATCTAGTGAATATGTATTTACTGCTTTAGTAGATGAAAATAGAGAAAGAAATAGTGTCGTGACCTAAAATTAGGCTAACGGATTATCAGGTTAATTAAATCAACTAACCTAATTCGAACCCTCCCAAGTCCTACCGAATCGCAACTTAGGTTTATTCATGAGAAATTATTCAATCGGAGCCGCCGCTAATCATTTACGGTAGGTTGATTAGAAACCTATATAAAATAGCGAGATAACTATTTTATCTCTACGAACCGAAGAGAATGAGTCCGGGAACTTGGTTACGCTAATTGAAACAATTAATGCCCTTTCGCTACCAATTTCATGAAAAAGCCTTTCCGATTGTTTGACGTGAATTTGATGATTAATTGGAAAAATGTGACATGAGGACCATATATTAAGCGCTCGAGAGGATGATTTTTTTTTTATATATTTTTGGTAATAAAAGAAAACAAAAGCAATAAAAAATCTGAACAAAAATAAATAAAAATGCCCATAATATACCTTTTAATTTTCGATTTTTCCGAAAATTCTCTCATTCCCAAAGATCCGGGCTAGAGCGAGATTTATCCGCTACATCCTCGAGGATTCGAGCTAGTATGCTGATATATGTATAGAAAAACAACGTCCCTTCTCGCTAAAGAGCAAAACACGAATTTCTGTACTAAATCACGTCCCATTCCACGAGATCGTGGCTAACGCGCGTGATTTAATTTTTCCGAAGGGTTTAGGCACATAGGGAGCATATATTATGGGCATGTTTGTTTAAAGATGTGCAAATTTTATAATAAATCAAAACAAACAAGCATGACAAAAATAAAATAAAAAATGAAAATCAATTGAGCTTGAAATTTCGAAAATTAAAAGAGGGGTGGCCGAAATTATGAGATTGGGGATCCACCTTTCCTCATCCAAAAATTCAATCCATTTTTAATTTGAGAAATTATCTTTGAGATTTGAAAATTTAATTTTAGATAATCCTCATAAAAAAATAGATAGACATTCAATCCAACCAAACCTTATCTCTAATCAAATGTGTTTAGAAAATTCACCAGAGATAAGATAAGATAACAATATATAACATCCAAATCACTTCGCATGTGTTAAAGATAACAACTAGCTCAAAAAAATGTATCCATGAGTAAAAAATATCTAATTTAGTTAAATCAAACAAAATTTCAATCTAGTCAAATCTTCATTCACACCAGGAGATAACGTCGAACAATCACAAATTCCTATCAATAACACAAGGTTGTGATTGAACACCCCATGGATAAATTCCAGTCAACCAACGTAGCGAAAAAGATTAATCCTCCACCCACATTAAAATGTCGGATCAAACGGATTGCCTACGTGCCAAAAATTCCATGCTCATGCCATAAAGTTCTGATTTTTTTTTTATTCAATGTAACTTGACGACCATTGAGGAATAATTTTTAATTAAGGACGGACAAGTTCCATTTGAATTAAAATCACCTTCCCTAACACGTGCAAGCATCCAACCAATTCAAAGGTAAGCATCAGACATAAACTCAATCATGATCAGAATTTTTATGCGTCCTAAGACAAGTTATGATGGCAAATCAACATATGATGGCAAATACCTAGGCAAGTTATCAGCTTAACGAGCATTGAATTACAACCAAAAATTGAGAAAAAGTACCTTTTTAAGCAAAAACTCCAGCACACTTGCAGCTTTGAAATCACGTCCAAAATTGTCTCTTCTTTGAACGAATGGGAGCTTTAGTTCTCAGGGACTATGACACCAAATAACACTTGAGTTGGTGACTGAATATTGATAAAAAATCAGATCAAATAAACCTGAAATAGTGCTGGATCAGTGATGCAAGGAAAAGGGGGGCTGAACAGCAGCTACAACTCGTCAGGACAGCAGCTAGCTCAGGGGACTGTTCTTTACGGATCTGTGGCTGTTCGAGGATGAACAGGGAGCGAAAAACCAAGCTCTGGGACGAAGATAATGGAGGCTGACAATGCTGAACAGTGGAGTTCTTTAGGGGGACGGACGACCTTTGGCGGTGGACGATGAAGCTTGATCATGCACGATCAAGACTCCGCTGGTTGAAGGCTATCACGAACGGCTGAGAGAATCAAACTTTTGGAACCTTCCTTTAGCTCTCAAGTGCCGAAAATTCTAATGGATGCCGAACGAAACGAACGCGAGTGAGCCCTCGTTTATATAGAGCTAGGCACGACTACTTCTAGTAGGAGTAGGACTTCTCGAGGGCCATTAGATGAGCAATCCTAACTATCGTAGGAGTTGTTATTAGCCATTGGATCATGAGTTCCCACATCAATAAAACTCTTAATTAAGATAAGAATTCCAAGCTAATAAAACTCTTGATTTTAATTTGAATTTTGAGAAGTCCAGTTCTCCTAGATATATTTCTGCCAAGGGATGATGAGTATGATAATGGCAGAATTTCTTATGTCTACGTGGGCTTGAGATGGGATCTTGAGCTTGATTGGCCTTCAATTAGTTAGATGATCATCTAAAGGCATTATAAAATAAACCAAATTGAGCCTAAATTAGGGTCCAAACCTAGATGGAAATTTCAGCAGCCATGTATCTACATCCCATTTCGAATTTTCCATCATAGGTTTATTTTTACTTCGGGCTCAAATAAGACTCCTTCTAAATAATGGATATTAAATTGAAAACCTCATTAATCAAATCAAGCTTAAATGAATTGAATCGAGCCCAAGAACAAGTCCAACTGATTTAAGTAAATTCGGCACCCTCTCTAACTCTAGGCGAAACTTTTAGACCGAGTCTTTGATCCCATCGCCTATCAAAATTAAGCTCAATTGACTCACCACTATCTTAGATGTAAATGACACGTATGACTAACGAAAAATATGCAATGCATGAGAAATTATTTTTGTGAGAACTGCAACTAATTCTCATTTTATGAATTTGTGGAAATCAAAATTTAGGTGTCAACAACCGGTACTTATGCTAGCAGTAGTAGTATAAACTCGAATAAATGCAGTCAGTCTAGGATTGGTGGTGCTACCTATTGGAATTGTGGAAAGAGGGGGCATCTTAGAATGAATTGCTTTAAGTTGAAAATGAAACGGGTAAGGGAATTAGAGTTGAATCTATGGATGATGTTGC
Source organism: Rhodamnia argentea (assembly GCF_020921035.1). Classification (NCBI taxonomy): domain Eukaryota; kingdom Viridiplantae; phylum Streptophyta; class Magnoliopsida; order Myrtales; family Myrtaceae; genus Rhodamnia; species Rhodamnia argentea. The sequence continues at coordinate 3,105,378 of NC_063152.1, read as the reverse complement.
AGCTATAGCTGATAATTTTGATGATGTCGTTAGTGTCTTATCTGTCACCGAGAATTTGTCATTTGATGGATGGATTATGAATTCTGATTGTTCTTTTCATGCTACACCAATTAGAAACTGGTTTACTAATTATCGGTGCACGGGTAGTGGTAAAGTCCAGTTGGGAAACAACCCCGAATGCGATGTTGTGGGTGTTGGTGATGTTAAAATCAAAATGAATGATGATATTGTGAGGATATTGACTAGAGTAAGACACGTTCCAGAATTGAAAAAGAACTTAATTTCTCGGGTTCCCTAGATTCAGCTAGATGTAGGTATTCTTCACAAGGTAGAGTTCTGAAGATTGTTCGAGGTGCCTTGGTAATAATGAAAGGAATCAAGCATGGTGGCCTGTATGAACTTTAAGGTGAGACATTGATAGGTTTTGCTTTGGAGACGTCGGCATCCGTTCGAGCGTATAGTGATTGTTTGAGGAAGACCCGGGTGTTTGTGCCTATGCAAAAGTTTGATGCTGTTGTCGGGAACATGCGGTCGAGAGCTTTGATCGAAATGGAGACTAGTAAGTCGATCAAGCATGTGCGAACCGATAGTAGCTTAAAGTCATGCTCGAAGCTAATAAATAAATTATGCATGAAAAAGGGCATAATGAAACACCGTACTAGTGCCAGTAAACCACAACAATTTGCAGAATTGATGAGCATACATTACTAGAGATAACTCGTAAAATTATCTCTAATGCTAGTATGGCTAGGAGAATTCTAGTAGATGCACTTAGTATGGCTACCTACTTGGTGAACATATCTCCATTAATTGTGATCAGATATCGAACTCCCGAAGAAGTGTAGTATGGTAATGTTGTTGATTATTCTATTTTTATAATGTTTGGTTGCCCGTGTTATTATCGAGCAAGTGATGCTAATCTCAATGTGAGGGCAAGGTGCATATTCCATGGCTATGCACAAAGTGAGTGGGGCTACGGTTGTGGTGCCCGAATATAAATTCACCCGTTTATAGTAGAGAAGTTATCTTTGACAAGTATTCAGTACTTCTGGATAGGAGTGTTTGTGGCAGTATTAATACGGATCTGGATGGTATTTAGCTTGAGGTGGAGTTGCAATCAGAAACTCCCGAGATAGCAGGTACTAGCGTGGTAATTGACACAGATGGTGCTTATAGCAAGGTGGAGCATGTAGAGCCAATAGTTGCTGTAACTGCTGATATTGACAAGATGCGTATTCGGTCTCCCGATAGATATGGATGCAATGATGGTTTTGCTTTATCCGTGATTGAGAAGCTTGTATCAGAAAGTTCTGGTGGAGCAGTTAAATGTGCAGGTGCAGTTGGTGTTCTAGAGGATATCGGTTATGGCGAAGTTCAAGCGCGACTTGGACTTGGAAGACGTCAATGGCGGTTGAGCCCATTGGGACAGTTGGGAGAACAACGATGAAGTTCGAAGTTCTAGCGAATCGATTGTGACTTGGCTCAAGCATCGAGTCAAGGTAGAGATTGTTGAAAATATGTCTCGATTTTGAGCTCGAAACGAAATATAAATATTTCGAATTAGATATTTCCTATATTGCCTTGATATCAAAATTGGAATCCACAATAGAGAAAAGGTCGGAACTTTTAATCAGATTGTTATAATCTTTCGGAAATATTGAAAAGTCCAACCGTGGATATCAATCTGAATGATTCGGTCAAAATTGGCTTTCTTGGTTGGCCAGTATGTGACTGGATTTGGACTAAGGCAGTGATACAAAGAAATAAAGGGTTCGTCTTTTATTGATGGGCCTTGCTTTCATATAAAAGATAAGTGCACCGTTTCTGATTAGGAAGCAGAGAGATCTTTGTGCCGTCCATGTCCAGAGAAAGGAAGGGAAGTCTTGAAGCACCGTGCGCAAGTGCTTGTTTGGAATTTTTCTGTGAGTTCTTCGTGGAATTACGCCATTTTTTTTAGTGTTTTCGCCAATTAAATTTTCCTATTAGATTTGTGTAATTCCTTTGTGAGATTGATAGATTATTTCGCGAGGAATTAGGAGCTAAACACTGTGTGCGTTATTGAATGTAATTAAGATTGTGAAACATTGAGAATGTTTGAGTGATTTGAGCGTGGTTTGTAATCTCCGTGTATCGCTTGATTTATAGTGAAATTCGTTGCTGTTCTCCCCGTGGACGTAGGTCTCTACGATCGAACCACGTATATCTAGTGTCTGATTTATTTTTTTGTTATGTCTATTTATTGTTCGATCATTTGGTTATGCGCAGCAGTTATAAATATCTTTTTTATTTTTCAAAAGAGTAAACTTTAAAAATCAGTGTTTCTTACTAGATTTAATTGTATGTATGATGGATAATGCTAAAAAAACCGTTCCCTAAAACCTTCACGAGTCTATTTATTGATGCCATTTACTCTTGACTTTATTAAAGCATTACCATTAGGTGGTATTAATGATTAGTATCTGTCAAAATAATTGTTCTATCCATTTCTTCTTACGAAAACTTGTTTAAGGGCTTAATAGCAAAAAGGGGATGGGTAATCAGGTAATTGTATTTTCGTGGGCTATAATTTTATCAAATAATATTTGGTTGGTGATCAAAACAAATGATTCTTATTCATGCCACGAACATTCTTTGAAAACTTAATATATCTTCTTTTTATTCTTACTAGCCAGTTGGGTCACTCAGCTAGGGTCATCATGTTGAGAGTGTGGTTCTTACTCCCCATCAACAGGAAAGGGCGGGGACGAGGGTTTTTATAGTTTGAGCCCGTAATTTGTTGGTAGTTTAAGTTTAGATCGATGAATAGCTATTGTTATTTATATTCTCTTTCTCTTATAATTGAGAGTTGTAACGTAGATGTAGGAGGTGTTAATTATAACACAGCCCTCTGCTAGATGTAGCCTCGATTTAAGGGTGAACCATGATAAATCTTGTATTTCGATTTCTCTTTTTCTCTTTTACTCTTAACTTTGCTGTGTTTGTGCGGCCAATTCTAACACGTGGCTCAACCGCGATTTGGATTAGTTATTTTCGGGAAAAGTACATCGTGAGTGCCATAACTTGTGTATGGCGTTCACTTGAGTGCCATAACTTTCAAAACATTCACTTAAGTGCCATAACTTTCAAAAATCGTTCACTTCAGTGCTACGTCAGAACAAAATCATTCACTTGAGTGCTACAACAACTTTTCCAGCGTGTCACATCATCTTTCCGGCGAGCGACGTCAGCTTTTTGGCATGCCACATCAGTTTTTCCGGCTGCCACGTCAGCATGTCATTCAAGTGAACGGTTTTTGAAAGTTATGACACTTAAATGAATGTTTTGAAAGTTATGGCACTTAAGTGAACGTTGTACAAAAGTTATAACACTTCTAATATACTTTTCCCGCTATTTTCTATTGGCTCAACTTAAGACCCCCCCTCTCTCTCACACACATATACGACGACTTTAGTGGCGGCAATAGCACAGTTATTCGACGAGGGAGAAGAAAGAGACAGATTGCTTGGGAGCTTTTCTTTTGGTTTTTTTTTACAAAAAGCAAAAGACTTTGTTAGGTAAAGTCATATACTGATGATCGAGATTTATTTATGTCCGACACATATGGTGGAGGGAGATTTCAAACATGGTGGTGTCCCTATTCGCGACACAATTGATGGAGTAGTTGTGATGATGTCAAAACGTGTTCTAACGAACAAATAAATAAAAGAACTCTTCAATTTTAGCGAGGTTGAAAACCTCATTATGGAGAATAGGAAGATAGAGACTAGATAATTTAGTCTTCCTTCGCCAAATCACCACCTTGGGAGGCCGTCGTATCGCTCACGAGCCATAGGAATCTGTCTATGCACCAAATTTGCCCTCAGGAACCACAAGAATCCACAAATAGGAGGGGAAATGGTCCAAAAAGTCCTAAACCTATTGCAATTTTGCCAATTCAGTCACAATCCTTTTAAATTAGCCAGATGGATTTATTTGGCAAAATGTGAAAGGGTTTATAAGTCCACTGGCAAAATTAAAAAGTTTAAGACTGAATTAATAAATGTGCAATAGGTTTAGGACTTCTTGGATAATTTTCCCACTAAAAGGAACAAAGTGAAAAACATAAAAGAAAGATGACAAGGGAGATATAGCAAGAATGAAACTTGATTCAATAACTCTATTGCGTTTAAATAAAGGTCCTGGGTATTTATAGTTGAGAGCCCAGAGTCCTTTGGGTAACCTAAAGAAGATATAACTTTTCAAAACTTATAAAATAGGCAACAATATTACATAGATTACTAATAAGGACAAAATAATCCTAAGAAATGTATTAGTCCTAATATTCTAATAGCATGAGATAATCTTAGAAGTCTCGAAATATTGGCCGGATCACAACTAGTTGCAATATACTATCCTCGAGGCCAATCTTCATCAAGCTCTTGGTTTTCATGCTATGGTCATAGATCAGCAACATTGAATGTGCCAGCAACGAGATAATTGTCCAAAAAGTTCCAAACTTATTGTATGATGATCAATTCAGTCCCAAATTTCAATTGTGTCAATTTAGCCATAAACCTTTTGACTATTTACCAATTTAACCTTAAATCTTTCAATTATGCAAATTTAATTGTATCCTTTTAACAATTTGTTAGTTTAGTCTTTTCGGCCAATTATCGAAATAATAGGTTAAGGCCTAAATAGACAAAATGTTAAAAAGCTTAGGACTAAATTGACACAATTAAAATAATTATAACTAAATTAACAAACTGTCAAAAGGTTTAGGATTAAATTAGTACAATTGAAAATTGTAGGATAGAATTGATTGCCGTATGATAAGTTTATGACTTTTTGGACGATTGTCCCCGCTAGAAACACGATGCTCTCCAGGAAGTTCAATTTTCTAGCCAATATCCTTAATGCACTCCAAACTAGAAAAGGACCATCCCCTCAAGGAGATAACCTAGCATGACAACCGGGTGAAAAATGAAAACACAAGATCACCTTCCTCGACGGCGATACTTGTCGATTTGCTTCGAAATTCTTCTCATTACTTCCTCTTGTAACTGTTTGATTTCCTTAGGGCCTTTCTTCAGCGTCTCCACTATATCGTCGCTTTGTGGGAGATGGTACAAGATCAAGAAGACTTAAATTGATGCTGTCCGAGCACAACTTCAAACGGTCCTTTTCTAGGGTAGACCGAATTACAATAGGAAAAACTCTGCTGGAGCTAATAACAAATCCCACTGCTGAACATGTTTTCCAAGAAAGGTTCTTAATAAATTGCCCAAAGTTCTGCTTTGTCCATCGGTACGAGGATGATTAGAGGAAGGAAATTGAATTCGAGTCGCCATCCTTTGCCATAATGTAGAAAAGTAACTCGTAAAGTTGACTTCATGATGAGAAGTTATTGTCTTTGGGATATCATGTAGGCGCAGTATTTTATAAAAATAAAGCTCGGGTAACATGCGACGCATCGGGAGTCTTACTATACGGTACAAAAATGAGCCATTTTAGAAAATTGATCAACCATATCCACGACTGGATCCTTGTGGCCGTTGAGTCTTTGGCAAACTGAAATAAGAAGAGCGACCAAAGAGAAGATCATCAAGCGCCACTGCCACCGACCAGTCAGCTGTTGATTTGCTTACCAAAACCAGGCGAACTCTGGTCTATAAGTGTGAGGATGGTCGAACCAAAGTACGCGCGTGTACATAGCGGACCGAGCTCCTTCGTACGCTTTCTCATCTGCTACACAACCTATGGAAGTCAATCAGGTTACCAATCATTCCTCGTCAATGTCTAGACGGCCACTGTACGAAGTGTTCCTGAGTTTCAGAGGGCCGAACACACGCAAGGACTTTGCGGATATCCTGTACACCATGTTGACTGATGTTGGGATTGACGTCTTTAGGGACGAGGAAGAGTTGGAGAGAGGCAAAGAAATCGTCCCCGAGCTGATGGCGGCAATCGTGCAGTCCAAGATATCAATCCCTGTAATCTCCGAGGACTTTGCGTCCAGCAAGAGCTGCCTCAGGGAATCGGTGCAAATGTTGAAGTGCGTGGACAACAACCAACACACCATCATCCCCATCTTCTACTACGTCGACCCGTCGGATGTACGCCACTGCAGCAGTTACTTCGCCAAGTCCTTTGAAGAGCACGAGAAGAGCTGCGACAACGACGGGCTCATTGACTCCTGGAAGTCTGCTCTCCAGCGGATTGGAAGGCTGAAGGGACACCATATACACCAAGCCAGTGAAGTGTAATTTCCACCACACCCTCTGGTTTGAGATCTCTTTTCTCATGCATCATTGACTAGTTTTGCGTTGATATCATCAACTAGGTTTAATATCATACCCAATTATGTATTAATTGTTATAACTATGACAACGGCTGCATCACGCACAAGTAGGTGTTCTTCCCTGTCCTTCTGATTCGATTTACATTTGGCAGGCCTTTTGGGAAGCTCCTAAAGCAAATTGTCCGCCAAGTTCAGCAGAAGCTGAACAAGGAGGACCTAGTTGTGCCGAAAGAGTTCGTTGGAGTCGAACCTCATGTGCAAGCCATAATGACGAAGCTGAATGTCGACTACCGCAATGGGAAAGCTGTTAAAATTGGGGACACACGTAGCAAGCTGTTACTAATATATGGAATCACTGGGGTGGGTAAGACGGTCCTGGCGAAATATGTTTATAATCAACTTTATCATCTGTTTGATGGCTGTAGCTTTCTTGGGGAGATCCAAGCCGAAATAGAACGTCGTGGCATATTGTCTGTGCAAAACCAACTAATTTCCGACCTCCATCATGGAAATGCCCGAGAGTATAATTCTGCTGACAAAGCTCTGATTCATATTCAGAACAGGTTTCGCCCCATGAAGGTCCTCCTCCTCCTTGATGATGTGTGTGATTATACACAGCTCAGCGCATTAGTCGGAGATCTCAATAGGCTTGGCCGGGGGAGCAGGGTCATTGTGACATCCCAGAATCCAAAAGTCCTTGAAGAGTACAATGACGCGGAGGGATTTTCCCTAGAACCTATGAGACAAGATGAAGCGCTGAAATTATTATGTAGGCATGCTTTTCGAAAGGATTCTCCCCCTGAGAAATTCAAGAATCTGTCAACAGGTATAGTTGCTGTTACTCACGGGCTTCCTTTGGCGCTCAATGTGGTTGGTTCGTATCTGCTTCTCACAAAATCAAAGAAGGCGTGGAACGAAATATTGACCGAATTGAAAGAAGCTCTTCATAGCGGAGTCCAAGCAGCCCTCTTGAAGACCTATATCAACCTTGATGTGAATGCACAGCAGATATTCCTTGATATAGCATGCTTTTTCATCGGAGAGGACAAGAAAATCCCCTCTTACATGTGGGATGACTTTAAGCGTTCTCCTTCTAATTCGATTCTAGCTCTTCGCACCTGGTCTCTGGTAGAAGTTGGACAGGGTAAAAAACTATGCATGCATAAAGTACTGAAGGACTTTGGCCGTGGAATTGTCAAGGGAGAAGACCCTGAACCTTGCAATCGCAGTAGGCTATGCAACCACGAAGAAGCACTGCATGTACTAACAACAGAGACGGTAACATCTGCCAACTCTGTGCCCCATTATTTCTTCGCCAACTCTGTGCCACATTATTTCTTCCTTAGATGCCAATCGATAATGTCATTGACTCTTTTCGTTCAATTATTCGCCAAGTTAATTTTGTTTATTAACAGGGTACTGCGAATGTTGAAGGCCTCAGGCTCGAGTTTGGTGATGGATCCGAAGGAGGTATCAGTTTTAATCACAATCAACTTAGTAATTTGGAGAACTTGAGGTTCCTCAAGCTGGATCGAGCCAATATTCAGGGAAACTTTGGGGATCGTCTTTCGAGTTTAAGGTGGCTTGATTGGGAAGGATGCGCTAAGAATTTTGACGATCAATCGCTAATTCTGAATTTGCAAAACCTGGTGATTCTTGATTTGTCGTGGAGTCAGGTTGACAGAGGCTGGGGAGGTTGGAAGCTGCTTGCGGAGGTGAGGAATGAATCCACTGTGCCCATACAAATTTTTTTTTCTCTCTTGACGACATGTTTGTCAGAACATTTAACCATCATATCCTCTTTATCTTGTAGGCAAAGAAACTTAAAGTCTTGAAACTAACTGGTTGTGCCCAACTGATTGCCACTCCGAAATTTCCTCTTTCAATGGAGCTGGAAAGACTTATTCTTGAAAGTTGCTCTAGACTAGTATTAGTCCATCTATCATCTGGTAATCTGGAGAAGTTGGTTTCTTTGAATATGAAGCAGTGCAGTCTCCTCCACCAATTGCCAGATTTGAGCCCCATGAGAGGCTTGGAAGAGCTAGTGATCGACGGAACTGCAATTGCTGAGATCAATTTCCGAGAAGGCTCCATGCGGAAGCTCAAAATTCTCAGTGCTCGTGATTGTAACCGCCTTCATCAAATATCCAGCTCGTTCAGGTACTTAGAGTCTCTAAAATACCTCGCTCTTGACGGCTCTGCAATCCGGACCCTCCATAAGTCCATCAGATTGCTGAAGCGACCGAAGACACTGTCTCTGAAGAACTGCCGGAGGCTATCCGATCTTCCAGATGGAATTGGGAAGCTCAGGTCACTGCAATTCCTGGATGTATCCGACACCGACATTAAGACGTTACCAAAGTCGATCGAGCATTTGACAGCCATGAAAGTGCTTAGGATGAGGCGTACTTTCATACAGAAGTTCCCTGAAGCTATATTGAACCTGGAGAAGCTGGAAGAGATAGATTTCTCATTATGCCCAAGTTTAAAGGGGGAAATCCCCTTTAACATTTGGAGATTGTCGTCTTTGGCAATCCTGAAACTGTCCGCCACTCAGATTTCTAGCTTGCCCGCAACTATTTCCTGCCTTTCTCGTCTCCGGGAACTCCACATCGGCAGATGCTACAACATTCGGAGTTTACCCAACAAGTTGCCCTTTAGTTTGATTATTAGAGATGATAATTAGATTCTAGACAAAATTTTTGAGAGACTCTATGTGCTTTTTTGTAAGGACCCTGTTGGGGTTATTTTATATCGATTGTGAAAGGGACTGGTGGCTGATTTATAAGTATAAGAGAAAACCCCATCATTTGAGCTAATTTTTGAGATGAGAGAGATCCAAAACCATCCAACATTATTATCAGAGTCCAGGCCCAGGGTGGTGGAAGGGAAGGGTGCTCTTCAGTCGACGGTTGCCTCTGACGCCCTCGTCATCACTTGTATCCTCAGTAACTGGGTCTTCGCTTGAGGAAATGATTGGCTAGCGTTTGTTTCTTTCATTAATTTTTGCTGATTTTTTTTTTTCTAAATTCTTGTTGAGCTATTCAAGCTAGAGGAAATACATATGATATGTCTTTCTCCGTAAATTCTGAGATTATAGAAAGTCTATTTGAATACGATTTTTGAGTTGGGAGATCAAGAACGAAAGAAGCTTTGTTATTTCTTTTTGAGTTAGTTGGCCGACCTGGGATAAAAGACAATTAATAAAAATCCTAATGATTCATTGATAAAAGACAATTAATGAAAATTCTAATGATTTATTAAGATACATAAGATCTTCTTCTATACTCATATCGAAAAGAATGGGAACAATGTTATGTGTAGAAGAGAAACGAAAAAAAATTCTCTTAGATACTTAAAGAATTGTGGTTTGAAGTCTATACTCCAACGAAAGAAAGACCCATTGTGAAACCGTTATAAAGTGGTTCTAAAATAATGAGGATTTATGAAAATAAATCAAACATTACAAAGCCATTATAATGCCGTTATAAAGCCATTAGGAAATCGTTATAAAGCCATTACAAAGCCATTACAAAGTGATGGCTTTCATGATGGTTATAACTATCAAAATCATTTTTGTCAAATATTTCAAAAGGGCTAAAATATCCATCATTCCCCCACATATTTCAAAAAATTTTGAGAAGTAAAAATAGAATAGTGATGGGTTATTGGAGCGTAATGCATCGTAACTAGTGTTTGTTAGCCTATAAACCAGCCTTAGAAAAAATGAAATATTATTCATGAAATCATTGGTGAAGTTTGAAACTTCTATGAACCAAGAATTCTTTTTTGTGAATTATAACTTTTACCAATCATATTATACTCTCACAAGAATCGTTGTTCAATGTGGTTTTGCGCTAATAGGCCATGCGTATGCTTGGTTTATTCATAAATGATTTAGAGAATATCGCCAATAATTTTAATAGGAGTGGCCCCACTCCACACTTACATAGGTGATTCATTCAAGTGTATTTTGTAGCTTAATACACCACTTATAACAGTTTCGAAATTATTAAGAGCTTAGCTAAGCCTGTCACGCCCCAACTCTTGAGTTCACGACATCCCCACCAATTCGCCATAGGTCACACAAGATAACGTCTCGGGTAGGCTATCGACCTTCGCACTTACAAGACACGCGGAAACGTGAACTCTCCAATCAACAAACAACATGGGATAGTAAAGTAGGAAATAGACACGAAAGTCATTCACAAAAGACAATTTCATTTCATAAGTCAAAGCAGATGAGTTTTGACCCTATTGAGCTATAGAAGACATAAACAACCACATTCTTTAGGGTGGCTCACTAAGACCTCAAAAAGAAATACGGTCCGGTAAGGTTAAGCTCTCATCTACTCCCAAAAACTGCTCTAACAACCAGGCCCTAACCTCCACGGGTTCCATCACTCGGGACCCGAAAAAGGGTTAACAACGACGGGGTGAGAAATAAATCTCGGTGAGTCAACGCCTAAGCCCGGTTAGGGCGTTGAGTGGCTCGGACATCCTAGCAAACAGCCGTATCATCCAAAAGCAAATATTTCAACCACATGCAAACTTACCGGTCTTACGCCACGCATAATGCAATGCTTGACTCCAATCAACAGTTATGACAGAAAAACAATTGGCAAGGCATCACATCAACTTGCATGCAGAGAACACCACACGAAGTCCATTTATTAATCGGTGACCCACGCGACGGGCGTGGTCAGCGCACACGATTGGTGTGGCCCCAACACTACGACCGGTAGGACTAGACATCGTCCCTTACTTCCGGCGACGGCGACCGAAAGCTATGTATCCGGTCCGACCGGCACGGCATAGCAGATGAGCATTCCAAAAAGGAGTTTCGGTCGGTCACAAGCTGCGACCGGCATCCGACAATTCGTGTGATCCGTACGACTAGCACATGCACGAATTGACGTGCTTCTGATAAGTCGTGTGGTTCCGCACGACCGGCAAGTTACAAACTTGTCAAGTTCCCGTACAACCGGCACGGTTTAATCTCATCATAGGACCACTAAGGCACATCCGACAACCAACCAATTTTTATCTTTTACTTTTAGTCGGATGCTCATGCGGACGTGCTCAAAGACTCGGCCCACGGTCATTTACATGCTAAAATATGCAATTTAATTCCGTATGTGATCATATGAATGCACAATATTATCCACACGGCTTTATATTTGAAACAGGGTGCCCGACACCCAAAACCGCTCGCACAACAAGCAACAGTCAACATCAAGCCTTCGATCAAACATTCAATCACCACGGATTAATTAACACGATTAATAATCTCAACGATAATTATTAATCCAATTTCAGCCAATTAAAAGTCGCACGCTCGGCTCTGACCTATCGCTCGCTCGCGATCAAACATCGGCAATCACTGCCCAAACAATCGATCCAGTCTACACAACAATTAGCCACAGGCGAATTAACTAGTCAAACCATCTTAAATAATTGTGGTCATATATCTTAAACCCAAGTTCTATCTAATCCGACCACAATTAATCTACCTAAACATCCTAAATTGCTAATTACGCTAATTAACTATTACTGAGCGCAATTAGCGCCCTAATCGGGGTTTAGGAGTTTAACTCACAATAAAATTAGCTCGGGCACTAGACTTTCGGATTGAGAGAACACTGTTCACGGTCGGGGGCTACTGTTCACGATCACTATTCGTCGGCACTGTTCTCCGGCATTGTTCATGATTGCTGTTCATCGACACCATTCATGGTACTATTCACTGCATCGTTCACCGAACAGTAATTTCTGCGAAACGGCTCGGATCCGAGTCGGATAGGCGTCGGGGACCCGAGCTCGCAACCGAGAAGGTTGAGGGTGGCGTCGGGACTCGACCGAGGTACCGGATTTGGGGCTTTCGGCGGCCGAGATGTGCGGTGGGGGGTCTCGGGGGCTGTTGGGACCGAGGCGGAAAGGAGGGGGTGAGGTCGAAGGGGCCACGGGGTGGACTTGCTCGGGACAGCGGCTGGCGGGCTCCGGGTGCGGCGACAGTGGAGGTAGAGTAGCGGCCGAGCGACGGACGAGCAGTGAGGTGGAGGGGTCGACGGGCCGAGCCGGAAGTCGCGTCCGCGAGGCGGCGAGGCGCGGCGGCGATTGACTAGCGACGGGCCGACGAGCCGGGCAGAGAAGGCGAGCGAGGCGAAGCTGTGGTGGTGGCTGGCCGGCGAAGTCGGGCGAAGGGGCTGGTCGCTCAAAATAAAAAGAAGAAGGTGAGGGGGATCATGGAAGGAGATGATGAACGGGAGGGAAAAAAAGGGGAGGGGACGTCTGGGGTCCGTATGGTAACACTCCCTGGAAAGTGTTTCTGTTCCGAAAGTGTTCCCGGAACACTTTCGAAACAAAAACGCGTATGATAAAAAAATGTTCCAAAAGTGTTCCGGAGAACATTTTTGAAAAAAAGAACACTTTTGAAGCAAAATTAAGGAACAAAAAAAACTTGTTTCATGTTCTTCGGAACACTTTTTGGAAACAACTCGAGGGCGAATTTGTCAAGCCACCACGGCCCACCATCGTCCGCGAGGAGTTGACGCGGCCGCCTGCCGCCGGTCGCTCACCACCCGCCGCCACCGCCGGACGCCGGCAGCCGCTGCCGCCGGTCGCCCCGTCGCCGCCGCCGCCGCTGGTCGCCCGTCACCGCCCGCTGGTAGCCCATCGCTGCTGCCGATCGCCGCCCTCCACCCTTGTCGGCCGCCGGTTGCCGGTTTCAAATCCTTCCTTTTGGTTAAAAAAGTATTTTTTTTTTTACTTGCCAAACACGTTTCTGTTCTTGAAAATTGTAACCGGGAACGAAAACACAAAAAAATATTTCTGTTCTAAATATGTTCCCGGGAACAGGAACGTTATCATACGGACCCCTGGTCGCGAGCCGCCGGGGGTGGGGGGGGAGGAGGAAGAGGGGAGAGGAGAGAGAAGATGAGTGATGGGCAGTGATGTGAAAGCTGGTGGGGCCCACTTGGAGGTTTTGAATTATTTTGGACTTTAGTGAATAATTGGAGGGCACAAAAGTCAAATGATAAATCGGGACAGAATGTATTTTTGGCTCAATGCTGACCGAGAATAAAATTCGGATTTTCATGGGTTTGGCTCGGTCCGGAAGTAGGCTCGAGCGCGAAGATTTCAATCCTAATTCGCAACGACTAAGATTATCGAAATCTAATCTAAACCTAACGATAACTCGAAAATCGTTTAAATAATTGTCATTTATGTTCTTACGATCCAAAATTTTGTACCGACTGAAATTCAATTTTTATCATTTTTATTGAATTCGGGCACTCTACGGACAACGAATTTTCAGGGCGTCACAAAGCCTCTTTTTCTTTGTAGTCTTGCACTATTCTCACCTTAGGAAGGACACAAATTTTAATAGTGCATCACTATATCAAAACCGAGTTTACTACCCTCTTTCACTTGGCCACAATATGGGTTGGGAATGACCATATCATTTACGTTATCAAATTATCTGCTTCAAACAAGTAAACTTTTGATTTAGCAGGATGATAATTTCCCCCCACAATTTTTGTTTGGCTGATTTTCAAGTCATAGCAATCCCACCATTGGTGAACACATATCCACTTTGAATCTAGATTCAGTTAGCATTATTGTCTCCTTTTTGCTACAACGGAAAATCTACTATGCGGGATGCCATAGTTTATGGTTTCCCGAATAACATGAAAATCCAATAGAAATATTTGGCGAAGTAGTAACATGATTTCACTCGAATTCACCCGACGTGAATATATTTGCCGATATTACAAAAGTAACATCCAAACGAGACTAAACCATCATTAGTTGAACAAAAATATATATGGACAGCAAGCATGAACACCTTCAAACAAATTCAAATCATGGACAACTCATATTATCATGAATCTAACCAATTGAAGGCATGAAAGCGATTGAGACAAGGTATTCCGCAAGTTTCAAGCACGCACAAGATTTATAGCCATGACTCCACCGTCTTCTGAACATGTACAGCAACAACAGGCAGGAATCTAGTATATTCGAACCATGTACATCACTATTTAATCCAAAGGAGAGTAGCCCGAAGCTTTGAGGATCAACTAGATGCAATCTATGACCGTGATTCTCTTTATCAATCATTACATCGAACTTGAACGAAATCATTTGACATGAACGACGAGTGTCTTGTTCATGCAAGTCACGGTTCTAACTGAGATAAATACATGTTTCATTTTCCTTTTAATCCCAATTCAAAATGGAATTGCTAGAGAACCATCAGTACGAATGCAATTACCGTATCATTAAAAAAAAAAGGGGAGAGAACAATTTTACTATAGCCAGTGCTCCTAAACCGATTCATTATCACTTCATATCTTCACTCAAAATTGGCTGTTCGCAATTAATAAAAAATTGGGTTATTAACTGACCTCATGACTGCACATCTAATTAAAAACAAATTTTAATAGCAGCACAGGAAGAGCTAAGGACCAATGGAAACTATTTTCAGTAACACAGACAGCAAATCATTAAGCGCCCCAATTTCCAGTCCTATACATGGTTACTAAAAGTCATCATGAACTTGAGAGAGAAAACACCTACAAACGTCCAACTTACCCTCGAGAAAACAAACATATGTATCGAAGCCCCAAATTACAATTTTACGGTTTTACCTTCCACTCAATAACCTTACCGAAAAGACCAAAAACTCTTTTGTGCCGATGCTTAGTAATGTCCCATGAATATGCAATACTTGTCTTTCGCCATCTTCGAGTTCTCATTCAATTCCAAAAGCGTGGTAGCAATAACAATTCCAGTTTGAGAATTTATAAGGTAATTGTCCTTAAGATTGTTGGAAAAATATTAGAAAATATAAGAAAAAATAACAATTGATGGAAATCTATTTGGAAAGATGAGAAAAGTAAGATAAATTAGACGGTGGAACAAGAAAAGAGAGAGAGAGAGAGAGAGAGAGAGAGAGAGAGAGAGAGAGAGAGAGAGAGATGGTCTTGGTCTATAACAATAAACAAAGGAGTGGACAAAATGTGGGAGACAAGAGGGAAACGTGGTCGCGAATCAAGGGGAGAAAAAGGAGAGAGAGAGAGGGGGGAAGAGGAAGAAAAGGAATAGGAAATAAAGAGAGTGAAATCACAATGCACACAACACAAGGAAACATTATAACAACGAAAATAACAAATGAAAAAAATCATTATACTATAAGAATTGTCAATCTCTTGATTTTAGTATGCTGAAAAATTCACTCATGATTTTGATTGATGTCGATGCATCAACCCCTTAATTGCGTGTTTTAGCATGCATTAGTGTGCCATTCCCTTAATTGCGTAGCACTAAGTCATATTGTGTAAGACAATTCCAATCAAACTGCCCAGCAACGACATTCAAGCGATAAAGAATCTTTCAAAGGAAATTAGAGCACAACCCCTCACATATGTCCTGAGTCTAGAGAGAACCCAAATTGCTCCTTATTAGTGAGATATTCATAAATTTGACCATTTTATGGAACTAAAATTAGTCATAGTGGTTAATTATGAGCAGCTTATATATTGAGCAGGTGAGGACATCGATGGGCAACGAAGAAGCTCCAGTCATTTTTCGATGGAGTAGTTAATTATTTGTCTTTTGGGGAAAAATGGGTGACCAGTCTCAGCGACTGCAATGACTGAGAATAATAAACGACCGGCACCAACTGCAAGTCAAGACCACTGCTGGTCAACGTCCAGGTCGTTCAAGATTTAGGACTGAAAACTTTCGTTCTCTTTTTATAGCGTTCTGGTACTTGGAAGCTTTGCTCCTTCTTCCCTCCAGAAAAAGAGAGAGAGAGAGAGAGAGAGAGAGAGAGAGAGAGAGAGAGAAACAAACAGATTCAGGCAATACCCTCCAATTCTCGACCATGGACGTTACCAATGATTCACCATCCCCGTTACCCGCTTCGTCTGTGCGACCACGGTACGAAGTGGTCTTGAGCTTTAGAGGAGCGAATTCGCGCAGGCAGCACTTCGGGAATCGCCTTGTTGCCGGCTTTAGAGATGCGCGCTCGAGCACACATCCCATGAAGGATTTCGTGAATAGCCTTCTCACCGGCTTTAGAGGAGCGGATACGAAAAGGCATTTAGCGAATCGCCTCTTCGCCGGCTTGACCGATGCCGGGATAAGAGTGTTCAAAGACAAAAAGGAGCCCAAGGCAGATAAGGAAATAGACCCCGCCCTGGTGGAAGCGATTGGACAGTCGAAGATCTCGATACCGATCATCTCGCCGGAGTACGTTGCCAGCAAGAGCTGCCTCATGGGCCTGGCCAAGATGTTGGATTGCAGGGGCACCAAGAACCTTGCCATCATTCCCATTTTCTATGGCATCAACCCCTCCGACATTGGCTCCGGGGATCACCAGATCGATAGCACGCTACTCGACTCCTGGAAGTCCGTCCTCCATGATATTGGACATTTGAAGAGATATTGTCTTGACCACGCAAGCGACCAGTAACTCTACTCCACTTTCCTTTTGCTTGTATCTCCTTACAAATTCCAGTGTGCAGTGACTGATGTTGAATTGTGAAGTTGTTGTAGATTATCTTGTTCAATAATGGAGCATTTGAGACTTTATGAGCACCCGATTAGTTTCTGGCCGGTCCAGAACGCACACTGGTCTATGCTTTGCTCCATATGAAAGTGCGATTGTGATTTCTTCAAAACATTGTCCTTAATTTGATTGTAGCAGCAAATGTTGTAGGAGAACCAGTCACTTATTGTATTGAAATAGGACGTTTGGATGACTACTCAAGTCCTTAGAGACAACAACCTCGTGTGGTTACTGGGTCCGACATAAAAATAGACGACCCGAATCATGATCAGAACTCATGTGGAGCATACGCTATCCCACAAATTTATACAGACTCTTAATTCTTTATTCATTGATTCTGTTCGTCATAGTTGTACGGGACTTTTTTTCTTACGTTGCCTTGTCTTCGTGGGTCGCTAATTGGTTATAACTCGAGTAGTCTTCTTTCTTGTTATTTCTTTCTTTACTTTCTCATGGTAGCACAGTGTTTTCATTGACTCAATTTTCATTGTCAGGGATGGCAGGCTCATTTCCGAGCTTGTCTCCTATGTGACTAGGCTGCTGAAGGAAGCTGAACTCGTTGGTACTTCCATGCTAGTTGGACTTGAGAATCAATTTGTTAACATGATGCCAAGCCTTGATGTCGACTATCACAACAAACAAGTGGTTGAAATACGCGGCAACAAGGTCCGAATGGTCGGAATACATGGCATTGGGGGGATTGGGAAAACGACTCTTGCAAAGTTCGTTTACAACCAACTATATCCTCTGTTTGAAGGCTGTAGCTTTCTGGGAAACATCCGAGAGATATCGAAAACCAAGCCCCTGGAGAATCTGCAAAGCCAACTGGTTTCTGACCTGCTAAACCAAGAACCCATAAGCTTGGGTTCCTTAGAAGAAGGTATTTACTACATCAAACATAGGTTTCGCATTATGAGAGTTCTCATTGTGCTCGATGATGTCGATGAGAGGCATCAACTCGAAGCATTTGCTGGGAATCTAAACTGGTTTGGTTCGAGAAGCAGGGTCATTGTAACCACCAGAAATGCCGGTCTTCTCAATATCCCTAAAGTGTTTAAAACTTACGAAGTTGAGCCTATGGATTCTGATCAAGGCTTCCGTCTTTTCTGTCAACATGCTTTTGGGGGAAGTTCTCCCCATGAAGGCTATGGTCGTCTGTCCAGGAAAATTGTTTCCAAAACTGCAGGGCTTCCTATAGCAATTGAGGTTGTAGGATCATATCTGTACAGACAAAACAAAAGAAAATGGAATGAGACGTTAAAGAAACTGAAGAAAGAGCGAGTTGATACCGTCCACCGAATATTGATGACTAGCTATGAAGCTCTAGATCAAGGGACAAAGGATATATTTCTCGATATAGCTTGTTTCTTTATAGGAAAGGACAAGACAAATCCCTTCTACATGTGGGAAGACTGCGGTTTTTATCCTAGTAGTGGTATCGAGAGTCTCCTTCTCAAGTCTCTGGTGAAGATCGAAGAGAATAACAAGCTCTCGGTTTATAATCCATTAAGAGACCTTGGTCGAGCAATTGTCTGCAAGGAAGACCCCGCGAACCCCGGGAGGCGCAGCAGGGTGTGGAATCACAAGGAAGCCCTCGATACCTTAAGGAGCAAAGAGGTAAAATATCCTTGATTTTGAATTCCATCTATGCCATACTTCCTTGCTGACTCTAAACACTAGAACTTAGGGGTAAGCATCGTTCTAGGGCGGAATCGGGAACCGCAGTCCGGTTCCGGATTCCAAGGTATGTAGGGTAGGTTCTAGGTTCCAAAAATTGAGGAATCTGTTTCGACAGGTAGGTTTTAGGTTCCACTCACCGGAACTTGGATCCTAAAATAATTTTTTGTGTTTTTCTTGATATGTCTTCACACGATCCTACAATGTTCCATGGTATCCGATGATGAATATATAATCTGGAGCCAAACAAATTTTTAGGTTCAATGTTCCAAAAAATGAGGAACTTGTTCCAATGGGTTGGTTTCAGATTATAAATGTAACTTGTACGGAACCCGAAACTGCTCACCTTTACTTTTCCTTAGCAGTTGCAGCATTCACTCTCATTTTGCTTAATTAAAAATGAAAAAAGAAAAGAAATTGGCAGGCTCCCGATCATCCTGGAACCAACCCTAGAACCGGTGAAAGAGGTTCTAAAAAATAAGAAACCTATTTTGATTGGTAGGTTCCGGGTTCCAGGTTCCAGGTTTCGGGTGGAACTTGTAAGGAATCTAGAACCGCTTACCCCCACTAGAACTCACTTTTCTTCTTTGAATATACAGGGACCGAAAATGGTTCAAGCCCTCTGTCTCAAGTTCAACAATGGTTCAGACAATACTTTCACTCGTGAAGAATTTGAAAGCCTGTCCAAGCTGAGGTTCCTCAAATTGGACAAGGCAAACATCGGGGGAAATTTCATGGATCTACTTTCCAATTTAAGGTGGCTCAACTGGCGAGGGTGCCCGGCAACCTTTGAAGCTGTGAACTTGCATCTGAAGAACTTGGTGATTCTTGATTTATCGGGGAGCAAGGTCAATCAAGACTGGGGATGGAGTCGAATCCAGGTGACATGGAAATATTTCATTTCCTTCGACTCATCACCGGGAATTAGCTTTTCCTGAAATCTTTTCTATTTTGGATTGCAGATGCCACGATTGAAAGTTTTGAACCTCACAGGGTGTGATGAAATGCTGATAACTCCCAACTTCTCCGGTTACCCGCTGTTGGAGATGTTGATTCTTGAAGGCTGCTCTCAATTGGTCAAGATAGATCCTTCAGTTTGTCGTCTACGATCCTTGGTTTCCTTGAATGTGAGATCCTGCAGCAATCTCAGTATGTTGCCACAGGGAATCGGTGATATGGAATCACTGAAAGAGCTTCTCATAGATGGTACCTCCATACACGAAATCCCTGAATCGATAGCTCGTTTGAAGAAACTCGAAACTCTTGGTGCCTCCAATTGCTACTCACTAATTAAGCTGCCCTTGTCCATTCGTTTAGAAGCTCTTTCGATGCTCTTACTGGACAATGCGAAGATCTTTGAACTCCCTGATTCAATCGGAAGTTTGGTGAAACTTAAACGGCTGTCGTTGAGGGACTGCCAAGAGATAGAGAAACTGCCAGATTCTATCGGCAAATTAGGATACTCATTGGTGGAGTTGGACTTATCGGGTACGCTTATTTTGGAACTGCCCGACTCCATGAGTGACCTGCGGCTACTGAGAGTTCTTAAGATGGAGCGTTGTCATGTGAGAAACTTTCCTAGTGCCATTGGCAAGCTAAGGAAGCTGGAAGAGATCCATGCCTCCCACTGTAGGAGTTTGGAGGGAAGCGTTCCTAGTAACATTGAGAATCTACAATTCCTGAAAATTTTGAGGCTAGGATATACTGGTGTTTCGAGCCTACCAGAGTCAATCCAGTTGCTAAGCCATCTCCAGACCCTCGATTTACTTGCTTGCGACAACCTTGAAACATTGCCTCTGCTTCCCTCCAGTTTGACTCGTCTGCAATTAAGTTCAAAGAAGATGAGCTTAATCCCAGATATTGAGAATTTAGTTGAATTGGAAGACTTGACCTTAGGCCATGAAAATCCCAAGAAGCTTCCTCCTTCATCGCAGTCTCCTTGGACAGTAAGGTTTCCGAAGCTCAAGAGCTTAGAGTTGTCTCATTCCCAAATCGTTACATTGCGATTTGAGTACAGTTCTGAATGCAATCCTCAGCTCAAGAAAGTCGTCCTGACGGGCGCAAATCTTCAAGGAGTATCGGGGCTTCCCTCATCATTGTCTGTCCTGTCAATCCACGGTTGTTTGTCGCTGAAGAGTTTGCCGACGGTTCACAACTTGAATAACATGTTGGAGCTGGAGCTCTTGAACTCGGCTGTCGAAGAGATTGAAGGGCTCGGATGGCTGACTAGCCTAGAGATCTTGGTCGTGTCATATTGCCCGATAGTACATCTCAAAGGCCTTTCCAAATTGAAATCATTGAAGAGATTGTCTCTCAACAACTGCAATTCCCTCAACAAGTTACCCAACATATCCAACCTCACCATGTTGAAAGCCCTGGAAATCCATGGGTGCCCAAAGATCCAGGATTTCGAAGGCCTCGAGAAATTGACATCCTTGGAGGAGCTGCACGTGACTGACTATGAGGCTAAAAGATCATCAAGAGTAACAGATGCCCAGCAGAGAATCAGGAAACGTTGGAGTACATCCCCATGAGTTTGATCATGTGGTCACATGAAGTGTTTGATTCGCGGCCTTCTCTGAGGTTTATGGCGATTGAGTTTCGACAGATTCTAAAATAAGTGCACGCCATTCCTCTCTTCTATCATGTAGTGTTTCATATTCTGGTACGGCAATCATTGGGCGTGCCACATTCGTGTCTTACACTTGTCTGAGGTTAGTTGGCTCCTAAATTTTGACTATTTTCCCTTTTATCATTTATTACATAAGAAAATTAGGGATCAATTCTAAACCCCTAAATAGATATATCATTTATACTGCATCTAAGTTACAGGATCTTCTTCTGTCACTCCTATGGCTTAGCGCGCATGAGGATTTTTCCTCATCAGTGGCGCCAACATACTGTGGACCGCGCACGCAAAGTCCTTGTCTTGATTAGTGCTAGTTGAGATTGATGGGATCATGGAAGTAATCAAGTTTGAAATTGACACCGCGATTTGAAGATAAACGATCGAGGAGATTCTGATTGCGAACATGAGCAGGCTACCAAATCGACGAAGATTGGAGCCAGTGGTGATTGAAAAGATCTGAGCGGGTAAATTCTCGGCAATGTGGGAAGATACAAACTGCAAAAGCACCTGTGTTGCTGCCACATGCCTGTTGCAAGAGTACGTCTGTTGTTTATGTTCGTTGACATCTAAATTTTGACAGTTTCATTTAGCCATTTCATTGCGTAAGAGAATTAAGATACCCGAACAAAAATCATGAATAAGGTACTATTATTTTGCATTAACTAGTTTGCGTCAACTTCAAGCACGCTGCAGGGACGACTTTTGGAGAGCCACAATTCAAGAGACAAAGTCCAATCATAAGCGTGGGTTCGGATGGACAGAAGAAGCTAAAGATAGTTGGCGAAAAGGGGAGCAAAAGAGATTTAAATACTATGATTCACTCGGAGGGATCTCGACATTTACTGGAGGCACACAGTTTGAGCAGAAGATCAGGGAGATACGTGAAGTTTCAACACCTCGCACAGAAACATTAAGCGGTAGAAGACAAAGAAGATATGGCTAAACGGGATCTACAATTCATCAATTACGAAGAGTCTTCATGAAAGACGAGATGGGAAGGTTGCACACGTTGCAAGTTTGGCAAAGCTTTCTCCAGTCTTGGGAAAAGTGTACAAAAGAAAAAAAAATCTATTACATTAGTGCTAATTCAGTTTTGAAAAAAGTGACCCGCCACTTGCAAATAGAAAAGGGAAAGAAAAACAAGCATAAAAATCATTAGAAGAATTATTAAAAAATGTCTATATCAGCGCCGCCCGTGTCATGTGAGATGGCTGTCACGGCCTATTTTTTCTTAACATGACCGAAAGATCGTTAAAATGTTTAGGGATATTGCCCAAAAGGCGAGCCAAATGGCCTATCATATAGGCGCGGCCTTTCTTGAGCCTGTATATCACGTGACGTTAGATTTTGTTTTAAAATAGTAAACCTAAATAATTAATTAGGAATCAACATTAGCCTATTCATCTTGATCCCTACGTAACCAAAGATTCTAAAGTCAGGGGCTTATTTATGCTAATTATCTAATTAGCGCCATTTCGATACCTAACTAGTGGGTTGTTCGCTCCAATGATCATGCATTCTTGGTAGCCATTCAATCAATGATTTATGCAAGTGGAAGTTGAATCTTAATTCGCATCACATAAGGACGAAACTAGAAAACATAGCACCTCATTCAATTAAGACATAATAACAATTAATTACATACTTCAACTTACATCTAATGCCATACACTGCATAAAAACTATCGTCCCCCTTGCCGCGGGGTGATCTAGCCTATGCTTGGAGGAAGGTACAGAAAGGTTCCTAAACCCTTCTAATAGGCAGCTTCATACGCATTAAAAATGTGCTTAATACATAAAACACTAAAACATCGTGCGCGCGCACACATATATGTATATCCTCTTAGTATTCCTGCTACCTAATGCTCCACCACCTCCTTAGGATCACTACACTCCTCTGGTTCGCCATTGCTACCTCCATCATCACCGTCATTAGTAAAGTGTAATGGTCCCAACACCCGATCGCCGTATCTAACGTACCAAGTGATAAGACTAAACGGGACAATAGGTATATGTCCTACATCAACCAACAAAACAGACATGTATTTAACGAACACAGAGGTGGACCAATGAAGAACGACATCTTCGATCTATGCCTCAAAGCAAACAGGGGCTCCATACCGGCGATAGGGTGGTATGTCCATAGCTAAGGATTTGAAAATGTCAGAAAGAATGAGCTACAGCCCAGCAAGATAAAACATCTAAACATTACATTTGATGGTCCACATGCAACTCAATCAAGAATTTATTCAGGACAAATAGCTCCAATTAACAAGCAAGTTCACACTATGACAATCACAAGCACAAATCAATCATTTCCACACCATAGACATCATATGGCACA
Source organism: Rhodamnia argentea (assembly GCF_020921035.1). Taxonomy (NCBI): domain Eukaryota; kingdom Viridiplantae; phylum Streptophyta; class Magnoliopsida; order Myrtales; family Myrtaceae; genus Rhodamnia; species Rhodamnia argentea. The sequence goes on along the minus strand of NC_063152.1, from coordinate 3,081,870 downwards.
CGACAGATGCTATGTACTCACAAGTGCACACAATTAAAGATCTTGTTTCATTTAGCATTTCGTGATTCATCCTTTTTCCATTGCCAAGGCACATGGATTAGTCAGAACATAGTCCGGTCCGTGTAAGGCGTTGCCACGACACACGGTTACTGCTGGCATCACATATGCTTGGTCCGAGCAAGGCGTGCTAAGACCTATGGATTCCCACTGGACATCCGCGTAAGGCACTTCCAAGACTTACACATTTGGGTTTCTCAACTCCTGAGGTATCCTTGATCACACAACAGGGGCATCACAGGCACACAACAAGGGCATCCCAAACACATGGGGCATCATCGGGACGCTAGCCGATGGATACAATTCTCATCTCTTAATTACACACTCTTGCATATAGTTTCTTTTATGCTATGCTATGTAGACACTCCACATCATTACTCAAAAGAGTTCACAATAGCTCAGCATGTACATAGGTCGATTCTACATAGATATTCTACACATTGTTCACTCGAGCACCACAATTCAACACAAAATTAACCACTGGGCAGATTTAGGCCCAATCTGTTGACATCAATTAAAATTACCAAATAAATTCGTAAAATCGTAAAAATTCACAAATTAACAAATTAGAGCATGACGAATAACTTTCGTTACATACTTGTTCTCATTTGACCTACTAAAAGGTGAATGTTTCACACAATTCATGACGTACTCATACAGGAATAGTTTTGCATGCCATTTGATATAACTACCTTTACCAGAGAAGATTCACAAAATTACAAAATTTTAATATGTTATAGATAAGACCTTGCTTAACAACTTTTATGGAGAGTGGTTAGTCTAAATTGATTTGTATAAATTGCATTAAATCAAGGAAATAGTGGGAAAAGTCAGTATCAGTAACAAAACAGAGTTGATTAAATGAACGGTTGTTTCACCGAGTCAAAAGGTTTAAAAAATTCTCAAAGTTTTATATGTTGTATCCATGGATGTACTTTAAAACTTCCATGAAGATGAGTCATCCCATTTCAATTTGTGAAAAATCATAGAAAATCAAGAATATGCAAATGTCATGACTGAAACCATTAGAAACATGCAAAAATCGTGAATATTCGTGGCCGCTAGAGTAACCATTTGTGTTCCAAAAATTCTCAAATTAAATTATGTTATAGTTTGAGATGTTGTAACCAACTCTTATGAAGAAGGTTTAGTTCATCTAAGCCCACAAAAAACTACACAAAAATAGAAACTCAGAAGGTTAGGGTCCTCAAAGGGCGACAACACTTTGGGACAACCGCAAATGCTCATGGATGGCAGCTGGTGGCTGGAGTTGACCGTAACAATGGCAGCCGATGGTGAATAGTGACACTCAAAACAGGGCAGCGGTTGGAACGGGGAAAACAGGCTATTTTGTAGGGTTTTGGACGGTCCAAGGCTGAGGGAAAGGTTGACCAGGGTTGGGGTCTTTAGGTTGGCCAGAGGTGGTGCCGACGGCGATTAGACACGGTTAGAGGCGGCTGAGCAGCTGCGGGCAGCTGCGGGCAGAACCGGTGCAGAAACAGGGCACTCGGGTCAGAACAGGGGAGTCCGGCTGGGGCTGTTTCGAGGCTCTATCGGCGGCGATCAACTTCCAATGACTCCAGGGGACGACGAGGGGTCGAGGACGACGGCTTGGGGTGGTTGACGGGCGGCGGATCTAGGCGAAGAAGCTGCAGTAGCGGCCATAGGTCTCAGCGACCAGAACAGGGGATGACGGTCTGTGAGGGCTTCAGATGGATGTTCTGGGTCTTCCTGCAGTGAACGGCGGTCGTGGTGGCGGCTGAGGGTTGGTGGGCACGCGGAGTGGTGGCTGGCGGTAGCTAAAAGCGGCTCGGGGTGGCTGGATGACGGAAAATCGAAGTTGGAGCCAAAATAGAGCAGTCCAGCGTCGGAGCTGTTCCAGGGTTGTCCGGTGACACGCGGCGATCGGAACGACGGTGGAGTGGTAGCAGAGGAACGGAGGAGGCCTGTAGTGGTGGTCGGAGGTGATAGTGGCGCAAAATGAAGAAGAAAGGAGGAGGATAGTGCACGGTGGAGGGGTGTCGTGCGAGTGCAGAGGAGGAGGAGACCAGAGAGAGAGAGAGAGAGAGAGAGAGAGAGAATTGGCAGGTGGGGGATTTGACTGAGGTGGGGCCTACCCATCTCATCAAATTAATTTTTTTTCTCACATGCATAATATCTGAGGGCAATTTTGTAAATTGGCAAAATGAGTATCGGTAGTCATTTGGCTCGATCGACTGAGAATAAAATTTGGATTTTCATGGGCTAGGCTCGGTTCGGACTAGGTCTAGTCGCGAGGATTAAAAATCCTAAATTGCGGCGACTGAGATTTCGAGACCTAATCTAAACCGAACAACAATTCAAGAATCGTCCAAAAATTCGTCCCTTAATTCCTTACGATCCAAAATTTTGTACCGACTGAAATTGAATTTTTATCCTTTTTATTGAATTCAAGCATTTTACAAAAATTGGATTTTTCGAGGTGTCACAATTATGATCCCGCTAACGATGGTATAATTGAAGTTTTATTTGATTGTGACCCCTCGGCCTGACTATCGAAGTTCATAATTTGAAGCCATGACTTTTGGAGTAAATAGACGACCGACCCCGCCTAACCTTTTGAGCCTCTTTTTGGATAGTCTTAAAGAGCCACCCCGAAGTGTGGAGACATACCCGACTACGACTCAGTAGGGTTACTACAATACATATGTTTGGATATCGTATTGACAGTGATGTATTTTGATACCCTATTGTTATGGGTATTTATGTTTGACTATCCTTGTTATTTTATGTGATTGGGAGTTCGTGCGTTTCCGCATGCTCATTGTATTATCGTGGGTCGATAGCGCACCTGGGACGTTATTATTATGACCTGAGGTGATTTGGTAGGGATTTTGCGTACCTGGGGATCCGGAAGTGACATACAATTCATGTCAATTTAATGCAATACTCTGTTTAAGTAACAAACGGACGTTACCGCATTAGATCTAGTTAATCCCATTTACATGTACCCCAGATTATTTTATTCTACAATGAATAAAATAAGACGGGAGGCGATGCGACGGCGATGGCGCAAGGCGGCGGCGGTAATAGGCGATGGTTCGGTGGGGTGGCCGAGAGAGGGATGGGGGAAAAGCGAGAGAAAATATGTAAGGGCGAATAGAGAAGAAGGATTGGTGGATGTTGGAAATGAAGGAACGCTTCTTCTATTTATAGTAGTTTTATAGCTTCTCTTACAAGTTACTTCATTAATACTCTTGCTTTGTTGTCTTAATCGCATTGGTCCATCAAAAAGCCTATCTCCCTTAGGTTCATAGATCGGCTACTTATCACCGTCCTATTGGTCCAAGTTTAAAGTGGATATGCATCCTTATCTTATACATTAAATTTGATAATGACTTGATGCTTTTCTCTTACCATTAGTGCTTAAAAGCGACATTGATCTTATCCTAGCATTAATTACTTGAAAGTGACGTTGATTTAACTAGATCTTGACTTTCTAATATGAATGCATATGTTACATAAAAAAGATATGGCTCATATCCTTTCATTAATTGCATGAAAATGACATTGTTCTTGTCCCTTCATTAATTATATGAAAATGACATTGTTCTTATCTCTTCATTTATTGTATGAAAATGACATTGTTCTTATCTTATCAATTAATGCTTGAAAATGACATTCTTCTTATCTTTTAAAAAGACTTGGTTGACTTAGCATTGACTATTCGGGAGCTATTTCTTCATTTTCTATGTTCTAATGCCAATTTTCGAAAAGTTTCCCCAAATAAATTAAGAAATAATTCCCTTGAGAAATTTCAAAATAACTTTCTAAAAATTAGGAGTAGAACCTTAAAAATTCCTTAAAGAATTTATCTATAAGATTTATTTTACTTTCTAATTATTTCTAATGTAGGAAAATTTGGGATGTCACATTAAATGCATTTGCTAAGAATCTCCTAGCTATACTAGCATTAAAAATAATTTTATGAGCCATTTATAGTAATGTTCTGCTCATCAATTTTGCAACATGTTGTGATTGATTGGTATTCATGCGGTGTCTTATTATGCCTTCCTTCATGCAGAGTTCATTTAACATCTTCAAGCAAAACTCCATGCTTTTGTCAATCCGCTCATGCTTGATCATTTTATCAGTCTCCTTTTCTATCATAGTTGTCAACTGCATGCTCTTGACAACAACATTAAACTTATGCCTAAGCACAAATACCCAAGTCCTCCTCAACTAGCCATCAACGACCGTTAGCATAAATCTAGCACTCTTCTTCGAAGAAAACTACAATTGCCTGCGGACATCCAAGTGAATTAGTTCTGTAATATCTATGGTTTCTCTTACAGTCAAACTAAACTACATTTTTTGCCATTGATCTAAAACACAACACCCGCATACATTCGGGTCATTGTCACATAACCACACCTTGAGGCTTTTATTGCTAATGTGCCTCAAAGACATATACCACAATGTAGGCTCTCGAACGGATGCATCCTATGTCTTCACAAATAAATCTGTCACTATCTCACCTTGAAGCTCATACAAACCATTAGGCTTGATTCTTTTCATTATCACTAAGGCACCTCAAATAATTTTTAGAACTCTGCATTCCAAAGAATACTAACGCGTAGCTGAATCCAAGTTACTCAAGGAAATTAGATTTTTATTCTTCAATTCTAAAACATGCCTCACTACGATCAATGTCCTCATAATACCATCATGCATTCCGATTCTAACATCACCAGCACCTACAATATCGTATTCAACATTGTTCCACAATTGCACTTTACTATTATTCGTGCTCTAATAAATAGTAAACCAGTTCCTATTTGGTATAGCATGAAACGAATAACCATAATCCATAATTTATCCGTCGGACAACAAATCATCAATACTATCCAAATTAGTATCAACTACAAGTGCAACATCATTTATAGACTCAACTTTAATTCCCTTACCCTTCTCATTTTTCAGCTTTAGGCAAGCCCTTCTAAAATGCCCCGTCTTGCTACGGTTTCAATAGACAATACCACCAGTCCTAGGCTGACTACATCTCTTCATGTTTATACTACTTCTACTAGCACGAGTACTAGTTCTTCCTCTCTTTCCACCTCTTAAAGTAGCAGATACGAGGTTCATCGATTCTTTTCTACGGACGTCATCACTCAAAATTAATCTTGAATCCCATCAAACATCAAACTTGTTGACCTAAAAGAATTACTAACAGCGGTAATAGTAGTATTCTAACTATCAGACAATGGGGATAATAGAATCAAATCACATACCTCATCTTCAAAGTTAATATTAACTAAACTCAATTAACTAACGATCACATTGAATTTATTGATATGATTAGCAACTAACACACTTTCGCTCATCTTCAAGTTAAATAGACGTTGTATCAAATAGACCTTATTGATTGCATATGGCTTCTCGTACATGTTGATAGGGCTTTCATCAAACTTGCGGTGGTATTCTTTTTCACAATATTAAATGCAAGGTTACGAGTCAACGTCGCCCGAATAATACCCACCGCTCGTCTATCCAACAATTCTCAGTCCGCTTACTTTATCGACTCTGGTTACTCCCTAGACACGGGTAAGCGCAATTTCATTTGATATAGATAATCTTAAATCTGCATCTTTCAGAAAGCAAAATTCTTCCCATCAAATCTATCGATTTTCACTTTACATTCTGCTATCACCATTAATCCATTTCAACTCAAGCAAGCCTATCTTTGATATCAATTGTTGCGTGAAACAAGCGATTGAACAATAAAATAGAAAGAACACAAAAATAAATTGGACACCAAATTTACGTAGTTCGATCGTAGAGACTTATGTCCCTAGATAGAGCAGCAATGTACTACCATGGATCAAGCGATATAACGGAGATCACAGACCATGCTCAAGTTACTCTAGCACACTTAGTATTTTCCAAGCTCCGATTACGCCAAATAACCTACAAGTGTTTACTCTCAGAGTTGCTCATGAAATAACCTCTGAATCACAAGAAGGAATTCGCAAATTTTACTCACAAGATTTTCAAACACTAGGGATGTAATTCATTAGCAAAACTCATCTTTGATACTTTTCACAAAGAACATCCACTTCTTATAAATAGGAAAAAATTGGATCCAAAATAGGAAGCTTTCCCCTACTAGGAAACCTATTCAAACTAGGAAAACTATTTGCATTAGGAAACTTTCCTTTTCGGGCTCAAATTTGAGACATATTTTTAACAAGTGTGCCTGCACCAATCCGAAGAGCAGAATAGAAAGACATATAAAAGGTATTTTGAAGCTGAGGAATAGGTTTGAAACTCATGATTCCTACAAAAACTACTTACATTGCCATATTTCTCCGGGCCTAAGTATCGGAGGGCAATCTAGGCTATAAGCCCGGACATCCATCCTAACCCGTGTTCGTGGTGGCGGGTCCTATTGGAGGTGGAAGCTTGGTGGATTCTTGAGGACTAGGTCGTGCATAGACACCTGTTACAAAGTCTGTCCCCTTAATATGTAAGTTGTGATTCCTATAGTTGTTTGGCGGCTTAAGTACACCCCAAGTGCCATAAGTTGTGTACGGCGCTCACTTTAGTGCCAAAACTTTCAAATCGATCACTTTAGTGCTAAGTTTTTGTAACTTCAATCACTTCGATGCCAAAACTTTCAAAACGATCACTTTAATGCTAAGTTTTTGTAACTTCGATCACTTAAGTGCCAACTTCTTTTAAAAACGATCACTTTAGTGTCAAATTCACCGAGCCACGTTATCTCAAATATTAATAAAAAATAACACGTGTCGAATTTTCGGCAAGCCATGTCGCCTTTGGCACTAAAGTGATCGTTTTTAAAAGAAGTTGGCACTTAAGTGATCGAAGTTACAAAAACTTAGCACTAAAGTGATCGATTTGAAAGTTTTGGCACTAAAGTGAGCGCCGTACACAACTTATGGCACTTGTGGTGTACTTAAGCCGTTATTTGGCCTACTTTGCACGCCCTTTTCCATTTCAACTTAAGATTTTCATGGATTTGTTCCCCGTCGTGACGAATTCAAACCAGAGAGTAAGATCCAATTTGGCTGCCCCAACCGTTTGAATTCCGATTAGCGTTGGAGAAAACTCAAGAAAACTCCTACACATTCTCTTAAGTGGAAAGGAAATAACTCTCCGAAGGGCTACATGTGGTTGATTTCTCTGCTCCTGGATATGTTGAAACACAAGAATGACAAGTTTTTCCACTTCTCGTCAACAGCGTAGTGAGAAATTAAAAGAAAGCAAACATTAGTGACACTCAAGAGGACAAGAGAAACCCATCATATGACATGATGATCATACTTATTGGGATGTCTTCAAACGTTTTTTGATCCTCCTCCGGGCTTTGTTTACTTCAGCTGAACTTTCTGCCTCACAATCGGTCACGATCGGCTCCTCCCGGGATGTCGATCCCTCGAGGCCTTTGATGCTGCAGATCTTCCGGCACCCGTGGATTTCCAGGACTCTCAACATGATGAGGTTGGACACGTTGGGCAACTTGCTGAGTGATTCACAGTTCTTGAGAGACAATCTCATCAATGATGTCAATTTGGAGAGGCCGTTGAGATGTACTATCGGGCAATGCGACACAACCAGGATCTCTAGGCTTTTTAGTTCTCCAAGCCCTCTAATCTCTTCGACAGGTGAGTTCAAGAGCTGTAGCTCCGACAAGTAAATCAAACTCCCAAGTGTTGGCATACTCGTCGCCGACGTACAAGCTTGGATGGACAATACGGACAACGATGAGGGGAGCCCCGATACTCCTTGAAGATTTGCACCCGTCGGGACGACTTTGTTGAGCTGAGGATTGCATGCGGGGCCGTACTCAAATCCCAAATTGGAGATTTGGGAATGAGACAACTCTAAGCTCTTGAGCTTCGGCAAGCTTATGGTCCCTAGAGACTGGGACGAAGGAGGATCTATTAGCTCCTTGGGCTTTTCATAGCCTAAGCTCAAGTCTTCCAGTTCAACCAAATTCTGGATATCCGGGATCATGCTCATCTTCTTTGAACTTATTCGCAGACAAGTCAAACTCGAGGGAAGCACGGGTAGTGTTTCAAGGTTGTTGCAAGCAAGTAAATTGAGGGTCTGGAGATGGCTTAGCAACTGGATTGACTCTGGTAGGCTCGAAACACAAGTATATCCTAGCATCAAAATTTTCAGGAATTCTAGATTCTTAATGTTACTAGGTATGCTTCCCTCCAAACTCCTACAGTGGGAGGCATGGATCTCTTCAAGCTTCCTTAGCTCGCCAATGACACTAGGAAACTTTCTCACATGACACCGTTCCAGCTTAAGAACTCTCAGTAGGTGCAAGTTACTTGTGGAGTCGGGCAGTTCCACAATAAGCGTCCCTGATACGTCCAACTCCACCAATGAGTATCCTAATTCACCTAAAGATTCTGGAAGTTTCTGTATCTCCCGGCAGTCCCTCAACGACAACCGTTCTAGTTTCTCCAAACTTCCGATTGAATTGGGGAGTTCGATGATCTTCGCATTGTCCAGCAAGAGCATCGAAAGAGCTTCTGTAGGGAAACTGATTGGCAGGTAAGTTAGTGAATAGCAATTGGAGGCACTTACAGTTTCGAGTTTCTTCATTCTAGCTATCGATTCCGGGATTTCTTGTATTGAAGTGCCATCAATGAGAAGTTCTTTCAGCGCTTCCATGTTACCCATTTCTAGCGGCAACTCACTAAGATTGCTGCAGGATTTCAAATTCAAGGAAACCAAGGATTTTAGATCACAGATTGAATGGTGTATCTCGACCAATTGAGCACAGCGCTCGAGAATCAGCATCTCCAACTGCGGGTAACTGGAGAAGTCGGGAGTCATCAGCATTTCATTACACCCCGTGAGGTTCAAAACTTTCAATTGCCGCATCTGCAATCCAAAATAGAATATATTTCAGACAAGGTCAATTCCTGAGGATGAAACGAAAAAATGAAACATTTTCCATGTCACCTCAATTTGACTCCAACCCTCCCAGTCTTGAGTGACCTTGCTCCATGATAAATCAAGAATCACCAATTTCTCCAAATGCAAGTTCATGGCTTCAAAGGTCGTGGGGCACCCTCGCCAATCGAGCCACCTTAAATTGGAAAGTAGATTGCTGAAATCTCCCCGGATATTTGCATTGTCCAGTTTAAGGAACCTCAGCTCGGACAGGCTTTGAAATTCTTCACTTGTGAAATAATCGCCTGAGCCATTGTCGTACTTAAGACAGAGGGCTTTAACCATTTTCGTTGCCTATAGATTGAAAGAAGGAAAGATAATTGAATTGTAGGGCAGTTGAAATATGGCATACATTATTCCAAAACAATGATATTTTACCTGTTTGTTCCTTAGGGTACGGAGGGCATCCTCGTGATTCCACAGCCTGCTGCGCCTTCCTGGGTTCGCTCGGTCTTCATTACGGACAATTTCTAGACCAACGTCTCTCAATAGATCATACACCAACAGCTCGTTGTTCTCTCCGATTTTCACCAGGGACGTGAGAAGGAGACTCTCAATACCACTACGAGGATGAAAACCGCAGTCCTCCCACATATAGAAGGGAATTCTCTGGTCTTTTCCTAAAAAGAAACAAGCTATGTCGAGAAATATATCTTTAGTCCCTTGATTTAGATCTGTATAGCTAGTCATCAACACCTTGTGGAGCATACGGGCTGGAATTTCCTTTAGTTGACGCAACGTCTCATCCCATGTTTCTTTCTGTTTTCTGTAGAGATATGAGCCTAGAACCTCAATTACTAAAGGGACCCCGTCAATTCGGGAAACAATCTGCTTCGACAGATCTTCATAGCCCTGACGGGGAGAACTTTCCCCGAAAGCATGTCGGCAGAAGAGACAAAGGGATGGATCGAACTCCATAGGTCCAACTCTATAAGTCCCAAACATTTCAGGGATATCACGAAGAAGTTCGGCGTTTCTGGTGGTTACAATTATCCTGCTTCTCGAACCAAACCAGCTTAGCTTCCCAGCAAATGCTTCGAGCTGAGGCCTCCCATGGATATCATCAAGCACGATGAGAACTCTCATACTGCGAAACCTATGTTTGATATTGTGAATACCTTCTTCTACGGAGCCCATGCTCATGGGCCTTTGCTTTAGCAGGTCAGAAATCAGTTGGCTTTGCAGATGCTCCAAGGGCTCAGTTTTCGATACCTCCCCGATGTTTCCCAGATAGCTACACCCTTCAAACAGAGGATATAGCTGGCTGTAAATGAACTTTGCAAGAGTTGTTTTCCCGATCCCCGCATTGCCATGTATTCCGACCATTCGGACCTCATTGCCGCGTATTGCAACTGCTTGTCCGTCACGATAGTCGACGTCAAGCCTCGTCATCATCTTGCGGAGTTGATTATCGATTCCGACCGGCATGGAAGTACCAACTAGTTCAGCATTCTTCAGCTGCCGAGTGACATACAAGACGACCTCGGATATAAGCCTGCCATCCCTAATAATCAAAATGCACGATCATGAGAAATTAAAGAAAGAAATAATGAGAAAGGCAAAAGAATGAAGAAGCAGAATACTGAAGTTTGAGTAACAATTCGTGACCCACGAGTACAAAGACACATGAGACAAGTCATGTACAATTATGATGAATAGAATCAATGGCAATACAGTTAGTTTTGGCCCGAAAGTAACCGGCGCGATCCTCCTAAAGTCTCAAATGCTCCATTATTCACCAAGATAATCTACAACAGCGTGATGGTTCACGCTGAATTTAAAAGGAGGTAAAAGGAAATGAAAGTAGAGTAGAGTTACTGGTCGCTCGTGGGGTCCAGATGATAGCCCTTCAACTGTCCGATACGATGGAGGGCGGACTTCCAGGGGGTGAGGAGCTTGCGATCGATCCCCCTTTTTTTGTGGTTCACGAAGGAACCAATGTCGGAGGGGTCGACGCCATAGAATATGGGAATGACGGTATGGTTCATGTTGTCCCTGCACTCCAGCATCTTGACCAGCCCCATGAGGCAGCTCTCGCTGGAAGCGTAGTCCGGCGAGATGATCGGTATTGATATCTTTGACTGTTCAATCGCTTCAACTAGCGTGGGGTCGATTCCCTTGTCTGCCCCCGCCACCTTTTCGTCTCTAAACACGCTCATCCCTGCGTTGGATAAGCCGGCGAGAAGGCCATTCGTGAAATGCCTACTCGTATCCGTTCCTCTAAAACTCAAGACCACGTCGTCGTACCGTGACCGCACAGAGGATGCGGACGCCGATAGTGATGATTGAAAATTGCTGAAGGCCATTGCCAAGAGTTGGAGAAATTTCCTGCAAGCTACTTGTGTGTGTCTCTCTCTCTTCTTTTTCTCTCCCTCTTAACTCGTGTACCAGAGTGATATGAAGGCGTAGCAAAGCCCCTCGGCTCGATCTTCATTTTAATAGACCTCGACCAGCATACAGCAGGGGTCGTCGACTTGTAGTTGGTTCCGGTTGGATAAATAAGCAAGCTTAATGGCATCAATAGATTCAAGGATGGGCACTTGATTTGCGGTTAAAACAAAGATGAAAAAAGCTTCTGTCACTACAGGCCAAAATATTGGGTTCATTTACAATATATATGTGGACCTAATACCCACAAAAAAAAAAAAACCACTTTAACACCTGTCCAAATTATATCCAATTTGACCAAAAAAAATATATCCAATTTTTTTATCTGGTAAAAAACCCTCAGCTTTTACTATTGCTGCATTTCTACCTGCCTAATAGCAAAAAAATCTCAGCTATAGCATTAGGTCCTAATTATATCGAAAGCATTATTTTGTTAGTAAAAGGATACCTAGAGTGTCAACATTTGTGTACGGCATTGTCTTTAATTCTAATATTTTTTTTTTTTGCACAGCCCTCGCCGTTGTAACTTCTTTTTTTTTTAGCTTATTTTTAGTTTGATTTTAACTTTTAAAAAAATTCAACTTATTTTTAAGTTTAAAAGTGCACATGGATGCCACATGGCCTAATTTCTTTTTTTAAAAAAATTACCACGTAATGTCAAAAATTTTAAAAAATGACACGTAATTAGTTGGCTGGAATCTCTCACCATTAGCACTAAATTGATCTTTTTTCTCCGATTTGGCACATATAAAAAGAATAAATATTGGCATCAAAGTGGGAGCCATACACAAATATTGTCACTCTATGTATCTTTTTGCCTTTTTTTTTTCTTTTAAAAAACCTCAAATTTTTAGTTGTCTCAATTCTATCACGCTTAACCTTCTATCTACAATTCGTTTAGTTAATCCTATGTGGCATTTCCACGTCGTAAATGAATTATATCTTAGCAAAGTTAACATGAAAAAATCCTCCAAATTCTTTTATGTTGTTCCCTTCCCCTACATATTACCGAGAGATATAGGCCACACAAGATGGTGCATTTCGGATTCTCCCTAGCACTCAATAGCCCAAAGAATGGCTAGACATGGAGATCTAATTATTCGAACAAAGGATCTCAAATCTTGTTGTCCCAAAAACATGTTCTTTCCGAATTTCAGAGATTCATCGTTAAGTTCGGCGAGAAAATTAAAAAACCGCATAGGATTGATTAACGATGATTATAGACGAAAGGCCGACGGTAATAGAATTGGGACAAAAGTATGTCGCGACCCTCTTCTCTGCGGGCGAGAGTTAACGAGCCAATCCCTCTTTTTATATGCAAGACCCCGGTTGTCGGCGGGATCTTTCGGGACCGCGGGTCTCTCCCAAGACCCATTACTCGAATCGCGATGTCGGGTAAAATTTTTATCGTAATCGACCTTAGTGCGGTCGGGTGGCATGTGTGATGTGTACATGCAATTGGAGTCGCCACCGATCGATTTATTGGAAGGTACGATTGGAAAATCTTACCGAGCGGTTGGGAGAAACCGTTCGGTTCTGCGAAAATAAGAGATTTTTGGGTCCGGGGACTTGGTTACGCCGAGATTTTCATCGACACCCTTTGGGTTACCGATGTCAAGTGTTTTTCTAACCTACGGATTCATGCATATGTAATATCGGGTGAGGTAGGCCCTAACGGTTCTAGGTATTTATGCGGATGGGGATTTTCTACTCTAACAATCACAATCAGAATTTAAAAGCACAACCAACATAATTGCAAGCAATCAAATCAATCAATCAAGGCTCGATAAATCTAAAAATGGCCCTATCGGCCCACACAAAAGTCAAATTTGGGTTCCGGGGATGGTTCGGAAAAATTTGGGGCGGAAGGCCCATAAGGGTAGAATGGTCATTTTTGGGGTTTAGGACCCGAAAATCACAAAATTTCGATTTGGCCAGTTGAATGTGGCCATTTCCCATTTTTTGTGATTTTTCAGAATTTTTCTAATTTTTCTAATTTTTTGAATTTTTATTTATTTTCTAAAAAAATGGAAATTTTCCGGATCGATACAGATCGACCCTCGAAGTCTCGAAAATTTTTGATCCAGACTTTATGAGTCCCGAATCAATCTAGAAATTTTTAGAAATTTTTTTTGTGAAAATCTAGAAATTTTTGTGAATTTTCTATGAATTTTTACAATTTTTTAGATTTTTTGGAAATTTCTTTTTATTTTTTTATTAATTTTTTATTAATATTCTGGACCGGGTTAAACCGGTCAACCCGGTCTAAACCCATTTACGAACCGCTCTACGTACAAACAACATCGTACGTATTTAATACGTATATTTTTTTGATTTTCCGAATTAATACCCTAATATTCGAATATATGAAAAATAATGGACGGCCGAGATTGGCTCTGGAATCGATCTCGGCCGTTCGTCCCTTACTAGACAAAACGGCGCCGTGCCGGACTCGCTCTATAAAACGACGCCGCATTTAAATGTTGAATGGACGGCCACGATATAAACTAAAACTTGATCCGAGCCGTTCACCTCAACTAAGCCTAAACGACACCGTATGACTTAAAAAGATGGACGATCGCGATTAAAACTAAGAACCAATCCGAACCGTTCATTCCTTCTGGCTAAAACGGCGCCGCTTCACTTATGACTCTCAACAAATGAGATTGACTTTGAACCTAATCTGGACCGTCCAATCTTCCTCTAGCTAAAATGACGCCGCACACCCAAGACTAAACGGCACCATTTTGATTTTTTTTATTTTCTATCTAATATATCTAATATCCGAAAATAAGAAAATACTAATCCAACGGCCCTAAATCAAATCCGTCGAATTATCCTAGCCGTTAGATCTGTGCCGAGTCGGCTCACTCGCGCCAACGGCCGAGCCGACTCAGCACGAGTTGGACCAATCACCATGCGACACCTAAGCCCTTTGACTCGTTTGACTCGCCACGTCGGTCGTCTTCAACCTCTCGACGACAACAGAACGGATGGCCGAGGCTTCCCGGTGATGATCTAACGGTGAAACCTTGATGAAATCACATGAAACTAACGTCAATCGACTCGCCTCTCTTCCTAGATCAACATATCCTAAAATCACGGCATTTTATCCATGGAATCACGAGCGACAAGCTTCGCACAGTATCGACATCGCATAGTTCAATCATGTAATACAGAGCATAACAATCAAATCCAAGCTTGAGACATGCTTAAATCGAGTTCAGAATACTCACCTCGGGCTCCGATCAAGCCCGGAGTTGCCAGATTTTCATGACCGAAGTCCGACCAGGCCGAGGTATGTCGAAGGTTTAACTCGAGGTAATCAGGCAAAATCAATGCAGAAGAAGGATGCGATCGTGGTCGGGGAGGGATAAGAAGCAAAAGGCACATGACAATTTCAAGAATTGAACAAGAAAACACTAGATGCCATGATCGCATAGTACACAAGCTCGAAGTTCGACTTACCAGTTCTTGATGTTGCAAGTTGATCCAGACGGCGCGATCGCTTCCTTAGAGTGAATGCGAGCTTACGGACTTGGTTTTACGGTTTGAGGTGGCCTGAATTGGCCGGACGAGCCTCTCACGGTCAAGGTCCGGCGAAGCGGTGACGATGCTCGCGAGAGCTTCTCTCTCTTCCTCTCCCTCTTTCTCTCTCTATCCCGGTATGTATGCGAGCACGAATGAGCCTCTCTTTCGCTCCGGAACCTTCTCAACTATTTATACCCAACTTTGAATCTTGGCACGCACGGGTGTGAGCTAGCCGAGCCAATTCACGTGCGTTCACGTGCCAATTGGCTCGCCGGACGGTGACGGAATCGTTAAGATTCCGTCCAAGGCCGTTTGATGTCCGTTGAGTCCAAAACGAGCGTGAATTGCATTTGGTTTTGAAATTGTTGACTTTTTTTATCGTCGAGGCTTTGACCGGCGATTCCGCCGTGTTCCGGCGGCCATTGGCCGTGCCGCCGGTGGCAATTGACGCGCCTTGGTCCGAGGATCAAAAACCCCACCTTAATTGATTCAATTAGGCATGAATTGAACTCCAATTTGGTTGTTGAATTTCAGCTCGCAAACCTGCAAAATGCCCAACCTTATTGAAGACGACGACACTGTTCGGGACCGGTTCGGTCTGTCCGACCGGCGATCAGCCCGGGCCGAACCGGTTCGAACAGTGTTCCTTGTACAATTTTCGAAATTAATCAAAATTGGTTGGGAATTTTTGCAATTGAACCTCAAAATTGGACTTAGGGGCCTGGATATTGCCTAGAAATACAATTTTTCCCAAAATTTCTTATCAATTTGCACAAAAGCCCCAAAATTTTCAATTTGCCCAAATTGGGGAAAAGTTCAATTGAGTGTCAATTCGATCAAATTGGACCATGAGACCCATTCCAATCGATTTAGAATGCATGAAAACCTACGGGGACAGTCCAATTTTGCAGAGAAAGTCCCCCAATTAAAAGTAATTTTAAAAATTGAGAAATTGAGGGACTAAATTGCAAAGAATTTTGGGGGTTTTGCTAAATTCATGCAATTCGTGCAATTGAGGGTGCAATTAATCAAATTGAAGCTCAAAGGGACTGAAATTGAATGCCAAGACACAAAATGTGCAAAAATCGCAAATAAAAAGACTCAATTGGTATTTTTTATGGAAATTCAACTCTAGGCATTGTGAAGGAACACCTAAAATTGAACTCTATTTTCAATTTTTTATGAGCTCAATATGAAAAGGGAATTAAAATAAAAATATTGGACATTTTTGTGTATTTTTTTGACCTCAAGAAGTATTTTTTATGAATTTTCTAATATTTTTCTATTTTCCGAAAATATTAAAAAATACGAAAAATATGAAAAATTATTTTTTGTTCAAAATTGGTTCCTTATGCTTGGCCAAGGCTTCCAATGTTGATTTTTTAATTTTTTGATTTTTTGTGAATTTTTGAGAATTTTTAGAAAATAAAATGAAAAGAAAAATGATTAAAAATCAGTTGTCAACAATTGCCCCTCTTTGAAAGTAATCTCGATTAGAGGTTGCTTTCAAAAACAAGGTGACACCTGGATCCTTAATCGACTCTGTTGGGGAGAAATCTAAAGAAAACTAGTCTTAACATTCAATTGCCTTACCTTTGCCATTTAAAGCTTTGACTCAGTGGGGATTATTTCAACTGATGCTCATTTTATATGAAAGAGAGATAAGAAGAGGGAGACTTACTTGTAACTCACCTGTCTGTGTTCCGAGATTTGTTGATCCGAGGTTGAGAAAATGATTGAATAGAATTACCTTTGAATAGTGTGGCGAGATTTTGTGATGATCGGCGTCCGTCCGGTGTCGAACGGTGGTTTGAATATTTGGAAGGGAGGTTCACCCTTGTAACAAAGGGATTTCACCTATTCAAAATGGGTTTGACTATCCACTGGGGATTCATCATTTAAAAAGCAGATTGGTTTTCCTCTAGGAAGGTACTCACCGTCCGGAAGAGAGGTTCACTCTTGTAACAAAGGGGTTTCACCTATTTAAAATGAGGTTGGCTATCCTCTAGGAAGGGACTCACCATTTAAAAATCAGATTGGTTTTCCTTTAGGAAGGTACTCACCGTCTAGAAGAGAGGTTCACCCTTGTAACAAAGGGGTTTCACCTATTTAAAATGGGTTTGGCTATCCTCTAGGAATGGACTCACCATTTAAAAAGCATATCGGTTTTCCTCTAGGAAGGTACTCACTGTCTGGAAGGGAGGTTCACCCTTGTAACAAAGGGGTTTCACCTATTTAAAATGGGTTTGGCTATCCTCTAGGAAGGGACTCACCATTTAAAAAGCAAATCGGTTTTCCTCTAGGAAGGTACTCACCGTTTGGAAGGGAGGTTCACCCTTGTATCAAAGGGGTTTCATCTATTTCAAAGAGGAGGATGCCATATGAGGACCTAGGTTTACTAGTGCACCTGCAGAAGCTCAAACCCTATTTCAAATTTTCAAAGGAGAGGGTGCCATCCGAGGACCTAGGTTTACTAGTGCACCTGCAGAAGCTCAAACCTTATTTCAAATTTTTAAAGGAGAGGGTGCCATATGAGGACCTAGGTTTACTAGTGCACCTGCAGAAGCTCAAACCCTATTTCAAATTTTCAAAGGAGATGGTGTCATCTGAGGACCTAGGTTTACTAGTGCACCTGCAGAAGCTCAAACCCTATTTCAAATTTTCAAAGGAGAGGGTGCCATCCGAGGACCTAGGTTGACTAGTGTACTTACAGAAGCTCAAATCCTATTTCAAATTTTCAAAGGAGAGGGTGCCATCCGAGGACCTAGGTTGACTAGTGTACCTACAGAAGCTCAAACCCTATTTCAAATTTTCAAAGGAGAGGGTGTCATCCGAGGACCTAGGTTGACTAGTGTACCTACGAAAGCTCAAACCCTATTTCAAATTTTCAAAGGAGAGGGTGCCATCCGAGGACGTAGGTTGACTAGTGTACCTACGTAAGCTCAAACCCTATTTCAAATTTTCAAAAGAGAGGGTGCCATCTGAGGACCTAGGTTGACTAGTATACTTACAGAAGCTCAGACCCTATTTCAAATTTTCAAAGGAGAGGGTGCCATCCGAGGACCTAGGTTGACTAGTGTACCTACAGAAGCTCGGACCCTATTTCAAATTTTCAAAGGAGAGGGTGTCATCCGAGGACCTTGGTTGACTAGTGTACCTACGAAGCTCGAGACCCTATTTCAAATTTTCAAAGGAGAGGGTGCCATCCGAGGACCTAGGTTGACTAGTGTACCTACAAAAGCTCAAATCCTATTTCAAAATTTCAAAGGGGATCCGAGGACTTGGGGATACCGGAAGACCCGCAGAGAATCCAAGTTAGTCAAATCTTTAAAATGTAACTTTTCCGAGGATTTGGGGTCACCAGAGAACCCGTAGAAAGTTCAATCAAAAATCATTAGAATAACAATTTCAATTTCTGGAGAGAAACTTAAGAATTCCAAACAAATTTTCAAAGTATAATTGTGAATGAAATATGTCCAATCACAAGTTCGGACCTCTACTGGGGATGGATTTTGAATGACACATCCCGAGTGTTCTGCAAAAATGTTGTTTTAAAAGTTTTTCAAAAGGGTTTTCCTTCATCAAAGAGGGCTTCTCACCATTTTGGGAAGGCTTTTTCTTGAAAATCAAATCCTCACACGTAAAACCTAACCTTGAGATTTCGGAATCATTCGAGATGCATACAATCCGACTAATCAGAGAAGGCATTTTAAAAGGGACCGTAATTCAGGCCAGGTCAAAGGCTTATTAAAGGGTATTCATTTTTTTTGGCTTAGAAATGAACATTGATTAAAAACCGCTTCGGGTCTACAAGTCAAGAACCCCGAAGTTATGATAAAACAGGATTGTACTTACCTCTTTAAGCGGTAGCTTCCCGTGCGATTTCTTGCATCAACCTGAGACACCTCTAGATCGGAAAATTTTTGGTGACAGGTTGTATCTTGGTTTAAGGTGGGCTTTTTGAGAAAGGCCATATTTTCAAAAGAGGGATGAACTTGGGTGATCATCTTGATATTTAAACCAGCATTCATTTGCTTTTGAGGAATTTTCATGATCGCCTTTCTTCAGCTTCTTTTGAGGATTTTCCTTCTTTCATCTTGATTTTCAAACTTTGCCCCTTTTTCGGGATGCTTTTTTTATGGGCTTTGGCCTTGCTTTTACCAGGTACTTTGCTTTTTCTAGCCCTTTCATTTCTTGCCATTTTTTGTATTAACCGGCTCTTTTCAAGACCAGGATCGAAAATTCTTCCGATTATGCTTCTTGAATTATTGCTGGTAATTCCTTTGTTTTGCCCCAATGTGGGGAGGTGATCACCAATAAGGGTTTAGAAATGAATATTAAAGGCTCAAATTGGCTCTTCAAAGGGTAAGTGTTTGGGGGTATAGAAATGAAATGCTTTTCTTCACTTTGAGGTGTTCCAAGTTTCTACTAGAAATCACCTGAAGCTATCACAAAAAGATTGATGCAGGTTATCATAATAAAATCTTACCTTGATCTTTTCTCCGAGGAATCATCCAATAAACCTCCAAATATGCCCCAGTGTGGGGTGGTTCTTAATAGGGTTATATCCAGAAAATTCTCCCTTTTGGTCCAGAGTGGCTAACAAGGGATATATAAATGTGTGTTGACACCTAAATTTTGATTTTTAGAAAATCATTCATAAAAATGAGAGTTATTCATAATTCTCACAAAAAATAAATTTTCATGCATTGCATATTTAATTTTCGTCATGTCGGGTAGGTCCGGGAGATGAATCAATTGAGCATGATTCCAACGGACGACCGAGTTAAAATCGACCCGAAAGTTATTAGGGAGGGTGCGAATTTTTTTTACTATGATTTTGGACTTAAAACAGCCCGTTTGAGATCTTAAAATTGCAAAAAGGCCTTAATTAATTACCCATTTTATTAGTTAAGGTCTAGATGAGTCCGGAATTACAAACGAGCCCATAAAACATTGAAAAATAGCCCATTTCTCCCTCCTCATTCATTTGGCCGAAAATTGTAAGAGTCTAAGTCTAATAGGACTCCTCAAGATCAGAATTTTGGATCTAACGATCGATATCTAATTGGAGCTTTTGATCCGACGGTTTAAACCCTACAACTCAGCCCTAGTTTTCTCTATAAATACATCTTATGCCTAGGGTTAAGGGGGTCGGCAAAATTTTTTCTGCTCACATACTTAGAATTCGCGTGAGGTAGGCTAGAGAAAGAGAAGGAGCTCAACAATTCCAAAAGGCTAAAACGACGTTGTTGTGAGTCCGATCCCGTTGCTCTGCTGGCTTCTGCTCAACCTCATGACGTGCGGCTGTTCAATTCAAAAATATCTGTTGCTGTCCAAGGATAATACGCTGCTGTTTGGGTTTATTTCGCTGCTGTCCAGTGGATTTTTTCGCATCAAATTAGCTCGAGTTTCGTCCAACGAATCAAGGTAACTCTCGCGCACTTTTAGGGTTGAAATAAGCATGTTTTCTGGGTGATTTGTTTGCTGTTTTAATGTTGTTTCTGTTACTATGGCATGCTGTTTGGTTTGAAAATATTTGCTTTCGCATGCTCTGTGACAACTAATTCATGCAGGAATTTACGGGAGCTAAAAGGCGAGTCTTTGATTGTTTTTAGATGCTGTTCTCCACGTGATTCATGCTGTTTTTGATGCTGTTTCCATGTGCATGTTTGATTCAAGGCAAAAAAAAAAAAAAAAAAACGCCTGCGTTCGTTGTTTTCATGATCACTAATCTGTCACGTTTTTGATAGAATCGAAATTGCTGCTTTGTGTTGTTGTCATGCATTGTTTGCACGTTTTTTTTAGTTGTTTTGCATGTTCCATGTCCTCTAGACGGAGCTCAAACGTTTTGTTATGTTATTATGCATAGATTCAGTCGGATTGTTTTGAAATTGTTCATCAAATTCGTGCAAATTGCCATGCTTGGGCTGGAAATTATTTGTTTGATTTGAATGTTTGTGGAC
The DNA here is from genome assembly GCF_020921035.1 of Rhodamnia argentea. Taxonomy (NCBI): domain Eukaryota; kingdom Viridiplantae; phylum Streptophyta; class Magnoliopsida; order Myrtales; family Myrtaceae; genus Rhodamnia; species Rhodamnia argentea. The sequence goes on along the minus strand of NC_063152.1, from coordinate 3,060,952 downwards.
GAGGGGAATTTTCGGATATCTGTTTGTTTGGATTGATAGATGCCGAATTGAAGTATATCCCTTGTTTTTCGGATTTGTCCCTAATCTAATTTGGAAAATTCGAAAATTCGAAAAATAAAATCTTGCAGAGTAAGATCACATTGGCTTTTGAGGCAGTCATATCTTGTAGAATATTGATATATTTTCGGAATATTCAAATAACTCAAGATCCAATCTAATTTTTTTAGATATTGAGCGCATCTTTAAAATTCGAGAAATTATATGATATACTTTGAAAAATTTCAGAATATAATCTTTCCAATTTTTAAAAGATATGAAATCCTTTGTGGATAGGAGCTTATCTCCTTGAAAATTTCAGAATCCCTTAAGGATTTTAAAAAATTCAATAAATATTTGCACATCTTTAAACAAACGTGCCTGTAATATATGCTCCCCTTGTGCCTTGTCCCGTCGGAAAATTAAATCACACGCCTTAGCCATGATCTCGTGGAATGGGATGGTGATTTAAATATAGAAATTCGTATTCTGCCCTTTGGCAAGAAGGGATGTTGTATTTCTATATATTATCCGCATACTGGCTCGAATCTTCGAGGATGTAGCGGATAAAATCTCGCTCTGACCCGGATCTTCAGGAATGAGAAGATTTATCGAAAAATCGGATTTAAAGGTATATTATGGGCATTTTTGTTTAATCTTGTTTGTCGCGACCCTCCGGAAATTTCCTTCCGGGGCGAGTAAGGGTTAACGAGCCGATCCTACTCTTTTATGACCCCGGTTGTCGGCGGGGTAATTTTTTAGGATCGCGGGTCTCTCCCAAGACCCATTACTCGAATCGCGATGTCGGGTAGAATTTATCAAATATCGAAATTGACCTTGTGTGGTCGGGTGGCATGTGCGAGGTGTACATGCAATTTGGAGTCGCCACCGATCGATTTATTGGAAGGTACGATCGAAAAACCTTACCGAGCGGTCGGGAGGAACCGTTCGGTTCCGCGAAAACCAGAGATTTTTGGGTCCGGGGACTTGGTTACGCCGAGATTTTCAATCGACGCCCTTTCGGTTACCGATGTTGAGTGATTTTCTAACCTACGAGTTCATGCAGATGCGATATCGGGTGAGGTAGGCTCTAACAGTTCTAAGTGTACATGCGGATGGGAATTTTCTATCCTAACAATCACAATCAAAAAATTAAAATACACAATCAAAACAATCAATGTCAGATCAGTCAAACAAATCAAGCAAACGAGCCTAAGAGGATTCTATCGATTCACAAAAATATCGGGTTTTAGTTCCGGCGGATGGCTCGGGAAAATTTGGGGCGAAAGGCCCAAAAGGGTAAAATGGTCATTTTTTGGGGTTCGGGACTCGAAAATCACAAAATCGGGGTCGGGCCGATTGAATGTGGCCATTTCCCATTTTTTTGTGATTTTATGGAATTTTTCTAATTTTTTTTATTTTTTGGAATTTTTATTTATTTTCTAAAAATATTAGGAATTTTCCGGATCGACACAGATCGACCCTCGAAGCCTCGAAAATTTTCGATCCAGACTTTATGAGTCCCGAATCGATCTAGAAATTTTTAGAAATTTTTGGGGAAAATATGGGAATTTTTATGAAATTTTTAAGTATTTTTACAAATTTTTTTGGATTTTTGGAAATTTCTTTTTTTTATTTTTTTATTTTTTATTAATAAACCGGACCGGGTCAACCGGTCAACGGCCGGGTCAACCCGGTCCGACCGCCCACCGACCCGCTCGACCTCCAATACGGTGCCGTATACGTATCTAAACTATTTATTTTCGTATTTTCCAATATTAAACCCTAATATCCGAATATATACAAAAATGATGGACGGCCGAGATCAATTCTCGGATCAATCTCAGCCGTCGATTCCTTCCTAAGTGAAACGACGACGTCTTAGTCTGTATACTCAAAACGACGCCGTCCTCCTTAATCAAATGGACGGCCACGATCTTGTCTAAATCTAATCTGGGCCGTCGGCTTCACTATGCTAAAACGGCGTCGCATCTCTTATTAACCCGAACGGCCAAGATTAAAACCTGAAGCAAGATCTGAACCGTTCGTTCCTATTAAAGCCTAAACGACGACGCTTCTGGTACCCTATTCAAAACGGCGTCGCATCTATTAAAAACGTGAACGGCCACGATTGATCCTAGATTTGATTTGGGCCGTCGAATCGTCTATTGTTCAAAACGACGACGCACTATTCTAGTAAAAACGACACCGTTTTTATTTTTCTAATTTTCTATCTAATATAAACGAATAAACGAAATTACAAAACAATGATCCAACGGCCGAGAATCAAACCTACCTATTTTCCTCGGCCATTGGATCGAGGCCGAGTCAGCTTGCTCGCGCTAACGGGCGAGGCGACCGGGCGACACCATGGACCAATGAGCATGTGACACGTAGGCGTTTGACCGTTTGACCGAGCTACGTCGGCTCGTCGTCTACCTCGCGACAACGACCAACGGACGGCCAGAAAGATTCCGACGAGATCTAACGGTGAGATCTCGCCGGAACGACACAAAATCAACGCCATTCTACTCTCCTCACCTCATAGATTGACATATCTAAGAATCAAACATTTTCATCCACTAAATCGCGAGAATCGGGCTAAGCACGGTCGCGACGTCTCGTAGTTCAATCTTAGATCACAGAGCATAACTATGCGATTCAAGCTTCAGGAACATCAAATACAAGTCAAGGAACCTTACCTCGAGCTCGGATCGAGCTCGCGACGGCTAGAATAGCCCGGCCGAAGTCCGGCCGGACCGAGGCATGTTGAAGGTTTGACTCGAGGTAACCAAGCGGTTTTGGAGGTTTGAAGACGATTGAGCCGCGCCGATCGCTTCCTCTTGGCTCGGGTGAACTTCCGGCAACGATCCGCTGCTTTGATTTGGCTTGGATCGCTTAGGATGAAGTCTTGAAGCTACGGTCTCGAAACTCATCAATGGCGTCGCCCGAGAGTATCTCTCTCTACTTCTCTCTCTTTCTCTCTCTATTCTGGTGCGTGAGCGAGCCAAATGAACCTCTCCTTTAGTCCGAAATCTTCCTTGGCTTTTATACTCGATTTTTGAAATTTGGCGCGTCGGGTGTGAGCTGGCCGAGGGCGATTCACGTGCCATCCACGTGATTTACGATCACCGGAGGTCGAACGGCGACGGGTATGAAGACATACTCCGTTTGGTTCTCTGCTAGTCACGAATCATGCTTGAATTTGTGCGTTTTTGCGCAATGTTGACTTTTGTGTGCGTTGAACCTTTGACTCGATCGCCGGCGCACCTCCGGTGACGATTGGTCCCGGCGTTGGTGGCAATCGATTCCTCTTGAGTTGAACCACAAAAGCCCTAATGTGATTAGTCGGATTAGGTTCGAATCGAGCTTCAATTTGGTCGTTGAAATCCATTGTTCAAACCTGCAAAAAAAGCACGAATCTGTGAGGAAGATGATGCACTGTTCGGGACCTGTTCGACCGGTCCGACCGGCGGTCAAACCGGTCCGAACCGGTTCGGACAATAAAATTCATAGAATTTTCGAAATTAATTGAAATTGAGTGGGAATTTTTGCATTTAAACCTCAAAATTGCACTTAGGGGCCTAGATATTATCTAGAAATGTGTTTTTGCCCAAAATTTCCCATCAATTTATATGAAATCCCCAAATATTTCTAAATCGGCAAATTTGGGGAAAAAACTCAATTGGACGTCTAATTGATAAAATTGGACTATGAGACCCATGCCAATTGATTCAGAATGTGTCAAAACCTTAGGGGTAGCCCAATTGTGTAGAGAAAGTCACTAGATTAAAAGTAATTTCAGAAATTAAAAATTCTAGGGACTAAATTGCAAAACTTTTGGGGATTCTTGTCTAATTCGCGCAATTCGTGCAATTAGGGGTGTAATTGATCAAATTGAAGTTCAAAGGGACTGCAATTGAATGTCTAGACCTAAAATGTGCAAAATTTGCAAATAAAAAGACTCAATTGGTATTTTTTGTGCAAATTGAACCCTAGGCGTTGTGAAGGAACTTCTAAAATTGAACTCAATTTTCAATTTTTCTTGAGGTCAATATGAAAAGGGAATTAAAATAAAAATATTGGACATTTTTGTGTATTTTTGTGACCACGAAAAGTATTTTTTATGAATTTTTCAAGTATTTTCCTATTTTCGAAAATATTAAAAAAAGGTGAAAAATATGAAAAATTATTTTTTGTTCCAAAATTGGTTCCTTATGCTTGGCCAAGGCTTCCAATGTTGATTTTTTAATTTTTTGATTTTTTGTGAATTTTTGGGAATTTTTAGAAAATAAAACTAAAGGAAAATTGATTAAAAATCGGGTGTCAACAAATGCCCCTCTTTGAAAGTAATTTCGGTTAGAGGTTGCTTTTAAAGACAAGGTGACACCTGGATCCTTAATCAACTCTGCTAGGGAAAAATCTAAAGAAAATAGTCTTGACATCCAATTGCTTTACCTTCGCCGTTTAAAGCTCTAATTCAGTGGGGAATTATTTCCAATTCATGCTCGTTTCATGTGAAAGATAGATAAGAAGAGAGAGATACTTACCCGTAGCTCACCTGTCTGTAGTCGGAGATTTGTTGATCCGAGGTTGAAAATTTGAGTGTACGGAATTACCTGTGGACGGTTTGGCGCGATTTTGCAATGGTCGGCGTCCGTTTGGTATCGAGTGGTGATTTGAAGACTTAGAAGGGAGGTTCACCCTTGTAACAAAGGGATTTCACCTATTCAAAATGGGTTTGACTATCCACTGGGGATTCATCATTTAAAAGGGGCAGATCGGTTTTCATCTAGGAAGCTACTCACCGTCTGGAAGGGAGGTTCACCCTTGTAACAAAGGGGTTTCACCTATTTAAAAGAGATTGGCTATCCTCTATGCAGGGACTCACCATCTAAAACGCAGATCGGCTTTCATCTAAGAAGCTACTCACCGTCTGGAAAGGAGGTTCACCCTTGTAACAAAGGGGTTTCACCAATTTAAGAGAGATTGGCTATCCTCTATGCAAGGACTCACCATCTAAAACACAGATCGGCTTTCATCTAGGAAGCTACTCACCGTCTGGAAGGGAGGTTCACCCTTGTAACAAAGGGATTTCATCTATTTAAAAGAGATTGGTTATCCTCTATGCGGGGACTCACCATCTAAAACACAGATCGGCTTTCATCTAGGAAGCTACCCATCGTCTGGAAGGGAGGTTCACCCTTGTAACAAAGGGGTTTCACCTATTTAAAAGGGATTGGCTATCCTCTATGCGGGGACTCACCATCTAAAACACAGATCGGCTTTCATCTAGGAAGCTACCCACCGTCTGGAAGGGAGGTTCACCCTTGTAACAAAGGGGTTTCACCTATTTAAAAGGGATTGGCTATCCTCTATGCAGGGACTCACCATCTAAAACACAGATCGGCTTTCATCTAGGAAGCTACTCACCGTCTGGAAGGGAGGTTCACCCTTGTAACAAAGGGGTTTCACCTATTTAAAAGAGATTGGCTATCCTCTATGCGGGGACTCACCATCTAAAATACAGATCGACTTTCATCTAGGAAGCTACTCACCGTCTGGAAGGGAGGTTCACCCTTGTAACAAAGGGGTTTCACCTATTTAAAAGAGATTGGCTATCCTTTATGCGGGGACTCACCATCTAAAACACGAGATCGGCTTTCATCTAGGAAGCTACTCACCGTCTGGAAGGGAGGTTCACCCTTGTAACAAAGGGGTTTCACCTATTTAAAAGAGATTGGCTATCCTTTATGCGGGGACTCACCATCTAAAACACAGATCGGCTTTCATCTAGGAAGCTACTCACCGTCTGGAAGGGAGGTTCACCCTTGTAACAAAGGGGTTTCACCTATTTAAAAGAGATTGGCTATCCTCTATGCGGGGACTCACCATCTAAAACACAGATCGGCTTTCATCTAGGAAGCTACTCACCGTCTGGAAGGGAGGTTCACCCTTGTAACAAAGGGGTTTCACCTATTTAAAAGAGATTGTCTATCCTCTATGCGGGGACTCACCATCTAAAACACAGATCGGCTTTCATCTAGGAAACTACTCACCGTCCGGAAGGGTGCCATCTGAGGACCTAGGTTGACTAGTGTACCTACGTAAGCTCAAACCCTATTTCAAATTTTCTAAAATGCAGATCGGCTTTCATCTAGGAAGCTACTCACCGTCCGGGAGGGTGCCATCCGAGGACCTAGGTTGACTAGTGTACCTACGTAAGCTCAAACCCTATTTCAAATTTTCTAAAAAGCAGATTAGCTTTCATCTAGGAAACTACTCACCGTCCGGGAGGGTGCCATCCGAGGACCTAGGTTGACTAGTGTACCTAAAGAAGCTCAAACCCTATTTCAAATTTTTTAAAATGCAGATCGGCTTTCATCTAGGAAGCTACTCACCGTCCGAGACGGTGCCATCCGAGGACCTAGGTTGACTAGTGTACCTACAGAAGCTCAAACCCTATTTCAAATTTTCTAAAATGCAGATCGGCTTTCATCTAGGAAGCTACTCGCCGTCCGGGAGGGTGCCATCTAAGGACCTAGGTTGACTAGTGTACCTACAGAAGCTCAAACCCTATTTCAAATTTTCTAAAATGCAGATCGGCTTTCATCTAGGAAGCTACTCACCGTATAAGAAGGTGCCATCCGAGGACCTAGGTTGACTAGTGTATCTACGTAAGCTCAAACCCTATTTCAAATTTTCTAAAATGCAGATCGGCTTTCATCTAGGAAGCTACTCACCGTCCGAGAGGGTGCCATATGAGGACCTAGGTTGACTAGTGCACCTACGAAAGCTTAAACCCTATTTCAAATTTTCTAAAATGCAGATCGGCTTTCATCTACGAAGCTACTCACCGTTTGGAAGGGTGCCATCCGAGGACCTAGGTTGACTAGTGTACCTACGGAAGCTCAAACCCTATTTCAAATTTTCTAAAATGCAGATCGGCTTTCATCTAGGAAGCTACTCACCGTGTGGGAGGGTGCCATATGAGGACCTAGATTTACTAGTGTACCTACAGAAGCTCAAACCCTATTTCAAATTTTCAAAGAAGAGGGCCCGAGGACCTGGGGACGCCTGAAGACCTGCAGAAAATCCAAGTTAACCAAATCTTTAAAATGTAACCTTTCTGAGGATTTGGGGTTACCAAGGAACCTGCAGAAAGTTCAATCAAACATCATTAGAATGACAATTCTAAGTTACGGAGGGAAACTCAAGAATTCCAGACAAGTTTTCAAAGTGTATTTGTGCAGAAAATGTGTTCAATCACAAGTTCAAATTTCCACTGGGGATGGATTTTGAATACACATCCCGAGCGTTCTACAAAAAGGTTGTTTTAAAAGTTTTTCAAAAGGGTTTTCCTTCATCCAAGAGGACTTCTCACTATTTTGGGAAAGTTTTTCTTAATATTCAAATCCGCTCACGTAAAACCTAACCTTGAGGTTTCGGAATCATTCGAGATGCATACAATCTGACTAATCGTAGAAGGCATTTTAAAAGGGACCGTAATTCGGGCCAGGTCAAAGGCTTATCAAAGGATATCCATTTTAAGGTTTAGAAATGAATTTTGATCAGAAATAGCTTCTTCGGGTTTACAAGTCAAGAACCCCGAAGACATGATAAGACAGGATTGTACTTACCTCTTTAAGAGGTAGCTTCCTGTGTGATTTCTTGCATCAACCTGAAACACCTCTTAGATCGAAAAAGTTTCGGTGATAGGTTGTATCTTGACTTAAGGTGGGCTCTTTAAGAATGGCCATATTTTCAAAAGAGGGGTGAACTTTGGTGATCACCTTGACATTTTTCCAGCATTCATTTGCTTTTGCAATAGATTCATGATCATTCTTTCTTCAATTGACTTTGAGGGTTTTCCTCTTTTCATCTTGGTGATTTTTCTTCAAGATTTGCCCCTTTCCGGGGTGCTTTTTTTCATGGGCTTTGGCTTTGCTTTTACCAGGCACTTTGCTTTTTCTAGCCCTTTCATTCTTCATCATTTTTTTTCATTGACCGGCTCTTTTGAGACCAGTATCAAGAATTCTTCCAAATTATGCATTTTGACTTATTGCTGGTAATTCCTTTGTTTGCCTCGGTGTGGGGAGGTGATCACCAACAAGGGTTTAGAAATGAATATTTAATGGCTCAAATTGGCTCTTCAAAGGGTAAGTGTTTGGGGATATAGAGATGAAATGCTTTTCTTCACCTTGAGGTGTTCCGAGTCTCTACCGTAAATCACCCGAAGCTATCACAAAAAGATTGATGCAGGTCAAGACAATAAAGTCTTACCCGATCTTTTCTCCAAGGAATCATCCAATGAACCTCCAAATATGCCCCAGTGTGGGGTGGTTCTCGACAGGGTTATATTCAGAAAATTCTCCCTTTTGGCTCAGATTGGTTGTCAAGGGATATAAATGTGTATGGATAATTTTGAAATGGAAATGCCTTTCATCATTTCAATCCATGTAATCACCGCGAATGATCTCTACGTCCCAAAATTAAGCTCTTTCGTTCTATCACTCTCACTCATCACTCAAGTGTATCGGGGACGTGTTTGAGGATAATGCCTGCCTCTTTTCATCCGAAGGATCATTCTTTTGAAAAAACTTTCAAAACATGCCCTTTTTATAGAAACTCGGAGCGTTTTCATCAAAATTCATCGTTTGCAAAATGTTCTCATCAAAAGATATATTCAAAAGATGTTTCTGAAACTTGTAAAGGAATGTCTCTTTGAAAGGGCCTTGTAGCTCTATAAATCCAAGCTTTTCAATTTCAAGCACGACGGTGTATGAAAATACTTTGTAAAGGAGGAGAACCTCAAACCTGTCTTCTTCAAATATTGACCTTTATCCTCTGTAAAAACAAAAGGAAACAATCAGTTCAAGATATTCAAAATTTTAAGTTCTGAAGCAATTTCTTCTCATCTCCTCCGAATGTTGACTCCCGTTTCCCGTAAAAACAAAAGGAAACAATCAGTTAAAGATATTCAAAATTTCAAATCCAGAAGCGACTTCCTCCCGTCTTCTTCGGATGTGTTGACTCCCGTTTCCCGTAAAAACAAAAGGAATCAATCGGTTCAAAGATATTCAAAATTTTAAGTTCCGAAGCGATTTCTTCTCATCTCTTCCGGATGTTGACTCCCGTTTCCCGTAGAAACAAAAAGAATCAATCAGTTCAAAGATATTCAAAGTTTTAAGTTCCGAAGCGATTTCTTCTCATCTCCTCCGGATGTTGGCTCCCGTTTCCTGTAAAAACAAAAGGAAACAATCAGTTCAAAGATATTCAAAGTTTTAAGTTCCGAAGCGATTTCTTCTCATCTCCTCCGGATGTTGACTCCCGTTTCTCGTAAAAACAAAAGGAAACAATCGCTTAAAGATATTCAAAATTTCAAATCCAGAAGCGACTTCCTCCCGTCTTCTTCGGATGTGTTGACTCCCGTTTCTCGTAAAAACAAAAGGAATCAATCGGTTCAAAGATATTCAAAATTTTAAGTTCCAAAAGTGACTTCCTTGTTTGATCCATGGCTCAGTAGGATTCCTCATGACTCCCAGTCCACCTACAAAATGCAAATGTATGCAAATGCATGTATGCAAATGTCATGCGAATGCAAAATCTTTATGTGACTCAGATCTGCTCATCAATCGCTCAGAAGCTCAATTTTATTTCAAGGAAAATATCTCTTCACGGCATCCGAATTCACTGGACTTGCCAATTCTTCTCCATCCATCTTTACAAGTATAAGAGCTCCCCCGGATAAGACCTTCTGAATCACATAGGGGCTTTCATAATTTGGCATGAATTTGCCTCCTGGATGTTGAGCATTTGGGAGCATTTTCTTCACAACTAGCATCCCTGTTTCAAAATTTCTAGGCTTGACCCTCTTGTTAAAAGCTTTGGCCACTTTCTTCCGGTAGCTTTGACCATGACAGATAGCCTTTAATCGTTTTTCATCAATCAAATTTAATTGTTCATGTCTCTGCCGGTTCCACTCATCTTCCGTGAGTTCTACCCGAGACAGGATCCTTAAAGAGGGGATTTCCACCTCTCTTGGTAAGACTGCTTCCATACCATATACTAAAGAATAGGGAGTTGCCCCGGTTGAAGTACGAATCGAAGTTCGGTAGGCCATAAGGGCATATGGCAATCTCTCATGCCGGTCTCGATATTTCTCGGCGGTTTTAGCCAATATCTTCTTGATGTTCTTGTTTGCCGCTTCCACAGCTCCATTCATTTGTGGGCGGTAAGGTGAAGAATTAATGTGTCGTACCTTAAATTGTTCCAATAGTTGATCGACAACCTTGTTGTTCAAATTTGAGCCATTGTCTGTAATGATGGCTCTTGGCACTCCATATCTTGAGATGATATCCCTCTTGATGAATTTAGCCACGTTGTTCGCAGTGACATTGGCATATGAACTAGCTTCAATCCATTTGGTGAAATAATCAATAGCCACCAGAATAAAGCGATGTCCGTTGGAGGCCTTTGGGTTGATAGGGCCAATCATATCAATCCCCCACATAGAAAATGGCCAGGGTTCTGACATTTGATGTAACTCGATTGGTGGCGCATTTATCCCGTCGCCGTATACCCGACATTGATGACAGGATCTAACATGCTGGTTGCAATCCGACTCGATAGTCATCCAAGAATACCCGAGTCTCATGATCTTCTTGGCGAGAAGGTGACCATTCATATGTGGTCCGCATTCTCCTTCATGAATTTCTTTCATAATGAGATTTGCTTCTTTGGAATTCACGCACCTCGCCAGGATTGAGTCAAAAGACCTCTTGTATAAAATCTGTCCGGCGAGGAAGAATTTAGATGCCATCTTGCTTATGTACTTCTTATCTTCCGGTTGGTCGTCCCGTGGAAATTCGCCCTTCAAGAGGTAATTCTTAATGTCATGATACCATGGTTCTTCATCGGGTTCTTCTTCAATGACCATGCAGTATGCAGTCTGCTCCAGTATGTCAATCCTTAACGGCTCTATCTCAAGGCCATCCGGCACTTGTAACATGGCTGATAATGTGGCCAGAGCATCAGCAAAATGATTCCGAGTTCTTGGCGGATATTCGAAAGTGATCTCTTCAAAGTGTTGGATCAGCTCTTCGAGGTATTTATGATAGGGAATAAGCTTGGGATCCTTCGTCTTCCACTCTCCTTGAGTCCGTAAAATGATCGGCATGGAATCTCCATATACCAGCAGCTTCTTTACCTTTAATGAGATGGCCAATTGTAATCCTAGTATGCAGGCTTCATATTTAGAAATGTTGTTGGTGCATGGAAACACCAACTTGGCTGAAACCGGATAATCTTGCTCTTCAGGAGATATTAGAACTGCGCCGGTACACGATCCAATGAAGTTCACTGCGCCGTCAAAGTACATTGCCCATTTGTCTTCAGATATGTTCGGGATTTGACCTCCCTTGTTTTGCTCTAAAACGTCCTTAGGAGGATTCTCATCTAGCATGTCGGCAATTGCTCTTCCCTTGACAGACTTTTGGGGAGAGGTTTTGATATCAAACTCTGAAAGCAGTATTTGCCATTTAGCCATCTTTCCCAGCAATGTTGGTTTCTCCAACGGGTATTTGATAGGGTCATTTTCAGTGACCAGTTCTATATGATAATGCAGAGTATACTGCCTCAATCTGTGGAGGACCCAAACCAATGCTACGCAAGTCCTTTCCACCGCCGGGTACCTGGCTTCGGATGTTGTGAACTTTTTGCTCAAATAATATATGGCCCGTTCCTTACGATCCTTGGGGTTAGTTTGGGCAAGTAAAGCTCCCAAGGATTCATCATTAACTATCAGATATAGAGTTAAAGGAACGTTAGGGATAGGAGGTACCAATACTGGAGGTTGTACCAAATATTCCTTGATCTTTTCAAACGCTTGTTGGCATTCCGAATCCCATTTCACCTTCGCACCTTTCTTTAGCAGCTTGAAGAAGGGTTTTGCCGTTTCGACAGGTTGGGATATGAATCTGGATATATAATTCAGTCTTCCAAGTAGGCCCCTTACTTCCTTAACAGTAGAAGGAGTCCCTATTTCCCATATAGCTTTGATCTTGGAGGGATCAATTTCAATACCACGACCAGCTTTGACAAATCCAAGCAGTTTTCCGGATCTTGCGCCAAATACGCATTTCGCAGGATTCAGCTTGAGCTTATACTTTCTCAATCGATCAAATAACTTCTTTAGTACTTTAACATGGTCTTCTCTAGGCTTGGACTTGGCAATCATATCGTCCACATAGACCTCGATCTCCTTATGTATCATGTCATGAAAAAGGGTCACCATAGCCCTTTGATATGTTGCCCTCGCATTTTTCAATCCAAAGGGTATTACCTTGTAAATGAAGGTTCCCCATTGTGTAGTGAATGAGGTCTTGATCTTATCTTCTTCCTTCAGCATGATCCGATTATATCCTAAGAATCCATCCATAAAGGAGAATAATTCAAAACCCGCGGATCAGTCAACGAGTACATCAATGTGCGGTAGAGGAAAATCGTCTTTCGGATCGGCTTTGTTCAAGTCCCAATAATCCACACATATTCTAATTCTCCCGTCATTCTTCTTTACTGGTACGATGTTGGCGACCCAATCAGCATATGGGACAGCCTCGATAAATCCAACTTTAAGGAGCTTCATCACCTCTTCCTTGATCTTATCCGCGAGTTCGGGATTCATTCTTCCGGGTGATTGATTTACTGGTGTGCAAGAAGGATTGGTGGGCAGAACATGTTCCATAATTTCACGATCTAGACCCGGCATGTCAGCATATGACCAGGCGAAAATATCTTGATATTCCTTGAGCAATGCCGTCATCCTTAAAACATCTGCTGCGGACGGGTGTCCTCCTATTTTCACTTCCTTGACGCAATCAGAATCTCCCAAATTAATAGTGATGGGTTCTTCAGAGATAGGGGGTTCAGATTCTTCAAAACAATCCCATTCTTTCTTGATATCGCTTACCTCCACCTCGTCTATATCAACCTCGCATGCATAGTCATTGAGCTAATCCGAGTCACATATTAACCTGTTATGTATGGGTGGGATGACATGCCCGAAATGTATCATGAAAGGTTAGTATTCAAAGATGATAAAATCGAAGAATGCATGTTTTTTTATCATGAAAACATGTTTTTTTTTTTTATGAAAACATTTTTCGAATTCCAATTGTTAGACAAAGAAAGGAGAACTAGTCCACGATCTTCCGGACATCCTAGTTCTCAAAAGTTATTTAAAACCCAAGATCATATGGCGGATCGGGCATCAAGTTTCATGGTAGAATCAATTGTCATCATCGGACCAATCCGTTGCTCCATATGTCTGTAATAAAACTTGAGATGATTTTCATTAATAGATGCAACTAAGAGCAATACAAGATCGCACTTCTCGGATCACAACGTGTGACCCAAAGGGCGCTAAAACAGCAAAAAGCTTCAAAAACAAATGCAGTAATCAAAATGCATTAAAATGTAAAGTTCAGAAAGAGCCTTTTACTCGGGGGTGGGGAAATCATCGTCCGGCCACTCAATTATCACGTTCACTCGATTATCCAGGAACGGGTTGAATAAGTCCGGCTCTGCATCCTCGGTGATGTCCTCATCTTCCAGCCATTTGCCTCCTTTAGAGAATACCTCGAATAAGGGGTTTAGGAACATTTTTCCTCTAGCTTTCCATGCATCGGTGCCTATGAAACGGCCACCTTGGTGTCCATGGCGTCCACGGTCTCCATAACACTTGTTTCGACCTCGGCCTCGACCCGTGTTATTCTTCACTATTCCATTATAACCCGCACCAACCTTGTGGTCATTTGAGCCCAAATTCAAAGGGTTACAGATTCCCCGACCATGTTTCCCTAATCCAGCACCCGGGATAAAACCGTTCGATAGTAACACTCTCCCCGCCATAGTCGCAGGTCTCGAAAGCTCCGGTGCAGCTATTTTTGCATCCGGTGATACATGCATGACAGATACAATGTCGAAGGTGTGATAACTCAGCTCCTCCTCCTTTGAAGGCTCGACGTATGGAACCATCCCTTTTAAAGCGGCTCGATGTCCCGTCTCGCCATGGACGGTGATCAACTGACCCTTAACCACAAATTTTAACTTTTGATGCGGGGAGGAAGGTACCGCTCCGGACACATGAATCCATGGTCTTCCCGGGAGCAAGGTGACGGCGCTTGGAATGTCCAGTACTTGGAACGGTATAGAGAAAGTTACCGGTCCAATGTCAATGTCCAGCTCAATCTCTCCTACAACATTTTTGGAGACTCCATCAAATGACCGGATGGTAGCTTTAGATGTCCCGACGAGGTCTTCATTTATCCCCAAGCTTCTCAAAGTGCTCGGAGGACATAGGTTGAATGCGGATTCGTTATCAATCAGAACGTGAGGAACCTCCTTTCCATGGCACCTCACGGCGATGTAGAGGGCTCTATTATGCACACGCCCTTCTCTTGGGAAATCCTCATCTGAGAAAGATATCTAGTCTTTTAAGAGGATAGCACCTACGAAGTCCCCTAGTTAAACCTCGTTGATGGTCTCCGGGACATGGACCTCATCCAGCACTTTCAAGAGGGCATTCTTGTGCTTTTCAGAATTTTTGAAGAAATCCAATAAGGAAATCAGTGCAGGCATCTTCCGCGGTTGGTCAACGACCTCATATTCACCGGTCCTCACTACCGATTGCAACTTCTCAACCTCTTCCGCAGTTAGGACTCTCTTTTCAGAATCCGCCTCTCTTGGTGGATAACACCTTCCCGATCTCATTATGGCGTCGATCTCGCCCGTTCCATAATCCCAATGAACTGCCTTTGAGTTATATTCCTCCACGGGCGGTAACTTAATCTTCACCGGTATGATCTTTTACGGTGGTGATTCGGATGTTGATGGTTTTTCCGAACTAGAAGCTTCCAACTCCCAGCTATCAATTTTGTTCAAATCAATCACGAAACGAATCGGGGTATCTACCATCCCAATCATTTCATCCTCATGAACCTCCTCGGGGTTATGTTCTGGACCCGGCCTCACCAACGTGGCATTTTCTTTATCCGGATACCTCTGCCTTTCCCTTCTGATTCTCAAGATAATCCCCTTAATTCTCATACCAATCTCCACCGGATGTTGGAATGACGAGTACGTGTATGCATACATGCCGTCAAAGTATTCCGCCGAAAGTGACTTTAGCACGAACTCCAGCATTTCCCTTTCTGACGGTGGCGGTTGCACCATCACAGCATGTTTCTTCCACCTCCTAGCGAAGAGTTCAAAACTCTCGTCTTCACCTTTCCCGATATTCAACAGATTGGCTTTAGTGAAATAACCTCCGATTCCAGCCTCAAAGTGTTGTATAAAGTGCTCTGATAAATCCTCCCAGCTCGGGACCCGGTCCAAATCGATTGATTGGAACCACACCCGTGCGGGGCCCGCCAGGCTACGTTCGAAATTCCGGATAAGTGTTTCATCATCCTCATGATGGCCAACCATTTGGCGAAGATAGTATGAGATATGCGCCGAGGGACACCCAGCGCCATTATATTTCGTGCGGAAGGTTACTCTCGTGTTCACGCCTTGGAGCGGAACATTTCTTGCCCGAGTAAGTGGCGTAATCAGCTCTTTCAACTCATCCATTTTCCTCGACACATCGTCTCCTTGCTCTTGCGGTAGGGCGATCTTTCGATCTTGTGTCTCCATGGCCCGCCGCATTTCCGGAATCTGCATGTTCTCTTCTATTCTTGTGGCGTTATTCTTAGTCGGCGATCGAGATAACTCTGCTACCATAGTCGTCAAATGACGTATATGCGTTTCCAGATTAGAAAGTCGCATATCGATCTCTTGGTTCTCCTGTTCATTATGAGGGGCTGCCTGGTCTTTAACTTCATCGATCGTTCCAACAAATTCCTCACTTTCGGGGTCATCCATACCACCCCACCCATCGGGGACTATATCTCCGTAATCAACAAAGAAACTCGGGGGCGCCGAATATAGCACTTTAAAGTTATAACCGCCACTATCCTCCCCAAGATTGTCCACTATTTCCCCTCTCTCAAGAGCTTTACGTATAAACCTTCTATCACCTCTGCGTGCTTTATCCAGACGGATCTCATATTCGTCTATCTCTTCAATTTCTTGGCCATCTTTAATGCTCATCAAATATCCCGAGGGTATTTTCAAAACACCTCCCCTCGTAGGTTTCATCGCAAACTCCTCGGACAGCATGTCCACCACCACGTAGGTCCCCTTGAAAGCGACATCTTCCATTTTTCCTATGACACCCAAGTTGATCAACTTTTCTAAGCAAGCCCCATTTTGCTCTCGGGAAATACTTTCTCCTTCCGGGTATTGTGAGGCCAATGTCAAGATATCCCGCATTTTACCCATATCCACTATGAACTCCAGAACCTCTTCCTCTTCACCTCCAAAAATCGCGTTCACCTCGCGATGCTCGAGTAACGGGTTCCGCTGCACATTTGGTTCAGCCTTATCAAACTCTAGAACTTTTCCATCGATCAATGCTTGCACCTTGAACTTGAGAGCGAGACAGTTGTCCACGTTTTGTCCCCTTTCTCCCATATGGTATATGCACGTCCGGGTCTCATCATACCCAGGAAATCTTGGCGGGTGAGCTCTAGGTGGCTCTTTTGCAACTAAGCGGTTCTCCAACAGCATGGGTAATAATTTGGATAAGGGTCGGGGTAGTGGGGTGAAAACAATTTGGTTCTTTTTTCTGAATTCCGGTGGTTTGGAAGCGGTCCAGGAGGACGTTCCTTGGGTAGGGATTGAAGGTGAGAAATTTCCGGGCTTTGGCGGATTAGGGACAAAGGCTACTTCTCCAGGTTGCTCCCTATTATCCTTTCTCAAAGGGTATTGGCGTTTGAAAGGCGCCTCGGGTATCTTCTTCTCCCTTAGTGCCCACTCATGGCGTTCTGCTACCTTGATCGGGTGCGTAAACGTCCGACACCCGCAGGTGTTCGGTTTGTCGAAAAACTCAAAGGGAAGGGTCTTGAGAAACAGGTTTATTAGGGTGCGTATGGTAACGCTCCCGAAAAAGTGTTTCTGTTCCCAAAATGTTCCCGGAACACTTTGGGAACAGAAACGCGTATGGTAAAAAAGTGTTCCCAAAGTGTTCCGGGAACACTTTTTAGAAATGGGAACACTTTTGGAGCGAAAACGAGAAACAAAAAATACTTGTTTCTGTGTTCCCGGAACACTTTTAAAAAAAATTTTGGAACACATTTTAGAAAAACTTGGCAAGGCTACGGGAACACTTTTGCCATCAGCTGCTCCCTCACACTCTCTTTGAAGACGCGAACAGATCCTCCTCGGCTCCTCCTCTACTCCTCCTTGGTTCGTCGACCACCACCTCCATTCCTCGACTAGCTGAAGCCGCCGCTCCTCCGGTAAGTCTCCGTCGCTTCATCCTCTTCTTATTCATCTTCTCGGCAACGCGGCACCCGACACCGAGCGAGTTCGCGCTAGCACGGGTCAACCTTGCGCACGCCTCGCGAGGCAGAGCCCCATCCGGATCCGGGCGAAAATCGCTCGGGTGACCCACCCTCAACCGAGCCCCCGCCGGCGAAGCCCCGCCCAGATCTGGGTGGGGCTCGCCCGGGCGACCCCTCCTCGGCCGAGCCCCGCCCGGATCCGGGCGAGACTCGCCTTGGCGACCCCTCCTCGGCCAAGCCTCGGCCGGCCACATCGAGCGCGATAGTGACGAGACCTCACTTGAAAGTGGCGAATGCGAGTGTAATGGCGGAAGGAAAGAGGCTACGCGAGCTCTTCTCGACGCCTTTGATCTTTTGGGTCTAGTGCTTCGTCTTCTTTTCCGGCTCGAAACCCGGGCTGAGCCATGGGAGCGAAGGTGAAGAATTTGCCTGGTTTACGTAATAAAGTGCGCTTATTGCTCTTAGTTGTGCTTTCTGTTGAGTTGCATCTAACTCGTGTGCGAGCCTGCGAGGTAGTTGCTTGAGTTTTGATCGGTTTTGCGCGTTTGCCATTTGATGGGAACGAGTCAAGATCAGTTCTTTCTAATTTTATTAGAATTGTGCAAAAAAGAAGCTTTCATTTTCCATTTATTTAGTTTTTCCTTGAATTTTACGTTTTGACAATACATTCAGATTTCCATTTCTGATGCTTGTTTTGTCCTCGAGATTTGGTCTGCTCTTTCTTGCTCATGCTCGATCCCGAAAGTTCCCAAGAAATTGGAGGAGGCCCATTGTTTACGGGGTAGGATGAAAACTCATAAGAACATTGCGGTGTCCATGAATTCATGATAATCTACCGTCTCCTTTCATACCAAGTGTTAAATGTTGTTGTTTGATCGTATATGTCCTACAGTTAGCTAAATTTAAAGCATTCAAGGTGTTTTGGTGCTCATATGAGCATAAATTCATTAGTTGTTCATATTGGTAATAGTGCACTTTTGTTAATTGAGCTTGTGATTGCATTGTTAATATGAGTATGCATTAGTGAACAACAAGATGGCATCCCAAAAAGAGACATCCTTGGCAAAATGGATCGAGACTTCCACCAACTTGTTTGTGAGTTTGATGGTACAAGAGGTAAAAAAAGGAAATCGTACCTCTTGTACTTTCAATAAAGCAGGGTGGAAAAACATACGGACCGCATTCAACAACAAGATGGGAGTCCAATATACCCAAGGGCAACCGAGAAATAAGGCGAACAAGTCGAGAGCACAAAATGGTAGTTTCAAGAAGCTTCTTTCACAATCTGGATTTGGTTGGGATAATGTCAATAAAACAGTGACCGTCGATGATCCAAGCATATGGCAACTTCACATCAAGGTATCATTTTATCATTTTTAGATCATTACACTTGTAAGTTTTAAAAAGTTTTATTATGTTACTAACGTACTTCTTTATTATGAAAATTGTAAGATAATAGTGAGTGGGCGAGATTCAAGAAGGATGGGTTTCCTCTTTATCCCGACTTGTGCATTCTATTTGGTGATACATATGCTACTGGGGAGCAAGCAATAGGAAGTAGCCACAATTTGACACTGTTGGATGATGAGGACAATTGTGAAGATGATGGTAATGATGTTCTGGAGGGTTTTGATGATCATCATCTTGATGAGGAAGGCTCCACACCTGGCAATCCTAGTACTCCAATTCATGATAAGCACAACTTGGATAGGACTCCGAATACCAAGAGAAGAAGAAAGAGTGGCCAGTACAATTTAACCACCACTTGCAAAGCCATTGAAGATATGATCAAGTCTTTATCGGCGACCTCACAGCCACCCGAGAACCCATATTCCGTAGCTACCGTGGTTAATGTCTTACTTGCTATTCCCGAGTTGGACGATGGTATTTATGCCAAAGGAGTGGACAAAGCATGTGTTAGTGCTGAATAGAGGGAGGCTTTCATCACAAGCACTTCCGAAAGGAGAAATGCACTTCTCCGAAATCTTTAGTAGATGTTGGGAAATGTATTGTGGATTATGTGGTGCTCGGTTTCATTTCATTTTGCTACTCATCTTGTCGGTTGTTGTTTGGTTTTGAGGATATTAATGTTGACACTCTTGTGTTTGTATTTACTGTGACAATTGTGGATTATGTGAAATTTGTGTTCTTTTTCCAAGTACCTACATTAATGTCATTATATTTGTGTGATGTTATAGGTACAATGGAAGAGGAATCAAGTGTTTTGTCTAGTGGACAGTTAGCTCCAATTGGAGCATGCTTGAATGAGTTTCATATTAAGATAATACGTGCATGGATCTATGCTCAGATGCTGGACAAGTGCTTGCACATGAAAGAACCATGTAGGGACGGTAAACAATCGGGAGCCGAATGGGTAAGCGAAATTATTCATGGACACTCGGATAGAATATACGAGGCATTTAGGTTGGAAAGACATGTTTTTTTGAATCTATGTGATTTAATGATAGAAAAGGGTCGGTTGAAAGATAGTCGGTATATTAAGGTAGATGAACAACTCGGTATCTTCTTGTTGATGGTTGGTCATAAGAGCTCTATGAGAACTTTATGCGAGAGATTCCAACATTCCCCGAAAACAGTTAGCAAGTATTTTACTGTAGTGTTGAAAGCAATGATAAAACTTTCAAATGAAGTCATCAAGGCACCTTCTTTTGAGGTTGTCCCGGAGGAGATTATGATGGATCCTAACCACTCGCGCTACTTTAAGGTATGTTTTCAATATTAAGTTTACATCATCAAATAGTTGTAATTCATAAACTTGTATAACACTGTGCTTTTGTAAAATCACGGGGCTGCATAGGTGCTATTGATGGTACGCACATTAGTGTTGTTGTGCTCGTGTTGAAGCGGGTTCCATATAGAAATAGGAAAGGCACCACCACCCGGAATGTGTTATGTGCTTGTTCCTTTGACATGAAATTTACGTATGTGTACGCTGGATGGGAAGGATCAGCCAATGATTGCCGAGTGCTCTCGGCCGTACTCGAGGATCCCGAACAGAATTTTCCTCGACCACCACCAGGTATGTTCTTTGTCTATCAATAGTAGTTTGCTTATGATCATATTGCGGTTGCATATCATAATAAATCTATATTGCACCTTGTTGTAGGAAAATACTACGTGGTAGATTCCGGTTATGCAGCACTTCCGGGATTTTTAACCCCATTTAAAGGTGAACGATATCATTTGAATGATTATAGAGGTAGAGGGAGACGGGCTACAACAGCAAGAGAAATCTTCAACCATAAGCACTCTTCACTGCGGAACGTAATTGAGAGAGCATTTGGAGCACTCAAGAAACGATTCTTTATATTGCAACACATGCCTTCCTTTCCAATTCGAAAGCAAGCCTTCATTGTGATTGCATGTTGTGCTCTTCATAATTATATTCGCGACCAAGATAGGATGGATAGAAACTTTTCCGAGTATGGCGATCCTAACTACGTATATGGGTCTACGTAAGAAGAGGTTGTTGATGATATATCGGATGTGCGGGCAAGTGAGATGAACATGCTTAGGATAAGTATTGCAAATAAAATGGCAAGTGACTACAATATGCCCGGAATTCCATGATTTTGTATTTTTCAATTATGTAATCATATTTATAATTACTTGAGAACATTTATGTATGGCTCATAATTATATTTTTTTCCTATCTATGAAAAATGTCGCGACCTAAAAAATAAACGGGTTTATTTTCGGGCTAATGGATTATCGGGTTAATTAATTAACTAACCTAACTCGGACTCTCCCAAGTCCATACCAAATCGCAACTTAAGATTCAAATAATTAACATGCAACGTGTTTTGAATTGGAGTCGCCACTAATCATTTTCGGTAGGTTGATTAGAAACCTAAATAAAATAGCGGGAGAAAACTATCTTATTTCCGCGAACCGGAGATTTTGAATTCGGGGATTTGGTTACGTCGGATTTCTCTAACGCCCTTTCGGTACCATTTTCATGAAAAATATTTGATTTGGCAATTTTGATGGATTTTACTTGAAATTCAAAGATGCAATTTTTTTGGTTTTTTCTTCTTTTTTATGGGGATGTAAAACATTGAACTTTGTACGATATACACCATGGGTGATTTAGAAAGAAAGAAAACGCAGCCAATCACGAGTATTTACAGAAATACATTAACATGTAATAATGCTAAATTTTGGAACACGTGGCATGTCTAAAATAAACAAACAAATGTTCAAACCAAACGATTACATTTTTGTAGATCGAGATGGAAAGGATTACCTTCTATTACACAAAATCTTACTCACATACACGTTATAGTTCCCTTCAAGATCTCGGAGCTGGAAGAACGCGGTCGTCGAAAATGGCAAGCAATGGCGTTGTTGGGTGGCGAGAGGCGAAATATGTGTCGGGACTCGTCGAAGATAATGCTCGACTAAAACTCTTTTCTTCACTCTCGAATTTTCTTTTCTGATTTTTCTCAAGAACTCTCTTTTTCCTCTCTAAAAATTCCTCTCAAAAACTCTCTCAAAACCCTTCAACTCAAAAACTCTCTCCAAATTTTCTCTCTAAAACTCTTCTCAAGAGCTCTCTACCTTCTCTATCACCAAAATTCTCCTCCTCTTTTATAGGCAAATTTCTCCACCCTTCATTCTTCATCTTCATTTCTTCACCTTCCATTTTCATCTTCCCTTCTTCATCTTCATTTCTTCACCTTCCATTTTCATCTTCCCTTCATCACCTTCCCTTCATCATCTTCCCTTCTTCATCTTCTTTTGGTATTTGCAATGCAGTCCCCGAAGTTTCAAGTATTTGCAATACGATCCCCGAAGTTTTAAGTATTTGCAATATAGTCCCCGAAGTTTCAAATCTTCTCGGTGTATTTTTCCATCCCGCAAAATTAAGTGTTCTGCTTGCTCAATTATATGCCAATGCAATGTACGCTAAAAATAAATATGTGAGATGATTTTTTATAATTTTTATGCAAAAAATAGATTAGTCAAAATTTAGGCGTCAACAGCTGCCCCTCTTTGAGTGGAGGCTCGTAGAGGTTCCGCTCAAAGACAAAATTGAACCCTAAATTTTGACGGTGCAAATGATGAATGAATTTTTTTGACGGGAGTTTTAATCCCATTTTTTATGTAATGAAGTGATGCATGATATGCAAGATCAGAAATAACATGTGCCAAAATTCCTCTTTTCCATGTTAGAGAAACTCGCACATGGATCGCATACAAGAATACCTGTTTTACCAAATTTCTCGTAAGCTAATGGTTCTCTTAATTTCCAAGTTTCTTTTTGCGGATGCAAGGATTTTAAGGTATCGGTGCCTTATACGCTACTGCAGGCTTCTTTCCGGTGCGAGACAAACAAAAATATGTGTGTCGTTCGAGATCACAAGAGCTACGTCGTTGTGAGTCGAAAGAAGTGGAACCAAGTTCACAAGAGCTACGTCGTTGTGAGTTGATTAAATGTTGAAATCGCCGGTGCATATGTCTTCACGATTCGACAAAGGGGAAACAAAATCATAAGAGCTACGTCATTATGATTTGGTTTGGATCAAAACCATGGGTGCTTATGTCTTCATGATTTGATAAAGGAGCCGAAAATCATAAGAGCTATGTCATTATGAGCCGACTAAAGGTCAAGATCACCAGTGCATACGTCTTCGTGATTCGAGACCGAAATCATAAGAGCTACGTCGTTATGATTTGATAAGATGTCAAGATCGCCGGTGCATATGTCTTCACGTCCCGAGATTGAAACCATAAGAGCTACGTCGTTATGATTTGATAAGATGTCAAGATCGCCAGTGCATATGTCTTCACGTCCCGAGATTGAAACCATAAGAGCTACGTCGTTATGATTTGATAAGATGTCAAGATCGCCGGTGCATATGTCTTCACGTCCCGAGATTGAAACCATAAGAGCTACGTCGTTATGATTTGATAAGATGTCAAGATCGCCGGTGCATATGTCTACACGACTTGACAGGAGAGGCATATTGCCCGAATTGAATCATATTTGATAGGAGCACCATCGAATGGAATCGATAAGTACAAAAGGGGCATATTGCCTGAATTGAATCATAACAACTATCATCAGAAGAGTTGTTAATTTGAAAAGGGGTTCAGAAAACTTACCCGGGTTCTCCAAACAATTAATCAAGGAACGAAACAGATTGCTCGTATCGTACCTGGTAGGCATTTGCCAGCAAAACTTGCTCATTCAATAATCCTTGGATGAATTTCGAGACCTCGGGAGGGAACTCGAACATCGGGAATGTATTACCTATCATAGAATGTCAGAGGTAACACACACAAACATTTTCAACAATGAGTATAATGCAATCACTCATACTATGGTTCATGCATAACCATTCTGTCAAGTTTGCATTACCAATTTTGTCCAGAGAGGTTCTCACATTACGAATACCTCGAATGTGAGCTGAATGGGGGGACTTCGGTCCGAAAGGGCTTTCTCTCACTCTCGAGAAAAGCTATTTATCCTGTCTGCAGGATTCAAGAGAAATCACTCAATCTTTCCATCATCGCATTCGATAAGGATCCAAGTAATCTCGCAATTGATACGACCGAGCCGATCCGGAGGTCTTGATTAGGACCGTAATGAGGGCTAGGTCAAAGGTTTACAAAGGGGACTCTAATTGAGTCATGGCTGCTGAAATGAATTTCTTCATCATCTGCTCCAGATTTACAAGTCAAGAGCCCCGCAAAAATGAGAGAGAAATAATCTTGCTCGAACTTCTTTGAGTGATGCTTAAAATCATTTAACTCTACGTTAACTCAAGTGCCCTAATCAGAAGAGACTTTGGAGGGTTATAACGTAGGCTAGGATTGGGGACCGAGGAACGAAAAAGCTCGTTTTGGCTCGAAAATTAAATGAGAAGGGGCTTGACGTTGGTGATCATCGTTGACTAGTCACCGATCTTGGTCTTCCGGAAATGTCTTCGTAAAGAATACCATCATTGAATGAGGGATGGTAGTTTTCTACTGAAAATTGCACTTTGCAACCGATTTCTTGGGGAGTCTTCTTCACAACAAGTGTCTCGTCAAGGATTTGCAAGAGACACAATGTAAACATGTACATGGAATTTACAACTTAACATGCAAAAATGTACATTCAAAATTCAGAAGTACTTTACAAATGAATGTGCATTGGCCTTACTTTTGGTAGGCACTTTGCTTTTTCTATGCTTGAAATTTTCATATGAGATCGGCCTTTGCTTTTCTTACTCCCGACTCTCATTTTTCTTTTTTCTTCTTTTTTTTCGACAAAAGATTTCTTTTCCTTTTTCTTTGAGAGCCCTTCGACATCTCTTTATTTTGCTTTTTTTTTTTTTTTTTGTTTTTTTATTTTTTTTATTTTTAGAGCGGGCCCTTCTCCTTTAAGCCGAGTTTGCCTCTCCTTTTTTTTACAATCCCATGACTTTGAACCAGGAATTACAACAATCATAATGATCATTCGGGAATTCTCTGTTGACTCGACCATCTCCAATTCTAATCCTTGGGAAAATGCTATCTTCGCCTTTGGAATGAGCAAATGATCACCAACAGGGGTTTAAGAAATGAATTTGCAGGCTCAAGTGGGCTATGCAAAGAATGAAGTGTATAGGATAGAGAAGTGAATGATCTTCATCATCCTAAGGCACTTGAATTAAAATTCGAGTATAAATGCAAAGAAACACCCGCAGATTAATGTTAGTCCGAGCAAGAAAATTTCTAACCATTTACCTCGTGTTGCTGTTAGAATTAACTCGTCTGGACCCCGATGTAGGGTGGTTCTTGACAGGGGTAAAAAAATGAAACCACCGCTCAAAAGGGGTAATCAATGGATAACCTGTAGTGTTTAGGATAGAGAAATGAACGCCTCTGTCATTTCGGCTATCGTACCTTTTGCGAGAAAACCTTTTACCTTGTGAAATGCGGAACTTAGCCACCGTTCAACTCTCCCGAAAAAATGGGACGTGTTTGGGAAATGATTGCCTTTCATCATCCCGCCATGCCCCATTCCGTACATTCGATGTATCTTATGTAGTTCATGTTCCTTATTTAGAGTTGGTAAATTAAACATGAGGAACAGTCATGCGCAAACTATGCAATGTATGAGTGTTTTTGAGCATATAAAATGCAGCAACTTTTTATCTTGGTGGACAGAATTCGCAAGCACATAAGAAACTTCTTAGGGGCGTGGATTGGGAGTTGCCCTTGCTCATGCAAATGAGTTGCAAAACTTCATTATATGGTTCGAGACATGAGATTGTCAAAGGCTCTAGGAATTTCTTATTTCATTAATTTTTCGGGGAGAATGGATACTTCCCTATCTGGAAAGGCAATGACCCTCGTAAAAATCAAAAGGGAAAGCATCAATGTACGTTCTCATGTTCTAAACGAGTTGAAACGATACCGCTTTACCCTTGTACGAATTTCTTGTGAACTTTGAATTGAAAGGATCAACTCATCTGGATCGGATTGTATGTCCGGGATGTTATCTCTCCGGTCTTGTAACCATCCGGGCTGAGTTTCAATCGGCATTGAACTGCGAAGCAAAAAGGTTTTTATTAATCTTTGTACATTGATGCCAAATCACGGGATCGAACCTGGGACGCCTCGGACCACTGTCATTCCCCCAACCACTAGGTCGTGGTGATGTTGGCGTCCACGGTTGGTTCGCTTTTTGCTATATTGTTCTCAAAACAGTTGGCAATCTCCTGTCGAGAATGAAATAAGCTTAAATCAGAGTTTGAAATGATTGAGAGCCAATTGGGACGATACGGAGTTACCCATCTTTGAGTCCGCTTGGCCTTTTACTCGTATTCTCCCAAGTAAGGCTATTCGGAATCTCTCTTTACGGGCGTTCAGGGGCGTCGTCCACAAATTGATTTTCTACAGGCCTAGCTTAACAAGGAACTCACGCATTTGATAAGGGAGGAGAAAATTCGCCCTTTAACTCTAGGCAAATTCTAGACAGCTAGAAAGTAAAAAAAATATCCCACGCAGGGGAACTATACATGGAATCAAAGAAGTATTCATGCGAGATTGGTTCCACCTCTCTTGCTGGCCATTCCAATGATCGACTGATTTTATCTTGGATTATACACCAACGATCGTTGTTCAAGGATCCATAATCACTTGCTTCGGATCACAACTCGGGAGGTCCTTCAGCTCCGAACCGGTTGATCAAGGTGGTGAGCTCATCATCAAAGTAATCTTCCGATTGATACTCGAATTGGGTAGTGTTACTTGCTAACACTAGCGACGGATTTCCCACTTTGTTTTCACCGTGAGCGATCTGACTCCTTGAGCTTGAGCTTCCGCCGTTGCTCGGAAACTTGTAGGGATGATCAACTCGTCTGCTGCTAGAACCACCAGTAGAAGGTTGGTATGACATGTATTCTTGATTGGGAAGTGGCCGGGTACCTTTTGCTCGGTAGGTTTTCCCGGAATTGATCTTCCAACCAACTCTGGTCCGGTCGCCTTGGTCCCAAGCTGCATCGTGCTTCCTCAGCTTATCTCTAACCCTTTGAAGGTGATTTGTGACACTTTGCATGGTGAGTCCGTCTATATTCATCATTTTGTGTACAGCCAGTGGTCGTGCTGAATTGATTCCTAGCAGTCGAACCGCCTCAATGAATATAGAATGAAGCTTGGTGGACCAAAGGGGCCGTTGATCGCATACTTGTTCATTCTTGCCTCGTACATCCGGACGTGTTGAACCGGGTTGGAAGTTCCATCATACTTCTCAAAGTCGGGCATCTTGAACTTCTCCAGCACAGTGACCTTTGAAAAGATAGACAGGTCAATCCGGGGTATGTTGTGAGTCCCCTCGACCTCTCGGATCCTCTGTTCCATTTGGGCCAATAGCTTGGCCGTATCACCATTCAATCCGGGGGCCACGGGGCTGGCTTGAGGGATTGGGACTACGGGCCGCGTGCTCGAGCTCACGCCCGTGATGATCACATCTTCTACCGGCATTGTCGGATAGGGAGTAGCTTCCGGGGCTTTACCAAAGTTGTCCGTAGGAGGAACTAGAGCAGGAAGCGGCGGGCTGGCGGCGGATGATTGAAGTTTGGCGGTGAAGGCGGCCATCATTTCTTCCATCTTTCGGGACATCATCCCTTCAAAGCGCTCGGTCAAGGAGCCAAGTTTCTCGTCTAGGGCAAGACTGACGGTAGCGTTGATGTTGGCCATCCTCTTCGCGACCGATCGAGTAATATATGGAGGATCCGTGATAAATTACCTGTACGCAGTAACAAACCCAAAATTAGTACAGGGAGCAAGAATAGCGAGCCGGCCCATGGCATCCCTCTAGACTCAAACGAACAAAGTGATTATGACTAAAGGATTGAAACATGCAATTTTCAGTTTGTCCGCTTTTACGAAAAAATTCGTATTAATTCGCACGTTGATCAAAACATGTCCAAATTTTACGAGCTTGTAGTTGAGAAGATGATGAACAACTTTTATGTTGGCCAATCGGACTAGAAATGCGCGGATCAAATCAGTTTAATGTGTCTTTAAAAAAAAATCATGTTTAGAAAACTGTTATAACCGCATGTTGTTGAAAAAACGAAGGGCCATCTTAAATTATGAATTTAATTCTGAAATTTTGTAAGATATTAGTTGAAACATAGGTCTACAATTTTTGTGTTTGGCACTTACTCAAAGCTCGATCGTAGAATTTAGTAAAAATCGCACAACAGGAATAAGTCAAATCAGAATTGAGGACAACTGATGAAATTGTAAAAGTTGCGGAAGCAAAGTGCGAAATTGGAAATAAGACAATGAAACTTCTAAACAATCAACCTAAACCATGGACCGACCCAAAATAAAAATGAGATAACAGGGTACAAGAGACAAGAAATTACCTCTCATACGAAGAAAATGTCAATCACAAAGACATGCGCATAAATCGTGAGTTTAAATCTTATTCTATCTATCCAAAAGGCTTTTGCAAAGTGAAATGATGAACGAAACGACATGTCGCAGCCTCGCGCACAGTCATCATGACTAGTCGCAACCTCGCGTACAATAGTCATGACTAGTCGGGTCCAATCACTTCGGCTTGGTTCGGTCGACAAGGGCAATTATCATGCATCGTAGCCTCACGTGCATGAGAACAACCCTTGAGCCATTTTTTGGATAAAATTTTCGGGATCCAGATGGGATAACCTTTAGCGAAACCTTACCGCCAAGGTTAAAGAACCATCTAAATACCATCTTAAAACTATTAGTGTGACCTAGGTCCGGTCACGGGTTGTGTGCGGTGTAGTGCAAATACGATAAATCATGCACAACAATTAAAAGCAAATACCGCTTCAATGATTCAAAAGTTAAATCACGGTTCCAATTCACCAAGCCTGCAAAACAAAGGGTTAGCCAATCACTCCTCCCCTTATAACTCCCAATCTGCAAAAGCATTTAACACCTAAGAATGAGAATTCAACCAAAGTTTGCCAAATCAAGTGATTCCTTTTTCATGAAATTATCTGGCCTAAGTCCTCTTAAATTCCCCAGTGGAGTCGCTAAGTCGTCGCGACCTAAAAAATAAACGGGTTTATTTTCGGGCTAATGGATTATCGGGTTAATTAATTAACTAACCTAACTCGGACTCTCCCAAGTCCATACCAAATCGCAACTTAAGATTCAAATAATTAACATGCAACGTGTTTTGAATTGGAGTCGCCACTAATCATTTTCGGTAGGTTGATTAGAAACCTAAATAAAATAGCGGGAGAAAACTATCTTATTTCCGCGAACCAGAGATTTTGAATTCGGGGATTTGGTTACGTCGGATTTCTCTAACGCCCTTTCGGTACCATTTTCATGAAAAATATTTGATTTGGCAATTTTGATGGATTTTACTTGAAATTCAAAGATGCAATTTTTTTGGTTTTTTCTTCTTTTTTATGGGGATGTAAAACATTGAACTTTGTACGATATACACCATGGGTGATTTAGAAAGAAAGAAAACGCAGCCAATCACGAGTATTTACAGAAATACATTAACATGTAATAATGCTAAATTTTGGAACACGTGGCATGTCTAAAATAAACAAACAAATGTTCAAACCAAACGATTACATTTTTGTAGATCGAGATGGAAAGGATTACCTTCTATTACACAAAATCTTACTCACATACACGTTATAGTTCCCTTCAAGATCTCGGAGCTGGAAGAACGCGGCTGTCGTCGAAAATGGCAAGCAATGGCGTTGTTGGGTGGCGAGAGGCGAAATACGTGTCGGGACTCGTCGAAGATAATGCTCGACTAAAACTCTTTTCTTCACTCTCGAATTTTCTTTTCTGATTTTTCTCAAGAACTCTCTTTTTCCTCTCTAAAAATTCCTCTCAAAAACTCTCTCAAAACCCTTCAACTCAAAAACTCTCTCCAAATTTTCTCTCTAAAACTCTTCTCAAGAGCTCTCTACCTTCTCTATCACCAAAATTCTCCTCCTCTTTTATAGGCAAATTTCTCCACCCTTCATTCTTCATCTTCATTTCTTCACCTTCCATTTTCATCTTCCCTTCTTCATCTTCATTTCTTCACCTTCCATTTTCATCTTCCCTTCATCACCTTCCCTTCATCATCTTCCCTTCTTCATCTTCCCTTCTTCATCTTCTTTTGGTATTTGCAATGCAGTCCCTGAAGTTTCAAGTATTTGCAATACAGTCCCCGAAGTTTTAAGTATTTGCAATATAGTCCCCGAAGTTTCAAATCTTCTCGGTGTATTTTTCCATTCCGCAAAATTAAGTGTTCTGCTTGCTCAATTATATGCCAATGCAATGTACGCTAAAAATAAATATGTGAGATGATTTTTTATAATTTTTATGCAAAAAATAGATTAGTCAAAATTTAGGCGTCAACAAAAAACATATTTGATGTTCTCATTATTTAATTTCAATTTGTCTTCTCTTTCAATTTTTTTTTTAAAGTTGATCTTGTCCATATTGTAATTTGATAAATCCTGCATGAACTACTTATACATATATTGATCTAATTTGATTTAGTAAATTGAACAAAGAAGATGTAGTTTGATTTAGCAAGTTAAAAAGATAAAGACATCTTAATTTTAATATATATTTAGTCGCCTTAATTAAATGAAAAAATTAGGAACATATTTTTTTGCGAGTTACCAAACGAGTTTCTGTTCTTTTTTTGTTCCGGGAACGGAAACTTAATGCGATTACCAAACGCGTTTCTGTTCTTTTTTTGTTCCAAGAACAGAATTTTTTTGCGATTACCAAACGCGTTTCTGTTTCCAAAAATCGTTGCCGGGAACGAAAACAGAAAAAAGTGTTTCTGTTCTAAAAGTTGTTCCGGGAACAGAAACGTTACCATACGCACCCTTAGTTCTTCTTCCGGGACGAGCGGCTTTACCCGCACGCCTAACGCTCTCCATCTTTGAGCGTAGGCGCGAACGGCCTCGCTCTTTCCCTTTACAGTTCTCAGAAGGTCCTCTCTAGTGAGGGCGGTCAAAGTGTTAAACTTGTATTGCCGAAGAAACTCGTCGGCCGGTTTGTCCCAATCGGCGAGCCTCTTGGCTCTAATTCAATGAACCACGCCAGGGCTACCCTAGATAGGCTTTCCTGGAAGGTGTTGACCGATAGTGGGATGTTGTCGGAGAACCGGGACATTCGGCGCAAATAATACTAAAAGTGCGCTTTAGGACACCCGGTCCCATTATATTTCCTCACAAAGTCCGGTTCCTTGTAGTCCGCGGGAACCTCTATCTTCTCGAACGGTGCTACCTTATCGACCCTTGAAAGTTCATATCCCCGACTTGCCAAACACTCTTCGATCTTAGCAAGCCTCTTTATTTCCTCATCCATTTTAAGGACATGTTTCTCCTTCTTTTCCAAATCTATCACAACAGGAGGATCCTTATGCGGTCGCTCCGGGTTCAGAGTGGGATTAGCGGCGGGCGCCGGATTAGCATTCACTCCATCAGATGACCCCGCAGGGGCTTGAGAATTAGGGTCGACAGGGTATCTCCCCTGACTAGCGATCAGCATCGCTTTCATCTCTGCCACCATTGTGGCGATCACGTTCATTTGGTTCTCCGGATTACCCACACGAGGTGCGAGCTCTTCTTGTTCCATCCTTAATTTGCGCGTTTTGCTACGAGTCCTCGTATTTGTCACTCACCTGTTTTCGGAACATCAAATCAGTATGGAAAATATTAAAGGATTGGAGACATTGATCCGTGGTAATTGACTTTTCTATATGTATGCATGAAATGCTCATAAAAGAAATAATATGTATTCATTACAAACCAAATTGTTCAAAAGTATCTAAAAGATAACAAATATGCGAAAATCTAAATGGGGGAATGGATCTATCCAAGTCTAGGACGCTTCCACTCTTCTTGTTCTTCTGACCCATCGGAATCCCATTGGTATGGGTCTTCTCCCTCTTCTGATATCCACTGTGCCGGATCTTCGGGAATGTACGGCTCTACTCCTGGTACGTAGGGTACTATGTACTTCGGCTCATATGACTTCACCTCTTCAATCCGAGGAGATACGCACTCGGGTACATATGGTTCTACCATTGATTGGCGATACTCCTTAAACTTCCGGATATACTCCTTGGAGGCTCTATGAATGTTCATTTCGTCATCCAAATAATTCGACCATTCAACTTGTTGTAACGAGGAGTTCTTCAAAGCGTGAAGTATGAGTTTGATTCGGGTCCGATACAACTCCTTTGCTTCCTTAGTGAGCTTTCCTCGTGTCATATCAAACGAGAAGATCCCGGGACAAACATCCGGTGGTATCTCTTGTAAAACTCCAAGTTGCCTCACCACTCGAATGGGGTAATACGCCACAGCGCTAGTACATCCCAATAAGGGGATAGGGCTATCTTCAACACCCGTAATGCGAGCCTCTACAATCTTGGGCCAAGTCAGACGCCATCTAATATGCTCGGGTTTCAAATTTTCCAATAGCTCAACCCACTTTTTGAATGAGTATTTGGATACAAGGGATTGACACTTGAGGAAGGATCTAAGAGGGTGAACGTGCTCATTGATCTCATAGCAACCCACTCGGAGTTGGAAAGTCTTTATATGAGAGGTGAACCACAAGTGGAGTAATCCGTTGGACGCTTGGAAAACAGCCTTTTTTGAAGTTTTGGAACGGTTTAGGGAGAGAAAGGTCTCGGCTAAAATCATGTATGAGTAATCCCAGCGACAACATGCTTGTCTGGCTATATGGGCTATAGAAGGGTCAAAAGTGGTCCTTGAGGTCGGGAATAGGACAAATGCAAAGAAGGCTAAAATGAACACCTTTCCCGATTTATGACCGGTTTCGGTGGGTAGAGAGGAATAATTGTCGAAAAGGAATGAGAAGGTGAACTTATTGGAATTGGACTTGTAAACTTTTTCAATTTCAGAAGTTTTAAGGCGAAGGAAACTTGACAAAGAACGAGTAGAGTCCATGTCTAAAGGGGGTTGAGCTATACGTTCTTCAAACTTGGCCCCGATAATAGCGGTGTATTCCTCAAGAGTAAGGGTCAATTCCAATCCTCGAAAGTTGAATGTCATTGTGCGCGCGTCCCACGCCTTGGCTAGCACTTGGATAAGGCCCGGTTGATATTCCACTTTGATCAAATCTACAAGTCGTCCCAAACGTCCTTCTACGTAGGCTTTGTTGATGATGTCGAGGCGATCCCACCATATAGAAAGCTCCTTGCGCGGTACCGGGATGACTTTGATGTCTCCATTCCCCATGATCTAAATATGCAAAAAAAATGATGATCCTAAAGTCAATTACCACGGTTTTAATATGCATATGCATGAAATGTGATGTAAATGTGCTAACCAAATTCCATGTCATCTTTTGGTAACATGAGGGTCAACTACTCTCACTTGACCCAAATAAGCCAAATAAGGTAGTTATGGACCTAATCTCACCCAAAGATGGCATGTAATTGATTAGGATCGTTTAAGTGTAATCGAGATAGAAAATCGTTTTTACAATTCACAAATTGACAACCCACAAAATTCACAAGTCTAGTACAATAAAGTCGAAAGAAATAGAACATGATAGCATCTAAAGATGTTCGGACAATATATGTAAATGACAGTACATAGTCGACTCAAAATATAATGAATCCTAGAAATGCCCCCAAGGTCGCACTAAACTAGGTAGTCTAAATGGTATCCTCATCGGATGAAATCTCCACTATCTCAAGAAACTTGATATCTTCTTTATCATCGGAAGATGTGGTGATGACCAAAATAAGCCAAATAGGGTACTTACGGACCTAATCTCACCCAAAGATGGCATGTAATTTGATTAGGATCGTTTAAGCGTAATCGGGGTAGAAAGTCGCTCACAATTTGACAACTCATGGAATTTACAAGTCTAATACAATAAAGTCGAAAGGGATAGGACATGATAGCATCTAAAGATGTTTGGACAATAAATGTCGATGAAAGTACATAATCGACTCAAAATATAATGAAACCTAGAAAATGCCCCAAAGTCGTACTAAATTAGACAATCAGAATGGTATCTTCATCGGATGAAATCTCCACTATCTCGGGAAGCTTGACATCTTCTTCATCATCGGAGGATATGGTGATGACCTCCTTCTTCTTAATTGGGGAGTGCTTTGGGGCCGTCTTGGTCGCACGAGGCTTCTTCACCAATTTCATGTACAACTCCCAAATTCTCTCCTTTTCGCGCTTGAGTTCCAAATGTCGTCCACAACGGGTATAATCGCAACTCTCGCTACGGATGCGGTTCCGTCCATTAAGCTCCCGTCCATGGACAAATCCGAAAACCCGAAATGTAGCGGGTACTCGGTCCTCGCGTCAAACAGTCCTCCGCTCCCATGTGAATATGTCGGGTACATCAATACGACTTCGGGGCACCATCTATCTTAAAAAGGAAAATTGACTTTCAACCCCGACCAATTAAACGATCTTACAAATTGTGATGATATGTCGTGAAAATGCATGATATGTGGAATTTAAATTTACAAGTTCAAAATAAAGAGGGTAGAAAGCCTTACCAACCGATGTTACTCTCTTTTTTTGGTTTTTGGTTTTAGGTATACCAACCGTCCATTTCACATGCGCATGAGACAAGTGAGGTTCAACTCTAAAGAAATCAAAAAGGCTCGGGTATGGACCTAAAAAGGTTCCCGCTATACAAATCGATGGGCCGCCCACAAGCGCAATCAAACAATAAGTGGGTAGGACCATCAATCTTGCATAGCGAGCGGGATCAAATATGGTCAACCCAAGTGCAATTAAACACAAGAGCTTCGCATACCGATCCCTATCTATGGCGACCTATAAAGGTGATTCGCGGCTCTGGTTTAGGCGCTTGTGTGTGCGGTGTCGTGATCCTCAAAATATGCAAGACATGCACAACAATTTATATTCAAAACACCGCTTCAATATTTGCATAAATAAATACACAACCCGAAACTCCATATCTGCATCAAAAATGGTTAGCACAGACGCCACCCCTTATAACTCCCATCTGCATCAACATTTAACACTTTTTGTTAGTGGACGTACCTCATCTTCAAGAGCATCTGCAGGAAACTTGGTTAGAAAACAATCAACATTTTTATCGGCTTAAGTCCTCTTATGAACCGAAACAATTCCCCGGTGGAGTCGCCGGTCTGTCGCGACCCTCCGGAAATTTCCTTCCGGGGCGAGTAAGGGTTAACGAGCCGATCCTTCTCTTTTATGACCCCGGTTGTTAGCGGGGTAATTTTTTAGGATCGCGGGTCTCTCCCAAGACCCATTACTCGAATCGCGATGTCGGGTAGAATTTATCAAATATCGAAATTGACCTTGTGTGGTCGGGTGGCATGTGCGAGGTGTACATGCAATTTGGAGTCGCCACCGATCGATTTATTGGAAGGTACGATCGGAAAACCTTACCGAGCGGTCGGGAGGAACCGTTCGGTTCCGCGAAAACCAGAGATTTTTGGGTCCGGGGACTTGGTTACGCCGAGATTTTCAATCGACGCCCTTTCGATTACCGATGTTGAGTGATTTTCTAACCTATGAGTTCATGCAGATGCGATATCGGGTGAGGTAGGCTCTAACGATTCTAAGTGTACATGCAGATGGGAATTTTCTATCCTAACAATTACAATCAAAAAATTAAAATACACAAT
Source organism: Rhodamnia argentea (assembly GCF_020921035.1). Lineage (NCBI taxonomy): Eukaryota > Viridiplantae > Streptophyta > Magnoliopsida > Myrtales > Myrtaceae > Rhodamnia > Rhodamnia argentea. The sequence goes on along the minus strand of NC_063152.1, from coordinate 3,025,318 downwards.
CAAAACAATCAATGTCGGATCAGTCAAACAAATCAAGCAAACGAGCCTAAGAGGATTCTATCGATTCACAAAAATATCGGGTTTTAGTTCCGGCGGATGGCTCGGGAAAATTTGGGGCGAAAGGCATAGAAGGGTAGAATGGTCATTTTTTGGGGTTCGGGACCCGAAAATCACAAAATCGGGGTCGGGCCAGTTGAATGTGGCCATTTCCCATTTTTTTGTGATTTTATGGAATTTTTCTAATTTTTTTTATTTTTTGGAATTTTTATTTATTTTCTAAAAATATTAGGAATTTTCCGGATCGACACAGATCGACCCTCGAAGCCTCGAAAATTTTCAATCCAGACTTTATGAGTCCCGAATCGATCTAGAAATTTTTAGAAATTTTTTAGGAAAATATGGGAATTTTTATTAATTTTTTAAGTATTTTTACAATTTTTTTTGGATTTTTGGAAATTTCTTTTTTTTATTTTTTTTATTTTTTATTAATAAACCGGACCGGGTCAACCGGTCAACGGCCGGGTCAACCCGGTCCGACTGCCCACCGACCCGCTCGACCTCCAATACGGTGCCGTATACGTATCTAAACTATTTATTTTCGTATTTTCCAATATTAAACCCTAATATCCGAATATATACAAAAATGATGGACGGCCGAGATCAATTCCTGGATCAATCTCAGCCGTCGATTCCTTCCTAAGTGAAACGACAACGTCCTAGTCCGTATACCGAAAACGACGCCGTCCTCCTTAATCAAATGGACGGCCACGATCTTGTCTAAATCTAATCCGGGCCGTCGGCTTCACTATGCTAAAACGGCATCGCATCTCTTATTAACCCGAACGGCCACGATTAAAACCTGAAGTAAGATCCGAACCGTTCGTTCCTATTAAAGCCTAAACGACGACGCTTCTGGTACCCTATTCAAAACGGCGTCGCATCTATTAAAAACGTGAACGGCCACGATTGATCCTAGATTTGATCTGGGCCGTCGAATTGTCTATTGTTCAAAACGACGACGCACTATTCTAGTAAAAACGACACCGTTTTTATTTTTTTAATTTTCTATCTAATATAAACGAATAAACGAAATTACAAAACAATGATCCAACGGTTGAGAATCAAACCTACCTATTTTCCTCGGCCGTTGGATCGAGGCCGAGCCGGCTCGCTCGCGCCAACGGGTGAGCCGACCGGGCGACACCATGGACCAATGAGCATGTGACACGTAGGCGTTTGACCGTTTGACCGAACTACGTCGGCTCGTCGTCTACCTCGCGACAACGACCAACGGACGGCCAGAAAGATTCCGGCGAGATCTAACGGTGAGATCTCGCCGGAATGACACAAAATCAATGCCATTCTACTCTCCTCATCTCATAGATTGACATATCTAAGAATCAAACATTTTCATCCACTAAATCGCAAGAATCGGGCTAAGCACGGTCGCGACGTCTCGTAGTTCAATCTTAGATCACAGAGCATAACTATGCGATTCAAGCTTCAGGAATATCAAATACAAGTCAAGGAACCTTACCTCAAGCTCGGATCGAGCTCGCGACGGCTAGAATAGCCTGGCCGAAGTCCGGCCGGACCGAGGCATGTTGAAGGTTTGACTCGAGGTAACCAAGCGGTTTTGGAGGTTTCAAGACGATTGAGCCGCGCCGATCGCTTCCTCTTGGCTCGTGTGAACTTCCGGTGACGATCCGCTGCTTTGATTTGGCTTGGATCGCTTAGGATGAAGTCTTGAAGCTACGGTGCGAAACTCAGTCAATGGCGTCGCCCGAGAGTATCTCTCTCTACTTCTCTCTCTTTCTCTCTCTATTCTGGTGCGTGAGCGAGCCAAATGAACCTCTCCTTTAGTCCGGAATCTTCCTTGGCTTTTATACTCGATTTTTGAAATTTGGCGGGTTGGGTGTGAGCTGGCCGAGGGCGATTCACGTGCCATCCACGTGATTTACGGCCACCGGAGGTCGAACGGCGACGGGTATGAAGACATACTCCGTTTGGTTCTCTGTTAGTCACGAATCATGCTTGAATTTGTGCGTTTTTGCGCAATGTTGACTTTTGTGTGTGTTGAACCTTTGACTCGATCGCCGGCGCACCTCCGGTGACGATTGGTCCCGGCGTTGGTGGCAATCGATTCCTCTTAAGTTGAACTACAAAAGCCCTAATGTGATTAGTCGGATTAGGTTCGAATCGAGCTTCAATTTGGTTGTTGAAATCCATTGTTCAAACCTGCAAAAAAATGCACGAATCTGTGAGGAAGATGATGCACTGTTCGGGACCGGTTCGATCGGTCCGACCGTGATCGGCGACCCGGCCGAACTGTTCGCACAATAAAATTCATAGAATTTTCGAAATTAATTGAAATTGAGTGGGAATTTTTTCATTTAAACCTTAAAATTGCACTTAGGGGCCTGGATATTATCTAGAAATGTGTTTTTGCCCAAAATTCCCCATCAATTTATATGAAATCCCCAAATTTTTCTAAATCGGCAAATTTGGGGAAAAAACTCAATTGGACGTCTAATTGATAAAATTGGACTATGAGACCCATGCCAATCGATTCAGAATATGTCAAAACCTTAGGGGTAGCCCAATTGTGTAGAGAAAGTCCCTAGATTAAAAGTAATTTCAGAAATTAAAAATTCTAGGGACTAAATTGCAAAACTTTTGGGGATTCTAGTCTAATTCGCGCAATTCGTGCAATTAGGGGTGTAATTGATCAAATTGAAGTTCAAAGGGACTGCAATTGAATGTCTAGACCTAAAATGTGCAAAATTTGCAAATAAAAAGACTCAATTGGTATTTTTTGTGCAAATTCAACCCTAGGCGTTGTGAAGGAACTTCTAAAATTGAACTCAATTTTCAATTTTTCTTGAGGTCAATATGAAAAGGGAATTAAAAGAAAAATATTGGACATTTTTGTGTATTTTTGTGACCTCGAAAAGTATTTTTTATGAATTTTTCAAGTATTTTCCTATTTTCGGAAATATTAAAAAAAGGTGAAAAATATGAAAAAAAAAAATTTGTTCCAAAATTGGTTCCTTATGCTTGGCCAAGGCTTCCAATGTTGATTTTTTAATTTTTTTTGATTTTTTGTGAATTTTTGGGAATTTTTAGAAAATAAAACTAAAGGAAAATTGATTAAAAATCGAGTGTCAACATTGTTCAAATTCATCTGTTTCAATTCAAAAGTCTGAAAATATAAAAAAAGGAAATCAAAATCACAAATCATCAATCAAGAAAAGGCATTTTCATAAAATTTGGTACCGAAAGGGTGTTAATTAAAAATTAACATAATCAAATCCCCGAACCCTAAACCTCCGGTTAGCAAAAAATAAAGTATCCTCCCATACTTTATTTAGGTACCTAATCTACCTACCAAAAAAGATTAGTGGCGGCTCCTACAAAAGAAAAAAAATCAAACCTAAGTTGCGAATTGGTAGGGCTTGGGAGAGTCCGTATTAGGTTAGTTAATTCATCTAATTAACCTAATAATCCATTAACCTAAAAATTAATTTTTTAGGTCGCGACAATGTGTATGGATAATTTTGAAATGGAAATGTCTTTCATCATCTCAATCCATGTAATCACCACGAATGATCCCTACGTCCCAAAATTAAGTTTTTCTCTCTGTTATTCTCACTCATCATTCAAGTGTATCGGGGATGTGTTTGAGGATAATGTTTGCCTCTTTTCACCTGAAGGATCATTCCTTTGAAAAGCTTTCAAAACATGCCTTCTTATAGAAACTCAAGGCGTTTCATCAAAATTCATCGATTGCAAAAAGCTCTCATCAAAAGATGCATTCAAAAGATGTTTCTGAAATTTGAAAAGAATGTTTCTTTGAAAGGGCCTTGTGGCTTTGTAAATCAAATTTTTTTCACTTTTTAGGCACGACGGTGTATGAAAATACTTCATAAAAGAGGAGAACCTCAAACCTGTCTTCTTCAATTATTGACTTCTATCTCCCGTAAAAATAAAAGAAAACAATCAATTCAAAGACGTTCAAAATTTTAAGTCCCGAAGCGATTTCCTCCTGTCTCATTCGGATGTTAACTTCCGTTTCTCGCACGGACAAAAAGAAACAATCAAAAGATGTTCAAAATTTCTAATTTCGAAGCGATTTCTTCCTGTTTTCTTCGGATGTTGACTCCAGTTTCCCGCACAAACCAAAGGAAACAATCAATTAAAGATGTTCAAAATATCAAATCCCGAAGCGACTTCTTCCCGTCTTCTTTGGATGTTGACTTCCGTTTCCCGCATAAACAAAAAGAAACAATCAATTTAAAGATGTTCAAAATTTCAAATTCCGAAGTGACTTCTTCCTGTCTTCTTCGGATGTTGACTCCAGTTTCCTGCATAAACAAAAGGAAACGATTAGTTCAAAGATGTTCACAATTTAAAATCGGGAATGACTCCCTCGTTTGATCCGTTATTCCTCGGGATTCTTCACGACTCCCGGTTTACACGCAAAATACAAACGTATGCAAATGCATGTATGCAAATGTCATGCGAATGCCAAAACTTATGTGACTCGGATATGCTCATCAATCGCTTTGAAGCTTGGTTTTATTTCAAGGATAATATCTCTTCACGGCGTCGCATTTACTTGGACTTGCCAATTCTTCTCCATCCATGTTTATAAGAATAAGAGCTCTCCCGGATAAAACCTTCTGAATCACGTAGGGGCCTTCATAATTTGGCGTAAATTTGCCTCCCGGATGTTGAGCATTTGGGAGCGTTTTCTTCACAACCAGCATCCCCGCTTCAAGATTTCTAGGTCCGACTTTCTTGTTAAAAGCCCCGGCTACTTTCTTCGGGTAGCTTTGACCATGGCAAATAGCCTTCAATCATTTTTCATCAATCAAATTCAACTGCTCGTGTCTCCGCCGGTTCCACTCATTTTCCGTGAGTTCTACTTGAGACAGGATCTTTAAAGAGGGGATTTCCACCTCTACTGGTAGGACTGCTTCCATACCATACACTAAAGAGAGTAGGGAGTTGCCCCGGTTGAAGTACGAATCGAAGTTCGATAAGCCATGAGAGCATATGGCAATCTTTCGTGCCGCTCTCGATATTTCTCAGCAGTTTTAGCCAATATCTTCTTGATGTTCTTGTTTGCCGCCTCCACAACTCCGTTCATTTGTGGACGGTATGGTGAAGAATTAAGGTGTCGTACCTTGAATTGATCCAATAAGTGATCGACTACCTTATTGTTCAGATTGGAACCATTGTCCGTAATGATGGCTCTTGGAACCCCATATCTTAAGATGATATCTCGCTTGATGAATTTAGCCACGTTGTTTCAGTAACGTTGGCATATGAGCTGGCTTCAATCCATTTGGTGAAGTAGTCAATAGCCACCAGAATGAAACGATGTCCATTAGAGGCTTTTGGATTGATAGGGCCAATCATATCAATTCCCCACATGCAGAACGACCATGGTTCCGACATCCGATGTAGTTCGGTTGGAGGCGCATTTATCTTGTCGCCGTATACCCGATATTGATGACAAGATCTCACATGTTGGTTGCAATCTGACTCAACAATCATCCAATAGTATCCGAGTCTCATGATCTTCTTGGCGAGGAGGTGGCCATTCATATGCGGCCCGCATTCTCCTTCATGAATTTCTTTCATAATAAGGTTTGCTTTTTTAGCGTTTACGCACCTCAGTGGGACCGAGTCGAAGGACCTCTTGTATAGAATCTGTCCGCCGAGGAAGAATTTTGAAGCTATCTTGCTGATATATTTCTTATCTTCTGGTTGACTGTCCTGTGGGAATTCGCCCTTCAGCAAGTAATTTTTGATGTCGTGATACCATGGTTCTTCATCGGGTTCTTCTTCGACGACCATGCAATAAGCGGGTTGATCAAGGATGTCAATCCTTAACGGTTCAATCTCAAGGCCATCTTGCACTTGTAACATGGGCGACAGTGTGGCCAGAGCATCGGCAAAGTGATTCTGGGTTCTTGGTAGATATTAGAAGGTGATCTCCTCAAAATGTTGAACCAACTCTTCAAGGAATTTATGATAAGGGATGAGCTTAGGTCCTTTGTTTTCCACTCTCCTTGGGTCCGTAAGATAATGAGCATGGAATCTCCATACACCAGCAGCTTCCTCACCTTTAATGAGATGGCCAATTGTAATCCAAGTATGCAGGCTTTATATTCAGAAATGTTGTTGGTGCATGGGAATACCAACTTGGCCGAAACTGGATAATGTTGATCTTCGGGGGATATCAAAATTCCCCGAGCACCTGATCCGGTGAGGTTCACTGCGTCGTCAAAGTACATTGTCCATTTGTCTTCGGATATATTCAGAATTTGACCTCCCTTGTTTTGTTCTAAAACGTCCTTAGGAGGATTCTCAGCTAGCATGTCAGCAATTGCTCTTCCCTTGACAAATTTTTGGGGAGAGGTTTTGATGTCGAATTCCGAAAGCAAGATCTGCCATTTAGCCATCTTTCCTAACAATGTCGGTTTCTCCAAAAGGTATTTGATGGGGTCATTTTCGGTGACCAGTTCTATATGATAATGCAGAGTATACTGCCTCAATCCGTGGAGGACCCAAACCAATGCTACGCAAGTCCTTTCCACTTTCGGTGCCAGGCTTCGAGATGTTGTGAACTTTTTGCTCAAATAGTATATGGCTCGCTCTTTCCGATCCTTGGGGTTAGTTTGGGCAAGTAAAGCTCCCAATGATTCATCATTAACCGTCAAATATAGAGTTAAAGGAACGTTAGGGATATGAGGTACCAATACTGGAGGTTGTACCAAGTATTCCTTGATCTTTTCAAACGCTTGTTGGCATTCCGAATCCCATTTCACCTTTGCACCTTTCTTTAGCAGCTTGAAGAAGGGTTTTGCCGTTTCTGACAATTGAGATATGAATCTGGATATATAATTCAACCTTCCAAGTAGGCCCCTTAATTCCTTAACAGTAGAAGGAGTCCCTATTTCCCATATAGCCTTGATCTTGGAAGGGTCGATCTCAATACCACGGCCGCTTACGACAAACCCTAGCAATTTTCCGGATCTTGCGCTAAATACGCATTTCGCGGGATTCAGCTTGAGCTTGTATTTTCTCAATCGATCAAATAATTTTCTCAGCACTTTAACATGGTCTTCTCCAGGTTTGGACTTGGCAATCATATCATCCACATAGACCTCAATCTCCTTATGTATCATGTCATGAAAAAGGGTTACCATAGCCCTTTGATATGTTGCCCCTGCATTTTTCAATCCAAAGGGCATTACCTTGTAGCGAAAGGTCCCCCATTGTATAGTGAATGAGGTCTTGATCTTATCTTCTTCCTTCAACATGATCTGATTATATCCCGAGAATCCATCCATAAAGGAGAATAATTCAAAACCTGCGGTGCTATCAACGAGCACATCAATATGTGGTAGGGGAAAATCATCCTTTGGACTGGCTTTGTTCAAGTCCCGATAATCCACGCATATTCTGATTCTTCTATCCTTCTTTTTAACTAGTACAATATTGGCGACCCAATCGGCATATGGGACGACCTCGATAAATCCCACTTTGAGGAGCTTCATCACCTCCTCCTTGATCTTATTTACCAACTCGGGATTCATTCTTCCGGGTGATTGATTTACTGGTGTGCAAGCGGGATTTATGGGCAGAGCGTGCTCCACAATTTCACGGTCTAAACTCGGCATGTCAGCATATGACCAAGCGAAAATATCTTGATATTCCTTGAGCAATGCCGTCATTCTTAAAATATCTGCTGCAGACAAGTGTCCTCCTATTTTTACTTCTTTAACGCAAAAAGAGTCTCCCAGATTAATAGTAATGGGCTCTTCAGAAATAGGAGGCTTGGACTTTTCAAAACAATCCCATTCTCTCTTAATATCGCTCACATCAACCTCGTCTATATCAACCTCGCATGCATAGTCATCGAGCTGATTTGAGTCACATATTAACCTGTTATGTATGGGTGGGATGACATGCCTGAAATGCACCATGAAAGGTTAGTATTCAAAGATGATAAAATCGAAGGATGCATGATTTTTATCATGAAAACATTTTTTTTTCAAATTCCAATTTTTCTTAAGGCAAAGAAAGGAGAACTAGTCAACAATCTTCCGGACATCCTGGTTCTCAAAACATTATTTAAAACCCAAGATCATATGGCGGATCGGGCCTCAAGTTTCATGGTAGAGTCAATTGTCATCATCCGACCAATCCATTGCTCCACATGTCCGTAATAAAACTTGAGATGATTTTCATTAATAGATGCAACTAATGACAATACAATACTGCACTTCTTGGATCACAGCATGAGACCCAAAGGGTGCTAAAAAAGAAAGGATTTAAAAAAAAAACGAATGCAGTAATCAAAATGCATTAAAAGATAAAGTTCAAAAAGAGCCTTTTACTCGGGGGTGGGGAAATCATCGTCCGGCCACTCAATGACCACGTTCACCCGATTATCCAGGAACGGGTTGAATAAGTCCGGCTCTGCATCCTCAGAGATGTCCTCATCTTCCAGCCATTTGCCTCCTTTAGAGAATACCTCGAATAAGGGGTTTAAGAACATCTTCCCTCTAGCTTTCCATGTATCGGTGCCTACAAAACGGCCACCTTGGTGTCCATGGCGTCCACGGTCTCCATAGCACTTGTTTTGACCTCGGCCTCGACTCGTGTTATTCTTCACTATTCCATTATAACCCGGACCAACCTTGTGGTCATTTGAGCTCAAATTCAAAGGGTTACGGATTCCCCGACCGTGTTTCCCTAATCCAGCACCCGGGATAAAACCATTCGAGAGTAGTACTCTTCCCGCCATGGTCGCAGGCTTTGAAAGCTCCGGTGTAGCTATTTTCGTATCTGGCGATATATGCATGACAGATACGATGTCGAAAGTATGATAACTCAGCTCTTCTTCCTTTGAGGGTTCGATGTATGGGACCATCCCTTTTAAAGAAGCCCGATGTCTCGTCTCACCATGGACGGTGATCAACCGACCCTTGACCACGAACTTCAACTTTTGATGCAAGGACGAAGGTACCGCTCCGGACACATGAATCCATGGTCTTCAAGAAGCAAGGTGAAAGCGCTAGGGATATCCAACACTTGGAATGGTATAGAGAATGTTACCGATCCAATGGCAACGTCCGATTCGATCTCTCCCACTACATTCTTGGAGACTCCATCGAATGATCGGATAGTAGCCTTGGATGTTCTGACCTGGTCTTCATTGATCCCCAAGCTTCTCAGAGTACTCAAGGGACATAGGTTAAAAGCAGAACCATTATCAATCAAGACGTGAGGCACCTCTTTTCCATGGCACCTCACGGCGATATAAAGGGCCTTATTATACACACGCCCTTCTTTTGGGAAATCTTTGTCTGAAAAAGATATCTGGTCCTTGAGAAGGATAGCACCCACGAAGTCTCCTAGTTGCACTTCGTTAATTGTCTCCGGGACATGGACCTCGTCCAATACCTTCAAAAGGGCATTTTTGTGCTTTTCGAATTCTTAAAGAGATCCAAGCAAAGAGATCTGCGCCGGCATTTTCCGCAGTTGGTCGACGACCTCATATTCACCGGTCCTCACGACCGATTATAACTTCTCAACTTCTTCCGCAATCGGAACTTTCTTTTCGAAATCCGCCTCTCTTGGTGGATAACATCTTCCCGACCTCATTATGGCGTCTATCTCGCTTGTTCCATAGTCCCAATGAACCGCCTTCGAGTTATATTCCTCCACGGGCGGTAATTTGATCTTCACCGGTATGATCTCTTCCCGAGATGACTTAGATGTTGACGGTTTTTCCGAACTAGAAGCTTTAACCTCCCGATTATCTACTTTGTTCAAATCAATCACAAAACAAATCGGGGTATCTACCATCCCGATCATTTCATCCTCATGGACATCACTGGGATTATGTTACGGACACGGCCTCACCGGCGCAGCATTTTCCTCATCCAGACACATTTGCCTTTCCTTTCTAACTCTCGGGATAATCCCCTCAATTCTCATGCCGATCTCCACCGGATGTCGGAACAACGAATATGATTATGAATACATGCGGTCAAAATATTCTGCCGGAAGGGATTTGAGCACGAACTCCAGCATTTCTCTTTCTGACGGCGGCGGTTGCACCATCACAGCATGTTTCTTCCATCTCTTAGCAAAGAGCTCAAAACTCTCATCTTCACTTTTCCGGATGTTCAACAAATTAGCCTTCTTGAAATATCCTCCGATTCTAGCTTCAAAGTGCCGTATAAAGTGCTCTGATAAATCCTCCCAGCTCGGGACACAATCCAAATCGATTGACTGAAACCATGCTAGTGCGGGGCCCGTTAAGCTATGTTCGAAATTCAGGATTAATGTCTCATCGTCTTCATGGTGGCCAACCATTTGGCGGAGATAATATGAGATATGCGCCAGAGGACATCCAGCGCTATTATACTTTGTACGGAAAGTCACTATTGGGTTCACGCCTTGAGGCGGAACATTTCTTGTTTGAGTGAGTGGAGTAATCAGTTCTTTCAACTCATCTATCTTTCTTGAAACATCATCCCCTTGCTCTTGCATTAGAGCGATTTTTCGATTTTGCATTTCCATAGCTCGCCGCATCTCAAGAATTTGCATGTTCTCTTCTACTCCCGTGGCGTTATTCTTAGCCACCAGTTGAGATAATTCTGCTACCATGGTCGTTAAATGTCGCATATGGGTCTCCAAATTGGAGAGTCTCACATCATCTCCCCGACTTCCTCGTTCACCGTGAGGAATTGCTCGGTCTTTATCTTCGTCAATTGTTCCAACGAACTCTTCGCTTTCAGGATCATTCATGCCGCCCCGGCCATCGGGGATAATATCTCCAGAATCAACGAAAAAACTCGGGGGTGCCGAATATAAAACTTTGAAGTTGTAACCGCCACTATCTTCCCCAAGGTTATCAATTATCTCGCCTCTCTCAAGGGCTCTTTGCAAAAACCTTCTATCTCCTCGACGGGCCTTGTCAAGGCGCAATTCATACTCGTCTATTTCTTTCAATTTCCCTGCCATCTTGAATATTCATCAAGTACCTTGATGGAACTCTCCAGTTTTTTCCTCTTGTAGCCTTCATCGTGAACTCTTCCGTCATCATGTCTATAGTGACGTAGGTTCCTTTGAAAGAGGAATTTTCCATTCTTCCGATAATTCCTAGGTTGATTAACTTCTCCAAGCATGCTTCCTTTTGTTCCCGGAAAATACTTTCTCCCTCCGGGTATTGTGAGGCCAATGTTAGGATGTCTTGCATTTTGTGTACATCCACTATGAATTCCAGAACCTCTTCCTCTTCGCCTCCAAAAATCGCGTTTACCTCACGATGCTCGGGTAACGGGTTACGCTACACATTCGGCTCGGTTTTATCAAACTCTAAAACCTTACCGTCAATCAACGCTTGTACTTTGAACTTGAGGGAGAGACAGTTGTACACATTGTGCCCCCTTTCTCCCATGTGGTATACGCATGTCCGGGTCTCATCAAACCCAGGAAATCTTGGAGGATGAGCTCTAGGTGGCTCTTTTGCAACTAGGCTATTCTCCGATAGCATAGGTAATAGTTTGGATAAGGGCCGAGGTAAAGGGGTAAAAACAGTCAGATTTCTTCTTCTAGGTTCGGGTGGTTTAGAAGCGGTCCAGGATGACGCTCCTTGGGTAGGGATTGAAGGCGAGAAATTTTTAGGCTTAGGCGGGTTAGGGACAAAGGCCACTTCTCCAATTTGCTCCCTATTGTCCCTTTTCAAAGGGTATTGGCGTCTAAAAGGTGCTTCGGGTATTTTCTTCTCTCTCAATGCCCATTCATGGCGTTACGCCACCTTGATCGGGTGCGCAAATGTCCGACACCCGGAGGTGTTCAGCTTGTCGAAATACTCAAAAGGAAGTGTCTTGAGGAAAAGGTCTATCGGTTCTTCTTACGGGACGGGCGATTTTACCCGCACGGCCAATGCTCTCCATCTTTGGGTGTAGGCCCGAACGGCCTCATTCTTTCCTTTCACGGTCCTTAAAAGGTCCTCCCTAGTTAAAGCGATCAAAGTGTTAAACTTGTATTGCCGAAGGAATTCATCTGCCAGCTTGTCCTAATTGGCGAGCCTCTCTGGCTCCAACTCAATGAACCATGCCGGGGCTGCCCCAGATAGGCTTTCCTGGAAAGTATTAACCAGTAGTGTGATGTTATCTGAGAATTGCGACATTCGACGCAAATAATACTTCAAGTGCGCCTTCGGATATCTGGTCCCATTATACTTTCTCATAAAGTCTGGTTCCTTATAATCAGCAGGAACCTCTATCTTCTCAAATGGCGCGACCTTGTTGAACCTTGAAAGTTCATATCCACGACTTGCCAGGCATTCTTTAATCTTAGCAAGCCTTTTGATCTCTTCTTCCATTTTGAGGACTTGCTTCTCCTTCTTTTCCAGATCAATCACGACGGGAGTATCCGTAGGTGGTCGCTCCGGATTCAGAGTGGGATTAGCGGCAGTCTTTGGATTAGCGTTTGTTCCATCGGATGAGCCCGAAGGGGCTTGAGTATTAGAATCAACGGGGTACCTTCCCCGACTCGCAATCATCATAGCCTTCATCTCTGCCACCATTGTGGCAATCATATTCATTTGGTTCTCGAGATTGCCCACACGAGATGCGAGTTCTTCCTGTTCCATTCTCAATTTGCGCGTCTTGCTACGAGTCCTCGTGTTTATCACTCACCTGTTTTTTTTTCAAAATATCAAATTAGCACGGAGGACATTTAAGGATTTGGAAACAACGATCCGTGGTAATTGAATTTTCTATATGTGTGCATGCAATGCCTATAGAAGGAATAATATGCATTTATTACAAATCCAAATCGTTCAAAAATGTTTAAAAGATAACAAATATGTAAAATCTAAATGGGGGAATGAATCTATCCAAGTCGAGGTCGCTTCCACTCTTCTTGCTCTTCCGATCCATCGGAATCCCACGAATATGGATCTTCTCCCTCTCCCGATGCCCACTGCTCTGGATCTTCGGGGACGTACGACTCCACTTCCGGGACATATGGTACTATGTACTGCGGCTCGTAAGACTCCACTTCTTCGATCCGAGGAGATACGCACTCGGGTATGTATGGCTCCACCAATGATTGGCGATACTCTTTAAACTTCTGAATATATTCCTTGGAAGCTCTATGGATGTTCATCTCATCATCTAAGTAATCGGGCCATTCAACTTGTTGTAGCGGGGAATTCTTTAAAGCATGAAGAATAAGCTTGATCCGAGCCCGATATAACTTCTTTGCTTCTTTTGTAAGCTTTCCTCGCGTCATGTCAAACGAGAAGATCCCGGGACAAACATCCGGTGGTATTTCTTGTAAAGCTCCGAATTGTCTCACGACACGAATAGGGTAATAAGCCACGGCGCTAGTACATCCCAATAAGGGGATAGGGCTATCTTCAACACCAATGATGCGAGCCTCCACAATCTTAGGCCAAGTCAAACGCCATCTAATATGTTCGGGCTTCAAGTTATCTAATAGCTCAACCCACTTCTTAAATGAGTGTTTGGGTACAAGGGATTGGCACTTGAGGAAGAATCTAAAAGGGTGAACGTGCTCATTGATTTCGTAACACCCGACTCGAAGTTGGAAGGTCTTTATATGAGAAGTGAACCACATGTGAAGTAGTCCATTAGACGCTTGAAAAATGGCCTTTTTAGAAGTTTTGGTACGGTTTAGGGAGAGAAAGGTCTCAACTAAAATCATGTATGAATAATTCCAACGATAACAGCCTTGTCTGGCTATATGGACTATAGAAGGGTCAAAGGTAGTTCTAGAAGTTGGGAATATGACGAACGCAAAGAAGGCTAAAATGAATACCTTTCCCGATTTATGACCGGCTTCGGCGGGTAGGGAGGAATAATTGTCAAAAAGGAAGGAGAATGTGAATTTGCCGGAATTGGACTTATAGACTTTTTCTATTTCAGAAGTTTTTAGGCGAAAAAAGCTTGATAGAGAACGAGTAGGATCCATGTCAAGAGGGGGTTGAGCTATGTGATCGTCAAACTTGGCCCCAATGATAGCGGTATACTCCTCAAGTGTAGGGGTCAATTCCAAACCTTGGAAATTAAATGTCATCGTGCGCATATCCCATGCCTTAGCCAATGCTTGAATGAGGGCCGGTTGATATTCCACTTTGATCGGGTCCACCAATCGTCCCAAACGCCCTTCAACTTATGCTTTGTTAATGATGTCGAGGCGATCCCACCATAGAGAAAGTTCCTTGCGTGGTATCGGGATGACTTTGATATCTCCATTCTCCATGATCTAAAAAATGCAAAATGATGATCCTAAAGTCAATTACCACGGATTTAACATGAATATGCATGAAATGTGATACAAATGCACTAACCAAATTCCATGTCATCTTTTGGTAACATGAGGGTCAACTACTCTCACTTGACCCAAATAAGCCAAATAAGGTAGTTATGGACCTAATCTCACCCAAAGATGGCATGTAATTGATTAGGATCGTTTAAGTGTAATCGAGATAGAAAATCGTTTTTACAATTCACAAATTGACAACCCACAAAATTCACAAGTCTAGTACAATAAAGTCGAAAGAAATAGAACATGATAGCATCTAAAGATGTTCGGACAATATATGTAAATGAAAGTACATAGTCGACTCAAAATATAATGAATCCTAGAAATGTCCCCAAGGTCGCACTAAACTAGGTAGTCTAAATGGTATCCTCATCGGATGAAATCTCCACTATCTCGGGAAACTTGACATCTTCTTTATCATCGGAAGATGTGGTGATGACTTCCTTCTTCTTAATTGGAGAGCGCTTTGGGGTCGTCTTGATCGCACAAGGCTTCTTTGCCAATTTCATGTACAGATTCCAAATTTTCTCCTTTTCGCGCTTGAGTTCCAAATGGCGTGCACAACGAGTATAATCGCAACCCTCGCTATGAGTGCGGTTCCGTCCATTAAGCTCCCGTCCATGGACAAATCCAAAGACTCGAAAGTAGCGGGCACTCGGTCTTTGTGTCGAATAGTCCTCCGCTCCCATGCAAATATATATGAGACATCAATATGATCTCGGGGCGCCATCTATCCTAAAAAGGAAAATTTGACCTTCAACCCCGATCACTTAAACAATCTTACAAATTGTGATGATATGTCGTGAAAATGCATGATATGCAAAATTTAAATTTACAAGTTCAAAATAAAGAGGGTAAAAAGCCTTACCAACTGGTGTTACTCTTTTTTTGGTTTTTGGTTTTAGGTGTACCAACCGTCTATTCACATGCGTATGAGACAAGTGAGGTTCAACTCTAAAGAAATAAAAAAGGCTCGGGTATAGACCTAAAAAGGCTCCCGCTATAAAAATCGATGAGCCACCCACAAGCGCAATCAAACAACAAGTGGGTAGGACCATCAATCTTGCATAGCGAGCAGGATCAAATATGGTCAACCCAAGTGCAATCAAACACAAAAGCTTTGCATATCGATCCCTATCTATGGAGACCTAAAAGGTGATTTCGCGGCTCGGGTTTAGGCGCTTGTGTGTGCAGTGTCGCGATCCTTAAATTATGCAAGACATGCACAGCGGTTTATATTCAAAACACCGCTTCAATATTTGCATAAGTAAACACACAACCCGAAACTCCATATCCGCATCGAAAAGGTTAGCACAGACGCCACCTCTTATAACTCCCATCTGCATCAACATTTGACACTTTTGTTAGTGGACGTACCTCACCTTCAAGAGCATCTCGTGAAAACGGGGTTAGAAAACACTCAACATTTTTATTGGCTTAAGTCCTCTTTAGATTTTTAAATTCAATATTCCCCGGCAGAGTTGCCGGTCTGTCGCGACCCTCTTCCCTGCGGGCGAGAGTTAACGAGCCGATCCCTCTTTTTATATGCAAGACCCCGGTTGTCGGCGGGATCTTTCGGGACCGCGGGTCTCTCCCAAGACCCATTACTCGAATCGCGATGTCGGGTAAAATTTTTATCGTAATTGACCTTAGTGCGGTCGGGTGGCATGTGCGATGTGTACATGCAATTGGAGTCGCCACCGATCGATTTATTGGAAGGTACGATCGGAAAACCTTACCGAGCGGTTAGGAGAAACCGTTCGGTTCCGCGAAAACCAGAGATTTTTGGGTCCGGGGACTTGGTTACGCCGAGATTTTCATCGACGCCCTTTCGGTTACCGATGTCAAGTGTTTTTCTAACCTACGGATTCATGCAGATGTAATATTGGGTGAGGTAGGCCCTAACGATTCTAGGTATTTATGCAGATGTGGATTTTCTACTCTAACAATCACAATCAGAAATTAAAAGCACAATCAACATAATTGCAAGCAATCAAATCAATCAATCAAGGCTCAATAAATCTAAAAATGGCCCTATCTGCCCACACAAAAGTCAAATTTGGGTTCCGGGGATGGTTCGGGAAAATTTGGGGCGGAAGGCCCAAAAGGGTAGAATGGTCATTTTTTGGGGTTCAGGACCCGAAAATTACAAAATTTCGATTTGGCCAGTTGAATGTGGTCATTTCCCATTTTTTGTGATTTTTCAGAATTTTTCTAATTTTTTCTAATTTTTTGAATTTTTTATTTATTTTCTAAAAAAATGGGAATTTTCCCGATCGATCCAGATCGACCCTCGAAGTCTCGAAAATTTTCGATCCAGACTTTATGAGTCCCGAATCGATCTAGAAATTTTTAGAAATTTTTTTTGTGAAAATCTGGAAATTTTTGTGAATTTTCTATGAATTTTTACAATTTTTTGGATTTTTTGGAAATTTGTTTTTATTTTTTTATTAATTTTTTATTAATATTCTGGACCGGGTTAAACCGGTCAACCCGGTCTGAACCCATTTACGAACCGTTCTACGTACAAACAACATCGTACGTATTTAATACGTATATTTTTTTGATTTTCCGAATTAATACACTAATATTCGAATATATGAAAAATAATGGACGGGCGAGATTGGCTCTGGAATCGATCTCGGCCGTTCGTCCCTTACTAGACAAAGCGGCGCCGTGCCGGACTCGCTCTATAAAACGACGCCGCATTTAAATGTTGAATGGACGGCCACGATCTAAACTAAAACTTGATCCGAGTCGTTCACCTCAACTAAGCCTAAACGACACCATATGACTTAAAAAGATGGACGATTGCGATTAAAACTAAGAACCAATCCGAACCGTTCATTCCTTCTGGCTAACACGACGCCGCTTCACCTATGACTCTCAACGGCTGAGATTGACTTTGAACCTAATCTGGACCGTCCAATCTTCCTCTGGCTAAAACGACGCCGTACACCCTAGACCTAACGGCACCGTTTTGATTTTTTTTTTATTTTCTATCTAATATATCTAATATCCGAAAATAAGAAAATACTAATCCAACGGCCCTAAATCAAATACGTCGAATTATCCTAGCCGTTAGATGCGTGCCGAGTCGGCTCGCTCGCGCCAACGGCCGAGCCGACTCAGCACGAGTTGGACTAATCACCATGCGACACCTAAGCCCTTTGACTCGTTTGACTCGTTTGACTCGCCACGTCGGTCGTCTTCAACCTCTCGACGACAACAGAACGGACGGCCGAGGCTTCTCGGCGACGATCTAACGGTGAAACCTTGATGAAATCACATGAAACTAACGCCAATCGACTCGCCTCTCTTCCTAGATCAACATATCCTAAAATCACAGCATTTCATCCATGGAATCACGAGCGACAAGCTTCGCACGGGATCGACATCGCATAGTTCAATCATGTAATATAGAGCATAACAATCAAATCCAAGCTTGAGACATGCTTAAATCGAGTTCGGAATACTCACCTCGGGCTCTAATCGAGCTCGGAGTTGCCGGCTTTTCATGACCGAAGTCCAACCAGGCCGAGGTATATCGAAGGTTTGACTCGAGGTAATCAGGCAAAATCAATGCAGAAGAAGGATGCGATCGTGGTCGGGGAGGGATAAGAAACAAAAGGCACATGACAATTTCAAGAATCGAACAAGAAAACACTAGATGCCATGATCGCACAGTACACAAGCTTGAAGTTCGACTTACCGGTTCTTGATGTTGCGGGTTGATCCAGACGGTGCGATCGCTTCCTTAGTGAATGCGAGCTTCTAGACTTGGTTTCACGATTTGAGGTGGCCTGAATTGGCCGGACGAGCCTCTCACGGTCAAGGTCCGGCGAAGCGGCGACGATGCTCGCGAGAGCTTCTCTCTCTTCCTCTCCCTCTTTCTCTCTCTATCCTGGTATGTATGCGAGCACGAATGAGCCTTTCTTTCGCTCTGGAACCTTCTCAACTATTTATACCCAACTTTGAATCTTGGCGCGCACGGGTGTGAGCTAGCCGAGCCAATTCACGTGCGTTCACGTGCCAATTGGCTCGCCGGACGGTGACGGAATCGTTAAGATTCCGTCCAAGGCCGTTTGATGTCCGTTGAGTCCAAAACGAGCGTGAATTACATTTGGTTTTGAAATTGTTGACTTTTTTAGCGTCGAGGCTTTGACCGGTGATTCCGCCATGTTCCGGCGGCCATTGGCCGTGCCGCCGGTGGCAATTGACGCGCGCCTTGGTCCGAGGATCAAAAACCCCACCTTAATTGATTCAATTAGGCATGAATTGAACTCCAATTTGGTTGTTGAATTTCAGCTCGCAAACCTGCAAAATGCCCAACCTTATTGAAGACGACGACACTGTTTTGGACCGGTTTGGCCGGTCCGACCGGCAATCGGACCGGTCCGAACCGGTTCGAACAGTGTTCCATGTACAATTTTCGAAATTAATCAAAATTGGCTGGGTATTTTTGCAATTGAACCTCAAAATTGGACTTAGGGGCCTAGATATTGCCTAGAAATACAATTTTGCCCAAACGTTCTTATCAATTTGCACAAAAGCCCCAAATTTTTCAATTTGCCCAAATTGGGGAAAAGTTCAATTGAGTGTCAATTCGATTAAATTGAACCATGAGACCCATTCCAATCGATTTAGAATGCATGAAAACCTAGGGGGACAGTCCAATTTTGCAGAGAAAGTCCCCCAATTAAAAGTAATTTTAAAAATTGAGAAATTGAGGGACTAAATTGCAAAGAATTTTGGGGGTTTTGCTAAATTCGTGCAATTCGCGCAATTGAGGGTGCAATTAATCAAATTGAAGCTCAAAGGGACTGTAATTGAATGCCACGACACAAAATGTGCAAAAATCGCAAATAAAAAGACTCAATTGGTATTTTTTATGGAAATTCAACTCTAGGCATTGTGAAGGAACACCTAAAATTGAACTCGATTTTCAATTTTTTATGAGGTCAATATGAAAAGGGAATTAAAAGAAAAATATTGGACATTTTTGTGTATTTTTGTGGCCTCGAAAAGTATTTTTTTATGAATTTTCTAATATTTTTCTATTTTCCGAAAATATTAAAAAATACAAAAAATATTAAAAATTATTTTTTGTTTAAAATTGGTTCCTTATGCTTGGCCAAGGCTTCCAATGTTGATTTTTTAATTTTTTAATTTTTTATGAATTTTTGAGAATTTTTAGAAAATAAAATCAAAAGAAAAATGATTAAAAATCTGCTGTCAACAAAGTAAAAGTTCGAGATTTCTTATGAGACAAAAAATAGTTTGGAGTATAATTATGTCATATGCTAAAGTTGAAAGTTTTTGTGTATCAAGCCGGTAGAATTTAGATAAAAGTAACAATTTGGGATTTTTTATGAGATAAAATTTTTTTTGAATGTAATTGGGATATATGTTAAAGTTGAGGGTTTTTTTTTAGGTAATAGGCTTATTCATTATGGCCACCGAACAGGAAAGGATTTTGAGGTCGAGGTCGAGAGAGAGAGAGAGAGAGAGAGAGAGAGAGCATACCACGCAAGAACAGTCGCCGCACAATAACTCTTTGATTGTGAGCCACACAAAAGATAAAGAGAAATCAAAGAATGTTTGCTTTTTCGCGGGAACCAGTATGGGACACACATGGATTTATGCCATGGTTTTACATTCAAATGATTTGTTTGTTTATAAATACTTTGAATTTATAAGTTAGGTTGGGGAAACGCTCGAGCGTGTCCAAGCATATTGTAAACTTTGACTCTCTGACTATAGTAGATTATTTGTTACTAGCTTTCCCCATAGTTGTAGGTAGTAATATTCGGACCGAATCACGTAAATTTTTTGTGTCATTTATTGTTTCTTGTTTATTTTCTCTAGCTCTATCTCATTGATATAAATTGCAAGATCCTAGTTAACTTCCACAATCGAATTACAACATTTACGAAGTCACTTTTCATATCTTAATAATTTTCTAGTTCCTTCCACGCCATAGTTATTGAGTTATACAAGTTAATTATTTTCATAGGAAGACTATGAATCCCAAAGTCACATTCAAATAAGTAAATTAGAGTGTATGAAATATCCTATTCTTTAGCATTTGCGCTGTTGGCACGTAAGATATAATGACCACGATTTTCTAGTGTTCATGGCTGTAGCATCAAATAAAACTAAAAAGTCAAACGCAACAAAGCATTTGCCATTACGATTGTTCAAGAGAGTAAACGTGAATCCAGTTCAAAATCTTGGTTGACTTTCTATCTTAAAAAATTATGGCATAATCATGTGCTTAACAATGGCAGTTCAAAATCTCAGTTGAATTTCTATTTACAAAAATTATGACTTTACGACCTCCTTGAAATCTGGAAAATTATGTGCTTAACATGGATTTTCATTTGTTTGTCTACTAAGCACGACTACTTGTACTCTTTTATCACCTCAATTTGTCATTATGTAGGATATCTCATTGACACCGATTTTTTATCAGTCCTTTTTCAATAAATTCTTTGAAAATTCATAGAAAATCCATAAAAAGTTAAAAAAAAATGTGAAATCTCTTTTGGAAACCTTAGCCAAGCCTAGGGAACCGTTTTTGAACAAAAACTAATATTCCATTTTTTTTTCGTATTTTTCAAGTATTTTCAGAAATTAGAAAAATACTTGGAAAATCGGGAAAAATAACATTTGAGGCCGCAAAAAGATGCAAAGATAGTCAATAATTTTATTTTAATTCCCTTTTTATTTTGGCCTCTCGAAATCACAAAAGTTCGATTCAGGACTATGGGCTACCTCATAGAACATAATTCTAAATTTGCTTAAAAAATACATTTTTAGTCTTTTAAATTTCATTTTTCATTTTTTTCAAGTTGCGACATCTTCCTCTAGTCCTCTATACTCATTTTCCCCCGCAAAAGTTTCAAGGAATTACACATTTGCATGAAAAGGACTTAAATGCACACGAGTTTTGCAATTTAGTCCCTGGATTACAATCAAAATGAAATTAATTAAACTATAGGGACTACCATGACAAAGTAAGACCTCTATCCTATATTTTTCAACCTACTAAATCGATTGGTGGGGGTAGATTGGTCTGATTGGCCATTTAGGGCTTGTATTGCATGTTTTTAATTGTCGGGTCATAAGGGAAATTTTGGGGTTTTTATACAATTTGGGGAAAATCACATTTTCTAATAGAACTCATGCCCTTAGTCGATATTTATATTTTAATTTGAATAATTCTGGAGTTTAGGGGGTGAATTTAGTCATTTTCGATCAATCGGGTTTGTCCGACCCACGGACCCGAATGACCTCCTTCTTCCCTTGTGGCTTCCCGCGTAATTTGATCTTTTGCGGGCCGAATTTGATCAATCAAATTGGAACCCTTCCTAGCCATGATTAGAGGAGCTTGATGAGGGGTTTTGTCTCTTGCCTCATCCCCACGTCAATCGGAACTAATCTCGTGGCCAATGGTCGCCGGTGTAGGGCAGAGGACGCCGGCAAATGCCGCGACAGCTTTGAAAGTCAACCTTTGCACTTACCATCCAAATTGACGACCAATTTGCGATCACTGGACGTGTTAACGGACTTGGACGGAATCCTAACCCCTCCGACGCCGTCTAGACAATTTTGCATGTGAGATCACGTGTGAAGGAAGGTCGATGAAGCTTTTCCCACGCGTAAATTTGGATTCAAATTGAATATAAGCAATTCATTCATTTTTGGTCGAGAAGAGTTGGCATTCTGTTCATAGATACAATAGAATAGAGAGAGGAGAGAGGATGAGAGAGCGGCTCTCGCGAGCTCTCTACATCGCTACTGCCGAAGCTTCAAGCTCGGAATGTGGATCTTGAGTCCGAGCAATCTAGACGAAACCAAAGCTCCAATCCTCTTCTCCGAGCTTTGTATCAACTTCAGTAACCGATCGGATCAACTCGCATCGCCATTCATCCTCGGAAAAGGTGAGTTTCAACTTCAAGCTTCTCACTGTGCTCACATGGCATCTCACATTCCCGAGCATAATTATTGAATATTTTTTAAGTGATTTCATCCTTGAACATCACTGAGCATGATCACACTTCATTTTTGCTATGATTTCGCATGATTCCCTTGAGTTGAACCTCCTACCGGTCGTAGTCTGACCGCGACTTGGCCAGCCAAACCTGGCAATCTAGAGCTCAATTAAGTGTTAGAGATATGCCCTAAAGCTACTATGTAAAAGTTACATGTTAGGGATTTTAGTTTTATTTTCAATTTCTTATTTAATTAATGGTAAAGACGTATTTATTCATTTGTTCAATTATTTACTTATATGAATAAATTCCATAAGATCGATTGTGACTGGACCTATTCTTGAGACGTTGAGAATATGTGTGACGGATTCATAGTTAAACTGAATCTTTAAAATGTTCCCGATCAATGGATCATTGAATGGATTTCAATGATCCCGTTGAGATCTGTGTGTTCTTAACTTCACAATTAAGTATTAGATACCTAAGGGAATGACGAGTTACAAGTCATTGGGTATTATGCTGCCCGAGTTAGAACACGGGTGTTTGTATCAGACAAGTTCACTAAACGTGACACGTATTGAACGATTAGTGACATGGAAGCTTTTAGAGTGGTCAATGTCTAATCATTCATGCTTTGGTCTTGTGTAAATAATCCTTAAACTTGAGACACGGTGTTAACTTGTATGTTGGATGTCTATGATTCACAAGGGCGCATATTGGCGATTCCTTGATCCGTCTATGTACTTGATAGTCATAGTTCATGCACGAAGGAAGTCACACATGTGCGCAAAATGGAATCTATCTCCTTGTTACATGCAAGATATGATGTCCTATGTAATCTAATTATGGCAATGTATTAAAATCCTCGGTTGGGGTTGTAATCGAGAATGAAATGTTCATGTCTCATATAAATGCATGTCAATTAGATTTGTGCATATGATCGAATTGGTGACTTGACAAAGATTCCATGGTCTTTGTTCAATTGAGATATAGTAAGATAGAGGGATTGAATTATACTGTAATCAAAACCGAGAGGTTCATTATGTTCTTAAAGCATTCACACTTCATGGGTAGCCATGACATATTGCTAGATGTCACTCATGGCTTGTAGGACCTAGAGGTTGATTGAGACAATCAATTCTCTTGGAAGTACTAAAGTGTTAGCGCATGTCTTACTGCTAGCTCAATGATGAACCTAGGGATGTCACAGACCTCAACCAATACATGACGATGTTGAACGAAAAGACAATATTGCAAATGTGTTTGCAATTACGATATACCAATTTTAGTCGGGCTAAAAATAAATTAAATGTGATTTAATTTTAATTTTATTTTTGGTCATAGGCGTTCGTGCAAATGATGCACCCATACGCTCAAAGTGGACCAATCTTTATGTGTTCATAATGCTCATATACTAAAGGTATATTTTTTTATTTTTATTATAATAATAGTTGTTATTATTATTTAAATAAATAAATAAATAAAAATAAAAATAAAAGGTTAATGCACACGGTTAGACCGTGTGCATTAACTTGTGTATGTTCCGCACGGTCAAGAAGCGTTGACCGTGCAACACACTTGCATGATTAGCAAGTGGTTATTGATTGTGCAGCACTCTTGCACGATTAGCAAACGGTTGCTGATCGTGCAGATCGTGCAAGTGTGCGACACACGGTGAGCGTGAGAAAAATAGTTTTCTCCCGGGATGGGGTGTGCAATTTTGTAGTGAGAACGAAAAAAAAAATATTTATCTCTCACTTTAACACTCTCTCGATTTTTTAAGAGGCTTGTAGAAAAAGAAAGAACAGAAATTTTGTTCTCTCTGCTCCCTTTTTAGTGACCAAAATTCAAGAACGCAAAGAGTTATCACCACGAGATTGCTATCACATTATGGTAGTGATTTTTGCGAGTTCATCTTTCCATTCGACTTTGCGATTGGTGGTGTGTCCGAACTAAATATCTGACATTTGTGGAGCTCAAATAAAGAACATCCGAACCAACTTATTTTCAAGCACGCTATGAGAGGTAATCATTTAACCCTCTTAATCAATGTATGATTTTCGATTAAAATGCACGAACTATGCCTCCGGAGACACATGTATGGGTATTTTTATTTATTTCCGCTGCATTTTAAATTTTATTTACCTATGCATGTTAGGTGTATCCCAACATCAAGACCTCGGGTAGGTCTTCTGAACTTCGTGTGATGCTAATCTATGAAGGAATTACATAGTTATGCTTTGAATTGCTTGATCAATCCGCCATTGTTATGTACGGTATAAGCTTCGCATATGTTGTTCTAGTGGATAATATTAGCTAGGTTTGAGATATGTTGTTCCTAAAGTCAAGACCAATTTCGCTCGATTTGGTCAAGGTTTGACCGTGATTGGCGCTAGAGAAGTCTCGGCCATCCGTTTAATGGCCTCGCGAGGAAGACAAAGACTAGTCAACGTTCACATTGATTGGTCAACATCTGATGTGCACCGACGTGGCGCCACGTGGCGTCCACATCAGCAGAGCCATTAATTTTGTTTTAGAATAATAAAATGATCGGACGGTCGGGGCTAAGCCACGTAGCTCACTGTGGGCCGTCTGATTTGTAATTAGATTTTTAGAAAATTTCGAAAAATAGTTTAAAAATTTGAAAATAAAAAAATAAAAAAATAAAAAATGTTTCGTGTAGACCGAGTTGATCCAATTCGAAAAATATTAAAAATTAAAAAAAATATATAAAAATTAGAAAAAAATAGAAAATTCATAAAAAATAGTAAAAAAATTTACAAAAGGAAAAATTCAAAAAAATTTCAAACAATCACAGAAAATGGGAAATGGTCACATTCAACTGGCCTAACTCCAATTTGTGATTTTTGGATTCCCAAGCCTTCCAAAGTGACCGCTTTACCCCTCTAGGCAATTGGCTCAGAACCCTTCTCGAACCCGACACGAACCCTTATGGGTCATTCTCTAAGCCTATAGTGCTTTACTAAGCATGCCATGTTGATCTTGATTAGTGATTTGATGCAATTTATCTATACGTTATTGATTCCTTAATCCGCACATTTCATTTCCTAATTGTGATTAATAGGATAGAAAATTCCTATCTGCATGATATCCCTAGATCATTAGAGCCTACCTCACCTCCCAATGCATTTGTATGAATCCTTAGGTTAGAAATTCACTCAATTTAGATACCGAAAGGGCATCGATAGCATTCTCAATGTAACTAAGTCCCGGACCCTTTTCTTTGGTTTTGGTAGAATCGAACGGACGCTTTCAACTGTTTGATAGGGTTTCCAATCATACCCTCCAAAAAATGATTGGTGGTGACTCCGTTTGTATGCACACTACGCACATGTCTCTAGCCCACATTAAGGTCGATCCCGATTTTAATTCCTTCCTGTCGTGATTTGGGTAATGGGCCTTGGGAAGGTCCCGCATCGAATTCCCCGCCATTGTGAGCGTAGGAATGAAGGCAACTCATTAGCCCTTTAAGACCCCTGTTGAGTCAGAACTCGGACAAATTGCTATAAACTGACGACTCCACTAGGGACATTTTTAAGAGGACTTAAGCCGATTAAATGTATTTTCTAACCTTATTTTCTACAGATGCTCTTGAAGGTGAGGTAATCCCTTAATGAAATGTGTTAAATGTTGATGCAGATGGAAGTCATAAGGGGTGGTATCTTTGCTCATGTGTTTTATGCATATATGAAGTTTGGAGTTAATTGTTTATTTCATTCACTCTAGAAGCGCTGTATTGATATTCAATTGTTGTGCATGACCTTGTATAGTTTGAGGATTACGACACTGTACACACAAGTGCCTAAACACAAGCCGCGAAATACCCTTTAGGTCGCCATAGATAGGGATTGATATGAAAAGTTCATTCGTTTGATTGCACTTAGGTTGACCATATTTGATCCCACTCACTATTCGAGATTTATGAACCTACCCACTTGTTGTTTGATTGCGCTTATAGGCGGCTCACCAATTCGAATAGTGGGAACCTTTCTAGGTTCATACGCAAGCCATTTTTGATTTCTAGAGTTGAACTCCTTAATGGTCTCATGCACATGTGAATGGAAGGTTGGTATACCTAAAACCAAAAAAGCAAAAAAAGAGAGGACATTGGGTTGGTAACACTTTTTCAATTCGAGCTTGAAATTTCAATTTTTACATGTTTTACATTGTACATATCATGCATCATTACAATCATGTCATGCATCATTTCAAAAATCATTTGAATGATTGGTTTGAAAACCATTTTTTAGGATAGAAAGACGGTTTCCCCAAGTTAGTACGAGGTTCCCGATATGATCACCTTGGAGCATAAAGATATCTGCGAGGAGCGTCCATGCGGCTGAAAGTTGGAAATTGGAAAAGAAAGCATCTTCGAAATACTTATCAAGATTAAGAAGTGACGTCGTGCAACCAAGACGACTCTAAAACATTCTCCAATCAAGAAAGCTAAAAGAATCCCCTCTTCTCATGAAAAATTAGAGGTTGAGAATGATCGTGTGGTATTTCTTGGACTTGTGGGAATTTCATCGGACGAAGATTACGACATGGACTAGACAACTTTGGGACCAACTTGGGGCATCTTTAGGGTTTATCACAGCTGTTTGCCTTGTTTTTCATTTCCATATGTATGTCGCGACCCTCCGGAATTTTTAGCGAGGCGAAAGGGTTAACGAGCCGATCTTTCAGATCCGGTTGGAAGTAGATCTTTGGAATCGCGGGTCCTTCCCGAGGACCCATTACTCGAATCGCGATGTAAGGAAAAATCTTATCGGTGTCGACCTTGGTGTGGTCGGGTGACATGTGCGTGGTGTACATGCATTTGGAGTCGCCACCGATCAATTATTGGAGGGTATGATCGGAAACCCTACCGAGCGGTAGGGAGAAACCGTTTGATTCTACGAGAACCAGAGATTTGGGTCCGGGGACTTGGTTACGCCGAGATTTACATCGACGCCCTTTCGGTTACCGATGTTGAGTGATTTTCTAACCTAAGAATTCATGCAGATGAAATTTCGGGTGAGGTAGGCCTTAACGAACTTAAGGTATCATGCGGACGGCAAATTTTTTACCTTAACAATCACAATCAGAAATTTAAAAGCGCAATTAAGATAATCTCAACCGGATCAGCTAATCAGTCAAGTAAACATGTCTAATATGATCCTATCGGCCCACAAAAATATCAATTTTGGATTCCGGGGTGATTCGGGAAAATTTGGGGCGGAAGGCCCAAAAGGGTAAAATAGTCATTTTTGGAGGTTCGGGACCCAAAAATCACAAAATTGGGGTCGAGCCGGTTGAATGTGACCATTTCCAATTTTTTGGGATTTTTTAGAATTTTTCTAATTTTTCTAATTTTTTGGATTTTTTATTTATTTTCTAAAAGTCGGGAATTTTCCGGATCGATATGAACCGACCCTCGAAACCTAAAAAATTATCGATCCGGACTATAAGAATCCCGAATCAACCTATGTATTTTTGAAAATTTTTTGGGAAAATCTGGGAATTTTTATGGATTTTTAATGAATTTTACTATTTGTTTGGATTTTTTTAGAAATTTTTATATATATTTTTATTAATATTCCGGACCGGGTCAAATCGGTCAATGACCGGTCAACCCAATCTAGACCGCTCACAAGCCGCTCGACGCAAAAACGGCGACGTTCCCCGTTTATTATACATTTTTTTTATTTTCTAAACCTAATTTCCTAATATCCGAAGATATAAAAATAAAATGGACGAGTGAGATCAATCCTAGATTTAATCTCAGCCGTTCGTGCGTCCAGCATCAAAACGGCGACGTATCGGCCTCTATTCCCTAAACGACGCCGCATCTAGTTTTAAAATGGATGGTCCCGATTATATGCAAGACTTGATCCGAGTCGTTCACTCACTTATTAACAAAACGACGCCGCATCGTACACTTGAACGGACGGCTACGATTAGACACGAGAATCGATCGGGACTGTCGACTCATTCTTAAACAAAACGACACCGTATCTATTAAATGCATGGATGACCACGATCTAACCTAGACTCAATCTGGACCGTCCATTCCTTCTAAGATTAAAAACGACGACACATTTGGGTGCGTGTTCTAAATGACGTCGCTTGCTACTAATCTAAACGGTGCCGTTTTTGCATTATTCTAATTTCTATCTAATAAACAAAATTCCGAAAATGCAAAAATATTGATCCAACGGTCCAGAATCAAACCTAGCTAATTATTTGGACCGTCGGATCGGATCTGAGTCGGCTTGCTCGCGCCAACGGCCGAGGCGACTCAGATCCGACCTGGAACTATGGGAGAATGACACCTAGATCTTTGACTCGTTGACCATGCCGGGTTAGCGTCGTCTTCAACCTCGCGACGACAACTAAATGGACGGCCAGAATTGCTCCGGCGAGATTCAACGGTGAGATCTCGCCGAAATGACACGAGACCACCGCCAAATAACTCGTCTCAACTTCCAAATCAACATACTCAAGAATCACGTGATTTCATCCACGGGATTAAGAGTATCAAGACTTGCACAGAACCTCAACTCGGAGATTGATCACACAATAGAGAGCATAACAATCCAATTCCATCACATACGAGCATCACGGGATGTTAAGAAAGCTTAGCTCGAGCTCTGATTGAGCTCACGAGGGCTAGGAAGGCCTGGCCGGTGCTCGGCCCGACCGCGATAGGTGGAAGGCTCGACTTAGATGATTCGGGCGGAATCGATGCGGAAATGGAATGCGATCGTGTTCATGGATTTTTCAAAGACAAAAGGCACACATCAATTGCGGGAATCATGCTCTAAGAAGTGATATGCCATTGATGCACATTAGGATGATTGAGAAGTCGACTCACCTATTTCGGAGATCTCAAGTGCGACCGCTTCCTGGAGCTTGTTTGAGACTTATGGACTTGATCTCGAGCCTTGATTCTGCCTGGATTGGCCGGACGAGCAACGGACGGACCGAGCTCTGGCGAACTACGGTAAAGCTCGCGAGAGCCTCTCTCACTACTCGCTCTCTCTTTCTCTCTCTATTACATTAATGAGCGAACACGAATGAGCCTCCCTCCTCAATTCGCGAAGCTTCCTCCCTTTTATACCAAGTTTTTTGAAATCGGCGCGCACGAGCGAGCTTCGCCGGGCCTGTTCACGTGCGCTCACGTGCCAATGGGTTCACCGGACGTCGACGGAATCGGTTGTGATTCCGTCCCAGTCCGTTAAGCCTCCGTTGATCACAAACGAACGTGAATTGGACTCGGCCTTTGCAAGTGTTGACTTTCATGGGCGCCGGGACTTTGACCGGCTCACCGGAGCTCCTCCGGTGAGCATTGGCCGTGCCATTGGTCTCAATCGGCGTGGCTTGACCTTGAGAACAAAAACCCCACAACAATTAGTCCAATTAGGTTCGAATTGAGACTCAATTTGATCGCCAAAATCCATTGCTGAATCTGCAAATTGGCACGAATTGGGGAAGAAGATGATACTATTTGAGCCGGTTCGATTGGTCCGACCGGCGGTCGGACCGTCCGAACCAGGTTCGGACTTAAAATTTTCAGAATTTTCAAAATTAATCAAAATCGGCGGGGAATTTTTGCAATTAAACCTCAAAATTGAACTTAGGGGCCTAGATATTATCTAGAAATGTGATTTTGCCCAAAATTTCTCATTAATTTCTACAAAAGCTCCAAATTTTCCTAAATTCCCAAATTGGGGAAAATGTTCAATTGAGTGCCAAATTGATTAAATTGGACCGAGCGACCTATGCCAATCGATTCAGAACATGTGAAAACCTTAGGTGGTGGTCCAATTTTGCCATGATAGTTCCTAGATTAAGAGTAATTTAAGGAATTTAGAATTCTAGGGACTAAATTGCAAAAATCTTGGGAATTCTTGCCCAATTCGTACAATTTGCGCAATTAGAGGTGCAATTGATCAAATTGAAGCTTGAAAGGACTGCAATTGAATTTCTAGACTCTAAATGTGCAAAAATTTCAAATAAAAAGACTCAATTTGTATTTTTTATGTGAATTCAATCCTTAGGGTTGTGAAGAAACACCTAAAATTGAATTCAATTTTTGATTTTTCTTGAGGTCAATATGAAAAGGGAATTAAAATAAAAATATAGGACATTTTTCTATATTTTTGTGACCTCGAAAAGCATTTTTTATGAATTTTCTAGTATTTTCTTATTTTTCGAAAATATTGAAAAATGTGAAAAATATGAACAATTATTTTTTGTTCAAAATTGGTTCCTTATGCTTGGCCAAGGTTCCCAAACTTGATTTTTCAATTTTTTTTTTATTTTTTGTGAATTTTTGAGAATTTTAGAAAATAAAACTGAGGAAAACTTGATTAAAAATTAGGTGTCAATAGCTGCCCATCTTTGAAAGTAATCTCGGTTACAGGTTGCTTTCAAAGACAAGGTGACGCCCGAATCTTTAATCGACTCTGCTGGAGAGAAATTTAAAAAAAAAAATAAATCTCGACATTCAATTGCCTTACCTTTGCCGTTGAAGCTCAAGATTCCGCGAAGGGATTGTCCCTGCTCATTTCTAATTTAAGAGAATGTAAGAGAAAGATAAGGGGAGAGAGGCTTACTTGTGGCTCACCTGTTCTAGTTCTGAAATTTGTCGATCCGAGGTTGAGAAGACGAGCGTATAGAATTACCTTCGAGTGGTTCGCGAAGTTTCATGTTGATCGGCGTCCGTCCGATGTCGAGCAGAGGTTTGAAAATTTGGGAGAAGGGTCCGCCCTCGTAACAAAGGGGTTTTACCATTTAAAATGCAGATTGGTTACCCTCTAAGAAGGGATTCACCATCATCCGGAGAAATTGGCTATCCCGTAAGAAGGAATTCACCACTTAAAATGCAGATTGGTTATCCTCCGAGAAGGGATTCACCATCCGGAAGAAAGGTTCACCCTTGTAACAAAGGAGTTTTACCTATTAAAATGAGGTTAGCTAACCTATAGGAAGGAATTCACCATTTAAAATGCAGATTGGTTATCCTCTAGGAAGGGATTCACCATCTGGAGAAATTGGCTATCCCGTAAGAAGGAATTCGCCGATTAAAATGGGGTAGGCTATCCTCTAGGAAGGGATTCACCGATTAAATGGGTTGACTATCCTCTAGGAAGGGATTCACCGATTAAATGGGTTGGTTATCCTATAGGAAGGGATTCATCGATTAAAATGGGTTGGCTATCCTCTAGGAAGGGATTCACCGATTAAAATGGTTGGTTATCCTCTAGGAAGGGATTCACCGATTAAAATGGGTTGGCTATCCTCTAGGAAGGGATTCACCGATTAAAATGGGTTGGCTATCCTCTAGGAAGGGATTCATCGATTAAAATGGTTGGTTATTGTTGACACTCGATTTTTAATCAATTTTTCTTTAGTTTTATTTCCTAATAATTCCTAAAAATTCACAAAAAATCAAAAAAATTAAAAATCAACATTGGAAGCCTTGGCCAAGCATAAGGAACCAATTTTGAACAAAAAATAATTTTTCATATTTTTTAAATATTTTTGGAAAATAGAAAAATATTAGAAAATTCATAAAAAATACTTCTCGAGGTCGCAAAAATACACAAAAATGTCCAATATTTTTCTTTTAATCCCCTTTTCATATTGACCTCATGAAATATTGAAAATTGAATTCAATTTTAGGTGTTCCTTCACAATGCCTAGAGTTGAATTTCCATAAAAAATAGCAATTGAGTCTTTTTATTTGTAATTTTTGCACATTTGTGGTCTAGACATTCAATTGCAGTCCCTTTAAACTTCAATTTGATCAATTACACCCTCAATTGCACGAATTACACGAATTAGACAAGAATCCCCAAAAGTTTTGCAATTTAGTCCATAGAGTTTTAATTTCTGAAATTACTTTTAATCTAAGGACTTTCTCTGCAAAATTGGACTACCCCTAGGGTTTTGATATATTCTGAATCAATTGGCATGGGTCTGGTGGTCCAATTTGATCATTAGGGCACTCAATTGAATTTTTCCCCAATTTGCCGATTTAGAAAAATTTGGGGATTTCGTATAAATTGATGAAAATTTTTGGGCAAAAACACTTTTTTAGATAATATCTAAGGCCCTGAATCCAATTTTGAAGTTTAATTGTAAAAATTCCCAGTGAATTGTGGTTAATTTTGGAATTTATGAAAATTGCACTGTCTGAACCCGTTCGGACCGGTCTGACCGCCGGTCGGACCGGTCGAACCGGTCCCGAATAGTGTCATCTTCCCCACATGAACTCGCGTGAATGGCAGATTTGAGGGCCAAGTTTCAATGGTCAAATTGAGGGCCAATTCGTGTATAATTGAGCCAATTGATTTAGGGTTTTTGTGGTGCGGGTCAAGAGGTGTCGATCGCCACCGGCGGCATGGCCAATGGCTGCCGGAGCACGACGGAATCGACGGTCAAAGCCCCGGCGCTCGTAAAAGTCAACCTTTTCAAAACCGGATGCAATTCATGCTCGTTTTTGGCTCAACGGACGTCCAACGGCCTTGGACGAAATCCTAACGATTCCGTCACCGTCCGGCTAGCCAAGACTCACGTGTTGGCACGTGAGGACAGCTCGGCAAAGCTTGGCCCGTGCGCGCGCATATTTGAAAACGAGTATAAAAGGGCTGAGAAGGTTCCGGACTAAGGAGGAGGCTCATTTGTTCACTCACGAAACAGAATAGAGAGAGAAAGAGAGAGCGAGAGGTGAGAGAAGTTCTCACGAGTTTTACCGTAGCTCGCCGGGGTTCGAACTGCGCGACACTCGCCCGGCCAATCTAGGCCAAACCGGAGTACCGGACCACCGCCGGAAGCTTCCTTGGACTTCCAGAGAGCGATCGCGCCAAGCCAATCGGTGCGAGACCTCCAGAAGTGGTGAGATGAGCTTGCGATTATCCTACTGTGCATCTATGGCATCTCACTTTCACAGGCACGATCCATAAAATTTTTGTGTGCGTTTTACCTTTTGAATGTTCCCGATCATAATCGCATCTTCATTTTGCATCGATTTCACGTGAAAACCCCGAGTCGAGCTTCCCACATATCGCGGTGCGGCCGGACACCGGCCGGGCCATTCCATCTACTCCGAGCTCAATCAGAGCTCGAGGTAAGTCCTCTAACCCTCTCATGATGCTTGCCTATGGATTAATTGCTTTGATTTGCTCTAAATCTGCTGTTCGAACTCCGGCGATGGCCGACTGTATATAATGCAATTCTCGGGATTTAGTCAATAAAATGGTTTGATCTTTGGATATGTTGATCCGGAAGTCGGGGAGAGTCGATCGCCGTTGGTCTGAGGTCATTCCGGCGAGATCTCACCCTTAGATCTCGCCGGAGACTCTCGTCCGTCTATTCTGTTGTCGTCGAGGGGAAGAAGACGACCGACGTGGCATGGTGAACGAGTCGGCATCCTAGGTGTCGTTCGGTGATAGGTTCACTTCACGCCGAGGTGGCTTGGTCATTGGCGCGAACAATCCCGATCAACTCTGATCCAACGGCGGTGAAAATTAGATAGGTTTAATTTGTGGCCATCGGATCTGATTTTTTTTTTATTTTTAGTTATTAGTATATTAGGCAGAAAATAGAAAATGTAAAACGGTGTCATCTAAGGTAGATGATGCGGCGTCGTTTTGGTGCCGGATAGGATGAACGGCCCCGATTATCTCTAGAGTAGATCGTGACCGTTGAAGATCTTATTTGATGCGACGTCGTTCCATGTGTTAAGTTTGAAGTGTCGCCGTTTCACGTATACGAGTGGTGAACGGCTCGGATCGAGCCTCGAAATCTAATCCCGATCGTCCGCACCTATTAGTAATACAGATCTTGTTTCGATCTAAGTGGAGTCAACGGCCGAGATCTAGTTGAAGGTCATTTGCGTCCGTCCGTTGATTAATAATTGCGACGTCGTTTTTGTGGGCAAGGCCATTACGTCACCGTTTTGATCTTGAATGTCCGAACGGTTGAGATTAATTTCATATTCAATCTCGACCGTCCATTCATTTTTATTATCACCGATATTAAGAAATTAGATTAAAAAATCAAGAAAAATAAGTAATAAATAGGGTACGGTACCGTTTTGGAGTCCGGTGGGTCTCCGAGCAGGGTCTGACCGGGTTGACCGGTTTGACCCGGTCCAGATTATTAATAAAAAAATAATAAAAAATAGATAAAAATTTCCAAAAATTCCAAAAAAAAAAAAAAAAAAAAAAAAAAAAAAAAAAAAATTTTTTTTTTTTTTAAAAAATTTTAAAAATTTTTTTATTTTTTTTTATTTTTAAATTTTTTTTTGAATTTTTTTTTTTTTTTTTGTTTTTTTTTTTTTTTTTTAAAAATTTTTTAAATATAAAAAAAAAAAAAAAAAAAAAAAAAAAAAAAAAAAAATAAAAATTTTTAAAAAAAAAAAAAAAAAAAAAAAACCCCTTTTTAAGGGGGTTTGGGACCCCCCCCGGAAATTTCCTCATTTCCCGGGGGTGGAATAGGGCTAACGAGCCGATCCCCTCCTTTTATAGGGCATATATATGGGGGATCGCGAGTCTCTCCCAAGACCCATTACTCGAATCGCGATGTTGGGTAAAATTTTTCAAATATCGAAATTGACCTTGTGTGGTCGGGTGGCATGTGCGAGATGTACATGCAATTTGGAGTCGCCACCGATCGATTTATT
Source organism: Rhodamnia argentea (assembly GCF_020921035.1). Taxonomy (NCBI): domain Eukaryota; kingdom Viridiplantae; phylum Streptophyta; class Magnoliopsida; order Myrtales; family Myrtaceae; genus Rhodamnia; species Rhodamnia argentea. Next base: position 2,990,239 of record NC_063152.1, on the reverse strand, counting down.
GGAAGGTACGATCGGAAAACCTTACCGAGCGGTCGGGAGAAACCGTTCGGTTCCGCGAAAACCCGGAGATTTTGGGTCCGGGGATTTGGTTACGCCAAGTTTCATATTTGACGCCCTTTCGGTTACCGATGTTGATTGTTTTTCTAACCTAAGATTTCATGCAGATGCGATATAAGATGAGGTAGGTCCTAAAAAATCTAAGTATTCATACGGATGGGATTTTTCTATCCTAATCAATCACAATCGGCAAAGAATAATGCACAATCAAAATCATTACAAGCAATCAAATCAATCAATCAAGGTTTGATATGTCTAAAATAGCCCTATCGGCCCACACAAAAATCAATTTTGGGTATCGGGGTGATTTGGTAAAAATTTGGGGCGAATGGCCCGGAAGGGTAGAATGGTCATTTTTTGGGGTTCGGGACCCGAAAATCACAAAATTTCGATTTGGCCAGTTGAATGTGGCCATTTCTCATTTTTTGTGATTTTCTTGAATTTTTCTAATTTTTTCTATTTTTTGGAATTTTTATTTATTTTTAAAAAATATTGGAAATTTTCCGGATCGAAATTAATCGACCCTCGAAGTCTCAAAAATTTTCGATCCAGACTTTATGAGTCCCGAATCGATCTACAAATTTTAGAAAATTTTTTTATGAAAATCTGGGAATTTTTATGAATTTTCTAAGTATTTTTACAATTTTTTTTGGATTTTTGGAAATTTTCTTTTTATTTTTTATTATTTTTTTATTATTAAACCGGGCCGGGTCAACCCGGTCAACGACCGGTCAACCCGGTCCGACCGCTCACAAACCCGCCTACAACACCAAAACGACACCGCATATGCATTTTCTATTTATTTTCGATTTTCTAATATCTATTCCTAATATTCGAATATACTAAAATAGAACGGACGGCCGAGATCAACTCCTGGATCAATCTCAGCCGTCGACTCCTTCTCTGGACAAAACGGCGACGTTCTAGCCTTCGTACTCAAAAACGACGCCGCTTCGGGTATTGAAATAAACGGCCACGATCCGAACTAAAATCTAATCTAAGCCGTTCGTCCTACTCGGACTAAAACGACGTAGTACCAATTAAAAGCACGGACGGCCACGATCTAACCTAGATCTAATCTCGGCCGTTCGTTCTGTCTCTGCTAAAACGACGCCGAATCAACTATGAGCACGGACGGCCGGGATCTAAACTGGACTCAATCTCGGCCATCCATTCCATACGAAGAACAAAACGACGACGCATTTGGCCCCTTTACTCCGAACGACGTCGCCTTCTTAATGACCTAGACGACGACGTTTCTTCATTTTTTATTTCTATCTTATATACAAAATATCTAAAAAACACCAAAAAAAATGGATCCAACGGCCTGAAATTAAACCTATCTAATTTTCCCCACCGTTGGATCAAAGCCGATCGGGACCATTCGCGCCAACGACCAAGCCACCTCAGCATGAACTGGACCTATCACCGAACGACACCTAGGACGCCGACTTGTTGACCCGACACGTAAGCATCGTCGTCTTCAACCTCTCGACGACGCGACGAACGGCCGAGGTTTCCCGGCGAGATCCAACGGTGAAACCTCGGCCGATCAACCTCAAACCAACGCCAATCTACTTGTTTTTACATCCAGATTAACATACTCTAAGATCAAACAATTTCAACGGCTAAATCATAGGAATCGAGCTACGCACGGTCACGGCATTACGAATATCAATCGCGAAATACGAGCATAACAATCAAATCCAAGCTTCATACATCCATAAATCGAGTTGAGGATACTCACCTCGGGCTCCGATCGAGCCGGAGTTGCCAGTTTGCACGGCCGAAGATCGGCCGAACCGCGGAATGTTGGAGGTTTGATTCGGGTGACTCGGGCGAAATCAATGCGAGAAAAAGGATGCGATCATGGTCGAGAGAGGTTCAAGGATGGAAACGCACATGCTAATTTCAATAATCGTGCAGGTGTGAGTGTGATGCCATAGATGTGCGAGAATGAAGCTTTTGAAGTCGACTTACCGATTCTGGATGTCTCAAGGCGATTCGGGTGAAGCGATCGCTTCCTTGATCTTCGGGCGAGCTCGGGAAGTGGTTTCACGGCTTGGAGTGGCCTGGATTGGCCGGACAACCGATTTGCGGAACAAGCTCCGGCGAGCTACGGTGAGGCTCTCTAGCACTTCTCTCACTACTCGCTCTCTCTTTCTCTCTCTTTTACGTTGGTTGTGCGAGCGAATCAGCCCCCCCCTTCTAGAATTCTCCCTTTGCTATTTATACTCGCATTTTGAATTTTGGGCGCGCACGGTGATGATTCACCGACTCACTTCGCACGTGCCCAAGCGTGCGAAGTGAGTTGGACGGAGACCGGAACGGAATAGGATTCCGTCCAGCTCCGTTTGGCAATCCCGGCAACGCCAATTGCACGCGAATTGAGCTGGGTTTGCAGATTGTTGACTTTTTCACGTTGCCGCAGCTTTGACCGGCTCGCCGGAGCTCTTCCGGCGGCCATTGTCCTCGGAGTTTGGCTTAATCGACGCATATTTACTCGAGGAACAAAACGCCCGGGTTAATTGACACAATTATCATCGATTGCATGGCCAATTTGTTCATTGAAATTCATCCAGTGCTTGTTCATGTGCGCGGGTGTTACGAGGAAGACGATGCACTATTCTCGGACCGGTCCGGTCGGTCCGACCGGCGGTCGAGCCGGTCCGAACCGGTTCAGACGGTAAACTTCACGCAATTTTCAAAATTAAACAAATTTGGCTGGGAATTTTTGCAATTAAACCTCAAAATTGGACTCGGGGGCCTAGATATTATCTAGAAATGTGTTTTTGCCCAAAATTTCCCATCAATTTATATGAAAACCCCAAATTTTTCTAAATCGGCAAATTGGGGAAAAACTCAATTGGACGTCTAATTGATAAAATTGGACTATGAGACCTATGCCAATAGATTCAGAATGTGTTAAAACCCCAGGGGTGATCCAATTGTGTATAGAAAATTGCTCAATTGAAAGTAATTTCAAAAATTGCAAAGTTGAGGGACTTAATTGCAAATAATTTGGGGATTTTGCCTAATTTGTGCAATTCGCGCAATTTAGGGTGCAATTGATCAAATTGAAGTTCAAAGGGACCACAATTGAATGTCTAGACTTAAAATGTGCAAAAATTACAAATAAAAAGACTCAATTGGTATTTTTTGTGCAAATTCAACCTTAGGCATTGTGAAGAAACACCTAAAATTGAACTCAATTTTCAATTTTTCTTGAGATCAATATAGAAAGGGAATTAAAAGAGAAATATTGGACATTTTTCTGTATTTTTGTGACCTCGAAAAGTATTTTTTATGATTTTTCAAGTATTTTCTTATTTTCCGAAAATATTAAAAAAAAAGTGAAAAATATGAAAAATTATTTTTTGTTCCAAATTGGTTCCTTAAGCTTGGCCAAGGCTTCCAATGTTGATTTTATAATTTTTATTATTTTTTTTTTGTGAATTTTTAATGAATTTTGGAAAATAAAACTAAAGGAAAACCGACTAAAAAAATTCGGGTGTCAACAGTTGCCCCTCTTTGAAAGTAATCTCGGTTAGAGGTTGCTTTCAAAGACAAGGTGACACCTGGATCTTTTGTCGACTCTTTTGGGGAAAAATCTAAAGAAAATAAGTCTTGACATCAAATTGCTTTACCTTTGCGGTTTAAGCTCTAACTCCGTGGGGAATTATTTCCAATTTATGCTCATTTCATGTGAAAGAGAAATGAGAAGAGAGAGACTTACCTGTAGCTCACCTGTCTATGGTTTGAGATTTGTCGATCCGAGGTTGAAAGATTCGGTGTATGGAATTACCTGTGGACGGTTTGGCGCGATTTTGCAATGGTCGGCGTCCGTCCGGTGTCGAGTGGTGATTTGAAGATTTGGAAGAAAGGTTCACCCTTGTAACAAAGGGGTTTCACCTATTTAAAATGGGTTTGACTATCCACTAGGGATTCATCATTTAAAAAGGGGGGCGGATCGGCTTTCGTCTCTCCAGCTACTCACCGTCTGAAAGGGGAGGTTCACCCTTGTAACAAAGGGGTTTCACCTATTTAAAATGGGTTTGACTATCCACTAGGGATTCATCATTTAAAAGGGGCGGATCGGCTTTCGTCTCTCCAGCTACTCACCGTCCGAAAGGGGAGGTTCACCCTTGTAACAAAGGGGTTTCACCTATTTAAAAAGATTGGCTATCCTCCATGCGGGGACTCACCATCTAAAAAGCGGATCGGCTTTCGTCTCTCCAGCTACTAACCGTCTGAGGGGGAGGTTCACCCTTGTAACAAAGGGGTTTCACCTATTTAAAAGAGATTGGCTATCCTCCATGCGGGGATTCACCATCTAAAAAGCGAGATCGGCTTTCGTCTCTCCAGCTACTAACCGTGCGAAAGGGGAGGTTCACCCTTGTAACAAAGGGGTTTCACCTATTTAAAAGATTGGCTATCCTCCATGCGGGGACTCACCATCTAAAAAGCGGATCGGCTTTCGTCTCTCCAGCTACTAACCGTCGAAAGGGGAGGTTCACCCTTGTAACAAAGGGGTTTCACCTATTTAAAAGATTGGCTATCCTCCATGCGGGGACTCACCATCTAAAAAGCGGATCGGCTTTCGTCTCTCCAGCTACTAACCGTCGAGGGGGAGGTTCACCCTTGTAACAAAGGGGTTTCACCTATTTAAAAAGATTGGCTATCCTCCATGCGGGGACTCACCATCTAAAAAGCGAGATCGGTTTTCGTCTCTCCGGCTACTAACCGTCGAGGGGGAGGTTCACCCTTGTAACAAAGGGGTTTCACCTATTTAAAAAGATTGGCTATCCTCCATGCGGGGACTCACCATCTAAAAAGCGGATCGGTTTTCGTCTCTCCAGCTACTAACCCTAGTTCAAGGACCTAGGTTCCTCGAGCTCAAACCCTATTTCAAATTTTCAAAAAAAAGCAGATCGGTTTTCGTCTCTCCAGCTACTAACCGTCCGAGAGGGGTGCCATCTCGAGGACCTAGGTTGACTAGTGTACCTACAGAGCTCAAACCCTATTTCAAATTTTCAAATAAGCGGATCGGTTTTCGTCTCTCCAGCTACTAACCGTCGAGAGGGTGCCATCCGAGGACCTAGGTTGACTAGTGTACCTACTGAGCTCAAACCCTATTTCAAATTTTCAAATAAGCGAGATCGGTTTTCGTCTCTCCAGCTACTAACCGTCGAGAGGGTGCCATCCGAGGACCTAGGTTGACTAGTGTACCTACGGAGCTCAAACCCTATTTCAAATTTTCAAATAAGCGGATCGGTTTTCGTCTCTCCAGCTACTAACCGTCCGAGAGGGTGCCATCGAGGACCTAGGTTGACTAGTGTGCCTACGGAGCTCAAACCCTATTTCAAATTTTCAAATAAGCGGATCGGTTTTCGTCTCTCCAGGCTACTAACCGTCCGAGAGGGTGCCATCCGAGGACCTATGTTGACTAGTGTACCTACGGAGCTCAAACCCTATTTCAAATTTTCAAATAAGCGGATCCGAGGACACAGGGACTCCGGAAGACTGCGAGAAAATCCAAGTTAATCAAATCTTAAAATGCAACTTTTACGAGGATTTGGGGTCACCGGGGAACTGCGAGAAAGTTCAATCAAACATGATTAATATGACAACTTTGAGTTCTTGGGAGAAATTTAAGAATTCTAGACAAATTTTCAAAGTGTATTTGTGAGGGAAATGTGTCCAATCACAATTTCAAATCTCCATCGAGGATGGATTTTGAATGACACATCCCGAGTGTTCTTCAAAAAGGTTGTTTTAAAAAAAATTTTCAAAAGGATTTTCCTTCATCCAAGAGGGCTTCTCACCGTTTTGGAAAGGCTTTTCTTAAAATTCAAATCTGCTCACGGAAACCTAACCTCGAGGTTTCGGGATCATTCGAGATTCATACAATCTGACTAATCGGAGAAGGCATTTTAAAAGGGACCATAATTCGGGCCAGGTCAAAGGCTTTTCAAAGGATATTCATTTTGAAGTTTAGAAATGAATTTTGATCAACAATAGTTTCTTCGGGTCTACAAGTCAAGAACCCCGAAGTCATGATAAGACAGGATTGTACTTACCCCTTTAAGCGGTAGCTTCTGTATGATTTCTTGCATCGACTGAAACACCTCTTAGATCGGAAAAGTTTTGGTGACGGGTTGTATCTTGGTTTAAGGTAGGCTCTTTAAGAACGGCCATATTTTCAAAAGAGGGTGAACTTTGGTGATCACCTTGACATTTCTCCAGCTTTCATTTGCCTTTTGCGGAAGATTCATGATCATTCTTTTTCCAATTGATTTTGAGGATTTTCCTCTTTTCATCTTAATGATTTCTCTTTAGGATTTGCCCCTTTTCGGGATGCTCTTTTCATGGGCTTTGGCCTTGCTTTTACCAGGCACTTTGCTTTTTCTAGCCCTTTCATTCTTCATCATTTTCGCACCGACCGGTTCTTTTGAGACCGGTATCAAAATTCTTCCGATCATGCTTTTTGACTCATTGCTTGGTAATTTCTTTGCTTTGCCCCGGTGTGGGGGGTGATCACCAACAAGGGTTTAGAAATGAATATTCAAAGGCTCAAATTGGCTTTTCAAAGGGTAAGTGTTTGGGATATAGAGATGAAATGCTTTTCTTCACTTTGAGGTGTTCCAAGTCTTTGCCGAAAATCACACCGAAGCTAATCACAAAAAGATTGATGCGAGTCGAGTACAATAAAGTCTTACCGACCTTTTCTCCAAGGAATCATCCAATGAACCTCCAAATATGCCCCATTGTGGGGTGGTTCTTGACAGGGTTATATTCATAAAATTCTCCCTTTTTGGCTCGAGTGGTTATCAAGGGATACAAATGTGTATGGATAATTTTGAAATGGAAATGCCTTTCATCATTTTAATCCATGTAATCACCGCGAATGATCCCTACGTCCCAAAATTAAGCTCTTTCGCTCCATCACTCTCACTCATCACTCAAGTGTGTCGGGGACGTGTTTAAGGACAAAGTTTGCCTCTTTTCATTTGAAGGATCATTCTTTTGAAAAGCTTTCAAAGCATGCCCTTTTATAGAAACTCGGGGCGTTTTCATCAAAATTCATCGTTTGCCAAATGTTCTCATCAAAGATAATATTCAAAAGATGTTTACGTAATTTGTAAGGAATATTTCTTTGAAAGGGCCTTGTGGCTCTATAATTCCAAGTTTTTTCAATTTCAAGCACGACGGCGTATGAAAATTCTTTGTAAAGAAAGAGAACCTCAAACCTGTCTTCTTCAAATATTGGCTTCGTCCCTGTAAAAACAAAAGGAAACAATCGGTTCAAGGTATTCAAAATTTTAAGTTCGAAGCGATTTCTTCTCGTCTCCTTCGGACGTTGACTCCTGTCTCCCTGTAAAAACAAAAGGAAACAATCAGTCAAGATATTCAAATTTTCAAATCCCGAAGTGATTTCTTCTTGTCTCCTTCGGATGTTGACTCCTGTCTCCTCTTTCGGGTGTCGACTCCTGTTTCTGTAAAGAACAAAAGGAAACAATTAGTCCAAGATATTCAAAATCCGTGATCCAAAGTAACGAGATAACTTCCCTGTTTTGATCGGTTGCTCTGCAAAGCTCTTCATGATTCCCGAGTCCACCTACAAAATACAAACGTATGCAAATGCATGTATGCGAGATGTCATGCAAATGCAAAATTTTCATGTGACTCATATCTGCTCATCAACCGCTCTGAAGCTCAATTTATTTCAAGGAAAATATCTCTTCACGGCATCCGAATTCACTGGACTTGCCAATTCTTCTCCATCCATGTTTACAAGTATAAGAGCTCCCCGGATAAGACCTTCCGAATCACATAGGGGCCTTCATAATTTGGCATGAATTTGCCTCCTGGGTGTTGTGCGTTTGGGAGCATTTTCTTCACAACTAGCATCCCCGCTTCAAAACTTCTAGGTTTAACCTTCTTGTTAAAAGCCCCGGCCACTTTCTTCGATAACTTTGACCATGACGAGATAGCCCTTAATCGCTTTTCGTCAATCAAATTCAATTGTTCGTGTCTCTGTCGACTCCATTCATCTTACGTGAGCCCTACTTGAGACGGAATCCTTAAAGAGGGGATTTCCACCTCTACTTGGTAGGACTGCTTCCATACCGTATACCAAAGAGTAAGGAGTTGCCCCGGTTGAAGTACGAATTGAAGTTCGGTAGGCCATGAGAGCATATGGCAATCTTTCGTGCCAATCTCGATATTTCTCAGCGAGTTTTGGCCAATATCTTCTTGATGTTCTTGTTTGCCGCTTCCACGGCTCCATTCATTTGCGGGCGGTAAGGTGAAGAATTAAGGTGTCGTACCTTAAATTGTTCCAATAGTTGATCGACAACCTTGTTGTTCAAATTTGAGCCATTGTGCGTAATGATGGCTCTTGGCACTCCATATCTTGAGATGATATCTCGCTTGATGAACTTAGCCACACTATTCGCAGGTGACATTGGCATATGAGCTGGCTTCAATCCATTTAGTGAAGTAGTCAATAGCCACCAAAATAAAGCGATGTCCGTTTGAGGCCTTTGGGTTGATAGGGCCAATCATATCAATTCCCCACATGCGAGAATGGCCATGGCTCGACATTTGATGTAGCTCGGTTGGCGGCGCATTTATCCTGTCGCCGTATACACGGCATTGATGACGGGGATCTAACATGCTTGGTTGCAATCCGACTCGATAGTCAACCAAGTAATACCCGAGTCTCATAATCTTCTTGGCGAGGAGGTGGCCATTCATATGCGGTCCACATTCCCCTTCATGAATCTCTTTCATAATGAGATTTGCTTCTTTGGAATTCACGCACCTCAGCGGGGACCGAGTCAAAGGATCTCTTGTATAGGATCTGTCCGCTGAGGAAAAATTTAGATGCCATCTTGCTTATGTACTTTTTATCTTACGGTTGTTGACTGCTTACGGGGAATTCGCCCTTCGGTAGGTAATTCTTGATGTCATGATACCACGGTTCCTCATCGGGTTCTTCTTCAATGACCATGCGGTATGCGGGTTGCTCAAGGATGTCAATCCTTAACGGTTCTATCTCAAGACCATTTTGCACTTGTAACATGGCTGATAATGTGGCCAAAGCATCAGCAAAATGGTTACGAGTTCTCGGCGAGATATTCGAAAGTAATCTCCTCAAAGTGTTGGATCAGCTCTTCGAGGTATTTATGATAAGGAATAAGCTTGGGATCCTTTGTCTTCCACTCCCCTTGAGTTTGTAAAATGATTAGCATGGAATCTCCATATACCGGTAGCTTCTTCACCTTTAATGAGATGGCCAATTGTAATCCTAGTATGCGAGGCTTCATATTCGGAAATGTTGTTGGTACGGGGGAATACCAACTTGGCTGAAACTGGATAATGTTGATCTTCGGGGGATATCAAAACGCCCGATGCACGATCCGAGTGAGGTTCAACTGCGCCGTCGAAGTACATTGTCCATTTGTCTTCGGATATATTCAGGATTTGACCTCCCTTGTTTTGCTCTGAAACCTCCTTAGGAGGGTTCTCGGCTAGCATATCAGCAATCGCTCTTCCCTTGACAGATTTTTTGGGAGAGGTTTTGATATCGAACTACGAAAGCGTGTATTTGCCATTTAGCCATCTTTCCCAGCAATGTTGGCTTCTCCAAAAGGTATTTGATGGGATCATTTTCGGTGACCAGCTCTATATGATAATGCGGTGTATACGCGCCTCAATCTGTGGAGGACCCAAACCAATGCTACGCAAGTCCTTTCCACTTTGTTGGGTATTTGACTTCAGATGTTGTAAACTTTTTGCTCAAATAATATATGGCCCGCTCTTTACGATCCTTGGGGTTAGTTTGGGCAAGTAAAGCTCCCAAGGACTCATCATTAACGATCGAGATATAGAGTTAAAGGAACGTCGGGGGATAGGAGGTACCAATCTTTGGAGGTTGTACCAGATATTCCTTGATCTTCTCAAATGCTTGTTGGCATTCCGCATCCCATTTCACCTTTGTACCTTTCTTTAGCAACTTGAAGAAGGGTTTTGCCGTTTCGATAGTTGGGATATGAATCTGGATATATAATTCAATCTTCCCGAGTAAACCCCTTACTTCTTTAACGATAACAGGAGTTCCTATTTCCCATATGGCTTTAATCTTGGAAGGGTCAATTTCAATACCACGGCTGCTCACCACAAACCCTAGCGGCTTTCCGGATCTTGCGCCAAATACGCATTTCGCGAGGATTCAACTTGAGCTTATACTTTCTCAATCGATCAAATAACTTCTTCAGCACTTTAACATGGTCTTCTCCAGGCTTGGACTTGGCAATCATATCATCCACATAGACCTCGATCTCCTTATGTATCATATCATGAAAAAGGGTCACCATAGCCCTCGATATGTTGCACCTGCATTTTTCAACCCAAATGGCATCACCTTGTAACAAAAAGTTCCCCATTGTGTAGTGAATGAGGTCTTGATCTTATCTTTTTCCTTCAGCATGATCCGATTATATCCACGAGAATCCATCCATAAAGGAGAACAATTCAAAACCCGCAGATCGTCGACGAGCACATCAATGTGCGGTAGGGGAAAATCATCCTTGGGACTAGCTTTGTTCAAGTCCCGATAATCCACGCATATTCTAATTCTCCCATCCTTCTTCTTAACTCGGTACGATATTGGCGACCCAATCGGCATATGGGACGGCCTCGATAAATCCAACTTTAAGGAGCTTCATCACCTCTTCCTTGATTTTATCCGCCGAGTTCGGGATTCATTCTTCCGGGTGATTGATTTACTTGGTGTGCAAGAAGGATGCGTGGGCAAAGCATGCTCCACAATCTCACGATCTAGACCCGGCATGTCAAGCATACGACCGAGGCGAAGATATCTTGATATTCCTTGAGTAACACCGTCATTCTTAAAATATCTGCTGCGGACGGGTGTCCTCCTATTTTCACTTCCTTGACGCAATCGAGAATCTCCCAAATTAATAGTGATAGGTTCTTCGGAAATAGGGGGCTTAGATTCTTGAAACAATCCCATTCTTTCTTGATATCGCTCACATCAACCTCGTCTATATCAACTTCGCATGCATAGTCATCGAGCTGATATGAGTCACATATTAACTTTGTTATGTATGGGTGGGATGACATGCCTGAAATGCACCATGAAAGGTTAGTATTCAAAGATGATAAAGTTGAAGGATGCATGATTCCTATCATGAAAACATTTTTCAAATTTCAATTTTCTTAGATAAGGAAAGGAGAACTAGTCCACGATCTTCCGGACATCCTGGTTCTCAAAAGCTGTTTAAAATCCTAGATCATATGGCGGATCGGGCCTCAAGTTTCATGGTAGAATCAATTGTCATCATCGGACCAATCCGTTGCTCCACATGTACGTAATCAAATTTGAAATGTTTTTCATTAATAAATGCAACTAAGAACAATACGATCTTGCACTTCCTGGATCACGACATGTGACCCAAAGGTGCTAAAACATCAAAAAGCTTTAAAGCAAATGCAGTAATCAAAATGCATTAAAAGATAAAGTTCGAAAGAGCCTTTTACTCGGGGGTGGGGAAATCATCGTCCGGCCACTCAATTATCACGTTCACCCGATTATCCGGGAACGGGTTGAATAAGTCTGGCTCTGCATCCTCAGAGATGTCTTCATCTTCCAGCCATTTGCCTCCCTTAGAGAATACCTCGAATAAAGGGTTTAGGAGCATTTTTCCTCTAGCTTTCCATACATCGGTACCTATGAAACGGCCACCTTGGCGTCCACGGCGTCCACGGTCTCCATAACGATTGTTTCGACCTCGGCCTCGACCTATGTTATTTTCCGCTATTCCGCTATAACCCAGACCAACCTTGTGGTCATTTGAGCCCAAATTCAAAGGGTTACGAATTCCCTGACCATATTTCCCTAATCCGGCACCCGGAATAAATCCATTCGAGAGTAGCACTTTTCCCGCCATAGTTGCGGGTCTCGAAAGCTCTGGTATAGCCACCTTTGCATTTGGTGACACATGCATGACGGATACAATGTCAAAGGTGTGATAACTCAGCTCCTCCTCTTTTGAGGGTTCAATGTAAGGGACCATCCCTTTTAAAGTCGCTCGATGTCCCGTCTCGCCATGGACGGTGATCAACTGACCCTTGACCACAAATTTTAACTTTTGATGCGAGAGAGGAAGGTACCGCTCCGGACACATGAATCCACGGTCTTCCCGGGAGCGGGGGTGAAGGCGCTTGGAATATCCAACACTTGGAACGGTATAGAGAAAGTTACCGGTCCAATGTCAATGTCCAGCTCAATCTCTCCCACAACATTCTTGGAGACTCCATCAAATGATCGGATGGTGGCCTTGGATGTCTTCACAAAATCTTCATTGATCCCCAAGCTTCTCAAAGTGCTTAGTGGACACGGAGGTTGAAAGCGGAACCATTATCAATTAAGGCGTGAGGCACCTCTTTTCCGTGACACCTCACGGCTATGTAAAGGGCTTTGTTGTGGACCCGCCCTTCTTTCGGGAAGTCTTCGTCCGAGAAGGATATCTGGTCCTTCGGAAGGATAGCACCCACAAAGTCTCCCAATTGCACTTCGTTAATTGTCTACTGGAACATGCACCTCATCCAGCACCTTCAAAAGGGCGTCTTTGTGCTTTTCAGAATTTTTGAAGAGATCCAATAAGGAAATGCATGCGGGCATCTTCCGCAGTTGGTCAACGACATCATATTCACTTGGTCCTCACGACCGATTGCAACTTCTCAACCTCTTCCGCAGTTGGGATTCTCTTTTGAGAATCCACTTCTCTCGGGGATAACATCTTCCGGATCTCATTATGGCGTCAATCTCGCCCGTTCCATAATCCCAATGAACGCCCTTGAGTTGTACTCTTCCACAGGCGGTAATTTAATCCTCACCGGTATGATCTTTTACGGTAGTGATTCGGATGTTGATGGTTTTTCGAACTAGAAGCTTCTAACTCCCAGCTATCAACTTTGTTCAAATCAATCACGAAACGAATTGGGGCATCTATCATCCCAATCATCCCATCCTCATGAACGTCATCGGGGTTATGTTCTAGACCTGGCCTTACCAGCGTGGCATTTCCTTCATCGAAATCCCTCTCGCCTTTCTCTTCGACTCTCGGGATGATCCCTTCAATCCTCATGCCAATCTCCACCAAATGTTGGAACGATGAGTACGTGTATGCATACATGCGATCAAAGTATTCCGCCGGAAGTGACTTTAGTACAAACTCCAGCATTTCTCTCTCCGACAACGGCGGTTGCACCATCACGGCGTGTTTCTTCCACCTTCTTGCAAAGAGCTCAAAACTCTCATCTTCACCTTTCCGGATATTCAACAGATTAGCCTTAGTGAAATAACCTCGATTCCAGCTTCAAAGTGTCGTATGAAGTGTTCGATAAATCCTCCCGGCTCGGGACCCGGTCTAGATCGATTGATTGAAACCATACCAGCGCGAGGCCCGTTAAACTTTGTCCAAAGTTCCGAATCGGTGTTTCGTCATCTTCTTGGTGGCCAACCATTTGGCGAAGATAGTATGAGACATGCGCCGGAGGACACCCGGCGCCATTATACTTCGTGCGGAAGACCACTCTCGGGTTCACACCTTGAGGCGGGACGTTTCTTGCTTGAGTAAGTGGCGTAATCAGCTCCTTCAACTCATCCATTTTCCTCGACACGTCATCTCCTTGCTCTTGAAGTAGAGCGATCTTTCGATCTGTGTGTCTCCATGGTCCGCCGTATCTCCAGAATCTGCATGCTTTCTTCTATCGCCATAGTATTCCTTTTGGTTGTCGATTGCGATAAATCTGCTACCATAGTTGTTAAATGACGCATGTGCGTCTCAGTTAGAAAGTCGCATATCGACCTCTCGATTCTCCTGTTCATTCGAGGAGCCGCTTGGTCCTTAACTTCATCGATCGTTCCCACAAATTCATCGCTTGTGGGGTCATCCATTCCACCCCACCCATCGGGGACTACATCTCCGAGTCAACAAAGAAACTCGGGGCGCCGAATATAGCACTTTAAAGTTGTACCCACCACTATCTTCCCCCCAGGTTATCAACTATTTCGCCCCTCTCTAGGGCTTTCTGCAAAAATCTCCTGTCGCCTCGGCGGGCCTTATCCAGGACGGACTTCATATTCGTCTATCTCTTCAATTTCTTGACCATCTTTGACGCTCATCAAATATCCCGAGGGTATTTTCAAAAGAGCTCCCCTCGTAGGTTTCATTGCGAACTCCTCGGACAGCATGTTTACCGCCACGTAGGTTCCCTTGAAAGCGACATTTTCCATTCTTCCTATGACACCCAAGCTAATCAATTTTTCCAAGCAAGCCTCTTTTTGCTCTCGGGAAATACTCTCTCCTTCCGGGTATTGCGAGGCTAATGTCAAGACATCCCGCATTCTATCCATATTCACTATGAACTCCAGAACCTCTTCCTCTTCATCTCCAAAGATCGCGTTCACCTCACGATGCTCGGGTAGCGGGTTACTGCTGCACATTCGGTTCGGCTTTATCAAATTCCAGAACTTTTCCGTCGATCAATGCTTGCACCTTGAATTTCGGAGCGAGACAGGTTATCCGCGTTATGCCCCCTTTCTCCCATATGGTATACGCACGTGCGGGTCTCATCATACCCGGAAATCTTGGCGGGTGAGCTCGAGGTGGCTCTTTTTGCAACTAAGCGATTTTCCAATAACATGGGTAACAATTTGGATAAGGGTCGGGGTAGTGGGGTAAAAACAAGCTGGGTTCTTTTTCTGAATTCCGGTGGTTTGGAAGTAGTCCGGGAGGACGTTCCTTGGGTAGGAATTGAAGGCGAGAAATTTACGGGCTTTGGCGGGTTAGGGACAAAGGCTACTTCTCCGATTTGCTCCCTAATATCCCTTCTCAAAGGGTATTGGCGTTTGAAAGGCGCCTCGGGTATCTTCTTTTCTCTTAATGCCCACTCATGACGCTCTGCCACCTTGATCGGGTGTGCAAATGTCGACACCCGAGGTGTTCGGCTTGTCGAAAAATTCAAACGGAAGGGCCTTGAGAAACAGATCTATTAGTTCATCTTCCGGGACGGGCGGTTTTACTTGCACGGCCCGGTGCTCTCCATCTACAGGCGTAGGCGCGAACGGCCTCGCTCTTTCCTTTTACTTGTCCTTAAAAGGTCCTCTCTAGTTAGGGCGGTCAAAGTGTTAAACTTGTATTGCCGCGAGGAACTCGTCTGCGCGGTTTATCCCAATCGGCGAGCCTCTCGGCTCCAATTCAATGAACCACGCTAGGGCTGCCCCGAGATAGGCTTTCTGGAAAGTGTTAACCGGTAGTGGAATGTTGTCGGAGAAGCTGCGACATTCGACGCAAGTAATACTTCAAGTGCGCCTTGGGACACCCGGTCCCATTATATCTTCTTACAAAGTCGGCTCCTTGTAATCGGCGGGAACCTCTATCTTTTCGAACGGTGCAACCTTGTCGAATCTCGAGAGCTCATAACCTTGACTCGCCAAACACTCTTCGATCTTAGCGAGCCTCTTAATTTCCTCTTCCATTTTGAGGACTTGCTTCTCCTTTTTCTCCAGGTCAATCACAATGGGAGGATCCTTAGGCGGTCTTTCCGGATTCGAGTTGGATTGGCGGCGGGCGCCGGATTAGCGTTTGCTCCATCGGATGGCCCCGGCAGAGCTTGAGAATTAAGGTCAACGGGGTATCTCCCCGGCTTGCAATCATCATTGCCTTCATCTCCGCCACCATTGTGGCGATCACATTCATTTGATTCTCCAGGATTACCCACACGAGGTGCGAGCTCTTCTTGTTCCATCCTTAACTTGCGCGTTTTTCTTGCGAGTCCTCGTATTTATCACTCACCTGTTTTTCGAATATCAAATCGGTATGGGAAATATTAAGAATTGGAGACATTGATCCGTGGTAATTGACTTTTCTATATGTATGCATGAAATGCTCATAAAAGAAATAGTATGTATTCATTACAAACCAAATTGTTCAAAAGTATCTAAAAGATAACAAATATGTAAAATCTAAATGGGGGAATGGATCTATCCAAGTCGGGGACGTTTCCACTCTTCTTGCTCTTCTGGTCCATCGGAATCCCACAAGTATGGGTCTTCTCCGTCTTCGATATCCACTTGCTCTGGATCTTCGGGAATGTACGGTTCTACTCCCGGTACATATGGTACTATGTACTCTGGTTCATATGACTCTACTTCTTCAATCCGAGGAGATACGCACTCGGGTACATATGGCTCTACCATTGATTGGCGATACTCCTTAAACTTCTTGATATACTCATTGGAAGCTACGTGAATGTTCATCTCATTATCCAAATAATCCGGCCACTCAACTTGTTGCATCGGGGAGTTCTTCAAAGCATGAAGGATAAGCTTGATCCGAGCCCGATACAACTCCTTTGTTTCCTTAGTGAGCTTTCCTCGTGTCATATCAAATGAGAAAATCCCGGGACAAACATCCGGTGGTATCTCTTGTAGAACTCCAAATTGCCTCACCACTCGAATGGGGTAATACGCCACAGCGCGGTACATCCCAATAAGGGAATAGGGTTATCTTCAATACCCGAAATGCGAGCTTCTACGATCTTGGGCCAAGTCAAACGCCATCTAATATGCTCGGGTTTCAAATTGTCCAATAGCTCAACCCACTTTTTGAATGAGTATTTGGGTACAAGGGATTGACACTTAAGAAAGGATCTAAGAGGGTGAACGTGCTCGTTGATCTCATAACACCCCACTCGGAGTTGGAAAGTTTTTATATGAGAGGTGAACCACAAGTGGAGTAATCCACTAGACGCTTGGAAAACAGCCTTCTTTGAAGATTTGGAACGATTCGGGGAGAGAAAAGTCTCGGCTAAGATCATGTACGAATAATCCCAGCGACAACATGCTTGTCCGGCTATATGGGTTATGGAGGGGTCAAAAGTAGTTCTAGAAGTCGGGAATAGAACGAATGCAAAGAAAGCCAAAATGAACACCTTTCCCGATTTATGACCGGTTTCGGTGGGTAGAGAGGAATAATTATCGAAAAGGAACGAGAATGTGAATTTGTTGGAATTGGACTTGTAAACTTTTTCAATCTCGGAAGTTTTAAGGCGAAGGAAACTCGATAACGAACGAGTGGAATCCATGTCCAAAGGGGTTGAGCTATACGTTCTTCAAATTTGGCCCCGATAATAGCGGTATACTCCTCAAGCGTAGGGGTCAATTCCAATCCTCGAAAGTTGAATGTCATTGTTCGCGCGTCCCATGCCTTGGCTAGTGCTTGAATGAGCGCCGGTTGGTATTCCACTTTGATCAAATCTACAAGTCGTCCCAAACGTCCTTCCACATAGGCTTTATTGACGATGTCGAGGCGATCCCACCATATAGCGAGTTCCTTGCGCGGTATTGGGATGACTTTGATGTCTCCATTCCCCATGATCTAAGAATGCAAAAATGATGATCCTAAAGTCAATTACCACAGTTTAATATGCATATGCATGTAATGTAATGCAAATGTGCTAACCAAATTCCATGTCATCTTTTGGTAACATGAGGGTCAACTACTCCCACTTGACCCAAATAAGCCAAATAGGGTAATTATGGACCAAATCTCACCCAAAGATGGCATGTAATTTGATTAGGATCGTTTAAGCGTAATCGGGATAAAAAGGTCGTTCACAAATTGACAACTCATGAAATTTACAAGTCTAATACAATAAAGTCAAAAAAGATAGAACATGACAGTATCTAGAGATGTTCGGACAATAAATGTCGATGAAAGTACATAATAGACTCAAAATATAATGAAACCTAGAAAATGCCCCAAAGTCGTACTAATCTAGACAGTGGGAATGGTATCCTCGTCCGATGAAATCTCTACTATCTCGGGAAGCTTGATATCTTCTTCATCATCGGAGGATATGGTGATAATTTCCTTCTTCTTAATCGGAGAATGTTTTGGGGCCGTCTTGGTAGCATGAGGCTTCCTCGCCAACTTCATGTACAATTCCCGATTCTTTCTTTCTCGCGCTCGAGCTCCAAATATCGTCCACATCGGGTATAATCGCAACTCTCGCTACGGATGCGGTTCCGTCCGTTGAGCTCTCGTCCGTGAACAAATCCGAAAACTCGGAATGTAGCGGGTACTCGGTCCTCGCGTCGAATGGTCCTCCGCTCCCGGTGAATACATCGGGTGCATCAACACGACTTTGGGGCGCCATCTATCCTAAAAAGGAAAATTTGACTTTCAACCCCGATCACTTAAACGATCTTACAAATTGTGATGATATGTAGTGGAAATGTATGATATGCAAAATTTAAATTTACAAGTTCAAAATAAAAAGGGTAGAAAGCCTTACCAACCGATGTTACTCTTTTTTGGTTTTTGGTTTTAGGTATACCAACCATCCATTTCACATGCGCATGAGACAGGTGAGGTTTAACTCTAAAAAAAATCAAAAAGGCTCGGGTATGGACCTAAAAAGGCTCCCGCTATACAAATCGATGGGCCGCCCACAAGCGCAATCAAACAACAAGTGGGTAGGACCATCAATCTTACATAGCGAGCGGGATCAAATATGGTCAACCCAAGTGCAATCAAACACAAGAGCTTCGCATACCGATCCCTATCTATGGCGACCTAAAAGGTGATTTCGCGGCTCGGGTTTAGGCGCTTGTGTGTGCGATGTCGTGATCCTCGAAATATGCAAGACATGCACCACAATTTATATTCAAAACACCGCTTCAAAATTTGCATAAATAAACAAACAATCCAAAACTCCATATCTGCATCAAAAATGGTTAGCACAGACGCCACCCCTTATAACTCCCATCTGCATCAACATTTAACACTTTTTTGTTAGTGGACGTACCTCATCTTCAAGAGCATCTCGAGAAAACGAGGTTAGAAAACAATCAGCATTTTTATCGGCTTAAATCCTCTTAAAGTATCCCCAGTGGAGTCGCCGGTCTGTCGCGACCCTCCCGGAAATTTCCTCATTTCCCGGGGGTGGAATAGGGCTAACGAGCCGATCCCCTCCTTTTATAGGGCATATATATGGGGGATCGCGAGTCTCTCCCAAGACCCATTACTCGAATCGCGATGTTGGGTAAAATTTTTCAAATATCGAAATTGACCTTGTGTGGTCGGGTGGCATGTGCGAGATGTACATGCAATTTGGAGTCGCCACCGATCGATTTATTGGAAGGTACGATCGGAAAACCTTACCGAGCGGTCGGGAGAAACCGTTCGGTTCCGCGAAAACCAGAGATTTTGGGTCCGGGGATTTGGTTACGCCAAGTTTCATATTTGACGCCCTTTCGGTTACCGATGTTGATTGTTTTTCTAACCTAAGATTTCATGCAGATGCGATATAAGATGAGGTAGGTCCTAAAAAATCTAAGTATTCATACGGATGGGATTTTTCTATCCTAATCAATCACAATCGGCAAAGAATAATGCACAATCAAAATCATTACAAGCAATCAAATCAATCAATCAAGGTTTGATATGTCTAAAATAGCCCTATCGGCCCACACAAAAATCAATTTTGGGTATCGGGGTGATTTGGTAAAAATTTGGGGCGAATGGCCCGGAAGGGTAGAATGGTCATTTTTTGGGGTTCGGGACCCGAAAATCACAAAATTTCGATTTGGCCAGTTGAATGTGGCCATTTCTCATTTTTTGTGATTTTCTTGAATTTTTCTAATTTTTTCTATTTTTTGGAATTTTTATTTATTTTTAAAAAATATTGGAAATTTTCCGGATCGAAATTAATCGACCCTCGAAGTCTCAAAAATTTTCGATCCAGACTTTATGAGTCCCGAATCGATCTACAAATTTTAGAAAATTTTTTTATGAAAATCCGGGAATTTTTATGAATTTTCTAAGTATTTTTACAATTTTTTTTGGATTTTTGGAAATTTTCTTTTTATTTTTTATTATTTTTTTATTATTAAACCGGGCCGGGTCAACCCGGTCAACGACCGGTCAACCCGGTCCGACCGCTCACAAACCCGCCTACAACACCAAAACGACACCGCATATGCATTTTCTATTTATTTTCGATTTTCTAATATCTATTCCTAATATTCGAATATACTAAAATAGAACGGACGGCCGAGATCAACTCCTGGATCAATCTCGGCCGTCGACTCCTTCTCTGGACAAAACGGCGACGTTCTAGCCTTCGTACTCAAAAACGACGCCGCCGGGTATTGAAATAAACGGCCACGATCCGAACTAAAATCTAATCTAAGCCGTTCGTCCTACTCGAGACTAAAACGACGTAGTACCAATTAAAAGCACGGACGGCCACGATCTAACCTAGATCTAATCTCGGCCGTTCGTTACGTCTCTAATAAAACGACGCCGAATCAACTATGAGCACGGACGGCCGGGATCTAAAGCTGGACTCAATCTCGGCCATCCATTCCATACGAAGAACAAAACGACGACGCATTTGGCCCCTTTACTCCGAACGACGTCGCCTTCTTAATGACCTAGACGACGACGTTTCTTCATTTTTTATTTCTATCTTATATACAAAATATCTAAAAAACACCAAAAAAAATGGATCCAACGGCCTGAAATTAAACCTATCTAATTTTCCCCACCGTTGGATCAAAGCCGATCGGGACCATTCGCGCCAACGACCAAGCCACCTCGGCATGAACTGGGACCTATCACCGAACGACACCTAGGACGCCGACTTGTTGACCGACACGTAAGCATCGTCGTCTTCAACCTCTCGACGACGCGACGAACGGCCGAGGTTTCCCGGCGAGATCCAACGGTGAAACCTCGGCCGATCAACCTCAAACCAACGCCAATCTACTTGTTTTTACATCCAGATTAACATACTCTAAGATCAAACAATTTCAACGGCTAAATCATAGGAATCGAGCTACGCACGGTCACGGCATTACGAATATCAATCGCGAAATACGAGAGCATAACAATCAAATCCAAGCTTCATACATCCATAAATCGAGTTGAGGATACTCACCTCGGGCTCCGATCGAGCCCGGAGTTGCCGGATTTGCCCGGCCGAAGATCGGCCGAACCGCGGAATGTTGGAGGTTTGATTCGGGTGACTCGGGCGAAATCAATGCGAGAAAAAGGATGCGATCATGGTCGGAGAGGTTCAAGGATGGAAACGCACATGCTAATTTCAATAATCGTGCAGGTGTGAGTGTGATGCCATAGATGTGCGAGAATGAAGCTTTTGAAGTCGACTTACCGATTCCGGATGTCTCAAGGCGATTCGGGTGAAGCGATCGCTTCCTTGATCTTCGGGCGAGCTCCGGGAAGTGGTTTCACGGCTTGGAGTGGCCTGGATTGGCCGGACAACCGATTTGCGGAACAAGCTCCGGCGAGCTACGGTGAGGCTCTCTAGCACTTCTCTCACTACTCGCTCTCTCTTTCTCTCTCTTTTTCGTTGGTTGTGCGAGCGAATCAGCCCCCCCCTTCTAGAATTCTCCCTTTGCTATTTATACTCGCATTTTGAATTTTGGGCGCGCACGGTGATGATTCACCGACTCACTTCGCACGTGCCCAAGCGTGCGAAGTGAGTTGGACGGAGACCGGAACGGAATAGGATTCCGTCCAGCTCCGTTTGGCAATCCGGCAACGCCAATTGCACGCGAATTGAGCTGGGTTTGCAGATTGTTGACTTTTTCACGTTGCCGCAGCTTTGACCGGCTCGCCGGAGCTCTTCCGGCGGCCATTGTCCTCGGAGTTTGGCTTAATCGACGCATATTTACCTTGAGGAACAAAACGCCCGGGTTAATTGACACAATTATCATCGATTGCATGGCCAATTTGTTCATTGAAATTCATCCAGTACTTGTTCATGTGCGCGGGTGTTACGAGGAAGACGATGCACTATTACGGACCGGTCCGGTCGGTCCGACCGGCGGTCGAGCCGGTCCGAACCGGTTCGGACGGTAAACTTCACGCAATTTTCAAAATTAAACAAATTTGGCTGGGAATTTTTGCAATTAAACCTCAAAATTGGACTCGGGGGCCTAGATATTATCTAGAAATGTGTTTTTGCCCAAAATTTCCCATCAATTTATATGAAAACCCCAAATTTTTCTAAATCGGCAAATTGGGGAAAAACTCAATTGGACGTCTAATTGATAAAATTGGACTATGAGACCTATGCCAATAGATTCAGAATGTGTTAAAACCCCAGGGGTGATCCAATTGTGTATAGAAAATTGCTCAATTGAAAGTAATTTCAAAAATTGCAAAGTTGAGGGACTTAATTGCAAATAATTTGGGGATTTTGCCTAATTTGTGCAATTCGCGCAATTTAGGGTGCAATTGATCAAATTGAAGTTCAAAGGGACCACAATTGAATGTCTAGACTTAAAATGTGCAAAAATTACAAATAAAAAGACTCAATTGGTATTTTTGTGCAAATTCAACCTTAGGCATTGTGAAGAAACACCTAAAATTGAACTCAATTTTCAATTTTTCTTGAGATCAATATAGAAAGGGAATTAAAAGAGAAATATTGGACATTTTTCTGTATTTTTGTGACCTCGAAAAGTATTTTTTATGATTTTTCAAGTATTTTCTTATTTTCCGAAAATATTAAAAAAAAAAGTGAAAAATATGAAAAATTATTTTTTGTTCCAAATTGGTTCCTTAAGCTTGGCCAAGGCTTCCAATGTTGATTTTATAATTTTTATTATTTTTTTTTTGTGAATTTTTTTTTTTTTTTTTTTAATAAATAATATAAAAAAAATTTAATTTTTTTATTTTTTTTATTTTTTAATTTTTTTTTTTTTTTTTTTTTTTTTTTTTCCCAAAACCAATATTTTTTTTTTTTTTTTTTTTTCTTCCCCTTTTTTTTTTTTTAACCCCCCCCAACCCCAAATTTGACTTTTGTGTGGGTCGATAGGGCCATTTTTAGATATTCCGAGCCTTGATTGATTGATTTGATTGCTTGTGATGACTTTGATTGCGCATTAAATTTTCCGATTGTGAATGTTAAGGTAGAAAATTTCCATTTGCATGAATACTTAGAACTGTTAGGGCCTACCTCACCCGATATCACGTCCGCATGAATTCATAGGTTAGAAAATCACTCGACATAGGTAACCGAAAGGGCGTCAATGTGAATCTTGGCGTAACCAAGTCCCCGGACCCAAAAATCTCTGGTTTTCGCGGAACCGAACGGTTTCTCCCCACGGCTCGGTAGGGTTTTCCGATCATACCCTCCAATAAATTGATCGGTGGCGACTCCAATTGCATGTACACATCGCACATGCCACTCGACCGCATTAAGGTCAATTTCGATAAAATTTTTATCCGACATCGCGATTCGAGTAATGGGTCTTGGGAGAGATCCGCGATCCCGAAAGATCCCGCCGACAACCGGGGTCTTGCATATAAAAGAGGGATCGGCTCGTTAACCCTCACTCGCCCGCGGGAAGAGGGTCACGACAAACTATCCACCGGGGATTCACCTATTAAAAGAGGAGGGTGCCATCCGATGACCTAGGTTTACTAGTGTACCCGCAAAAGCTCAAACCCGATTTTCAAATTTCAAAGGAGAAGGTGCCATCCGAGGACCTAGGTATACTAGTGTACCTACAGAAACTCAAACTCTATTTTCAAATTTCAAAGGAGAGGGTGCCATCCGAGGACCTAGGTTTACTAGAGAACCTACAGAAGCTCAAACCCTATTTTTAAATTTCAAAAGGTGAGGTTTTGAGGACTTGGGGATGCCGGAAGACCTGCAGAAAATCAAGGTTAGTCAAATTTTTGAAAACGTGGCTATTCTGAGGATCTGGACACCGGGGAACCCGTAGAAATTCAGCTAATCATCATTAGAACTGTTTTATGAGAAATCCAACGGGTTGAGACCCTTGGATCATGATAAAAGATGGTGATCCTAAATTCTAAAGAGAATCTTTAGGAATTCAGAATAGATTTTTAAAATCTCATTTGTGAAGGAATCGTGTCCAAACACAGGTTCAAATTTCCACTAGGCGATGAATTTTGAATGTCACTACCCGAGTGTTCTTCAAAAAGGTTATTTTAAAAGATTTCAAAAGGATTTTCCTTCATCCAAGAGGGCTTCTCACCATTTTGGGAAGGCTTTTCTTGAAATTCAAATCCGCTCGCAGGAAACCTAACCTTGAGGTTTCGGGATCATTCGAGATGCATACAATCTAACGATCGAGATAAGGCATTTAAGAGGGACCGTAATTCAGGCTAGGTCAAAGGCTTATTAAAGGATATTCATTTTGAGGCTTAGAAATGAACCTCTAGATCAGAAAAGTCTTTGGAGACAGGTTGTATCTTGGTTTAAGGTGGGCTTTTTAAGAAAGGTCATATTTTCAAAAGAGGGGTGAATATGGGTGATCACCTTGATATTTTAACCAGCGATCACTTGCTTTGGAGGAAGTTTCATGATCATTCTTTCTTCGATTGATTTTGAGGATTTTCCTCTTTTCATCTTGATTGATTTTCAAACTTTGTCCCTTTTCGGGGTGCTTTTCATGGGCTTTGGCTTTGCTTTTACTAGGCACTTTGCTTTTTCTAGCCCTTTTGTCTTTTGTCATTTTTCACATTGACCGCCTCTTTTGAGACCAGGATTGAAAATTTTTCTGACCATGTTTTCGACTTATTGCTGATAATTCCTTTGTTTTGCCCCAGTGTAGGGAGGTGATCACCAATAAGGGTTTAGAAATGAAGATTAAAAGGCTCAAATTGGCTTATCAATGGATAAGTGTTTGGGAATATAGAAATGAAGTGCTTTTCTTCACTTTGAGATGCTCCAACCTTCCGCGAGAAATCACCCGAAGCTATCACAAAAAGATTGATGCCGGTTAGCACAATAAAGCCTTACCCCGATCTTTTCTCCAAGGAATCAACCAATAAACCTCCAAATATGCCCCAGTGTGGGGTGGTTCTTGACAGGGTTATATCTAGAAAATTTCTCCCTTTTTGGCTCAGAGTGGTTAACAAGGGATATGAATGTGTATGGATAATTTTGAAATGGAAATGCCTTTCATCATTTCAATCCATGTAATCACCGCAAATGATCCCTACATCCCAAGATTAAGCTTTTTCGCTTTGCCACTCCCGCTCATCTCTAGAGTGTATCGGGGACGTGTTTTAGGATAAGGTTTGCCTCTTTTCATTTAAAGGACCATCCTCTTGAAAAGCTTTAAAAACACACCCTTTTATAGTTCCTCAAGGTGTTTTCATCAAAATCCGCTCTCCGCGAAAATTTTCTTTCGAAAGATATATCGAAAAGTGTTTTGTAAAACTCTAAATGGGGTGTTTCCTTAAAAGGGCCTTGCAATTTTGCAAATCAGGAATTTTTCAATGTTAAGCGGGATAATATCTTTTAATGGAAATGAGTATCCTTTATAAGAGGAGAGAAACTCAAACCTGTCTCCTTCGAACACCGGCCTCTATATCCTGTAAAAACAAAAGGAATAAATCGGTTTCAAATATTCTAAATTTTGAAACCAAAACTGACTCCCTGTTCGATTAACTGCTTGCGAGGATTCTTCATGACTCCGAGTTCACCTGCAAAATTCAAACATGTGCAAATGCACGTATGCAGATGTCATGCGAATGCAAAATTTTATGTGACTCAGATCCGCTCATCAATCCCATCAAAGCTTGATTTTATTTCAAGGAAAGTATCTCTTGACGGCATCTGCATTCACCGGGCTTGTCAATTCTTCTCTATCCATGTTTACAAGAATAAGAGCTCTCCCGGATATAACTTTTTGAATCACGTAGGGGCCTTCATAGTTTGGCATAAACTTGCCTCCTGGGTGTTGAGCATTTGGGAGCATTTTATTCACAACTAGCATCCCCGCTTCAAAATTCTTAGGCTTAACCTTCTTGTTAAAAGCTCTAGCCACTTTCTTCTGATAGTTCTGACCATGGCAAATAGCCTTTAGTCACTTTTCATCAATCAGATTTAGTTGTTCGTGCCTTTGCCGGTTCCACTCGTCTTCTGAGAGTTCAACTTGAGACAGGACCCTTAAAGATGGGATCTCAAGTTCTATCGGCAAGACAGCTTCCATGCCGTATACTAAAGAGTAGGGAGTTGCCCCAATTGAAGTACGAATCGAAGTTCGATAGGCCATGAGAGTATATGGCAATCTTTCGTGCCGATCTCGATATTTCTCGCGAGTTTTGGCCAATATTTTCTTGATGTTCTTGTTTGCCGCTTCCACGCCTCCATTCATTTGTGAGCGGTAAGGTGAAAAATTAAGGTGTCGTACCTTGAATTGGTCCAATAAGTGATCGACTACCTTATTGTTCAAATTGGAGCCATTGTCCGTAATGATGGTTCTTGGAACTCCGCATCTTGAGATGATGTCTCGTTTGATGAACTTAGCCACACTGTTCACGATAACGTTGGCATATGAACCGGCCTAAATCCATTTGGTGAAGTAATCAATGGCCACCAGAATGAAACGATGTCCATTTGAGGCCTTCGGATTGATGGGGCCAATCATATCAATCCCCTACATAGAGAATGGCCAAGGTTCTGACATTTGATGAAGTTCATTTGGAGGTGCATTTATCTTGTCGCCATATACCTGGCACCGATGACAAGATCCGACATACTGGTTGTAATCCGACTCGATAGTCATCCAAGAATATCCGAGTCTCATGATCTTCTTGGCGAGGAGATGACCATTTATGGCCCACATTCTCCTTCATGGATCTCTTTCATAATAAGATTTGCTTCCTTGGCGTTTACGCACCTCAGTGGGACTGAATTAAAGGATCTCTTGTATAGGATCCGTCCACTGAGGAAGAATTTAGAGGCCATCTTGCTGATGTACTTTTTATCTTCTGGTTGACTGTTTTGTGGGAACTCGCCCTTCAGCAGGTAATTCTTGATGTCATGATACCATGGTTCTTCAACGGGTTCTTCTTTGACAATCATGCAATATGCGGGTTACTCAAGGATGTCAATCCTTAACGGTTCTATTTCAAGGCCATCTTGTACTTGTAACATGGCTGATAATGTGGCCAAAGCATCAACAAAGTGGTTACGAGTCCTTGGCAGATATTCGAAAGTGATCTCCTCAAAATGTTGGATTAATTCTTCAAGGAATTTATGATATGGGATAAGCTTGGGATCCTTTGTCTTCCACTCTTCTTGGGTTTGCAAGATGATAAGCATGGAATCCCCGTATACCACTAGCTTCTTCACTTTTAATGAAATGGCCAATTGTAATCCGAGGATACAGGCTTCATATTCAGAAATGTTGTTGGTGCACGAGAATACCAACTTGGCTGGAACGGGATAATGTTGATCTTCGAGGGATATTAAGACTGCTCCAAGACACGATCCAATGAGATTCACTGCACCATCAAAGTATATTGTCCATTCGTCTTTAGATATGTTCGGGATTTGATCTCTTTCATTTCGCTCCGGGGTATCCTTAAGAGGATTTTCAGCTAGCATATTAGCGATTGCTCTTCCCTTGACCGATTTTTGGGGAGAAGTTCTAATATCAATTCCGAAAGAAGCACTTGCCACTTGGCCATCTTTCCTAATAAGGCTGGTTTTCCTAAGAGATACTTAATAGGGTCATTTTCGGTGACCAACTGGATATGATAGTGCGGGGTATATTGCCTCGGCTTGTGGAGGACTCAAACTAGTGCCACGCAAGTCCTTTCCACCGACGAGTACTTGGTTTCAGATGTTGTGAACTTTTTGCTCGGATAATAGATGGCACGTTCCTTTCGATCCTTGAGATTTGTTTGGGCAAGTAAAGCTCCTAAAGATTCATCATGAACTGTCAAATATAAAGTCAAAGGAATGTTAGGGATGGGAGGTACCAGTATCGGAGGTTGTACCAAATATTCCTTGATCTTTTCAAATGCTTGTTTGCACTCGGAATCCCATTTTACTTTCGTGCCCTTCTTTAGAAGTTTGAAGAAAGGCTTTGTTGTTTCTGACAATTGTGATATGAATCTGGATATATAATTCAGCCTTCCAAGTAGACCTCTTACTTCTTTGATAGTCGAGGGAGTTCCTATTTCCCAGATGGCCTTGATCTTAGAGGGGTCGATCTCGATACCACGACCGCTTATGACAAATCCAAGCAATTTTCCAGATCTGGCGCCGAATACACACTTCGCGGGGTTGAGCTTGAGTTTGGACTTTCTCAATCGATCGAATAATTTCCTCGGCACTTGAACGTGATCTTCTCCAGGTTTGGACTTGGCGATCATATCATCCACATAAACCTCCACCTCTTTGTGTATCATATCATGAAAAAGGGTCACCATAGCCCTTTGATATGTTGCTCCTGCATTTTTGTTGCTCCCGCATTTTTCAATCCGAAGGGCATGACTTTATAACAGAAAATCCCCCACTAGGTGACGAACGAGGTCTTGATCTTGTCTTCCTCTTTCAGTATGATATGGTTATACCCCGAAAAGCCATGCATAAAGGAGAATAATTCAAAGCCTGCGGTGCTATCAACGAGTACGTCAATATGCGGTAGGGGAAAGTCATCTTTTGGACTGGCTTTGTTTAGATCCCGGTAGTCCACGCATATCCGGATTCTTCCATCCTTCTTCTTGATTGGCACGATGTTGGCGACCCAATCAGCATATGGGACAGCCTCGATAAATCCAACTTTAAGGAGCTTCATCACCTCCTCCTTGATCTTGTCTGCCGATTCGGGGTTCATTCTTCCGGATGGTTGGTTAACCGGTTTGCATGCGGGATCCGTAGGTAATGCATGTTCTACAATGTCTCGGTCAAGCCCTGGCATGTCGACATATGACCAGGTGAAAATATCTTGATATTCCTTTAGCAATGCTATCATTCTCACGACGTTACTTGCAGATAGATGTCCCCATATTTTCACTTCTTTGATGCAAGCAGAGTCACCCAAGTTAATAGTGATGGGTTCTTCGGAGATAGGGGGCTTAGATTCTTCAAAACAATCCCATTCTCTCTTGATATCGCTTACATCGACCTCTTCTATATCAATTTGATATGCATAATCATCGAGCTGATTTGAGTTACATATTAACTTGTTATGCATGGATGGGATGACATGCCCGAAATATACCATGAAAGGTTAGTACGTCCAAAGGATAAAATTATAGAATGCATGATCTTATTTTAATATGAAAACATGTTTCGAATTCGATTTTTGAAGAAAAAGGAAAGAGAACTAGTCCTCACTCTCCGAACATCCTGGTTCTCAAAAGGCTATTTTAAAATCCAAGATCATATGGCGGATCGGGCATCAAGTTCCAAAATTTGGGCAATTGTCGTCATTGGACCAATCCGTTGTCCCATATGTCTTTAATAAAACTTGAGATGATTTTCATTAATAGATGCAACTAATGGCAATACAATACCGCACTTCTTGGATCACAATATGAGACCGAAAGGGTGCTAAAAAAAGAAGAAACAACGAAAAGCTTTAGAAACAAATGCAGTAATCAGAATGCATTGAAAGGTAAAGTTCGAAAAGAGCCTTTTACTCGGGGGTGGGGAAGTTGTCATCGAGCCACTCAATGATCACGTTCACCCGATTATCCGGGAATGAGTTAAATAGGTCCGGCTCTGCATCTTCAGAAATATCCTCATCTTCCAGCCATTTACCTCCTTTGGAGAACACCTCATATAAGGGATTTTCAAACATCTTTCCTATGGCTTTCTAGACATCAGTACCAATAAAGCGATGGCTTCGGTATCCACACCGTCCTTGGTCTCCATAACACTTGTTTCGACCTCGGCCTCGACCTGCATCATCTTTTACCATTCCCTTATAACCCAAACCAACCTTGTGGTCGTTCGAGTCAAGATTCAAAGGGTTACGAATTCCTTGGCCGTATTTCCCTAATCCGGTACCAGGGATGAAGCCATTAGTGAGGAGTACTCTTCCAGCCATAGTTGTCGGCCTCGACAATTACGGGGCTATTATCTTCGCATCAGAGGGTACATGCATGATAGATACAACGTCAAAGGTGTGATAGCTCGGGTCATCCTCCTTCAAGGGCTCGATGTAGGGAACCATCCCTTTCAAAGAGGCTCGATGTCCCGTTTCACCGTGTATAGTGATCGAGTTGACCTCGACCACAAATTTAACCTTCTAGTGTAGAGAAGAAGGTACCGCTCTAGATACATGGATCCACGGTCTTCCTAGGAGCAGAGTGAAAGCACTAGGAATATCCAGCACTTGGAACGGTAAGGAGAAAGTTACCGTTCCAATAGAAACATCTAATTCGATCTCGCCCACCACGTTCTTAGAAACTCCGTCGAATGACCGGATGGTTGCTTTGGACGTCTTGATGAAGTCTTCATTTATCCCCAAGCTTTTCAGAGTGCTCATAGGACACAAGTTAAAAGCCGAGCCATTGTCTATCAAGACATGAGGTACCTCCTTTCCGTGGCACCTTACGACAATATAAAGAGCCTTGTTATGAACTCGTCCTTCTCTCGGGAAATCTTCATCCGAGAAAGAGATCCGATCCTTTAAAAGGATGGCTCCCACGAAATCTCCCAACTGAACTTTATTGATAGTCTCCGGAACGTGCACCTCATCTAGCACCTTCGGGAGGGCATTCTTGTGTTTCTCTAAACCTTTGAAAAGGTCCAGCAAAGAGATTTGTGCGGGCATTTTCCGAAGTTGGTCCACGACTTCGTACTCACTGGTTCTTACGACAGATTGTAACTTTTCAACTTCTTCTACGGTTGGGATTTTCTTTTCAAAATCCGCCTCTCTTGGTGGATAATATCTCCCGGATCTCATGATGGCGTCGATTTCACCCGTCCCGTAATCCCAATGAACTGCTTTCGAGTTATAGTCTTCCACAGGTAGGAGTTTGATCTTCACCGGCTTAATCTCCTCCCGAGGCGGTTCCGATGTTGGCGTCTTTTTCGAGCTAAACGCTTCAGCTTCCCGATTATCTATTTTGTTCAAATCGATCACGAAACGGATCGGGGTATCTACCATCCCGATCATCTCATCTTCATGGATGTCGTCGGGATTATGTTCTGGACATGGCCTCACCGGCATGGCATTCTCTTCATCCAAACGCCTTTGCTTTTCCCTCCTAACCCTTAAGATAATCCCCTCAATTCTCATGCCGATTTCCACTAGATGTTGGAAGAATACGTGTATGGGTACATGCGATCAAAATACTCTGCCGGAAGTGACTTGCGCACGAACTCCAGCATCTCCCTTTTTGACAGTGGCGGTTGCACCATCACAGCATGCTTCTTCCATCTCCTAGCAAAGAGTTCGAAGCTCTCGTCTTCACCTTTCCCGACATTTAACAAATTGGCCTTAGTAAAGTACCCTCTGATTCCGGCTTCAAAATGCCGTATGAAGTGCTCTGAAAGCTCCTCTCGGCTTGGGACCCAATCTAAGTCGATTGATTGAAACCAAGCCAATGCAATACCCTTCAAACCGTGCTTGAAATTCTAGATTAAGGTTTCGTCGCCTTTGTGGTGATCAACCATCTGGCCGAGATAATATGAGACATGTGCTAAAGGACATCCAGTACCATCATACTTGATGCGAAAAGTTACTCTTGGGTTTACTCCTTGGGGCGGCATATTTTTTTAGCTTGGGCGATTGGCATAATCAGCTCTTTCAATTCCTCCATTTTTTTGACATGTCATCATTTTGCTCCTATGATAGAGCGATCCTTCTATTTTGCGTCTCCATGGCCAGCCGTATTTCCAGAATCCGCATATTTTCTTCTGTTGCCGTGGTGTTATTCTTTGCCACAAATTGAGATAATTCTGCCACCATAGTCGTCAAATGACGTATATGGGTCTCTAAATTAGAAAGTCGCATGCCCAGCACTTGATCTTTCTGCTCATCTTGAGAACTTCTTGATTCCGAGCTTCATCAATTATCCCGACGAACTCTTCGCTTTCGGGGTCATCCATGCCACCTCACCCATCGGGAACTATATCTCCAGAATTCACAAAAAGCTCGATGGCGCCGAATACGGGACTTTGAAGTTATAACCACCGCTATCTTCTCCGAGGTTATCAACTATTTCGCCTTTCTCAAGGGCTTTACGCATGAATCTTCTATCACCTCGGCGAGCCTTTTCAAGGCGGAGTTCATATTCGTCTATCTCTTCAATTTCCTAGCCATCTCGGATGTTTATCAAGTACCACGATGGAACTCTCCAGGTCTTTCCTCTTGTAGCTTTCATCGTGAACTCTTCTGCCGCCATATCTATGGTCACATAGGTTCCTTTAAAGGTGGTATCTTCCATTCTTCCAATGACACCTAGGTTGTTTAGCTTCTCCAAGCATGCCTCCTTTTGGTCCCGTGAAATACTCTCTCCTTCCCGATATTGTGAGGCCGGCGCCGGGATATCTTGCATTTTGTCTACATCTATTATGAACTCCAGAGTTTCCTCCTCCTCACCTTCAAAAATCGCGTTCACCTCACAATGTTCTAGTAGTGGATTCAGTTGCACATTTGGTTCAATCCTATCGAACTCCAGGACCTTACCATCGATTAAAGCTTACACTTTATACTTGAGAGCAAGACAGTTGTCCACGTTGTGCCCCCTTTCTCTCATATGGTATACATATGTCCGGGTCTCATCAAACCCGGGAAATCTTGGAGGATTAGCCCTAGGTAGCTCATTTGCTACCAATTAGTTCTCCAATAGCATGGGTAGTAGTTTGGATAGAGGTCGGGGTAATGGGGTAAAGACAGGTTGGTTTCTTCTTCTTGGATCCGGTGGTTTAGGAGCGGTCCAGGAAGAAGCTCCTTGGGTAGGGGTAGAAGGCGAGAAATTTTTGGGTTTAGGTGGGTTAGGGACAAACGCCACATCGCCGGTTTGCTCCCTATTATCCTTTCTCAAAGGGTATTGGCGTACGAAAGAGGCTTCGGGTATCTTCTTTTCTCGTAACGCCCATTCATGGCGTTCCACCACTTTAATCAAGTGCGCGAACGTCCGACACCTAGAGGTGTTCAATTTATCAAAAAATACTGGAAGGGTAGTGCTTTGAGAAAGAGGTCTATTAGTTCCTCTTCGGGGACGGGCGGTTTCACTTGTACGGCCAAAGTTCTCCATCTTTGGGCGTAGGCGCGAACAACTTCATTCTTTTCTTTTGCGGTCCTTAAGAGATCTTCCCTAGTAAGAGTGGTCAGAGTGTTAAACTTGTATTGCCGAAGGAACTCGTCGACCAACTTGTCCCAATCGGCAAGCCTCTCTGGCTCAAGCTCAATGAACCATGCTAAGGCTGCCCCATATAGGCTTTCTTGGAAAGTGTTAACCGATAGTGGGATGTTGTCCGAGAATTGAGACATTCGGCGCATATAGTACTTCAAATGCGCCTTGGGACACCCGGTCCCATTATACTTCCTCACAAAGTCTGGTTCCTTGTAATTAGCAGGAGCCTCAATCTTTTTAAATGGCGTGACCTTGTCAAAGCGCGAAAGCTCATATCCCTGGCTAGCCAAGCACTCCTTAATCTTGGCGAGCCTTTTAATCTCTTCCTCCATCTTGAGAGCTTGTTTTTCTTTCTTTTCCAGGTCGATTACAACTGGAAGCTCTTTAAGCGGTCTCTCCATACTCGAAGAAGGATTCACGGTGGGGGCCGGATTAGCATTTGTACCATCCGACGAGCCCGAAGGGGCTTGGGAGTTTGGATCAACGGGATATCTTCCTTGACTAGCGATCAGCATCGCCTTCATCTCTGCCATCATTGTGGCTATCATATTCATCTTGTTCTCGAGATTACCCACACGAGGTGCAAGTTCTTCTTGCTCCATTCTCGATCAACGCGTCTTGCTATGAGTCCTTGTGTTTATCACTTACCTGTTTTTCATGAGATTAATTAGTATTGAGAGCATTCAGAATTTGAAGGGGTTGATCCGTGGTAATTGTATCCTATATATGATGATGCATATACATGAAATGCTCATAATGGAAATAATATGCATTTATTACAAGCCCGGATTGTTCAAAAGTTTTTAAAAAGGCAACAAATATGCCAAACTAAATGGGGAATGGATCTATCCAAGCCGAGGATGCTTGCATTCTTCTTGCTCCTCCGATCCATCCGAATCCCATAAGTAGGGGTCTTCTCCCTCTTCTGACATCCAAAGCTCCGGATCTTTTGGAATGTATGGTTCCACCCCCGGGACATACGGTACTATGTACTCAGGCTCATAGGACTCCACCTCTTCAATGCGAGGAGATACGCACTCGGGTACATATGGCTCCACTAATGATTGGCGATACTCCTTGAACTTCTGAATATACTCCTTAGATGCCCTATGGATGTTCATTTCATCATCTAATTAATCGGGCCATGCAACTTGTTGCAATGGTGAATTCTTCAAAGCATGGAGAATGAGCTTGATCCGAACCCGATACAACTTCTTTGCTTCCTTGGTGAGCTTCTCACGTGCCATATCGAATGAAAAGATCCCGGGACAAACATCCGGTGGCACTTCTTGTAAAACTCAAAATTGCCTCACTACATGAATAGGATAATATGCCACGGTGCTAGTACACCCCAATAGGGGAATAGGGCTATCATCGATTCCAGTCATGCGAGCCTTCACAATCTTAGGCCAAGTCAAACGCCATCGAATATGCTCAGGCTTCAAATTATCCAATAGCTCAACTCACTTCTTGAATGAATGTTTGGGTATGAGGGATTGATACTTGAGGAAGGATTTAAGAGGATGAACACGTTCATTGATTTCATAGCACCCCACTTGGAGTTGGAAAATTTTTATATGGGAAATGAACCACATGTGAAGTAGCCCATTAGGTGCTTGGAAAATGGCCTTTTTAGAGAAAGAAAGGTTTCAGCTAGAATCATGTAGGAATAATTCCAGCGACAACATGCTTGTCGAGCTATATGAGCTATAGAAGGGTCAAAAGTGGTTCTGGAAGTGGGAAACAGGACGGATGCAAAGAAGGCTAGAATGAACACCTTTCCCGATTTATGACCGGTTTCAGCGGGTAGGGAGGAATAGTTGTCAAAAAGGAATGAGAAGGTGAATCTCTCGGAATTGGACTTGTAAACCTTCTCTATCTCGGATGTTTTGAGACGGAGAAAGCTCGATAGAGATCGGATAGAATCCATGTCAAGAGGGGGTTGAACTATATAATCGTCAAAATTGGCCCCAATGATAGCAGAATACTCCTCAAGCGTAGGAGCCAATTCAAAGCCTTGGAAATTAAACGTCATCGTGTGCATGTCCCATGCCTTAGCCAGAGCTTGAATGAGAGCCGATTGATATTCGACTTTGATCGGGTCTACTAGTCGGCCCAAACGTCCTTCCACGTATGCTTGGTTGGATGGGTTGAGGCGATCCCACCATAGAAAGAGTTCTTTGCGTGGTACTGGGATGATCTTGATGTCTCCATTCCCCATGACCTAGTATGTATAAAATGATAATTCTAATGTCAATTACCACGGACCATGATGTATATGCATGGAATGCAATGCAAATGCACCAACCAAATTCCATGTCATCTTTTGGTAACATGAGGGTCAACTACTCCCATTTGACCCAAATAAACTAAACGGGGTAGTTATGGACCAAATCTCACCTAAAGATGGCATGTAATTGATTATGATTGTTTAAGTGCAAATCGGGGTAGAAAGTCACTTTTACAACTTAAAACTTGACAACTTACGAAATTCATAAGTCTAATACAAGAAAGCCCAAAGAGATAGGATACGAAAACATCTAAAGATATTCGACCAATACATGTGGATGGAACATACATAATCAACTCAAGATGTAATGAACCCTAGAAATGCCCCAAAGTCTCACTAAAACTAGGTAGGCGAAATGGTGTCTTCATCCGATGGTATCTTCACTATCTCGAGAAGCTTGACATCTTCTTCATCATCGGAAGATATGATAACGATTTCCTTCTTCTTGATTGGAGAATGTTTCGGGGACGTCTTGATCGCGCGAGGCTTCTTCATCAATTTCGCGTATAGCTCTTGAATTCTCTCTTTTCCTCGCTTGTACTCCAAATGGCGCACACGATGCGCATAATCGCAATTTTCACCACGGGTGCAATTGTGTCCATTAAGCTCCCTTTCATGAACAAATCCAAAGACTTAGAAAGTAGAGGGCACTCGGTCCTTGGATCGAATAGTCCTCCGCTCCCATGCGTATACATCGGGGACATCGGTATGACTTTGGGGCATCATCTATCCTAAAAAGGAAAATTAACTCTCAATCCCGATCACTTAAACGATCTTACAAACTGCAATGATATGTCCGTGAAAATGCATGTTATGCATGAATTAAATTTACAAAAATAAAGAGAGTGAAAAAGCCTTACCAACCAATGTTACTCTTTTTTTTTTTTTTTAGGTATACTAACTTTCCAATCACATGTGCATGAGACAAGTGAGGTTCAACTCTAAAGAAATAAAAAAGGCTAAGGTATGGACCTAAGAGGGCTCCCGCTATACGAATCGATGAGCCGCCCACAAGCGTAATCAAACAACAAGTGGGTAGGATCATCAATCTCGCATAGTGAGCGGGATTAAATATAGTCAACCCAAGTGCAATCAAACACGGGAGCTTCACATACCAATCCCTATCTAAGGCGACCTAAAGGGTGATTTCGCGGCTCGGGTTTAGGCGTTTGTGTGTTCGATATCGTGATCCTCAAAATATGCAAGACATGCACAGCGGTTTATATTCAAAACACTGCTTCAATATGTGCATAAATAAACACACAACCCGAAACACCATATTTGCATAAAAAAAAGGTTAGCATAGATGCCACCCCTTATAACTCCCATCTGTATCAACATTTAACACTTTTGGTTAGTGAACGTACCTCATTTTCGAGAGCATCTGCAGAAAAACGGAGTTAGAAAACACTCAACACTTTCATCGGTTTAAGTCCTCTTAATGATTTTGCAATCATCGATCCCCGATGGAGTCACCAATCTGTCGCGATCCTCCGGAATTTTTAGTGAGGCGAAAGGGTTAACAAACCGATCCTTTGGATCCGGTTGGAAGCGGATCTTTGGAATCGCGGGTCCCTCCCGAGGACCCATTACTCGAATCGCGATGTAAGGAAAAATCTTAACGGGGTTGACCTTGGTATGGTCGGGTGACATGTGCGTGGTGTACATGCATTTGGAATCGCCACCAATCAATTATTGGAGGGTATGATCGGTGTTGAAAAAAATCTCTAGACGGTTTTGAAGTTGAAAAAACAATCCTAGTACTCTTGTATTTTGAGATAATGCTGTGATTTACTTGGTTTGTAGATTATCCTTTGGTGCGGGGATGCACGGGATTTAATCTAGCAAAAGGAATTGGCTCAGATGTTGTTTCCGAGAGTCTCGGATGTTGTTTCGAGCTCGGACGTTGAGTGGGGATAGCTCGGACGTTGGAATGATGCTCAAGCTCTAAGAGAAGTACTTCACTAGTAGTAATCAGAATTTCAAGAGGAATTCAAATTGAGCTTAATTGATGCATATTAACGGACGCCATCGAGCTGGATCATTCTTGTAGATTTTCAGTGACTAAGATCAATCAAGGATACGGAACCAAGAAGATAAACCAAGACTTTCTAAATGGAAGATACCATCTATGGAAACCCGGGATCATAATTGTATGGGCGATTTGATCCAAGGGGGGAAGACTTTCCTTTGGCGATCCCCAATGGCTAAGAGATCTTCTTTTATTAAAAAATCTCGTCCAAAATGGTAGATTTGGAGAGATCTCTTCCGGATGCCTTGCAACGGCTAGATTGGAGGCGAAAGAGTATAAAAGACATCTCGAAGACGAAGGGAAGAGAGATCGACGTAAAGAGGGAAAAGTGTTCATAATTCCTAGATAGAGTGTACTATATTTTTAACACACTTCTTGATCCATCCATTGTAATGTGAGGAGGTGTACACAAGAGTGTTGAACGCTAGGTGTGAAGTCCCGTGTATCAAAGAGATCAACGATCTATAACCTCTGAGCAGATTAATAGTGGAATCCAGCCGATTGGGTGTCGGCCGAAGAAGTGGACGTAGGCTTAATCAAAGCCGAACCACTATAATCCGTCTGTGCGGTTTTCCTTATCTTTTACTCTGATCATTCTAAATACGTTGTGATAGCTAAACTGCACACGAACAATACACATTGATCCTATTACATTTCTAGCATCAATTGAATTGCTTGATCATCCGAGATTTCATTTTTACATTGTGTGACTTGAATTCCGCACTAAAATCTTAAAACCACACGTTATCACCTATTCACCCCCTCTAGGTGAATTCACTAGCCAACGACAATTGGTATTAGAGCTTGATGCTCGTATTTTGTGAAGTGTTTTTACTTCTGAGCTAACGATCTTTATGGCTAGCAATTTCTCTCCTTCTTGGATCAAAGGTGGAAGCAACAACAGGCCACCATATTTTGAAGGAAAAAATTATAGCGACTAGCAGAACAAATTTAAAGCATTTCTCGGATGTCGGGATCCTCAAATGCGGGATGTCGTACAAAGAGGAGTAAATCCAGCGACATAGACTACAAGTGCGGGGGATAACACGATGGCTGCTCTAATCGCAATAGAGATAACCAAGAGAGATGCTCTTGATGCAACGGTCATTTATTCATTTTATAGTGCATTATCTCCTACTGAATATAGACGTATTGCAGATTACTCTTCATCAAAAGAAATTTGGGATAAGCTTCACGTCACTTACAAAGGAACAAACATAGTAAAGAAGACAAAAGTCAACTTTCTACTCGGACAATATGAAGCATTCAAAATGAATCCTGATGAGACAGTGAAAGAGATGTTTGATAGGTTCACCGAAATAGTGAATGGTCTTACATATCACGGGCAACCGGTTTCTAGACCTATGAGAATCAACAAGCTACCATGAGCTCTTACAAAGGAATGAGACAATGTTAAAACTTCCATTCGAGAGACTCAAAGAATATCTTCATTGTCAATGGATGAGCTCATTGGAACTCTTCAATCCTATGAAGAAGAAAGGATCAATGATGAAACCACAACTAGAGGTAAGAAGTCAATTGCCTTAAAATCTAATGTTGATTCGATGTTTTAGATTCTGAAGTCGAAGATGATGAAGAGTTAGCGCTCATGGTCAAAAGATTTAGACGAATGGCTAAACAAGGCGGGAACTTCAAAAACAGAAAGGATCTCGGACGATTCAATCAGAGAAGATCATCCGAGACTAAAAATGAAGGCCAAGAAGTCATTTGCTTCGAATGTAAGAAAAGAGGCCACATCAAACCCAATTGCCCTTTGTTAAAGAAGAAGGACAATGATGAAAAATCCAAGAAAGCCTTGAAAGCAGAAACTTGGAGCAACACCGAATGTGAAAGTGATGAAGAATACGTAAATGTTTGTCTAATAGCAGATTCGGATGATGATATCGAGGTAACTCACCCAAACATCTCTCCTGAAATATCTGCGTATATAGATGAGCTATGTTTAGAATACAAGGCTACTCTTAAGAGACTTTCTGAATTGAAGAAGGAAGTTGCCATTTTTAGACAGAAGGATATTTCGCAAAAAGATAAAATCTGCTTTCTCGAAAAGGAATATTGTCAACTAAATGAGAAATCCGATTCTATATCTTGCGAAAATTTACAATTAAAATCAAGGATAGCATCTCTTGAAAAAGAAAACGATTTCTTGAAAAAGGAAAGAAATCATTTTGAAAAGGAAAACCTTTCTTTGAAAAAGGAAAAAGATATTCTCGCAAAAGAGAATTCTATTTTGAAAAAGGAAGTTTTAAAGATACACAAAAAATTCTCATCCAGTTCAAAAACTTTGCAACACATACTTTCCATACAAGTTCCCTACTATAACAAGTTTGGACTTGGTTTTCAAAAGGAAATTGATGAGAAAAATTATTTTCCAAATGTAAAAGAAAGATTTAAGCAGCGACCTTCCAAACGCGCTTATCAAAGTCATTTTAGAAAATAATTTATAAGGTTTGAAGGTCAACATCCCTCGGGATGTGGTGATCCGAAACAATCCGAGAGTCATTACTTAAAGATCAACCGATCAACTCATGACATTCTTAGATACACTTCTACGACTAACCTCAAAGGACCCAAACAAATTTGGGTACCAAAGCAAAAGTGAGAATCCTTGATCATTGCGGGTACCAAACAAAAGAAGAAACAAATGGTACCTTGACAAGGGTGCTCTAGACATATGACTGGTGATTCATCCATGTTCATTAATCTTGAAAAATTTGATGGAGGAAATGTGTCCTTTGGAAGCAACAACAAAGGAACAATTATCGTCAAAGGAACTGTGAAGATTGACAATCTACTCATCAAAGATGTTTCATTAGTCAAGGGTTTGAATTTCAATCTTGTTAGTATTAGCCAATTATGCGATATTGGATACAAAGTTTCTTTTGCGGAAAATAAGTGTTCGGGTACAAGCCAAGACAACAAGTCTTCATTTATCGGACGAAGAAATGGGAACATGTACCTTCCGGACACATCATCCGAAGATGAAAAATGTCTTCTATCCATCAAAGATGATCCAGAAATATGGCACAAAAAGTCAGGACATATAAGTTTCAAGTAGATAAACAAGCTCTCCAAAAAGAAGCTGGTGAGAGGACTTCCAAATGCCAGATTTGAAAAGACAAAACTTTGCGAAGCATGCACACTCGGAAAGCAAGTAAGAAATTCTTACAAACCTATTAATGAAGTCATCACTACTCATGGTCTTCAACTATTGCGCATGGATATCTTCGGACCCACTCGAACATAGAGTATTGGAGGTAAAAAGTATTGTCTTGTTATTGTGGATGACTATACAAGATTTACTTGGGTATTCTTTCTTGCTCACAAGAATGATGCATTCTCATTCTTTAAAATCTTTTCTAGAAAAGTTCAAGATGAAAAAGGTTATTCAATTACTAGTATCAAAACCGATCACGGAGGAGAATTTGAAAATAATTACTTTGCTGAATTACGTGATCAAAATGATTTTCAACACAATTTTTCTTCTCCTTATACTCCTCAACAAAATGGAGTTGTTAAAAGGTAAAATAGATCTTTGCAAGAAATGGTACGAACTTTTTTAATTGAAAGTAAAGCTCTACCTTATTTCTAGGTTGAAGGCATTTTTATTGCATATTATGTAATCAATTGTGTTTTCCTCGGACCATTGATTGAGAAAACTCCCTATGAACTTTATAAGGGAAGAAAACCAAATATTTCTTATTTTCATGCGTTTGGTAGTAAATGTTATATTCTTAAGAATGCAAATGATAAGACTGGTAAGTTTGATGAAAGATCGGATGAAGGTGTATTCTTGGGATACTCCACTACTAGTTAAGCATACCGAGTATTCAACAAGAACTCTCGGACAGTTGAAGAATCAATGAATGTGGAATTTGAAGAAGAGCGGATTACTCGGACGATGGATTACGAAGAAACAACAAGATCTGGAATTCAGAACACATCATCCGAAAAAGAAAAACCATCATCTGAAGACGCAGAACTAGTCGAAACATTTCAAAACATGGAAAATAGCTTGCAAGGCACATCATCCGAAGGATCAAATAATGAAGACCTCACTCATACTGAACATGACAAATCAAATAGAAGCTGCAAATACGGATCAAGTCATCCCGTAGATCGGGTTATTGGGAATATAAATGAAGGAGTCAGAACTAGATCTAGACTCGGGGATACAATAAATGTCTTTGCTCTAGTTTCTGAAGTTGAACCCAAAAGAATTGAAGAAGCTCTCGAAGATGAAAGCTGGAACGAAGCTATGCAACAAGAACTACAACAATTCGGATCGAATGAAGTTTGGGAACTTATACCCAAACCAAAGAATCATCATGTCATCGGAACCAAATGGGTTTTTCGAAATAAGCTGGATGACAAAGGAAAAGTAGTTAGGAACAAAGCAAGGCTTGTTGCACAAGGTTACTCACAAGAAGAAGGGATTAATTATGATGAAACCTATGCACCAGTGGCAAGACCGGAAGCTATCAGATTGACACTTGCTTACGCTTGCCATCACGACTTCAAGTTGTACCGGATGGATGTTAAAAGCGCATTTCTAAATGGGTACATCAAGGAGGAAGTTTACATCAAACAACCTTCAGGTTTTGAAGATCCAAAGAACTCGGATCATGTGTACAAACTGAAGAAAGCTCTTTACGGGCTGAAGCAAGCACCTCGAGCTTGGTACGAAAGGTTAAGTAACTTTCCAACTAAAAAAGGTTTCGAAAAAGGTAAAGTCGATACAACCCTTTTTATCCGAAGGGAAGGTAAAAACATTCTGCTTATCCGGATATATGTTGATGATATTATCTTTGGCTCATCTAACCAACATCTTTGTGAGAACTTCTCTCGGAACATGCAGAATGAGTTCGAGATGAGCATGATGGGTGAACTTAAATTCTTCCTAGGGCTACAAGTAAATCGGACTAATCGGGGCACATTCATACATCAAGAAAAATATGCCTTGGAACTAGTGAAGAAGTTTGGTCAAAACAATTGCAAGAAAACAGAATCACCTATGTCTACCTCATCCAAACTAGACAAGGATGAACAGGGCAAACAGGTTGATCAGAAGCTATACGGGAGCATGATTGGTTCTTTGTTATATCTTACTGCATCTTGACACGATATTATATTCGGTGTATGCATGTGTGCGAGATTTCAATCTAATCCTAAAGAATCTCATATGTCTCCTGTCAAAAGAATCATCAAGTATATAGGAACTAATCCAAACCTAGGATTGTGGTATCAAAAAACCTCAAATCTTATATTACATGGCTATTCGGATGCTGATTTTGCAGGTTGTAAGTTGGATAGAAAAAGTACTTCAGGCACATGTCAATTTACGGGATCAATGCTGGTGTCTTTGTTCTCCAAGAAACAGAACACCGTAGCTCTATCAACCGTAGAAGCTGAATATGTTGCACTAGGAAGCCGTTGCGCCCAAATACTATGGATGAAGCAACAATTGAAGGACTTTCGTGTTGAAGCTCACAATGTGGAAATCAAATGTGACAACACAAGTGCTATCAACCTCACAAAGAACCCGGTTCTGCACTCACGAGCTAAGCATATTGAAATTAAGCATCATTTCATTCGTGATCATGTGCATAACTGTGACGTCAACATTCAATTTGTTGATTCTAAACATTAATTAGCTGACATATTCACTAAGGCACTAGATAAAAATACATTTGAGTACATTAGTTAAGAGTTGGGTATTACCGTGATTCCTATTTGAGCTGAGATCTAGATAGGAGAAATTTCTTGAGAACTTGGAAAGTATCATCTGAAGACCTTCAGAACTTCCAGAGCTTGAAAGCATATTCTAAAGGAACTTACGGATCTCAAAACGTGGAAAATCGTCCGTAGACAACATCTTACGAACAGATACGACAAAAGATTTGATCGTTCGAAATCTTGGCTCGTAAGTCGTTTTTATTTTTGGCAACAAATAAGGTACGCATCAACACAATCTTCCTAAATATTCGGCAAATATTATGTGATTGTGCTTGATTGCTCGATTGAATATTTGATTGTCTTGATTGATTTTAAATTGGTTGAGTTGAAAATATTCTCAAATTACTTCCCATTTTATCAAGATCATCTTTTACAGAATCCTTCTTTCTCATTCGAAGTCACTTCCTCTTATTTAAAAAGGGGTAGTCTTCACTCTTGTTTTTCTCAAAACCTTCTTTCATAATCTCAGTCTCCTATAACTTTCTTTGCCATACATTCCTCATGGAGCCTAAAAACATCCCTTTCTCAACAAACTACCATGATCTTTCTCAAAGCGATCTAGAGAATAATGATCATCTTTCCCTCAACGAGTTCGTTGAAAAAGTCAGAAAGGAAAGAACAACAGTCATAAAAGCAAAACATGGAATTACGGAAGAAGAATACATCTTTCATAAAGAGATGTTGGCAGAATACCATGACGCTCTGTTTGGGAATCACGAAAAAAAAGCTGCCGATCCAACGCAATTGTCTGCAAGTCAAGGAGAAAAATCTCAGGGGGAGGACATAGAAACAGATCCAAGCA
Organism: Rhodamnia argentea; assembly: GCF_020921035.1. Lineage (NCBI taxonomy): Eukaryota > Viridiplantae > Streptophyta > Magnoliopsida > Myrtales > Myrtaceae > Rhodamnia > Rhodamnia argentea. The sequence continues at coordinate 2,946,086 of NC_063152.1, read as the reverse complement.
TTGAGGAAGAAGAATTGAGTCAGAATAATGACTCTAGCTCGTTGGAGGACGTATTGTACTACCAGATTGAGATGAAGTACCAAATCACTGGAATGTACAAATTGCTTTTTCAAGAGACGGGAGAAATGAGAGAAGTTTGATGGAAGAGTTCGATACATCGGCACAAGAACTCTCGGAGAAAACAAGACAAATTCTCTTAAAAAATGACAGATTAGTCAAGACGGTGGATATACTTCAGGAATCCATCAACCAAAAGTTGGAAGAATTCTAAAAACAGGTGATGATGAAATTCTCACAAGACTTCATACTATCCACAGCATCACAGAGCTTCTTACAACCAACAAGGAAGGAAACTAACCAGCATTACGAACTGGTAAAGTCTCTTACTGCTAAAAAGGCTACCTTTTATCTTGAAAGGAAAATAAGGCTGGCCAAGACTGTTCAAAAGATAATTCTTATAGCTCGACGGAAAGAAGATGATGAGGAATGCGCGAAAGCCTTGATAAGGCATAATGGGTTCGTCTCCGAGCAAGAAGTGATTGAATATACAACAAAGCCAACCGAGGAAGAATTGAAGAAGGCTTCACTGTGAGGAGTTCAAACCAACAACGAGTTGAATCTGCATGATTTCCACATTCATGATCTTCTTTGCTTTTGCAAGGAAAATGAGCAAGACTTTGGTCGAGTAGAATGTACAAGAGCAATGGTGGAAGAACGGAAATTGGATCTAAGCTACATCTTGACTGGAATATAGGCTCTTGAAAAGCTATCTATGGAGATAAGCGGGGATATCGTCCCGAAGATTCAACAAGATGAAAATGATCACACTCGGGGAGATTGGTGTTATTGCTGGGACACAAAGAAACCGGAAATCTCTGATACATACAAGCTGTGGGATATTCTGTTTAAGCAAGGTAAATGCAAAGATAACTTGAGAAAGTTTAGAATATAATTCAACATTGAAATGACTGCAATCAAAGATCGGTTGAGTTTGAAGGGACAGATCCTCAAAGAAAATATGAACAAAAAATACCATCTTACGGGTTTTGAGCTCGAACAGGCTGAAAAGAATCTGCACAAGCTAGCATCTGCGATCAATGGAAAGCTGTCTCACATGACATGAGCTATTGTGTTTCAAATCTACTAAAGCTCTCTTTCAACTTCTTTCAGTCTTAACCTCGTTGCACTAAATAAGAACCTCATCTGTCACACTCCATTCTATTCCTCTTTGATTGAAAGATTGACAATTTGAATGCTAGCATCCGATTTGATGATTCATTTTTTTTAATGCTAGTTTGTTTTGAGTACATTGCATGAATAGGCCTTGAATTCGGGGGGAGCAATGTTTTATCACTATCTGACTATGCGGGATACTCCCTATTGCTGATGACAAAAAGGGGGAGAAAATTAATATTTTGATGGTGTTATCTGTTAGATATATGTGTATTCTGGCAAGTATCCTTAAATACGGGATTTCAACATGTTATGCGGAATACAAAAACATGAATTTTGGAGACATCATCCGAGAAGGAACATACATCTTCTCTTAAACAGAACAGGTGAACAAATTCCACTTTTTGAATATCACATATTTAAAAGCTCTAACTAAACAGGACAAGTTCTGAGCATCAACAAAAGCGTGATGATTTGAGGAGTTACAATCTTCATACTTGTTCATATTTGAAAATGTTTAATATCTCAAAGCATTTAGAATACAAACTCATCGATTGAGATAACATAAGTTCTGAAAATTGCTCATCATAGCATATAAATGAATTTTTTCTCAGAACTTATTCTTGCTAAAAGTACAAGGAACGACATTCCAAAATTATTACTTAGCAAGATTATCACTAGAGTAACTTTGTTGAAGTTGCTCATTCTTTTCTAAACTCAATTTTTCATTACTATAGTGGATCGTTTTGTCATAATCAAAAAGGGGGAAATTGTTGAGAAAAATCTCTAGACGGTTTTGAAGTTGACAAAACAATCCTAGTACTCTTGTATTTTGAGATAATGCTGTTATTTACTTGGTTTACAGATTATCCTTCGGTGCGGGGATGCACATGATTGAATCTAGCGAAAGGATTTGGCTCAGATGTTGTTTCTAAGAGTCTCAGATGCGGTTTCGAGCTCGGACGTTGAGTGGGGATAGCTCGGACGTTGGAATGACGCTAAAGCTACGAGAGAAGTACTTCACTAGCAGTAATTAGAATTTCAAAAGGAATTCAAATTGAGCTTAATTGATGCATATTAACGGACGCCATCGAGCTGGATCATTCTTGTAGATTTTCGGTGACTACGATCAATTAAGGATGCGGAACCAAGGAGACAAACCAAGACTTTCTAAATGGAAGAAACTATCTATGAAAACCCGGGATCATAATTGTATAGGCGATTTGATCCAAGCGGGGAAGACTTTCCTTTGGCGATCCCCAACGGCTAAGAGATCTTCTTTTATTAAAGAATCTCGTCCAAAATGGTAGATTTGGAGAGATCTCTTACGGATGCCTTACAACGGCTAGATTGGAGGCAGAAGAGTATAAAAGACATCTCGAAGACGAAGGGAAGAGAGATCGGCGTAAAGAGGGAAAAGTGTTCATAATTCCTAGATAGAGTGTACTCTATTTTTAACACACTTCTTGATCCATCCAATGTAATTGTGAGGAGGTGTACACAAGAGTGTTGAACGCTAGGTGTGAAGTCCTGCGTGTTAAAGAGATCAACGATCCGTAACTTCTGAGTAGATTAATAGTGGAATCCAACCGATTGGCTGTCAGCCGAAGAAGTGGACGTATGCTTAATTAAAGCCGAACTACTATAATTCCTCCGTGCGCTTTTCCTTATCTTTTACTCTGATCATTCTAAATATGTTGTAATAGCTAAACCGCACACGAACAATACACATCGATCCTATTACATTTCTAGCATCAATTGAATTGCTTGATCATATGAGATTTCTGTTTTAAATTGTGTGACTTGAATTCCGCACTAAAATCTTAAAATCACACGTTATTACCTATTCACCCCCCTCTAGGTGAATTCACTAGCCAACGACAATCGGAAACCCTGCTGAGCGATCGGGAGAAACCGTTCGGTTCTACGAGAACTAGAGATTTGGGTCCGGGGACTTGGTTACGTCGAGATTTACATCGACGCCCTTTCGGTTACCGATGTTGAGTGATTTTCTAACCTAAGAATTCATGCAGATGAAATTTCGGGGCGGGTAGGCCCTAACGATCTTAAGGTATCATGCGGACATGAAATTTTTTACCTTAACAATCACAATCGGAAATTTAAAAGCGCAATCAAGATAATCTCAACCGGATCAACCAATCGGTCGAGTAAACATGTCTAATAGGACCCTATCGCCCCACAAAAATATCAATTTTGGATTCCGGAGTGATTCGGGAAAATTTGGGACGGAAGATCCGGAAGGGTAAAATGGTCATTTTTGGGGGTTCGGGACCCAAAAATCACAAAATTGGGGTCGGCCCAGTTGAATGTTGCCATTTCCATTTTTTGTGATTTTTTAGAAATTTTCTAAATTTTCTATTTTTTTTGGATTTTTTATTTATTTTCCAAAAGTCGGGAATTTTCCGGATCGATATGAACCGACCCTCGAAACCTCAAAAATTATCAATCTAGACTATAAGAGTCCCGAATCGACCTAAGTATTTTTGGAAATTTTTTGGGAAAATCTGGAAATTTTTATGGATTTTCTATGAATTTTACAATTTTTTTGGATTTTTTAGAAATTTTTATATTTATTTTTATTAATATTCCGGACTTAGTCAAATCGGTCTAGACCGTTCAAAAGCTGCTCAACGCAAAAAGGGTGACGTTCCCCGATTATTATACATTTTTTTATTTTCTAAACTTAATTTCCTAATATCCGAAGATATAAAAATAAAATGGACGACTGAGATCGATCCCAGATTTAATCTTAGCCGTTCGCGCGTCCAGCATCAAAACGGCGACGTATCGGCCTCTATTCCCTAAACGACGCCGCATCTAGTTCTAAAATGGACGGTCCCGATTAAATGCAAGACTTGATCCGAGTCGTTCACTCACTTATTAACAAAACGACGCCGCATCGTACACTTGAACGGACGGCTACGATTAGACACGAGAATCGATCCGGACCGTTGACTCATTCTTAAACAAAACGACACTGTATCTATTAAATGCATGAACGACCACGATCTAACCTTGACTCGATCCGGACCGTCCGTTCCTTCTAAGACTAAAAACGACGACGCATTTGGGTGCGTGTTCTAAACGACGTCGCTTGCTACTAATCTAAACGGTGCCATTTTTGCATTATTCTAATTTCTATCTAATAAACGAAATTCCGAAAATGCAAAAATATTGATCCAACGGTCCAGAATCAAACCTAGCTAATTATTTGGACCGTCGGATCATATCTGAGTCGGCTCGCTCGTGCCAACGGCCGAGCCGACTCAGATCCGAGCTGGACCTATGGGAGAATAACACCTAGACCTTTGACTCGGTGACCATGCCAGGTCGGCGTCGTCTTCAACCTCCCGACGACAACTAAATGGACGGCCGGAATTGCTCCGGCGAGATCCAACGGTGAGATCTCGCCGAAATGACACGAGACCACCGCCAAACGACTCGTCTCAACTTCCAGATCAACATACTCAAGAATCACACGATTTCATCCACGGGATTAAGAGTATCAAGACTTACCGAGAACCCCAACTCAGAGATCAATCACACAATAGAGAGCATAACAATCCAATTCCATCACATACGAGCATCATAGGATGTCAAGAAAGCTTACCTTGAGCTCTGATTGAGCTCGCGAGGGCTAGGAAGGCCCGGCCGGTGCTCGGCCGGACTGCGATAGGTAGAAGGCTCGACTCGGGTGATTCGGGCGGAATCGATGCGGAAATGGAATGCGATCGTGTTCATGGATGTTCCAAAGACAAAAGGCACACATCAATTGTAGGAATCATGCTCTAAGAAGTGATATGCCATTGATGCACAGTAGGATGATTGAGAAGTCGACTAACCTATTTCGGAGATCTCGGGCCAATTGAACAGGTGCTACTGCTTCCTGGAGCTTATTTGAGACTTATGGACTTGATCTCGAGCCTTGATTCCGCCTAGAATGGCCGGACGAGCGACGGATAGGCTGAGCTCCGGCGAACTACGGTGAAGCTCGCGAGAGCCTCTCTCACTACTCGCTCTCTCTTTCTCTCTACGTTACATTGATGAGCGAACACGAATGAGCCTCCCTCCTCAATTCGCGAAGCTTCCTCCCTTTTATACCAAGTTTTTGAAATCTCGCGCGCACGGGCGAGCTTCGTTGGGCACGTTCACGTGCGCTCAAGTGCCAATGGGTTCATCGGACGGCGATGGAATAGGTTGTGATTCCATCCCGGTCCGTTAAGCCTCCGTTGATCACAAACGAACGTGAATTGGACTCAGCCTTTGCAAGTGTTGACTTTCATGGGCGCCGGGACTTTGACCGGCTCACCAGAGCTCCTCCGGCGAGCATTGGTCGTGCCGTTGGTCTCAATCGGTGCGGCTTGACCTTCAGAACAAAAACCCCACAACAATTAGTCCAATTAGGTTCGGATTGAGCCTCAATTTGATCGCTGAATCTGCAAATTGGCACGAATTGGGGAAGAAGATGACACTGTTTGAGCCGGCTCGACCGGCGGTGAGACCGGTCTGAACTCGGTTCGACTTAAAATTTTCAGAATTTTCAAAATTATTCAAAATTGGTGTGGAATTTTTATAATTAAACCTCAAAATTGAACTTAGGGGCCTATATATTATCTAGAAATGTGATTTTGCCCAAAAGTTCTCATCAATTTCTATAAAAGCCCCAAAATTTCCTAAATTTCCAAATTGGAGAAAATATTCAATTGAGTGCCAAATTGATTAAATTGGACCGAGCGACCTATGCCAATTGATTCAGAACATGTCAAAACCTTAGGTGGTGGTCCAATTTTTCCATGATAGTCCCTAGATTAAGAGTAATATCGGGAATTTAGAATTCTAGGGACTAAATTGCAAAAATCTTGGGAATTCTTGCCCAATTTGCACAATTCGCGCAATTAGAGGTGCAATTGATCAAATTGAAGCTTGAAAGGACTGCAATTGAATGTCTAGACTCTAAATGTGCAAAAATTGCAAATAAAAAGACTCAATTTGTATTTTTTTATGTGAATTCAATCTTTAGTCTTGTGAAGAAACACCTAAAATTGAATTCAATTTTCAATTTTTCTTGATACCAATATGAAAAGGGAATTAAAATAAAAATATAGGACATTTTTCTATATTTTTGTGACCTCGAAAAGCATTTTTTATGAATTTTCTCGTATTTTCCTATTTTCTAAAAATATTGAAAAATGTGAAAAATATGAAAAATTATTTTTTGTTCAAAATTGGTTCCTTATGCTTGGCCAAGGTTCCCAAACTTGATTTTTCAATTTTTTTTTTGTGAATTTTTGAGAATTTTAGAAAATAAAAGCGAGGAAAACTTGATTAAAAATCGAGTGTCAACAATGTCATGTATTGGATTACCCTCTTTGGGAATACCTTCATCCTCTATCCTTATATCTATTTATATTATGGATCTATTGACCTGTATTTACACCATTTGAGATGCTTTTTGGATTTTAGCCAATAGATGTGATAATGGCTTTCTTCCCAATCATTTGAATGATTCTAATCGATTACATGATAACTTTGAGTGAAATCTGGTTTAAACTCTTCATTTGATTCCTTTTGGTCAAATAAGAGCTTTTAACCCTTATTTCACCAAAAGATGACATGAAATTGAATTAGCACATGTGCATAACATTTGTATCACATCGCATACATCAAACATTACAATTCGTGATAATTGATTCTAGGATCATTCTTTCATATATTATAGACAATGGGGAATGGAAACTTCAAGATCATCTCGGTCCCATGTAAGGAGCTTACTTAGTGGTGGAATCGCCTCAACCCAATTAACCAAGCGTGTTGACGCCTAAATTTTGACTAATCTATTTTGTTGCATAAAAATTAGAACTAATTTTAGTTCTAAATAAAAATCATCTCACATATTTATTTTTAGCGTACATTGCATTGGCATATAATTGGGCAAGCAGAACACTTAATTTAGCATGCGTCTAGACTAGGCACGGGATGGAAAAATACACCGAGAAGATTTGAAACTTCAGGGACTGTATTGCAAATACTTAAAACTTCAGGAACCGTATTGCAAATACTTGAAACTTCGGGGACCGCATTGCAAATACCAAAAGAAGATGGAGAAAGGAAGATGGTGAAGAGAAGATAATGAAAGGAAGATGGTGAAGAGAAGATAAAGAAGAGAAGATAATGAAAGGAAGATGGTGAAGGGAAGATGAAGAAGAGAAGATGAATATGAAGAAGGGAAGATGAAAATGGAAGGTGAAGAAATGAAGATGAAGAAGAGAAGATGAAAATGGAAGGTGAAGAAGTGAAGATGAAAATGGAAGGTGAAGAAATGAAGATGAAGAAGAGAAGATGAAAATGGAAGGTGAAGAAGTGAAGATGAAGAATGAAGGATGGAGAACTTTGCCTATAAAAGAGGAGGAGAATTGAGAGAGTTTGAGGAGGGAGTGGAAGAGAATTGAGAGAGTTTTGAGAGAGTTTTTGAGAGGAATTTTTAAAGAGGAAAAAGAGAGTTCTTGAGAAAAATCAGAAGAGAAAATTCGAGAGTGAAGAAAAGAATTTTAGTCGAGCATCATCTTCGACGAGTCCCGACACATATTTCACCTCTTGCCACCCAACAACGCCATTGCTTGCCATTTTCGACAACAGCCGCGTTCTTCCAGCTCCGAGATCTTGAAGGGAACTATAACATGTACATGAGTAAGATTTTGTGTAATAGAAGGTAATTCTTTCCATATCGATCTACAAAAATGTAATCGTTTGGTTTGAACATTTGTTTGTTTATTTTAGACATGCCACGTGTTCCAAATTTTAGCATTATTACATGTTAATTTATTTTTATAAATACTTGTGACTGGCTGCGTTTTCTTTCTTTCTAAATCACCCATGGTGTATATCGTACAAAGTTCAATGTTTTACATCCCCATAAAAAAGAAGAAAAAACCAAAAAAATTGCATCTTTGAATTTCAAGTAAAATCCATCAAAATTGCCAAATCAAATATTTTTCATGAAAATGGTACCGAAAGGGCGTTAGAGAAATCCAGCGTAACCAAATTCCCGAATTCAAAATATCTGGTTCGCGGAAATAAGATAGTTTTCTCCCGCTATTTTATTTAGGTTTCTAATCAACCTACCGAAAATGATTAGTGGCGACTCCAAATTCAAAACACGTTGCATGTTAATTATTTGAACCTTAAGTTGCGATTTGGTATGGACTTGGGAGAGTCCGAGTTAGGTTAGTTAATTAATTAACCTAATAATCCATTAGCCTGGAATTTAACCTTCTATTTTTTTTTAGGTCGCGACAGCTTGGCGACTCCACCGGGGACCTAAAGAGGATTTAAGCCAGATAATTTCATGAAAAAGAAATCACTTGATTTGGTAAACTTTGGTTGAATTCTCATTCTTAGGTGTTAAATGTTTTTGCAGATTGGGAGTTATAAGGGGAGGAGTGATCGGCTAACCCTTTGTTTTGCAGGCTTGGTGAATTGGAATTGTGATTTAACTTTTGAATCATTGAAGCGGTGTTTGCCTTTAATTGTTGTGCATGATTTATCGTATTTGTACTACACTGCACATAACCCGTGACCGGACCCGGGTCACACTAATAGTTTTAAGATTGTATTTAGATGGTTCTTTAACCTTGGTGGTAAGGTTTCGCTAAAGGTTATCCCATCCGGATCCCGAAAATTTTTCCAAAAAATGGCTCAAGGGTCGTTCTCATACACGTGAGGCTACGATGCATGAGAATTGCCCTTGTCGACCGAACCAAGCCGAAGTGATTGGACCCGACTAGTCATGACTATTGTACGCGAGGTTGCGACTAGTCATGATGATCGTGTGCGCGAGGCTGCGACATGTCGTTTCGTTCATCATTTCACTTTGCAAAAGCCTTTTGGATAGATAGAATAAGATTTAAACTCACGATTCATGCGCATGTCTTTGTGATTGACATTTTCTTCGTATGAGAGGTAATTTCTTGTCTCTTGTACCCTGTTATCTCATTTTTATTTTGGGCCGGTCCATGGTTTAGGTTGATTGTTTAGAAGTTTCATTGTCTTATTTCCAATTTCGCACTTTGCTTCCGTAGCTTTTACAATTTCATCGGTTGTCCTCAATTCTGATTTGGCTTATTCCTGTTGTGCGATTTTTACTAAATTCTACGATCGAGCTTTGAGTAAGTGCCAAACATGAAAGTTGTAGACCTATGTTTCAACTAATATCTTACAAAATTTCAGAATTAAATTCATAATTTAAGATGGCCCTTCGTTTTTTCAACAACATGCGGTTATAACAGTTTTCTGAACATGATTTTTTTGGAAAGACACATTAAACTGATTTGATCCGCGCATTTCTAGTCCGATTGGCCAACATAAAAGTTGTTCATCATCTTCTCAACTACAAGTTCGTAAAATTTGGACATGTTTTGATCAACGTACGAATTAATACGAATTTTTTCGTAAAAGCGAACAAACTGAAAATTACATGTTTCAATCCTTTGGTCATAATCACTTTGTTCATTTGAGTCTAGAGGGATGCCATGGGCCGGCTCGCTATTCTTGCTCCCTGTACTAATTTTGGGTTTGTTACTGTATACAGGTAATTTATCACGGATCCTCCACATATTACTCGATCGATCGCAAAGAAGATGGCCGACATTAACGCCACTATCGGTGCTGCCCTGGACGAGAAACTTAACTCATTGACCGAGCGCTTTGAAGGGATGATGTCCCGAAAGATGGAGGAAATGATGGCCGCCTTCACCACCAAACTGCAATCATCCACCTCCAGCCCGCCGCTAATCATTCCTGCTCGAATTCCTCCTGCGGATAACTCCGGTAAAGCCCCGGAAGCTGCTCCCTATCAGATAATGCCGCTAGAAGATGTGATCATCACAGGCATGAACTCGAGCACGCCACCCGTAGTCCCAATCCCTCAAGCCAGCCCCGTGACCCCCGGATTGAATGGTGATGCGGCCAAGCTGTTGGCCCAAATGGAACAGAGGATCCGAGAGGTTGAGGGGACTCACAACATACCCCAGATTGACCTATTTATCTTTTCAAAGGTCACAATGCCGGAGAAGTTCAAGATGCCCGACTTCGAGAAGTATGATGGGACTTCCAACCCGGTTCAACATGTCCGGAGTTGTCACAAATGTCAGATTCATGGTGACAAGATTAATGTCCCTCCGAACGAGTTGCATCGATTATCCGAACCATGGCCGTTTTCTATGTGGGGCATTGATGTTATCGGCCCTATCAATCCTAAAGCATCCAATGGGCATCGATTCATCTTGGTAGCAATTGACTATTTCTCTAAATGGATCGAAGCCGCATCTTATTTAGCGGTCACAGCACGAAATATCGTGAAATTTATCCGTCGAGATATCATCGCTCGATATGGTTCACCTGAAGCCATAATCACTAACAATGGCTCAAACTTGAACAACAAGCTAATGGACGAATTGTTCAAGGAATTCAAGATCAAGCATCCGAACTCTTCCCCATATCGTCCTCAGATGAATGGAGCGGTAGAAGCCGCCAATAAGAACATTAAGAAAAACTTAGCAAAGACGGCTGAAAATTATCGCGATTGGCATGAGAGGTTGCCATTTGCACTTATGGCGTATCGGACCTCGATCCGGACATCTACTGGGGCAACCCCGTATTCTCTTGTATATGGAATGGAGGCTGTTCTACCGGTTGAAGTGGAAATTCCTTCCTTACGTATATCTTGTCTCAAGCTATCTTGACGGAAGCTGAATGGATCCAGGAGAGGGCGAGCCAATTGAATCTGATCGATGAAAAGAGACTTAAGGTTATATGTCATGGCCAATGTTATCAGCAGAGGGTTGCTAATTCATTCAACAAAAAAGTTCGGTCTCGATATTTTCGGATCAATGACCTGGTCTTGAGAAAATTATTGCCAATAGTCCCACTCTCATAAGGGAAATTCACTCCAAACTATGGTGGTCCATATATAGTAAAGAAGGTGCTCCCTGGTGGTGCTTTGATTATGGCCCGGATGGATGGTCGTGTCCTTACCAACCCGATCGGTTCGATCTTTGTAAAAAAATATTATACTTGATTTACTCTCATGTTTTCATAATCGAGTTATAATATTAAGACAGATTCATGAGTTGTTCACATTCGGGCATTCGTTTGCTGAGAGATTGTTTCAAATGGGGGTTTCTCCGGCCCAATTGAATTGACCATCGGGAGCGTGAGATTTACATATCCACAAAGTAAATGGGTTATCTTGCAAAAAAAATATGACGACCAAGATAAAATCACAAAGCATATGGAAGAAGGAATAATGCGAAAGCAAAACGCAAATGAGCAAAAACTTGCATCCATTTCATTCAGCGGGAAACCTTACAAACGGATCATCGGGGTGGGAACGTAAAGCCAAACCGAGCCCTAATGAGCATCACAAAGGAGTTCAACCGACTCTCCATACGGTTGATACTCCGCCTACACCGATCGCTCCGAGAATCGAGATCCGCCAACTTAAAGAGGAGGAGCTCACATTTCTCTTTAAGCTTGGCTACCTTGTCCTCGTGATACTCGACAGCAAATTCCAAGTCATGGATCAGCATTCTCCCGCGGGCTATATCTAGGGTCAGATCGTCCATCCTTTCTTCCAGCCATGTGCATTGGAATTTCAAAACAATATTAAGCGGATCGCGCTCAAAGATGGTCCGGGACATGGCCAAATGTTCCACCAAGTTCCCCCTCTCACGAATCGGTAGTGAGACTTGATCATTACCGTAGTCAAGGACCTTCTTATAATTGTCGGCTACAAGACCGGCCAACATCAAGTTGTCCGACCGATCCCGATAGCGAGCTCTCACAAGATGAGCCAAAGTAACATCTTGATGAGCAAGATGGTAAGCCTCCGGGAAGTTAGTAAAGAGGGTAGGGAAGATTCTATATTCCTCTTCTAACTTGGTACCTTGAATAGAAACGGTGTCCATATCTGTAAACATGAGACGGATTTCGGTTTCGGCCTCCGGATGGTTGGCTATATAAGAGTAGCCCTGGCCCAGGAGATTATAAAGTTTCTCCCATTTGGCCAAAACTTCAGCCGAGAAGACGCGTGCGGGGAGGGAGGCCATTGTTGCTGAAGTTGCTGAAAAAGAGTGGATGCGAAAGAGTGCTTAGAAGATTGGAGATGAAGATATGAAAGCGATAATCGTCTCGGCGTTAAATCCTAATTTAAAGGGCAGAAAAAGTCATAGCAATAATTATTGTGGGGGCTGAGTTAATTATCCGGGTAAAACTACGGACGTTTCGTCCGCAAATCACGGATCTACCATCTCGAGGCTCACGAATTCGAAAAAGTTGCGAAATGACTTAAAGGTCCCGCCATATTAAAAGAGGGACAAGCATACTGCAGAAAAGATTTGAGGGTCCCACCATGTCGGAAGGAAATGAAGAAGACAGAGCGGGAAACACGAAATCTTGGGAGAAGCACTAGCTTGGTAGTTTTCATCCACGTTAAAAGGGAGGCTCTGGAACATACATGTTTACTCAAAAGAATTTGGAGAGAGTAAGCATACATCGGAGAGTAGAGTGAACAAAAGGCGGTAAGAGGTATTTCAATCCAACATGTTTAGAGGCTACCAAGACTTACTGGGGGCAACCAACCTAGACATCCCCGAGAGTGAACTACTGGATTCCGAGGCCAGATTCGGCACCGAAGCGGTAAAACCCAACTCCCTTGGCGGTGAAATTCAAGATCTCGATCGCAACAACAATAGCAGCAGCAGCCGCATTCAACCCCAGGAAAGAAAACATCAAATCGGGGAGCTCGAAGCTGCCTTCAAGGAGTGCCCTTACATAAACAAGAAACGAAAAAATGAATTGAGCCGGAAGCTAGGAATGGAGCCCTTGAAGGTCAAGTTTGGTTCCAAAACAAGCGGGCCCGATTGAAGGTTCAAAATGAAAGTCATGAGCTTGCGTTTCTGAAGGAAGAAAATGAAAAGCTTCGAGCAGAGAACAAGAGGTATAAGGATGCTCTTAACACCACTATTTGCCATGTACGTAGCAGCCCCATCACCTTTGGTGACAGGTTCCTCGATGAACCACATCCGAGCATTGAAAATGCTCATTTATCGATTCATCCCCCAGAGCAAGTTCTCGCACAATCGGATTTCGTTTGGGATACATCCTAGAAAGTCGGTCTTGCGAAGGCGAAACCGGCACCCTTCGAGGGAAGAGACATGCATCACTACAATTGGAGTTTCCACGATGTCACGATCGGCCAATTCAACGATGATGAAACTCTGAATCTGTAGCCTACATGAAGCTTGAATTTTTTTATTATGGGCTCTCAAAATGTCGCTCTTTTGAGCATTACTAGCCAGCCCTTACGAATCCTCAAGAAAAGAAGGGACATGCATGAATGAATGTACTGTTTGTTACAAAGTCTCCATGTGAGACATTCTTCTTTTTACGCCTAGAGTTAATCAGGGGGCAAAGAACAATACTATCCACGAATATCATCATGCTTAAATGCGTGAATTCCTTGTCAGATTTGACTGAACGCCGAAAAGAAAAGCATTGAAAGCCTTCACATAGGTAAATGCGAAAAGATTTGAGGAGGGAAATAACTGCCTCGTTCGTAGGAGAAAGCGGAAAGATTTGAAGAGGGAAATAACTGCCTCGCTCGTAGGAGGGAGCGAAAAGATTTGAGGAGGGAAATAACCGCCTCATTCGTAGAGAAAGCGAAAAGATTTGAGAGCTCCTCCATATCAGAAAAGAAAAAAGATGACAGATTGAGTGAGAGGTAAGAGTTATTACGAAATGGATCCAAGGCACCAAGACCGGAAAGGAGAGAAAAAGCTGTCCTCTTTCGTAGGGAAAGCGAGAACCTATATACGAGACTAACAGATCGGAAAAAAGTTTATAAAGAACTTGAAGTCTCCATGCACCTAATGACCTCCAAAACTCGTCACGAAAGGCCATCGTCGCTTTTGTGATTTTCGGGCAATTTGTTTTTGCAAGTCCAAAAACATCTAAAGCCCGGTCTCTGGTCGAAATACCCATTTCGGTCTACATATGGAAGGTTTTAAAAGAAGTACACGTTCATTCCGGGCGGAAATATGGGAAGCTTCCTATCCCGAGGATCTGCGAGTCATGGCCATTGATGGCAACCCCGTTTCCCTCTCGGTCCTCGTTGCTATGCTGAAAAAGTGCATGTACAAGGTTTCAGCTTATGCGAAAGCAACGGAAGCCTTACAAGTGCTGAGGCGGTACAAATATGATTTTGACATCGTCATCACAGCCATGGTAGGGATCGACATGGACGGTCTCGATCTCTTAAAGATCATTGATTCCGAGTTGAATATACAGGTCATCGTAGCATCAGCAAGTGATGATCAGCAGTTCATAACGAGGGCCATATCGCATGGTGCTCGATACATCCTAGAAAAGCCACTCTGCGTTCGAGTGCTCTAAAACATTTGGCAGCATGCTGTAAGGAAGCAATTACTCGAACAAAAAAACTATGGCCAAGGCGACGACAACGATTTTGTCGAAAAGAAAAGGCCCCTTTGGTCCACCGAGCTTCATTCTATATTCATTGAGGCGATTCGACAGTTGGGAATCAATTCAGCATGGCCAATGGCTGTACTCAAAATAATGAATAAAGATGGACTCACCATGCAAAGTGTCACGAATCACCTTCAAAGGTTTAGAGGTAAGGCGAGGAAGCACGATGCGGCTTGGAATCAAGGCGACCGGACCAAAGTTGATTGGAAGATCAATACCGGGAAAACCTACCGAGCAAAAGGTAGCCGGCCACTTCCCAATCAAGAATACAGGCCATACCAACCTTCTGCTGGTGGTTCTAGCAGCAGACCAGTTGATCATCCCTACAAGTTCCCGAGCAACGGCGGAAGCTCAAGTTCAAGGAGTCAGATCGCTCACGGTGAAAACAAAGTGGGAAATCCGTCGCTAGTGTTAGCAAGTAACACTACCCAATTCGAGTATCAATCAGAAGATTACTTTGATGATGAGCTCACCACCTTGATCAGCCGCTTCGGAGCTGAAGGACCTCCAAAGTTGTGATCCGAAGTAAGTGATTATGGATCCTTGAACAACGATCGTTGGTGTATGATCTAAGACAAAATCAGTCGATCATTAGAATGGCCAGCAAGAGAGGTCGAACCAATCTCGCATGAATACTTCTTTAATTCCATGTATAGTTCCCCTGCGTGGGATATTTTTTACTTTCTAGCTATCTAGAATTTGCCTAGAGTTAAAGGGCGAATTTTCTCCTCCCTTATCAAATGCGTGAGTTTCTTGTTAAGCTAGGCCTGTAGCAAATCAATTTGTGGACGACGCCTCTAAACGCCCGTAAAGAGAGATTCCGAATAGCCTTACTTGGGAGAATACGAGTAAAAGGCCAAGCGGGCTCAAAGATGGGTAACTCCGTATCGTCCCAATTGGCTCTCGATCATTTCAAACTCTAAATTATGCTTATTTTATTCTCGACAGGGGATTGCCAACTGTTTTGAGAACAATATAGCAAAAAGCGAACCAACCGTGGACGCCAACATCACCACGGCCTGGTGGTTGGGGCATCACCACAGCCTGGTGGTTGGGGGAATGACAATGTTCAATGCCGATTGAAGCTCGGCCCGGATGGTTACAAAACCGAAGAAATAACATCCCGGACATACAATCCGATCCAGATGAGTTGTTCTTTTCAATTCAAAGTTCACAAGAAATTCGTACAAGGGTAAAGCGGTATCGTTTCAACTCGTTTAGAACATGAGAATGTACATTGACGCTTTCCCTTTTGATTTTTACGAGGGTCATCGCCTTTCCAGATAGGGAAGTATCCATTCTCCCCGAAAAAATTAATGAAATAAGAAATTCCCCGGAGCCTTTGACAATCTCATGTCTCGAACCAGATAATGAAGTTTTGCAACTCATTTGCATGAGCAGGGGCAACTCCCAATCCACGCCCCTAAGAAGTTTCTTATGTGCTTGCGAATTCTGTCCACCAAGATAAAAAGTTGCTGCATTTTATATGCTCAAAAACACTCATACATTGCATAGTTTGCGCATGACTGTTCCTCATGTTTAATTTACCAACTCTGAATAAGGAACATGAACTACATAAGATACATCGAATGTATGGAATGGAGCAGGGCGGGATGATGAAAGGTAATCCTTTCCCAAACACGTCCCATTTTTTCAGGAGAGTTGAACATTGGCTAAGTTTCGCATTTCACAAGGTAAAAGGTTTTCTCGCAAAAGGTACGATAGCCGAAATGACAGAGGCATTCAGTTCTCTATCCCAAACACTATAGGTGATCCATTGATTACCCCTTTTGAGCGGTAGTTTCGTTTCTTTACCCCTGTCAAGAACCACCCCACATCGGGGTCTAGACGAGTTAATTCCAGCAGCAACACGAGGTAAATGGTTAGAAATTTTCTTGCTCGGACTAACATTAATCTTCGGGTGTTTCTTTGCATTTATACTCGAATTTTAATTCAAGTGCCTTAGGATGATGAAGAGCATTCACTTCTCTATCCTATACACTTCATTCTTTGCATAGCCCACTTGAGCCTGCAAATTCATTTCTTAAACCCCCGTTGGTGATCATTTGCTCATTCCAAAGACGAAGATAGCATTTTCCCAAGGATTAGAATTGGAGATGGTTGGGTCAACAAAGAATTCCCGAATGGACTCATTTCTTGTATGCTAGATTTTTTATGTTTACATAATTTTTCTTTGTAAATGTTTATGTTTGTTGTAATTCCCGGTTCAAAATCATGGGATTGTAAAAAAAAGGAGAGGCAAACTCAGCTTAAAGGAGAAGGGCCCGCTCTCGAAAAAAAAAAAAAGCAAAATAAAGAGATGTCGAAGAGCTCTCAAAGAAAAAGGAAAAGAAATCTCTTCTCGAAAAAAGGAAGAAAAAAAGAAAAATGAGAGTCGGGAGTAAGAAAAGCAAAGGCGATCTCATATGAAAATTTCAAGCATAGGAAAAGCAAAGTGCCTACCAAAAGTAAGGCCAATGCACATTCATTTGTAAAGTACTTCTGAATTTTGAATGTACATTTTTGCATGTTAAGTTGTAAATTCCATGTACATGTTTGCATTGTGTCTCTTGCAAATCCTCGACAGACACTTGTTGTGAAGAAGACTCCCCAAGAAATCGGTTTGCAAAGTGCAATTTTCAGTAGAAAACTACCATCCCTCACTCAATTCTTTACGAAGACATTTCCAGAAGACCAAGATCGGTGACTAGTCGGCGATGATCACCAACGTCAAGCCCCTTCTCATTTAATTTCTGAGCCAAAACGAGCCTTTTCGTTCCTCGGTCCCCAATCCTAGCCTACGTTATAACCCTCCAAAGTCTCTTCTGATTAGGACACTTGAGTTAACGTAGAGTTAAATGATTTTAAGCATCACTCGAAGAAGTTCGAGCAAGATTATTTCTCTCTCATTTTTGCGGGATTCTTGACTTGTAAATCCGGAGCGAGATGATGAAGAAATTCATTTCAAGAAACCTTGACTCAATTAGAGTCCCCTTTGTAAACCTTTGACCTAGCTCTCATTACGGTCCTAATCAAGACCTCCAGATCGGCTCGGTCGTATCAATTGCGAGATTACTTGGATCCTTATCGAATGCGATGATGGAAAGATTGAGTGATTTCTATTGAATCCTGCAGACAGGATAAATAGCTTTTCTCGAGAGTGAGAGAAAGCCCTTTCGGACCGAAGTCCCCCCATTCAGCTCACATTCGAGGTATTCGTAATGTGATAACCTCCCCGGACAAAATTGGTAATGCAAACTTGACAGAATGGTTATGCATGAACCATAGTATGAGTGATTGCATTTTACTCATTGTTGAATATGTTTGTGTGTGTTACCTCTGACATTCTATGATAGGTAATACATTCCCGATGTTCGAGTTCCCTCCCAAGGTCTCGAAATTCATCCAAGGATTATTGAATGAGCAAGTTTTGCTGGCAAATGCCTACCAGGTACGATACGAGCAATCTGTTTCGTTCCTTGATTAATCGTTTGGAGAACCCGGGTAAGTTTTACGAACCCCTTTTCAAATTAACAACTCTTCCGATGATAGTTGTTATGATTCAATTAAGGCAATATGCCCCTTTTGTACTTATCGATTCCATTCGATTGTGCTCCTATCAAATATTGTTCAATTCGGGCAATATGCCTCTTACGTCAGGTCGTGAAGACATATGCACCGGCGATCTTGACATCTTATCAAATCATAACGACGTAGCTCTTATGATTTCGGTCTCGAATCACGAAGACGTATACACTGGTGATCTTGACCTTTAGTCGGCTCATAATGACATAGCTCTTATGATTTTCGGCTCCTTTATCAAATCATGAAGACATAAGCACCCATGGTTTTGATCCAAACCAAATCATAATGATGTAGCTCTTATGATTTTGATTCCCCTTTGTCGAATCGTGAAGACATATGCACTGGCGATTTCAACTTTTAATCAACTCACAACGACGTAGCTCTTGTGAACTTAATTCCACTTCTTTCGACTCACAATGACGTAGCTCTTGTGATCTCAAAGGACACACATATCTTGCGCTGTCTCGCATTAGGGAGAAGTCTCTGATAACGGATAGGCCAAATACCTTAAGGTCCTCATGTTTGCAAGAAACTTGGAAATTAAGGGAATCATCGGCTTACGAGGTATTTCATAAAACAAGTATTCTCGTATGCGATCCATGTGCAGGTTTCTTTAACAAAAAAAAGAGAAGAGAAGTTTTAGCACATGTTATTTACGGTCTTGCATATCATGCATCACTTCATTACATAAAAATGGGATTAAAACTCCCGCCAAAAAGTTCATCCATAATTTGCACTGTCAAAATTTAGGATTCAATTTTGTCTTTGAGCGGAACCTCCACGAGCCTCCACTCAAAGAGGGGCAGCTGTTGACGCCTAAATTTTGACTAATCTATTTTTTGCATAAAAATTAGAACTAATTTTAGTTTTAAATAAAAATCATCTCACATATTTATTTTTAGCGTACATTGCATTGGCATATAATTGGGCAAGTAGAACACTTAATTTAGCATGCGTCTAGACTAGGCACGGGATGGAAAAATATACCGAGAAGATTTGAAACTTCGGGGACTGTATTGCAAATACTTAAAACTTCGGGGACTGTATTGCAAATACTTGAAACTTCAGGGACTGCATTGCAAATACCAAAAGAAGATGTTGAAGAGAAGATAATGAAAGGAAGATGGTGAAGAGAAGATAATGAAAGGAAGATGGTGAAGGGAAGATGAAGAAGAGAAGATGAATATGAAGAAGGGAAGATGAAAATGGAAGGTGAAGAAATGAAGATGAAGAAGAGAAGATGAAAATGGAAGGTGAAAAAGTGAAGATGAAGAATGAAGGATGGAGAACTTTGCCTATAAAAGAGGAGGAGAATTGAGAGAGTTTGAGGAGGGAGTGGAAGAGAATTGAGAGAGTTTTGAGAGAGTTTTTGAGAGGAATTTTTAGAGAGGAAAAAGAGAGTTCTTGAGAAAAATCAGAAGAGAAAATTCGAGAGTGAAGAAAAGAGTTTTAGTCGAGCATCATCTTCGACGAGTCCCGATACATATTTCGCCTCTCGCCACCCAACAACGCCATTGCTTGCCATTTTCGACGACAGCCGCGTTCTTCCAGCTCCGAGATCTTGAAGAGAACTATAACGTGTACGTGAGTAATATTTTGTGTAATAGAAGGTAATCCTTTCCATCTCGATTTACAAAAATGTAATCATTTGGTTTGAACATTTGTTTGTTTATTTTAGTCATGTCACGTGTTCCAAATTTTAGCATTATTACATGTTAATTTATTTTTATAAATACTCGTGACTGGCTGCGTTTTCTTTCTTTCTAAATCACCCATGATGTATATCGTACAAAGTTCAATGTTTTACATCCCCATAAAAAAGAAGAAAAAACCAAAAAAATTGCATCTTTGAATTTCAAGTAAAATCCATCAAAATTGCCAAATCAAATATTTTTCATGAAAATGGTACCAAAAGGGCGTTAGAGAAATCCGGCGTAACCAAATCCCCGAATTCAAAATCTCCGGTTCGCGGAAATAAGATAGTTTTCTCCCGCTATTTTATTTAGGTTTCTAATCAACCTACTGAAAATGATTAGTGGCGACTCCAAATTCAAAACATGTTGCATGTTAATTATTTGAACCTTAAGTTGCGATTTGGTATGGACTTGGGAGAGTCCGAGTTAGGTTAGTTAATTAATTAACCCGATAATCCATTAGCCTGGAATTTAACCTGTCTATTTTTTTTAGGTCGCGACAAAGCGTATGTGGAAGGCCGACTTGGGAGATTGGTAGATTTGATCAAAGTGAGATATGTCCGCCCTTATTCAAGCATTAGCAAGATCTTGGGATTCAAGCACGATGACTTTCAATTTTCGAAGATTGGAGATCACACCAACTTTGGAGGAGAATACCGCCATCATAAGGGTTCAATTCGATAAACATATAGCCTAACCACCTCTTGAAATGGATCCTACACGTTCTTTGTCTAAATTCCTCCACCTCAAGGTACCCGAGATAGAAAAGGTTTACAAATCTCATTCCGGTAAGTTTACCTTATCATTCCTATTTGATAACTATTCCTTACTCCTAATATATATCGACTATAGATCGGGTAAAGTGTTCATTTTAGCCTTTACGTATATTCCCTACTTCTAAGATGATGTTTGATCCCTCCATTGTCCACATCGACCAACAAGCATGTTGTTGCTGGAACTATTCCTATATGATTTTAGCTAAAACATTCCTTTCTTTGAATCGATTTCAACCTAACAAAAAAGGCACCTTTCAAGCCTCTAATGGACTTCTTCATTTGTGGTTCGTTTATCACATCAAGATCTTTGGACTTTAGGTGAGTGGTTATGAGATTAGTAATCATGTCCATCCCCTTGGATCCTTCTTAAGATGTCAATCCCTCGTTCTTACTTACTTATTCAAAGAGTGGTCTAAACTCATTGAGAAGTTAGAGTCCAAACACCTATGATGGCGGTTGACTTAGCTGAGGATTTTGGAGGCTCGTATCACTAGTATAGATAGAAACCCAATTCCTGGGTTGGACGGGTGGAGTTGCTTACTACCCCATTTGAGTGGTGAGACAATTTGGTATACTTCAAGAGATTTCACCGGAGACTTATCTTGGGATGTTCTCATTTTATATGCCACGAGGTGATCTCAACAAGAAGATGAAGGCACTTTATCAAGCCAAGATCAAGTTGATCATTCATGCGTTAGAAAATTGTCCCTTGCAAGAGGTAGAGTGATCCTCTAAAGCCAAAACAGTCTGCTAACTCTAGCTAGACAAAGGGAGGGTCATCTTGGTCAACTCCTAAAGTACAGGAACAAAAGAAGAAGCAACCACCTAAACAATTCTCGCCTCTCCCAAGGCTATTGTCGAAACTGCTCCCGATGTTGTTAGAAGAGCATTTGGTTGCAAAAGAGCCGCCAAGGCTAGATCCAACGAAGTACCCTAGGTATGATGAAAGCTAGACTTGTGTTTACTAAACGGGCGAAAGGTGATACAATGTAGATAACTGCTACATCTTCCTAACTATCGAGTTGTAGGGATAATCTTCGATGGCAAAGAGGAAGAACACCTAGAGCTCACAGTGAATATGGCTAAGTTGTGGGATATTCTGGCAATCGTATGATTTTGCTCAAGTGAAGGAGAGTTGTCAACTGAAGATAAAATGTTATGTATCTCCAAGTTGTTGAGCCTTGGGATAATTGCTCAAGCGAACGATGAGACGTTTAAAGGGGTTATTGCTTCTATGAATTTAACCTCGGACCGGTTCGTGGTCTAGACCGAGCAAGGTGACTTATGGAGAATCCCATATGACAGCTTGATGGGCGATATCGAACCAACTTTGAAACCAGAGGATGAGGTTAATGAAGATAAGCTAAAAGCTGTAAGAATAAGCCTAGGAGACCAGAGATTCATGTTAGAAGCCCTAGATAACGGTGAGATCATGGATAATTTGGGTAAAGACTCTGGGAAGTACAATTTCAAAGCCAAATACTCTGGCCCTCCTAATTTATTCTTGAAAGCCGAGGACATCATGCCCGACGGATAGGGAGGCATGGATGATCCTACCGAGCTCGAAGTATTAGGTAACGAGACTATACCCCCTTGGAAAAAGGTCTAAAGTCAACACTCAAATAGGAAGCCCTCGACCGGCTATCTCGCGTAGAAGAACAATTGATTAATTTTTCATATGGGCTAAGAGATGTATCTCAATAGTTAGAAATCTTTGGTCGATTGCGGATGACAGTAGACATGCTTGCCATTAAACTTCATGTTCAACTCTATAGATAGAGTCACAGAATCGTGAGGCTAAATCGACAGTTAGGAAGCTTAACGACGGTGGCTACGGAAATGGGATGGTTGTTAGATTCTTCAACTTCGGCTGAAGTTGCGCCCGTCATTGATATGTCGATCGAATCGGCCACTTTACATAGGCTCACCAGTCTTGAGGGAATTTACGCTAAGACAGAATCCTCAAACGGAGGAGCCTGTAGGACTTCCTTAGGTGAAGGAACCCCATCAATCATTCGACACGTGATGGGTATGATCAAGAGCTCGAATGCGGGTATAATTCGGAGGATCTTGACTACCCGATTGGGATGATCGAGATTGTAACTCCTATTGTGATTGGATTGGATAAAGTTGATGGCTATGACGGTAATGATGATCATCCAGTCAAGCCGGTCGTGATTTACTTCTTTGATGACGAAACAAAAGGATGAACAAGAACCCAAAGTTGGGAATGTGAGGCCCATAGTGGTTAAAGTCCCTCTTATAGAGGAATATAATCCCAAAGCAGTCCATTAGAATTATGGGACTGGGGAAATAGACGCCATGATGAGGTCTCGGCGATTTTATGCTTTACAGGAGGCTGAACCCAAGAAGAGGGACGTATCGAAAGAAGATACGGGAAAGCTATTGTCCATTGTCAAGTCAAGCGAGCTTGAAGTGATAGAGTAATTAAGGAAGATGCTAGCCTAGATCTCTTTGCTAGATCTATTTATTAATTCTGAAAAGCATAAGAATATCGTTTTGAAGGTGCTGAACGAAGTGTATGCCCTCGAGACGATCGATGAGGCTTAGTTAGAAAACTTCATAGGGGCAATCCTATTGAAGGAACAGATAAGCTTCTCATACGAAGACTTATCCATGGAGGGATGAATGTACAACAAGGCATTGTATATTACAGCTAATTGCCATGGGAAATGAGTAGCCCATGTGTTGATAGATAATAGCTCCACCTTCAATATTTGTCCTCTAGCTACCTTAAGGAATTTAGGTATAAAAGAAAAGATGTTTCGAACCTCTAAGGCAACCGTCAGAGCCTTCGATGGAATGAGGAAAGCTGTAGTCGAAGAGATCGAGCTTGACGTCGTTATTGGTTCGACCAAGTTTTCCATTGATTTCCAAGTCACGAATTTGCTGAGTACATTTGGATTCTTGTTAGGAAAGCTGTGGATCCATATAGCTGGAGCTGTACCTTCGAGCTTACATCAGAAAGTACGATTCATCATCAATGGGAAGGTTGTTACCGTCCACGGTGAGGTAGATCTCTTGGTGTATCAGAACGGCGCCATTCCACATATGGAGCCTAAGGTAAAACAAGAGGCGAGCTATCATTCCTTGGAACCGGTGTCCGTGGTCCATACACCCGTTGGGACAAGCCGAGGGTCCCTACTCTTTCTAAGTTTGGTTCTTTACTAGCTAAGATGTTATTAGCCTATGGATTTATCCCCGGAGATGGTTTGGGCAAGTTTGGTCAAGGAATTCGCACATCTTTACTACTTGAGTCGAATGAGTACAGAACTGGTCTCGATTTTGGGGTTGATGGCGGTAGTCCCATTATCGTAAAAAATCACTACAGAGGCCAAAGCCGAGGCAAAAGCAAAAGCTGTGGAAGTCGTGGACACTAAGGAGGCCGAGGTGGTTCTTTTATTGGTTCTTGCACTTGGAAAGGCAAAACTAAGATGTTCGACAACCAGTTGAACAAATATTTCTATAGAGCTTCAAAGTGGTTGGCAGATGAATAAGTGCTTCCAAAAGCCGATCCGGATCCGACCAACCCTTTCCTAGATGATGACACCATAAATGTTATCTTCGAAAAGCTCGATAAGGGTGCTGATACTTCTGAGCATACCATTCCAAACATGCATACCAGGTTATTATATGACTCAGATCATTAGGATGATTATTCCCGTGATGTTGAAGAGGATGATGACGAGGCCTATATAGCTATTCAGAGAGATTGGAATACTTTCAAAGAATCTAAGCCTTCCTCCATAGAAGAGCCAGTCGTTGTTAACTTGAGGGACTCTGAAATCATCAGAGAAGTAAAAATTGGGGGGCATTTATCTCCGATCGATGCATCAAGAATCACCGAGCTGCGTAGAGAGTATCGGGATATCTTTGCACGATTGTATGCAGATATGCCAGGTTTGAACCCTAATATTGTGGAGCATGCTTTACCTACTAATTGTCGTTTTAAGCCGGTAAAACAATTATGCGGGAGGATGAAGCCTAGGTCATCGAAAAAGATCAAAGATGAAGTAATGAAGCTTCTCAAAGTGGGCTTTATCAAAGCAATTCCATATTTCGATTGGATTACTAACATTATCCCAGTAATGAAGAAAGATGGGAAGATTCGAATTTGTGTAGACTATCGTGACTTGAACAAGGCAAGCCAGAGAGATGCCTTTGTGCTACCTTACATTGATGTGCTAGTCGATAATACAACCGGTTTCGAGTTGTTTTCATTCATAGATGGTTTCTCTAGGTACAATCAGATAATGATGAAGAAAGAAGATAAGGCTAAGACCTCATTCACAACTCCCTGGGGGAATTTTTGTTATAACGTTATGCCTTTCGGATTAAAAAATGCCAGGGCAACATATCAAAATGCCATAGTGACATTGTTCCATGACACGATACACAAAGAGATCGAAGTGTATGTTGACGATATGATTGCTAAATCTCGACTAGGAGAAGACCACGTTTAAATATTGAGAAAATTATTCGAACGTTTATGGAAGTACAAGCTGAGGTTGAACCCTAATAAATGCATATTTGGGGCAAGATCCGGTAAGTTCCTTGGATTTATGGTCAATAATAGGGGCATTGAAATCGACCCCTCCAAGATCAAGGCTATTCATAACTTAATCACTTCGTCAACGATTAAAGAAATAAGAAGCCTTCTAAGGAGACCGAACTATATTGCCGCATTTATATGCCAACTTTCTAATGTGGCTAAACCATTTTTCGAGACTCCGAAGAAGGGTGCTAAGGTGGTATGGGATGCGGAATGTCACTAAACGTTTGAAAAGATTAAACAATACCTAATTTTCCCACCGGTGCTGGTACCACCAATTCCAGGGTATCCGCCGACTCTATATTTGACGATACATTAGGAGTTGCTTGGAGCCTTGCTTACCCGGATAAGCCCCGAAGATGGCAAAGAAAGAGCCACATATTATTTGAGTAAGAAGTTCACTACATCGGAGATGAAGTACCTCCCCGTTGAAAGAACGTGTGTAGCAATGATTTGGTTGCTTCATAGATGAGACAAGATACCCTCCATCATCATATTCGGTTGGTGACGGAAAATGATCCCATCAAATACCTCTTAAAAAATCGGCATTGATTGTAAAGGTGGTTAAGTAGCGAGTAATGTCGTCTGAATTCGATATAAGGAGTTCATCCCAAAAATCTATAAAGGGGTTAGCGAGAGCTAATATGCTAACAGAAAACTCTTAGAATAAACATCTCTGAAAGAGGTAGAAATAGAAGATCAGATCCCGACGTTATCGGATGACAAGTGGATCATGTATTTTGATGGTGCGGTCAATTTATCAGATGCTGGCATTGGGGCGGTCTTGATATCCCCCGAAGGCTAACATTGTCCAGTTATGGTAAAATTAGTATCTCCTTGTACTAATAATATTTCAGAATATGAGGCATGTATTCTTGACCTGCATTTAGGCATCTCTATGAAGGTGTAGAAGTTACGAATCTATGGAGATTCCATGCTTATAATCCTTCATATCTAAGGGGAGTATAAGATGAAGGATTCAAAACTCATTCCATATCATGAGGATTTGGAAGGACTGACCCTCGAATTTGAAGAGGTCTCCTTCGAATATCTACCGAGAACACAGAATCATTTTGCAGATGCTTTAGCTACATTTCCTCAATGTTGCGGTTAACAAACGAGCTTGATGTGAAACCTCCGAGAATTGGCATAATTGAAAGACCAACTTACTGCATGATGATAGAGAAGAATTCGATAGTGAACCATGTTATCACGGCATCAAGAATTATCTCTTCAAAGGAGAATTCCTCGAGGGATGTCGGGCTGGAGATAGAAAGTATATAGCCAAGATGGCTGTTAAATTTTTTCTCGGTGGTCGGACCTTTTATAAGAGGTCGTTTGACTCGGTGTTAATAAGGTGTGTAGATGCTAAAGAGATAAACATATTCATGAAAGAGATTCACAAAGATGTGTGTGGTCCATACATGAATGGCCATCTCCTTATAAAGAAAATCATGCGACTCGGTTATTATTGGATGGCCATAGAGTTAGAATGTAATCAGCACATAAGGTCATGTCACCAATGTCGGATGTATGGAGACATGAACAATGCGCCTCCCAATGAACTTCATTAGATGTCCGAAACTTGGCCATTCTGTATGTGCGGAATAGATATGATGGAGCCAATCAACCCAGCTGCTTTGAATGGTTATCGCTTTATTCTTGTTGCGATTGATTATTTCACTAAGTGTATTGAAGCTAATTGTTATGCAAATGTCATTGCGAAGAATGTGGCGAGATTTATCAAGAAGGATATAATCTCTCGCTATGGGTCTCGCCAAGCAATTATCACGGATAATGGGTCCAACCTGAATAACAAGATTGTCAATGATTTGTTGGATCATTTTTGTATTTGGCATCTTAACTCATCCCCTTATCGCCTACAGATGAATGGAGTAGTTGAAGCAGCAAATAAGAACATCAAGAATATCCTATCAAAGAAGGTAGAAAATGACGGGGATTGGCATGAAAGGCTACCCTTCGCATTGATGGTTTATTGAACTTTGATTCAAACTTCAACCGGGGTAACTCCTTATTCCCTAGTTTACGGTATGGAAGCGCTTTTACCTGTGGAAATAGAGATTCCATCCTTGAGGGTACTATCAGAAGTCAAACTTTACGAAGCCGAGTGGATATAGCACATGTGTAAACAGTTGAATTTGATTGACAAGAAGCATCCGAAAGCTATCTACCATGGCCAAAGTTACTAGAAAAGGGTAGCCAAGTCGTTCAATCAGAAGGTTAAGCATAGATACTTTGAGGTGGATGACCTCGTTGTGAGAAAGACAACGTTGAACGCTGTTCATCCTAGGGGCAAATTCACTCCAAATTATGAGGGTCCATATGTTGTTAAGAAAATCCTTATGGGAGGAACTCTGATTCTTCTAAACTCAAATAGACAAGAATTGGGATATCTTGTAAATGCTGATGTAGTGAAGAAGTATTATCCCCGAAATAAAATCAGAAATTGATTTAGTTTTCTTTAGACCGATCCAAGTCGCCATAGAGTCATTACATTGCATAGGATGCATTCATACATGCATACATCGAAATTTATAGGGTTCCAAAAGGAGAAGCTCGAGACCAGGCCTGTTCAAGAAGAACTAAGAGCTTGTTGGTCTCAATGCGTTGAAACATGTGATATGTATCTGTTTCGTTACCCCTAAATTAGCCCTATTGCTTATTAAGTGATTGCTCTCTTTTGTCAAGGTACATGGATCGAAGGCAAAGACAACTGAAAATCGATGTTAAAGTCGTGCGAAAACTTTTCCTATTGTCCCACATGACGAGAGATGGTTGTAAATATGGGTAATTTGTAAGAGTCCCAAATTTGAGAATTGAGCTTCTCATTGATCACGTCACCTACATTCATGCTTAAAAATTTTGAGATTATTTAAACACGACTGGAACTTGCAGAGTGCGTCATAAATCCCCTTAGAGGGTAAGATTTGGAGAAAATGAAATGAATTTCTCCAACCAAGAGTTGTTTAAACCTTGCAAAAGGATGTTTCCTTAGATGAGAGGCAAACCCGATCCAACCGCGTCCTACACCCTTGAGAGATAAGTGGAATGAAAGAATAACAAAACCTTGACTTATGGACGTAGGGGTTGTTCGCATCGATTCATGGATGGAGATGCCGGAGGCATTCGTTTTTCTATCGTAAATACTATAGGTAACTATTGATAACCCCTTTGAACGACGGTTTCATTCTTTATCCCTGTCAAGAACCACCCCACATTAGGGCCAAATGGAGGTAAGTCCTGCAGTATCAAGACGAAAATAGCTAGAAATTTTCTTACTTGGACTAATATAAATCTTCGTGGGTTGCTTATACAATAATTCAAGTGCTTTAGGATGACGAAAAATATTTGTTTCTCTATCCTATACACTTTTACACTTTCCATAGCCTAATTGAGCCTACATATTTGTTTCATAAACCCCGTTGATGATCATTGCATATTCCAAGGTGAAGTGATGTCACTCTAGGAATGGATGTATTCAAGAGATGGGATTTACGAGAAATTCCTAGACCAATACTTGAGCATGCTAGAACTTCAAATTGAACATTTAGCATAATCGTTGAAAATCCTATTTCCAAACAAAGAAAGGAAAGGGCGGGATTTTGACCAAAAAATGAAAAAGAAAGAAAATGCTAATCTCGGGCATCAAGAAAAAGCAAAGTACCTTGTAAAAGCAAGGCCAATGCCCATTCAAGTACTTATACACTTGTAAATCATGTGTTGATCTTGTAAGTGTCAATAGATCATAGGATATCTATAGATCCCCGGTGAAATCTGGTTATAAAAGAAAATCTCCGAGGGAATAAAACCACGAAAGGTACTCCCTAGTTATGTCATGTTTCGGGTGACGAAAGCATAAACAAGAAGTTAACACCATCTTAACACGATGGAGGTGTTCTCCAAAGATAAATATGCACTCTCGGAAGGTTGATGATGCTCTCCGGAGACCATTAGTACATGTCGAAGATCAAAGAAGTTTTTTGAAAGATGATCTAGAAAGGGTAGGATTGGTGGCAAAATCTGCAATGATCACCAATGTCAAACCTCTTCACATGTTTTGGGCCCAAAAATGAGCCTTTTTCGATCTCCAATCCTCACCTACGTTATAACCCTAGAAAGTCTTTTTCGATTAAGGCACTTGGATTAATGTAGAGCTTAGCTCGAAGAAGTATGAGTAAGATTATTTCTTTCTCATTTTGCAGGGTTCTTGACTTGTAAACCTAGAGGAGATGTTGAAGACGGTCTTATTCAATAGCCTTGACTCACTTGAGAGTCTCACTAGGAACGGTTGTCCAAGCCCAACATTACGGTCCTTTAGAAGACCTCTTGATCAATCGAGACGTATGCGCTGTGAATGATCCCGAATCCTAGACGTAGGTTCGATAGGAAATTTGAGTGCTTTCCCCACAAAAGACCATTATCTCTAAGCGGTGAGAAGTCCTCTTTAGTGAGAATAGTCCAATGGACGTTTTAAACAAACTCTTTTGGAATTTTCAGATTGTTGGATCTAAATTTTTCCTACAAGGAATTTTTGATCACTTATGCACGTTACAAGATGTTTTGGATAGCCTCTAGCATCATAATACATTCATTCAAAATCTTTTCATGATTTCGGTTTAAGTCGTAAAGTTTTGACAGTTTGGCAATAGATATCACCCGAAAATCACTAACGTTCTTTTGGTGAGTAAAGAAATTACGGGTTTAAGCTTCTGCAGGATTCTTGGTAACCCTTGATCTTAGAATGGCACCTTTCAATAAAAAAAAATCGCTGGTTTGAGCTTCTGCAGGATTTCCGGTAACCTCAAATCCTAGAATAGCACCTATCATGTTGGGAAGAACTCCCCGATTCAACTTTCTCGCAAGATTCCAAGTATCCCCTTAATCCCGGAGCAGTCATCGTTTAGGTAAACCTTTTAGATTCTCTAGGAATGGAGATCCCGAGTCGCCCAAGCTGTTGGTAAGTGATCCGGAGAAGGCGTTTGCCCTGGTAAGGTGTATGGGGGAGGATAAGGTCACCCTAACCGTCTATCGGCTACAGGGGAATATGAGTACTTGGTGTGAAGCCTCTCGAGGTAGGATCTTCTCCGAGGGTACAGTCCAAGTGTGAGATGCCTTCGGGGAACAGTTCAACAACAAGTACTTTTCAAATATTGTGAGAGAATAGAAGATGACCAAGTTCTTTCGTCTGCGCTAGAACTAGCTAATGGTGGATTAGTATGAAGCCAAGTTTTCCAAACTATCGAAATATCCACCGAGGATGGTGGAGGACCATGTGGATAGGCCAAGAAGATTCAAGGATGGTTTGAAGCTCAAGATCAATAGCATGCTGGTGCTACTGAACCCGAAGGACTATGATAATCTCTATTAGAGGGCTAAAATGGTAGAGCGAAACCTATTGAACATGGCTATTGCATCTGGATTGCGGTTTGCACCCTCAGGCCGGAACAACAATTGATTCGGAAAGAAATTGATGTTTGGAGGGAAGCACCACATCCTGCTAAATCGGAAGGGTGCTATCGGCAAGCTGGTGCCTAATCGAGGAGAAGTCTGCTGCTTGTCTTGCTAGAGGTATGGGTTTGTGCCATACTCGTTTCATGGTGGAGATTGTTTTGGGTGCAGCCAACACAGTCACTAAGTGAGGGACTGTCATGAGAGCAGGCAGGCCGTGTAGGCGCTGCCGCAGTATGGAGGACACCTTGGTGGGAACGCGCCGCAAAATTTTCAGAACCGATCGCCGACGCAAAGAAGGGTATGTCTTGTCACTCGTGAATAAGCGAAGGACTCGCCGACCGTTTCAAGTGTGGTCCTCTTGAATGACTAAGTTGCTTATGCTCTATTTCATCCTGGTGCTAATCATTCTTTTGTGGTTACGCAATTTGTTAAGTTAGCTAGGTTAAGTCCGAAACTATTAAGTCTTGCCTTTAGAATTTCTACGTCCTTGAAGGATACCGTAGTAGTTGCTATAGGTTGTCTTGGCTATAAGTTAGTTATAGGTGGTCGTGAAGAAAAGATAGATCCGATTATGCTAGACATGTTTGATTTTGGTCTGATAGTTGGTATGGATTAGGCGACGAAGCAAAGGGCTACATTGTATTGCTACTATAAGGCGATCCATTGTAACTTGTTGGATGGGGTTAACTTTGAGTTTGTGGGTAATCGAGGAGGAACCTCGACTATGGTGATTTCATTGCTGGAGGCAACTCGTCTGCTGGAAAGTGGTTGCCAAGGTTATCTCGCGACCGTGGTCGATGCATCGCTTGAGGAGCCTAGGTTGGAAGTCCTCGTCGTTGCGCGAGTATTCTCAAATGTCTTTCCTCAAGAGTTGCTTAGGTTACCGCTAGAAAGGGAGCACCGGTGATTTTTGTAACGAAGAAAGATTGATCGTTGCGGCTATGCATCGACTATCGGCGGTTGAACCAAGTGACGATCAAGAATAAGTACCCACTGCCAAGGATCGACAATTTATTCGACCAACTACAAGGAGCTTCGGTATTCTCCAAGATCTCTACGGACGGGGTATCACTAGCTGACAATTAAGAAGGAGAACATACCGAAAACGACATTCGGGATGCGATATGGACATTATGAGTTCATGGTGATGCCGTTTGGTCCGACAAACGCCTCTGCCACTTTTATGGATCCGATGAACAGGGTGTTCAAGGAATTCTTGGATCGGTTCATTATCATTTTCATAGACGATATCCTAGAGTACTCAAGGAATCTAGAGGATCATGAACAGCATTTGAGAACGGTTTTGAAAACCCTTAGGGTGCATCGGTTGTATGCCAAATTCAATAAATGCGAGTTTTGACTAACTTGTGTGGCGTTTTTAGGCCACGTGGTTTTCTGGTAAAGTGATTACTATGGATCTGTCCAAGATTAAAGCAATCATCGATTGTCCTAGATCAATAATAGTAACCGAGATCAGAAGTTTCTTAGGCCCAGCAGGCTATTATAGACATTTTGTGGAAATATTTTCTACTCTAGCCACACCTTTGACACGATTGCTAAAGAAGGAGGTAAGGTTGAATGGATAGACAAGTGCAAGCGTAATCATGTGACCATGTGTAAACCGAGTTTTAAGCTTGAAAATGGCCTTGAGCCGAGTTTTGAGCACGACGGTATGTACATTGAAGTTAAATACAAAGATATAGATTGGCTAGTTACCTAGCGTGCTTGTGTAGTCATATGATGGTTACCATTACGCTTGGGTACTTGGGGACGAAGCCAACACCCTTAGATACTTAGGGTCGAGCTTGGTATGTATGTGCCAAGAGCACACGAAACTACATGACTTATCATATACTGGTCATGTCAAGGTGCGGACCGACACTCCCTATAGGAATACCTGATTGTTTGTCCATGCTAAGAGTACTTGGAACCACATAGCTTATCAATCGCCGTCATTGTTGACACCTGATTTTTAGTCAAGTTTTCCCTAGTTTTATTTTCAAAAATTCCCAAAAATTTACCAAAAATAAAAAATTGAAAAATCAAGTTTGGTAGCCTTGGCCAAGCATAAGGAACCAATTTTCAACAAAAAAATAATTTTTCATATTTTTTCACATTTTTTTAATATTTTCGAAAAATAGAAAAATACTAGAAAATTCACGAAAAATACTTCCCGAGGTCACAAAAATATAGAAAAATATTCCATATTTTTTTTAATTCCCTCTTCATATTGACCTCAAGAAAAATCAAAAATTAAATTCAATTTTAGATGTTTCTTTATAACACTAAGGATTGAATTCGCATAAAAAATACAAATTGAGTCTTTTTATTAGCAATTTTTGCAAATTTTGTGTCTAGACATTCAATTGTAGTCCTTTCAAGCTTCAATTTGATCAATTGCACCCTCAATTGCACGAATTACACAAATTGGGCAAGAATTCCCAAAATGTTTGCAATTTAGTCCCTAAGATTTGCAATTTCTAAAATTACTTTTAATCTAGGGACTTTCGTGGCAAAATTGGACCGTCCCATAAGGTTTTCACATACTTTGAATTGATTGACATAGGTGGTTTGGTCCAATTTGATCAATTTGGTGCCCAATTGAACTTTTCCCTAATTTGTGATTTTAGAAAAATTTGGGGCTTTTGCAAAAATTGATAAGAACTTTTGGGCAAAATCACATTTCTTGATAATATTCAAGCGCCTAAGTTCAATTTTGAAGTTTAATTGCGAAAATTCCCCACCAATTTTGATTAATTTTGAAATTTCTAAGTCTGAACCGGTTCGGACCGGTCTAACCGTTGGTCGGACCGGTCTAACTCTTTGTCGGACCGGTCAAATCGGTCCGGCACGGTATCATCTTCCCCAGCTGAATCGCGCGGGTTGCGGGTTTATAGGCTGAGATTCAACGATCAAATTGAAGACCAATTCAAGCCTCATCGAATCAATTACCTTAGGCGTTTCATTCATTGGATCAATAACTGTTGATTGGGACCAATTCCACGATCAATGACCGCCGGAGGAGCTCGGGCGAGCCGGTCAAAGCCCGTGTGCCTAGAAAAGTCAACATTCTTAATCCCGTGTCAAATTAGCGCGCGTTTGGTGATCAACGGAGGCTTAACAGACATGGACGGAACCTTAATCGATTCCGTCACCGTCCGGCGACCCATTTACACCTATACACACATGTAAGAAGCTCGGCGAAGCTTCACCCGTGCGCGCCCAAATTCGAAAAGTGAGTATAAAAGAGCCGGGAAGATTCGAGAGCGGAGGGGGGCTCATTCGTGCTCGCCAAGTTCAACATAATAGAGAGAGAGAGAGAGAGAGGGAAAGTGAGAGAGAGAGCTCATCCTCTTGCCCGTGCAATCGAGGATTTGAGCTTGAACTATGAGCACCACACCGGAGCAATCCAGGGAGAATCGAGGCTTGCCACCACTTCCAGAAGCTTGCTCGTACCTCCAAGAAGCGATCGCACCAAGCCGATTAGCCTACGATCTCCAAAACTGGTAAGTCAAGCTTCAAACTTCATCACTGTGCATCAATGGCATATCATTCTTGCGAGCATAATTCTATCAATTATTGTGTGCGTTTTTGTTCTCAAACATCACTAACCATCATCACATCATTTCCTTGCATTAATTTCGCGCGATTATCACGAGTCGAACCTTCAACCTGGTTCGGTCCGGTCGAACTTCAACCAGGCAATTCCGGCTACTACGAGCTCGATCCGAGCTCGAGGTAAGTTCCCTAACCTTCCTATGTTGCTTGTTTATGGATTAATTGCTCTGATTTGCTCTGAATCTGCATGTTCGAACTCCGGGTTAATGCTTTGTGCGTCGTTCATAACTCGCGATCTGCTCGGTGAAATTGCTTGATTTTTGGATATGTTGATTGGAAGGTCTATACGAGTCGATAGGCATTGGTTTGAGGTCATTCCGACGAGATCTCACCGTTAGATCTCGCCGGAGGAGCCTCGGCTGTCCATTTAGCGTCGTTGCAAGGAAGACGACGATGCTGAGGTGGCGGGTCAACAAGTTAAAGATCCGATGTGGCGTGTTTTGGTTGGTCCGGCTCGTGTCCGAGTCGGCTCGGCGGTTGGCGTGAACGAGCGGACTCGGCCTCGATCTAACGGCTGAGGAAATTAGATAAGTTTGATTCTCAGCCGTTGGATCAATTTTTCGTATTTTCTAAATTTCCGTTTATTAGTTAGAAAGTCAAAAAATATAAAATGGTGCTGTTTCATATAAGTAGTGCGGCGTCGTTTAGGCTTTAGATAAAACGGACGGCTCGGATCGAGTTTAGTTTAAATCGTGATCGTTCGTGCATTTAAGTGATGTAGCGTCGTTTTAGCCTAGGCGATTTGATGGCCCAGATTAGATTTAAGTTCAATCGTGGCCATTCATTCATTGTGCGATGCGACATTGTTTTTGATAGGCGAAGGCGATGCGTTGTCGTTTTGCTTAGTGGCAAGTCGACGGCTGAGATCAAGTTTGAAGGTTTAATCGTGGCCATCCATTCAATGTTAAGATGCGGCGTCGTTTTAGTTAGATCGAGTCAACGGGTTGAGATTAATTCTAGGATTGATCTCGGCAGTCCATTTATTTTCTTATTTTCGAATATTCGAAAATATTTTAGAAAAAAAATATTTAAATAAATAGGATACGTCGTTGTCTTAGTGTCGAGCGATTCACGAGCGATCTAGACCGAGTTAACCGGTCGATGATCAGCTTGACCCAATCCGAAAATATTAATAAAAAATAAATAAAATACATAGAAAATGCTAAAAAAATCCAAAAAAAATTGCAAAATTTATAGAAAATTCATAAAAATTCCCAGATTTTCCAAAAAATTTTCTAAAAAATACCTAGGTCGATTCGGGACTCTTATAGTCCGGATCGATAATTTTTGAAGTTTCGAGGGTCAATTACACCGATCCGAAAAATTCCCAACTTTTTTAGAAAATAAATAAAAAATCAAAAAATTAGAAAAAAATTAGAAAAATTTTGAAAAATCACAAAAATGGGAAATGGCCACATCAACTGTCCCGACCTCAATTTTGTGATTTTTGGGTCCCGAACCCCAAAAAAGACCATTTTACCCTTCCGGGCCTTCCGCCCCAAATTTTTCCGAACCACCCCGGAACCCAAAATTGATATTTACGTGGGCCGATAGGGCCATATTAGACACGTCTACTTGAATGGTTGGCTGATTTGGTTAAGATTATTTTGACTGCACTTTAAATTTCTGATTGTGATTGTTTGGATAGAATTTTCACGTCCGCATGATACCTTGGATCGTTAGGGCCTACCTCACCTGAAATTTCATATGCATGAACTCTTAGGTTAGAAAATCACTTAACTTTGATAACCGAAAGGTCGTCGATGTAAATCTCGGCGTAACCAAGTCCCTAGACCCAAATCTTTGGTTTTCGTAGAATCGCACGGTTTCTCCCGACCGCTCGATAGGGTTCCCGATCATACCCTCCAAAAAATTAATTGGTGGCGACTCCATATGCATGTACACTATGCACATGTCACTCGACCACACTAAGGTCGACCTCGATAAAATTTTTCCTCACATCGCGATTTGAGTAATGGGTCTTGGGAGGGGCCCGCGATCCTAAAGATCCGCAATCAACCGGGTCTGAAGGATTGGCTCAAGAACCCTCGCCCGCATCGGAAGGAGGGTCGCGACAGGCCGGTGACTCCGTGGGGATCGAACCCGGTTGCAAAACCATTAAGAGGACTTAAGGCGATAAAAAACGTTGAGTGTTTTCTAATCCCGTTTTCTGCAGATGCTCTTGAAGGTGAGGTATGTATACTAACAAAAAGTGTTAAATGTTGATGCAGATGGGAGTTACAAGGGGTGGCATCCGTGCTAACCTTTTTGATGCAGATATGGTATTTCGGGTTGTATGTTTATTTATGCACATATTGAAGCGGTGTTTTGATATAAATTGCTGCGCATGTCTTGCATATTCTGAGGATCACGACACTGCGCACATAAGCGCCTAAACCCGAGCCGCGAAATCACCCTTTTAGGTCGCCTTAGATAGGGATTGGTATGCGAAGCTCCTATGTTTGATTGCACTTGAGTTAACCATATTTAATCCCGCTCGCTATGCGAGATTGATGATCCTACCCACTTGTTGTTTGATTGCGCTTATGGATGGCTCATCGATTCGTATAACAGGAGCCTTTTTAGGTCTATACCTGAGCCTTTTTTATTTCTTTAGAGTTGAACCTCACTTGTCGCATGCGCATGTGAATGGAAGGTTGGTATACCTAAAATCAAAAACCTTAAAAAGAGAGTAATATCGGTTGCTAAGGCTTTTTACTCTCTTTATTTTTGTAAATTTAATTCATGCATAGCATACATTTTCACGAGCATATCATTGATACTTGTAAGATCGTTTAAATGATTGGGGTTGAAGGTCAATTTTCCTTTTTAGGATAGATGACGCCCCAAAGTCAAACCGATGTCCCCGATGTATTCGTGTGAGAGCGGAGGACCATTCGATCCAAGGACTAAGCGTCCGCCACCTTCCGAGTCTTAGGATTTGTCCATGGAAGGGAACTCAATGGATGTAATCACATCCGTGGTGAAAATTGTGATTATACATGTTGTGCACACCATTTGGAGCTCAAGCGAGGAAAAGAGAGGATTCAAGAGCTATACGCGAAATTGATGAGGCGACCTCGCGCAATCAAGATGGCCCCGAAGCACTCTCCAATTAAGAAGAAGGAGATTATCTTCATATCCTCCGATGATGAAGGAGATGTTGATCTTCCCGAAATAGTGGAGATATCGTCCGACGAAGACACCGCTTCAATTATCTAGCTTTAGTTGGACTTTGGGACATTTCTAGGGCTTACTACGTTCCTTTTGAGTCAATTGTGTATTTTCATTCACATGTATTGGTCGAACATCTTTAGATGCTTTCATATCCTATCTCTTTGGGCTTTATTGTATTAGACTTGTGAATTTAGTGGGTCGTCAAATTTAAAGTTGTAATGGTGACTTTCTACCCCGATTGCACTTAAACAATCCTAATCAATTACATGCCATCTTTGGGTGAGATTTGGTTCATGACTACCTCGATTGGTTTATTTGGGTCAAATGGGAGTGGTTGACCCTCATGTTACCAAAAGATGACATGGAATTTGGTTAGTGCATTTTCATCACATTTCATGTATATTCATTATAATATGTGGTAATTGACTTAGGATCATCATTTTACACATGCTAGATCATGGGGAATGGAGATATCAAAGTCATCCCGGTACCGTGCAAAGAACTCTCTCTATGGTGGGATCGCCTCAACCCGATCAACCGAGCATATGTTGAAGAAAGATTAGGCCGACTGGTGGATTTGATCAAAGTCGAGTATCAATCGGCTTTCATTCAAGCTTTGGCCAAAGCATGGGATTCGAATACGATGACTTTCAACTTCTAAGGTCTCGAGTTGACTCATACGCTCGAAGAATATTCCGCTATCATTGGAGCTAATTTTGACGATCATATAGTTCAACCCCCTTTAGATATGGATTCTACTCGTTCTCTATCGAGTTTCCTTCGCCTCAAAACTTCCGAAATAGAGAAAGTCTACAAGTCCAATTCCGGTAGATTCACTTTCTCTTTCCTTTTTGACAATTACTCTTCCCTACCCGCCGATACCGGTCATAAATCGGGAAAGGTATTCATCCTAGCCTTCTTTGCATTCGTCCTATTTCCAACTTCTAGAACCACTTTCGACCCTTCTATATAGCTCATATAGCTCGACAAGCATGTTACCGCTGGAATTATTCCTACATGATTCTAGCTGAAACCTTCCTCTCTCTAAACCGTTCCAAAACTTCCAAAAAGGCCATCTTTCAAGCATCCAACGGACCACTTCATATGTGGTTCGTTTCTTATATAAAAACTTTTCAGCTTCGAGTGGGGTGCAATGAAATCAATGAGCATGTTTATCCCTTTAAATCCTTCCTCAAGTGTCAATCCCTCGTACCCAAACATTCATTTAAGAAATGGGTTGAGCTATTGGATGATTTGAATCCCGAGCATATTCGATGGCGTTTGACTTGGCCTAAGATTTTGGAGGCTCGCATTCGGGGTATTGATGATGGCCCTATTCCTCTATTGAGATGTACCGGTGCGGTGGCTTATTATCCTATTCATGTGGTGAGGCAATTTGGAGTTTTACAAGAAGTGCCACCGGATGTTTGCCCCGGGATCTTTTCATTCGATATGACACGTGGGAAGCTCACCAAGAAAGCAAAGAAGCTTTATCGGGCCAGGATTAAACTTATTCTTCACGCCTTGAAGAACTCCCTGTTGCAACAAGTTGAATGGCCCGATTACTTGGATGATGAGATGAATATCCATAGGGCCTCTAAGGAGTATATTCAGAAGTTCAAGAAGTATCGTCGATCATTGGTTGAGCCATATGTACCCGAGTACGTATCTCCTCGCATCGAAGAAGTGGAATCCTACGAACCCGAATACATAGTACCGTATGTCCCGGGAGTGGAGCCATACATTCTAGAAGATCCGGAGCTTTGGATGTCCCAAGAAGGTGAAGACCCGTATTTTTGGGATTCGGACGGATCAGAGGAGCGAGGAGAATGAAAACGCTCTCGGCTTGGACAGATCCATTCCCCATTTATTTTGGCATATTTATTACTTTTTAGACACTTTTGAACAATTTAGGTTTGTAATAAATGCATATTATTTCTTTTATGAGCATTTTATACATACATATAGAGAATGCAATTACCACGGATCAGTCCTCTCAAATTTTTTGAATGCTCTCGATACTGATTTAATGTCATGAAAAAACAGGTGATTGATAAACACGAGGACTCGTAGCAAGACACGCCAACCGAGAATGAAGCAAGAAGAGCTCGTACCTCGTGTGGGTAACTTGGAGAACCAAATGAACCTAATAGCCACAATGGTGGCAGAGATGAAAGCGATGATGATCGCTAGTCAGGGGAAATACCCCGTCGATCCAAACTCCCAAGCTCCTTCGAGCCCATCGGATGATACGGATGCTAACCCGGCTCCCGCCGCAAACCGTTCTCCAAATCCCGAGCGACCGCCTAAGGATCCTCCAGTTGTGATCGACTTAGAGAAGAAGGAAAAACAAGCCCTCAAGATGGAGGAAGAGATTAAAAGGCTCGCCAAGATTGAGGAGTGTTTGGCTAGTCGGGGACATGAACTTTCGCGTTTTTGTGACATTCTGAAATCCGACCCTTTTGAAGTAGTGAAATGTCATCGATGTATTTCAGTAAATCTCGCTCGAAATTGATCACTCTTGAGTTAACTAACCGAAGGAGAATGGCTAACGGGGAAATGGGTACGTGGACCTAAGAACTTGACCATGGATCGACAATTTGGCCATAAGGGTTGTCGAGGGAAGGTTTAGTTATTATAGGCCGATCTAGGAACGACTAAGGAACAAATTGCTAGCGTTATATAATTGGATCGTGGGTGATTCCGTTTGACCACGGTATAATTTGTGAACGTTCCTAAACCGTTTCTCGATGATCGCGTCCTTGAGAACTAATGATCGACCCTCGCAATCACATGACAACCAAGGTCGCCACAGCTTGAGTATCATAAGGTCGATAAGCGTAACTCCTAAAGAGCCGCCCGTTAGTTTGAGATAAACTGAGTTGCAATCGATTGGGATTAGCCATTCAATTGGACTTCTAACTTGGGCATCGGACTTTTAAGGATCACAATATGAATATTTTGGACGTCGCCTCACCAAAGTCAATTAAGTTTATGGTTCGTCCCAAAATGATTAG
The DNA here is from genome assembly GCF_020921035.1 of Rhodamnia argentea. Classification (NCBI taxonomy): domain Eukaryota; kingdom Viridiplantae; phylum Streptophyta; class Magnoliopsida; order Myrtales; family Myrtaceae; genus Rhodamnia; species Rhodamnia argentea. Next base: position 2,905,438 of record NC_063152.1, on the reverse strand, counting down.
AAAAGTGAGATATTGATGGAATTAGAAATTACTCTTTTACCGTTGGATTAGAGCTCATTCCTCAAGTTAGATTAATGGCAAAGTAGTCTTTAGACTTGAGTTGGATTTACAAGATTGCCCCTCTTGTTGTTATTTGCAAGAAGCCAAAAGTTTGAATTATTGATGTGACTCCCTAGACAACTCTCCTTAAAACCCTCAACCACCTAGTCTACTAAGCCCCCTCAACTCAAAAGCCTAGTCTAAGACAACCCATCACCTCAATCTCTCACTCTTTCTCTTGGCTTTGGGAACAAGCTCTTGAGAAGCAAGAGCTCATTTTCACTCTCCCTCCCCTTTCTCACCACCATCTCCTTATTGTTACCTTGTCCGTTGGTCACCGGGATGCCTCACCACCACCACCATCGACCACCCTCCTCCGCAAGAGCACCGTGAGCCTTGAACCGCCGTCCGCGAGCCGTTAAGGGCCCGCAAAGCCAAGCCAAAATAGCTGCTGCCCTTCACTGGAACTGTGGACTTGTAGGGCTGTTCTAAGGAGTTTCTTGAGTGGTTTCAAGGTAAGAAACTCCATATACCTCGCTTAGTATGTTAGACAACTTGTGGAAGAAGTTTGGAGTGGATTAAGAGGATTTAAGTGGCTGACTTCAACCGTTTTCTTTGGACTGAATCAGCCCTCAAATCTGTTCCAGATCTGGTCGTGAAGTCTTGCTGCCCCTTGGTTGGCTTTTCAAGCTTCAATCTTGTGGTAAGTTACTCTTAAACTTAGTCTAGGACTTTAGGTTACTAATGGATGGTTTAGAATTGGATTGGTGGGATTTTAGGGTAGTTTTGTATGAAGAATGTGTGAAACCCGAGAGACCTGCTAATCCCGTTTTTCAGCGCGCGTCGAAATTGAAATGGCTCGTTTGAGGTCGTATGGAGTCCGAATTGAGCTCCATTTTCTCCTACACGACCGTAAGATCATGAAGAACATGATTCTGAGTTTAGATTGCTCAAAAAAAGATTAGAAAAATGTCAGTTTTTTTGAGAGTAGGTCTGGATGTAGAAATCAGTAGGTGGATACCGCCGAGGATGCATCGACGTGCCTAAATTAACTTACTTGTCCTATATGTGTTTGGTCTTGAGATACCCTTGTGGATTGATTACTTATCGTTATTATGTTTGGCTATGGTTTGCCAATGTGAATTGAGCATTTGGAATTGACTAGCTAAGTACCTTGTATTCGGTCATGGGGGATTGAAATGATCGAGTGGCTGAATGGATAAATTGCTCCTAGTATGTTTGACCTTATGATGTGGAACATGAATGAATTGATGTGTTTGGGACATAGTGGACGAACCATGAGATGTCCTTTGTGATTGTGCAATTCATGTCTGCTCGAACAAGTGCTATGGTTAGTTGGCATGGCTTGTGTTGTTTAGGTTATGATTGACCTTGAATTCAAGTTTGGCTAAGCAAATGAATTGATTATATATATGTGATCACATAATACCCTGAAGCGTGATACGCGGGGAATTGAATTTATCTTGAGGCGTTAAACGCGAGATAACGACTTGATGTGTGTTACGCGAGTCTTAATATTTATAACGACTTGATGCGTGTTTACGCGAGTCTTAATATTTATAACGACTTGATGCGTGTTTACGCGAGTCTTAATATTTATAATGACTTGATGCGTGATTACGCGAGTCTTAATGCTTAAAATGGCCTGAAGCGTTATGACGCGGGCACTTGGCAATCTGATATCAATGATTGGTATGTGATTGAGATATGCGATAGGAAACACCCTTTATGATCATGTGATTTGTGAAATGTCCAAGTACGAAGCTCGACCTTAAAACCGTAAAGCATGACTTGAATTGCGAACTTCTAACTTATGATTGTAGTGTGCTTTTATCGTTGCCTTGCTGAGCAATTGTCTCTTTGAGTAGAATTACCTGTTTTAGGAATTGTCTGGAGGTACTATTGGCCTGGTCTAGGTTTAGGAATAACTTGCTGAGATTTATTCTCACCCCGTCGTGGGATAACAATTTTCGGGTCCCAAATGATGAATCCCATGATCGCCATGGATTGGCTTTCGAAGAGGCCCTTTTGAAGTAGATGAGCCGTTAACCTTACATTACTGTACTTCTTTTTGTAGTCTTAGAGAGTTGTTTTTATATTTAGGGTTGTGTTTATCCGTATAGCTCTGTAAGGTTAAACTTCATCTACCTTGTTTTATTAAGAGAAGTTGTATTTTGAGAATTATCAAGCAAGAACTTTTGAAGTCAATTTGACGTTTTTAAGAAATGTATGGAGTAAGTTTTAAATCTCTCTTTTACATCCCGAGTCATTGTATTTCATTCATTTGTATGGAGTGTAGTTCTCGCTTCCGCATGTGCTTATCATTTTAGGCTTAAGTTTGTTGCCGTTGGATCCCCGAGAAGTTTATAAATTTACGACCCGTGCGGGGTGTTGGCGTGCTCGTAAGGTTCGGGGCGTGACAGTTTTGATAAAGTCACACCGTTCGAGAAAATTGAGGCTTCGGCTGATTACAAGGAACCGGACTTCGTGAGGAAGTATAATAGGACCAGGTGTCCCAAGGTGCACCTGAAGTATTATCTGCGCCGCATGTCTCAATTCTCGGACAACATTCCACTACTGGTCAACACTTTCCAAGAAAGCCTATATGGGGCAGCCTTAGCATGGTTTATCAAGTTGGAGCCCGAAAGGCTCGTCGATTGGGACAAGCTAGGTGATGAGTTCCTTCGGCGGTACAAGTTTAACACTCTGACGACCCTTACTAGGGAGGATCTCTTGAGGACCGCCAAGGGAAAGAATGAGGCCGTTCGTGCTTACGCCCAAAGGTGGAGAGCTCTAGTTGTGCAAGTGAAGCCACCCGTCCCCGAAGAAGAATTGATAGATCTTTTCCTCAAGGCATTGCCCTTTGAGTATTTCGATAAGTTAAACACCTCTGGGTGTCAAACGTTCGCGCACTTAATCAAAGTGGCGGAACGTCATGAATGGGCATTACGGGAGAAGAAGATACCCGAATCACCATTTAGGCGTCAATATCTCCCAAGAAGAGATAGGAAGCAAACTGGTGATGTGGCGTTTGTCCCTAACCCACATAAACCCAAAAATTTCTCACCTTCTACCCCTACCCAAGGAGCTTCTTCCCGGACCGCTCATAAACCGCCGAAACCAAGAAGAAGGAACCAACCTGTCTTTAACCCTCTACCCCGACCTCTGTCCAAATTGCTACCCATGTTACTAGAAAACCGATTGGTAGCAAAAGAGCCACCTAAAGCAAATCCACCCCGGTTTGTTGGGTTCGATGAGACCCCGACATGTGTGTATCATATGGGAGAAAGGGGACACAATGTGGACAACTGTTTTGCTCTCAAGTATAAGGTGCAAGCTTTGATTGACGGTAAAGTCCTGGAGTTCGATAGGACTAAACCGAATGTGCAACGGAACCCTCTACCCGAACATCGCAAGGTGAATGGGATATTTGAAGACAATCCGAAAGAGGTTCCGGAGTTCATAATGGATGTAGATAAAATGCAAGACATCCTAGCACCGGCCTCACAATATCCTAATTGGAGAGACTGTTTCCAAGGAAGAAAAGAAGGCATGTCTGGGTCGGCTGATTGATCTAGGTGTCATCGGGAGAATGGAATACACCACCTTTAAGGGGACCTATGTGACCATAGACATGGCGGCGAAAGAATTCATGATGAGAGCTATAAGAGGAAAAACCTGGAAAGTTCCATCGGGATACTTAATGAATGTCGGGGATAGCGAGGTAATTGAAGAATTAGATGAGTATGAAATTCGTCTTGAAAAAGGTCGCCGAGGCGATAGAAGATTTATGCAGAAGGCCCTCGAAAGAGGCGAAATAGTTGACAATCTCGGAGAAGATAGTGGCGGTTATAACTTCAAAGTCCCGTATTCGGCACCGGCAAGCTTTTTTGTGAATTCCGAAGATATAGTTCCCGATGGTTGGGGTAGCATGGACAACCCCGAAAGTGAAGAGTTTGTTGGGGCGATTAACGAAGCTAAGGATTGGGACATCCCTCAAGATGAACAGAGGAATCAAGAATCCGACATGCGACTTTCTAATCGGGAGATCCACATGCGTCATCTAACGACTTTGGTGGCGGAGTTATCTCAATTGGTGGCCAAGAATAACACTACGGCGGTAGAAGAAAATATGCAGATTCCGGAGACACGAAGAACTATTGAAGTACGTAATCGACGAATCATGTTACTTTAACCTTTTGTCGGATGAGCTAGCCATTTGAGAAGTAGTGGACATAGATGATGGCGTTGGAGTATGCCGATGGTCCTCGTGGAGAGTACTCTGTAGTAGTGGATACCCTTTTGGTTTCCTCCCAATATACTTTTGTTGTTATAAAAGTGGATGTACATAAATGGATTATCTATTATGTAAAATTAGTATTTTGTGAATTGGTGAATGATCTTCTTGTGTGATAGGTACAGGCTAGTGAACCCTATAAGGCTATACCTTGTAGGCGTCGTACCTGCTGTTTGAATGCATCCACTTGTTTATAATGTATGGCCGCTGATTCTTTTTAGTTGATTAAGCCTTCGCATACGCCTTTTATTATATGTGTACTACCATATTAAAATAGTGCTCAATAGCAAAGTGATGCCTTGGGACGTCCCAATTATTGTTTTCAAAGGTTATTCTAGACCCGTGGTTTATCAAAACCAGAATATATTTCTAAGAAGACCTAAGTATGGTACATATGGCTAAATTTTTTTTAAGGAAATTTGTCATCCTTGATTGACAAGATAATTCTACAAATGGATAGTAGAATATCTTTGATTGGAGATTACCTTTTTTGAGACAAGTTAACTTCCGTTTATGAATGACTACACTTATGGAAACTAAAGATTGAGTTGTATGGGCGACTAAATCTGAAGGGTTCAGATTCAAAACCAACGGTCATCAAATTTCCCAAGGTATAGTCTCGTTCAATCAAGATTGATAGCATCCAATTAACGATTGAAGAGCAATCCATTGAAGACCTATCCAACGACTAGTTTGGGTAAAGGAGTATAAAACGAGATCGGTGGGGCTATTAATGAGAGGGATCAAAATCATCAATTCCAAAGTGCTAGAATGCTTCATATTCATAACTTTTCTTTCGTGATCGATATATTGAAATCTTTGAGAGGTTCCGTAAGAGTGAGAGAGTATTATCACTTGTAATCTTTCATTGATACATCTAGTAGACTCCAACTTATTAACTATCCATGTGATAGAGTGGATGTAGGCTTAATCTAAGTTGAACCACTATGATCATCGTGTACATTCTCTCTATCATTTATCTCCTCTTACATACTCGTGTTCAGAATCACTTACTGCATATATTCAGATTTTGACTCTAAGTATAATATGACTTAATTCTTTTAATTCCATAATTTCTGGTCAAATTTATTTAGAATTGCCTATTTACCTCCTCTAGATCATATTTGTAATGACCCCACGACTAACTCCATTATTTTTTCTTTATATATCTAATTTCCTAATTCAATTGCCAAGGGTCTCTCTTTTAAAATTGCCTAAGGACCCTTAGGTATTAGTTTCATTAATTTCTTAGCTATAAGATGGTTTACTTAATTCTAATTTATTTTTCTTATTTTCTGCCAACTTAATTACCCTATCTACTTAGCAGACATAGTAACTTTCAAGACATTTATAAACAGTCTTAATATTATACAAGGGTGGGCATCCTAATCCTTTTTTACAACACTAGTACCCTTCATACAATTCTTAGTTTTCCTATTCTATCTTAGAACAAAAATCTAGGAAAGCTATACTTGCCAACTTCCTCACAAACTCACAATAAGATACCTCCCAACCTATCTTGCAAATAAAATTTGCTGGAGGCTATCCGATCATCCATCATCTCACTAACTCGTTAATTCAACTACTAATATGGGCGGGATGACCCTACTTCCTCGTAATGATCCATTTAAGACGTTGCTCCACCTTATGGTCTCGATGGACCATGGATATTGAGGTTTCGCAAGGGACACCTCATCATCCTATCTCACGTTTGCTCATGCCATGAGATAAGCTCAACAAGTATTTAAAGTGCCAACCCTACATCTATCCATATGGTCATAGTGATATGGACATAAACAGTCCCAATTTCTACATCAATTATAGCTTAGCGAAGGTGGGTCACACGAGCGGGGCACCCAAACAGTGGCTCTCGGGGAAATTCCATTTTTCTCACCTAAAAAATAATGGGTGAGGAAATAGCCCAATAAAGAAAATTTCTAGGCTTAAGACAGGAATATTATAATAATACCCGATCTAGTGGTGTAAAAGAAAACTTTTAGCATGTAGCTATCTTGTAATCTATTTCAAGAATATGCAATGCATCATCAATCGAATCATTTTCATGTAAACATAAAATGCAACAATGCATTTACTTTTCTTTTCACTTTTTGGGCATCCTTGTTCTCAAAGTTATATCGAGACTTCTGGTACCGGGCAACGTCGATACTTTACGTATCCGACAGCACATGAGTTCAATCACTTGATAATGATAAATGACGTCTATGTCATCACCTCAAGTAAACTTTTGCGGATGACAACACTTGATTTCTGTTGTCATAAGCAACTGTCACTTCAAAATACATCATTTACCTCGAGCCCCTACCTCGTAGCTTTTCGAGCTAACGGTGGCGTGTCGATGATCTTTTAATGCCATCCATGATATGGCATACACATGCACCGGTTGTTATCTTTTCATGTTATTCAACGTACAAAACATCAAATCAAAGGTGGGACAAGGGTTTAAACAAATCCTTTTCAATCTAACAAATTATTTTGGTGAGGCTCGAACCAAATTAGCCATTTGCACCACCAAAAATCAGGTCAATCAGCCCCGATTTAAGCCAGAAATGGCCGAACCGAACCGATTCTATTTAGATTGGATTGGACCGGTTCTAGACCGGACCAGTGCCGGGATCCGTCCATTCTCGGTCTGTTTTTCCTCGACGATTCTCATTTCATCTTCGATTGTTTCAAGTTGGGCATCCTCGAACTTCCCCCTTGCAATATTTACACAAAATAGCTTGTCGTAAATGCCATGAGATACATGAACTCATGTAATCATCCGAAAATGTAACACTAAAGTAAGTAATAAACGAATATTACTGTATTAGATCTAGAAATCACATTAACCTCTTTACCATTTATCGCTTTAAGAAAACTAGATAATAATAACGTAGAGGCGGCGAAGTGGCGATGATGATGGGTGGTGGCATGCGTGGCGAGGGATGAGGCGGTAGATGTATGGTTGAGGCAGCAGGCATTCGGCGATTACGGGGGTGAGGTGGCGGGGTGATGGAATTTGAAGCTACAAGATGAGAGGATACAGAGAGACGCTTGGCCAAGGAGGGGCAAGTAGAGGGAGAGTTTGGATAGTTTTTCAATAGGGCGACCATCTTATTTATAGTGGGACAACCTCATGATCTTTCTCTAGAAATTTCTTAAGTTTTTTTTTATTGGAAGAAATTGCTTATGTTTAATATTAAGATTTGTCCTTAAAAGTCCAAATATCTTAATGATGAAGCTTCTTGAAGTCAAGACCCTATTTAATAATAGCCATTTATCATCTTAATAAGAAGCCACCTAGCAAGCCCGTGAAATAGCTTTGTCTTCTAGCTACTTATCGCTTTTATATTGGTCCACTTATCATCTAGGTTTTAAAATAGGTTCTTAGCAATTTCTCATTGATCCAAGTGTTCAAGAAGCTTTAATCTTCTTAATTACAATCTTAATTAACTAGTTTATTAAGAAGATCATGCTAATTATCTTTATATTGACCTTACTAATTAAAAACGATTAGCGGGTTTTGGAAATGTGGCTAACCTCCAATAAGGGATGATGGCCGTCGGTGGCACCCATAGGGTGTTGTCCATGTTCACGCTATCCCTCATGGCGACGTGGGTCGATGGTTGTCCGGCACCGGTGAGCCGGCCAGCGTGCCGTAATTACGCCTCACATCAATCGAGCATCGCCGTACCGTAGCTAGCTAAGATTTCTTGCCCTTAATCCATCAATTTCATTTTTTCCATCCTACTTTATTTGTAATTTTATGTTGTTTATCCATATGAATTCCTAAGAAAGCATCTCCAATCAATTATGAACGATACTTCGTTTTATTATACTTAAGAGTATCTTAACTTTACTAATCTTGCTAATGTAATTTCACTTATGGAAATTAAGAATGTATCTATTGTTTTCTACTTCTTTTCCAAGTTTCTTTCTTAACAACTTGCTCATCAAGTTTCTCTTATAATATGAACACATTTAATGCATTTGACTTTTTTAACTTATTTTTCAAGTTTCATTAATTAGCTTGCCTCTTATAAGTCCATTTGCTTAGGATAATTATTAGAGGTTCCTAGAATAGCCACTTATAATTATTCAATTTGTTCATTTGTATGCTTAATTAATGAACCGTATTTAATGCATGAAGGTGATATTGGTCTTATCCTTTAGAACATTCATTACATTTGACTTTTCTAACTTATTTCCCAAGTTTCATCAATGAGCATGCTTCCTATTGATCCATTTATTGAGGCCATTATCCTAGGTCTCTAGGGTAGCCACTTATCCTTATTTAATTGGTTCGTTTGTATAGTTAATTAATGAACCTCATTTAATAGATGAAAATGACATTGATCTTATCTTTTGAAAGTTGACTTTTTATTGACTTAGCATTGACTTAACATTGACTTCATTTTTTTCTTTAAAAAATTAATTTATCATTGACCTAGCATTGACCCATTCTTATCATTTAGAAAATTGACTTATTGTTAGCTAAATTAGCTTAACATTGACTTATTTCATTTAAAAATGTCCATTCATAAACTCCGTCTTCCTATTATATCTTTCTAATACCATTTTCTGAAAATTTCCTAAACAAGTCAAGCAATCATTTCCTTATAATACATCCAAATAACTCCTATGGAATTTCTAGATATCTTTCTCGAAAAATTTCTCAAAGGATATATCAATGGGGTTTATTTTATTTTCTAATTATGAAAATTCAGGATGTCACAATAGTGCCAGACACAAAGTTTGGTTAGATATCGGGTATTCCTTAAAAAGTTCATTTCTTTTGGGAATGCGGTTCTATATCTATTGTAGGTGAAACTCAAGATTATCTCTTTCGGATGGATTTTTCAGTATTATGTAGTAGATTCCCATGGTAACTGCCGGAGGTAGTTAGTAGGGAGGGAGGATGTAGTGGTTGGCGGCGGCTGGCGGAGGTTGGGAGCAATAGCTGTCGGTAAGGGATGGTAGTGGGCGACGGTGGTCGGAGGTGCGTAGCGGGCAAGGATCGGCAAGGAATGGTGTTGGATGGCAGGTGGCGATTAGAGGCGGTGGGTGGCGACATCGAAGTCTTTGTTTGGCGAGAGAGGCATAATTAAAATAGGATGATGGCATAATGAAAAGAGGGTGAGGTGAGAAGTACTTCTTAGGTTGAGAAGCAATTTTTTAACTTCTCAAACCGAGGGAAAAATGACTTTAGAAATAAAAATTCACTTCAGAAGTAGAAATTTCTTTCAAAAGTAAAATATTTTACCAAATGAATTTATGCTTTAGAAGTTATATTACCAAATGGATTTCTGCTCCAAAAGTGCTTTTAGAGGAGAAACCCACTTCCAGAAGAGTTACCATGCGCATCCAAATCTACTAAAACTAACAATGATCAATTACCAGGACAAAGCTAAATTCCGGTAGCAAGATATCTAATAGGTGCCCACCTTCATGTGGTATTTTGAAAAACTTGGCGGTTTCTATAGCTTTTGCAAAGATAATCTTGGGATAAGTACACCATGAGTGCCATAACTTGTGTACGGCGTTCACCTGTGTGCTATAACTTTTAGAACGTTCATTTAAGTGCCATAACTTTCAAAAATCATTCACTTGAGTGCCACGTCGGCGCAAAATCATTCGCTTGAGTGCTATAGTAACTTTTCCGGCTTGCCACGTCAGCTTTCCGGCGTCCACGTCAACATGGCACTGAAGTGAACGATTTTTGAAAGTTATGGCACTCAAGTGAACGTCGTACAAAAGTTTTGGCACTTCTAGTGTACTTTTTCGGATAATCTTGCTATTTTTAGAATTTGTTGGCTTCTTCCCTTGACCACTTGATTTTATAGAACTTATTTTGTTTACGATATGTCATGATAACATTAAAAATTGCAGTACAAGCAAAAAGAATTTTCTACAAACCCATCGGTGTTGATAATTCATAATTGTTGACGCAAATCTTTTATCGAATGTAAGTAGTTCGTTATTCAATAGGGAGTTACGAGTCGGTTTTGGACAGAGAGTGCTAAATGCAAAAGATGTATTGATATCGGTAGCACTATACGGACTCTTAACCAATGAATGGCCAATGCAATCGATGGCCTATGACGTCCTGATACCGAAGACACAACACCAGAATTTAATCAACAATACTGGACGGAGGGTAGGACACAATACCAAAATTTAATCGGTGACACTGGACAATGCAAAACACTATGCCAAAATTTAATCAACGACACTGGACAATATAGGACACAATACCGGAATTTAATCGACGATGCTAGATAACATAGGATACAATGTCGAAATTTAATCGATAACACTGGACGGTAGATAGATGCCAGAATCTAATTAAAGACACCAATCCAGGATAATAAACTCGTCGAAATTGAATCTATAATGAGAATCTGAACTACGACTAACCTAGGCTAAATACTAAGAGCTAATGAAAGATAAAACACTTGTTGTGTTGATTTTTTTTTTAGGGGAACGATTTCTTGTTGGACGACTCATGGTATTTATAGAGGCGCTTTAGCAATTGTTGACCAATTACTGCCTGGCTTTCCACTTTCTGCTCTACTTTCAGCATGTTCTCCTATCCTTCGATAGTTTACCCTCGACAGTTTCTTGTTTACATGCAATTATCTCTCCACTTTTGTGGATTACCGCCCATTTCTGCAACCGCTTTGTTCGTGACCTCTTTTCCCTTTTCCTTTGCTCTATATGAAATGCCGCCACAATTCATCTTTGACATGTGGCATCCTTACGATTAATCAGACTTTGATTCTAGTACACTCAACTATAGCCTATCACGACTTCCTTACGTACCTATTACGTGACTCCTCGGGTAACTTTAGGTGTCAACATATGCCCCCTTTTTAAAAGAAGTAAATGAGAGATTTATCTCTTTTAAAAGATATCCCTCGATTTGAAAGTAATCGGCTGCGGCTTCATGATTACACCTTTTTGTCTTCTGATTTCCTTTCCTAAAGTACAGTCGCTTCAAATTTCCCACTTTAGTTTATTCCGATATACCATCTTAGTCTTTAATCCGAATCACCTTTTATCTTTGGGTAAAAGTTCTATGTCATCGTCTTCCTCACTTTTGGATTTTCCTCTAACCCTAAACCCTTTCGAGCTTGCTTCAATCTTTCCCATGGCAACCCAAACATTCGAGGTCATTCCCAAGCAGCTCGTTGATCACTTCGACAAGCTAATCAATAGTGATGACACTAATAGCTATTTCCTCAAGCTACCGAGCACTACTAGGGAACATGCTGGGTTTATTCTCGAACCAAGTCTCCAAGATCATAACCGTGTCCCAGTGTCTCTTTAGCCTTGTTTCCCAATAAGGTGGAATGAGAAACTTCCTGTTCAAGTTTCTCCTTTAAGGGATATATGGTTGTCTCCGTCCCCTTAATTTAGAAGTTTTTCATCGTTTGAAGATAGATTTTATGCTTGGTTTCAATGATTGTAAAATGATCCTTCGATCGCCTCTTTTTAGACAACGATGAACAAAAGGACAGCATTTGAGGTCAACTTATTATCTCATGACTTAAACAGAGGACTGCTGGGCTTTGTCGTAAGCTTTTTCTCTTCGTCAACCAACTGTTTCATTTTTCCATGGGGCTCTTTGTTGGTGAGCCTTTTGGATGAATTTACTATTGCCAGTCTTACTCCTCGTGGGACCCCTATTGCTAATCTCGAAGCTTTTAAGGACTGCTCTATCTCTATGGATGCTCTTGCTTATGGGAAGTTCTTGGACATTTACTGCAAAACCTCCGGCCTGGTTATACTTGTTGAACGGATGACTTTTCTTCTTTTTTAGCTACCAAAATACATATTTTTCAGTTCGACTCTCAAGATTTCCAAGGATTATGCCATTCTTGCCTCTAATTTAGCGAGATGGAGGAAGAGAGAAAGAGAGAGAGTGAGAGAGAAAGAGAAAGAGAGAAGGAGAATAGGAAAGATGTACTGCTAGTATTGCTGCGAACGAACTATCTTTTCCTTATTCCATGCCCGTTGGTTCATCTGTAACCTCTCCCATCTCCCATATGGATGGGAAGAACTTCTTTAGAAACTTTCCATTAATTGATCGTTGTGGTTCTTTTCAATCAATCTCCCTTATTCGATACGCTTTTCCGGTATGAACATCAATGATTTAGTAAGGTCCTTCCCACTTTGATGATCATTTGCCAAACTTTTCGTTGTCAAGACTTGTGGGTAAAATAGTATTTCGGACCAAGTCACCAATGTCGAAACGCTTGACCTTTACATGCTTATTGTAGGCCTTAGCAACTCTCCATTTTTGGGCTTTTAACTTTTCTAATGCTACGGCCTGACTTTCTCCTAATTTATCGATATTTGCATGCATCATTTCATCGTACTCTTCTCTTGTCATATTGGCTTGTAGTTTCACCCTTAATGACCGCATCGTGATCTCGAATGCAAGTACGACTTCTTATCCATATGTCATCATATAAGGGCTTGATCTCACTAAGCCCATAACGTTGTCGACAACAATGAATCCTATTCCCTTGGGTTATCTTCCAGGTGCTTCTTTATCAAACCAATAACGGTCTCGTTAGAGGCTTTAGCCTCGCCATTAGCTTGGGCTTAGTCAATTGTCAAATGAATCATCTTGGTGCCCCTAAACTTGGTAAAGTCCAGTATTTCTCGCCCTGTAAGACTATTTCTTGGTCAACCGTTATGGTCTCTGGGATTTCGAATCGATGAATGATTCGCTCCTCAATGAATTCCCTCACAACTTTCTATGTCACACTCTTATACGAGACTATCTTGACCTACTTAGTGAAGTAGTCTGTGGCTACCAAAAAAAAGCTAAGTTGCTTTGACGAAGGGGGATATATTTTTCTATTATATCCATTGCCCATCCTCAAAAAAGCCATGGCTTGATGATTGGCTTCATCAACGTGGCGGGGACATGTTAGACCGACCCATGCTTACGGCAAGCTTGGCATCCCTTAGCATAACCGTTGCAATCCTTGGTGATTGTTGGCCAGAAATATCCATGTCGTAGTAATAACCATTTCATCTTTAAACTAGCCCGATGAACCCTACAGATTCCTTCATGGACCTATGTCACTATAAGCATAGCTTCTTCCTACCCTAAACACTTTAGCAGCAATCCATCTATTGTTTTACGATACAACTCATCTTCGATTAAAAGGTACTTCATGGCTTGCCTCTTGAAATCTTTGCTACAAAGGTTTAGGCTTCTTAAACAAGTCACAGAGGGAGTCCTCCAATCTGGTTGACTAGGCTGAGCATCTTGACTTTCAACTGGTTCACTTTGAGCCATCATTACCCAAGTGTGGCTTAAGTACACCTCAAGTGGCATAAGTTGTGTACGGTGCTCACTTTAGTGCCAAAACTTTCAAATCAATCACTTTAGTGCTAAGTTTTTGTAACTTCAATCATGTAAGTGCCCACTTCTTTTAAAAACGATCACTTTAGTGCCAGAGCTAACGTGGCTTGCCAAAAATTCGACACGTGGTATTTTTTATTAATATTTGAGATGACGTGACTCTATGAATTTAACACTAAAGTGATCATTTTTTAAAAACATAGGCACTTAAATGATCATTTTTAAAAAAAGTTGGCACTTAAGTGATCGTTTTGAAAGTTTTGACACCGAAGTGATCGAAGTTACAAAAACTTAGCACTAAAGTGATCAATTTGAAAGTTTTGGCACTAAAGTGAGCGCTGTACACAACTTATGGCACTTGGGGTGTACTTAAGCCACCCAAGTATCTATCGTGGGCAAGACTCTCGTTTGGGTAATTATGTGGTTTGCTAACTCTTTTGATATTTTATATCGGGATAAGTATACCATGAATGCCATAACTTGTGTACGGCGTTCACTTGAGTGCCATAACTTTCAAAAATCGTTCACTTGAGTGCCACGTCGAAGAAAAATTGTTCATTTGAGTGCTACAAAAACTTTTTCAGCGAGCCACATTAGCTTTCCGCGTGCCACGTCATCTTTCCGACGAGCCACGTCGGCTTTCCGGCTTGCTACGTCGGCTTTTTCCGCATCCACATCAGCATGGCACTCAAGTGAACAATTTTTGAAAGTTATAGCACTTAAGTGAACGTTTTGAAAGTTATGACACTCAAGTAAACGTCGTACAAAACTTATGGTACTTCTAGTGTACTTTTTCCCTTTTATATCCGAATGCCATCCGAGCTAATTCGTTGGCTTCCAAATTCTCACTTCTTTTGATGTGGACCATTTCATATTCGACGAAGCTCGACAATAGTTCTTTTCCCAAACTATAGTGTGATATGATATTTTCATTAAGACATTGGTACTCTCTATTAAGTTATCTTATCACCAATTAGGAATCATCTTTCATCTTAACTGATTTGACTTTCATGTCAATCAAGATGTTTAACCCTACAATCAAGGCTTCGTATTCAGCTTAATTATTTGAACTTTCAAAATCAAGCTTAAACATGAGTTTAGTTTTTTTTTTCTTTTGGGTAGGGCGATATGATCATAATCGTAACACCTGACGATCCGGATGCCACTAATCCATCAAAATACAACACCCAAGGTGCAATATGAAGATAATTTTCACTATCTTCTATTTTTAAACCCGATGGGTGTTCGATGATAAAGTCAGACACTATCTGCCCTTTTATTGCTTTGAGCAAGACTTACATCAAATTAATCTTGAACAAAATAAGCGCTCATTTTGCAAGCTGGTCTCTTATAATTGGCCTAGACAACATATACTTAATTGCGTTCATCTTACAAATTACATGTATCGTGGTCGATAACATATAATGTCGTAATTTCGTACAGGCATAATACAATAATAAACATAATTTCTCAATGAGGTGTATCCTGTTTCGACGTCGTTCAGCATCCCGCTCAAGTAGTATACTGCCTGTTCCTTGCCCTCATCATTCTTTTGTGCTAACATATTTCCAATCATAGTATTAGTCGCAGATAAGTACAGCTTCAATGGCACCGCTGCTTTAGGTGGCATTAAACCGACGGCTTAATCAGATACTCTTTTAATTGATAGAAGGCCAGCTGATACTTCTCTTCCCATACAAATTCTTACTCATTCTTCAATTTAAGCAGGGGAGAGAATACTTTGATTTTCCTTGATAAGTTATCTATAAAATGACGCAAGAGATTCAATTTTCCTAGCATCATCTACAATTGCTTTTTGTTAACGAAGGCGAGTAATTCTTGAATGGCCTTAGCTTTGTTCTTATCTATTTCTATTCCCCTTTGATGAACTAGAAAGCCAAGAAATTACCATCCTTTGTACCAAAAGCACACTTCAATGGATTCATTTTCAATTTAAATTTCCGTATTCTAATGCAAGCCTATTCTAGGTGATTCAAATGGCTTACTTAGTCGGTATTGACTATAACATCATTGATATAAACCTCCATAAAGTCACCAATCATATCATGAAAAATGAAATTCATCGCTCTTTGATACGTGGCACCAGCATTCTTCAATCCGAAAGGCATGACAACCCACTCAAATGTTCCAATAACACTAGAACACTTGAAGGCTATTTTGTGAATGTCCTCCTCAGCTATGAATATTTGATTACATCTCGAATGCCCATCCATAAGAGACATAATTTCATTGCTGGAAGCCGAATCGATTAATATATCGGCCAAGGGCATTTGGTATTCATCCTTCGGAGTGGTAGAATTGAGATCACGAAAATCGATGCACACTCTAAGTTTACTATTCTTATTCTTGACATGCACGATATTCGATAACCACTCGATATACCTTGTTGTTCTTATAAAGCCAGCAGAGAGCGATCGCTAGATTTCCTCCTTGATCTTACGTATCACCTCCGAGGTGAGCTTCCTTAGAGCTTATATATACCGACGATACCCCTTTTTGAATGGTAATTGGTGCTAAACCACGTCTCTTCTGAGACCATAGTTTCAAGTGCAACAATCTTTATATTTTTCAACAAGTTTACCAACTGGGTCTTATATTCCTAATCAAGTAATTTGCTTATGTACGTTGGTTGCAGGCAAGCTTCTTCTTCAAGATTCACTTCTTCTAATGGGTCTTGGGCTTGAACCAGCTTATCATCTTATTTAAGTGGTGATTCCTTGAAGTCTAAAATATCATCGATAGATTCATTGGCTTGCTCAGCCTCAACCCTATATGCCGAATACCTCCTAATGAGGTCTTGTGACAATATATGGTCTTCCATTAACAACCTCATTGAGCTAATCTGCCGGTTCCTTCTTAGAGACCCATTCAATATTTCTCTTGTCGAAATGGCAGAATGCAATGTTACATGGATCAATCTCAAGGGGTTTGCAAACATACAGGCAATCATCCGGCATGCACCGACCTATTTTCTCTCGACTTGATATTCGGGCCCAAGTGACATAAGACTAAGTATTAGCTCTCACATACTCTACCCTGTCTCCATTCCAAAATGCCAGCATTTAGTGTAGTATTGATGGAACACACTGATTTTCGTGTATCTAATCTCTTCCCAAGAGTAGATTGTATGATCCATCAGCATCAACAACACATAAAGATGCCCTTGATGTCTTTGATCCTTGAGTCAGATTTGCAACATATATGCCTTTTACTTCGGTGATTTCACTAGTAAAATTTGACAACTGGGTATTCGATGGGATTATTTCCTTATCTCTCCTTCCCAGTTTCTTAAAGAACTTGTACGTGATGAGATTTAGTATTGATCCACCATCTACAAGTACCTTCATTATTGGTCGCGCATTTATCTTGGCATTAATGTTGAGTGACCTTAAATGATTGGAGACATTTTCCGGGGGCCTCTCGAATTCTATTGTCTCTTCGTTGTTGAAGCGGAACCGAGCTCCCTCCTTTTCTCGAAACGTAGCATCGCTACCATTGCTAGATGCGGGCGATTTTAGTCGAAACTCATTAGGGATACTAACCTGCTTATGGGAGATTCGAACCGTGACTTTGGCTTTGACGCCTCTTGGGGAACTGGTTGCATGTGATCCTTTTCTCGAGCAAGTCAAGCTTCCTCATCATTTGGTTTACACCTGCAAACTAAATTCCTAGCCCTTCGAAATCGGGAGCTACTAGTTACAATCGCCACTGGCTTGGCTTGAGCGAAGTCAACCTGATTGGATTGTTGCTGTAGGTGACGAATTCTTTTTTTCTTTTTTATTCTCCTTTTAAGGGTACGGGTCATGGCCTCTTTTGGGGCCTCTATCTCCTCATACCATAATCCCTTAGGTGGATCATTTGGTATCTTAAGGGTTCGCCGAAGACATGGTCTTACCGGGGCATAGTAACCCCGATAGATGTTGTCATCGAGCTCCTCTCCCCATCCAAAAAGAACTTCATTAGGAGGGTAAGTAGGCGAGGAAGCATCGCTTACGTAATAATCGAATTTACCGCTAAGCTCTCCTCGAGTGCCAATAGTAGAGTCTCCCTCCTCAAACCTTTGGTTAAATGACTTATAAGGCTTTTGATGAACAGGAGATACCCTTGATGCTGCATTCTTGACTTGGGATTGCTTTTGACTCTGTCTAGAAACCCCGGCATTAGGAGGCTTCCTATCGGCTCGGTCATCCCACCAATAGTCATCTTTTTGTCGATTTATACTCTTCAACCTTCATCTACAACGTGCATATAGACTCGACAACTTATACCACTTCCTTGAGTGCTTTAGAGATACCATTGCTATCATTACGGGGAAAGGATCGGTGTCTACATCCATTAGGGATTTACCCTCATCTGCAAACTTGATCTTCCCCTATCGAATTGCTTCTTAGATAGTCTTCTTAAGAACAAGGCAATCCGAGATGTTATGGCTCCATGAATGATGCTATTGACAGTACTTCTTTCCAACTAATTCATCTTTAGTTGATATTTTCCACCCTTACGTCGCCTTGATCTATCCATCAGCCAACAACATATCAAAAATCTCCTCAATTCGACTTATATTGAAGGAATAATCCATAGCTTCCTTAGCTCTAGCTATGATGGTTGATCTTTCTTTAACCATCGCAGGCCTTAATGCCTAACAAGTATATGGCTTGTCAATGACTATCTAGGCAACAACTACTTCGACGGGGTCTATCGATTCTTTATCGAGGTGAGATGGTTCAATAAAATTTATATCTCCTCTTCGTGTATGTCTTTTATCCTTTTCTCTAAGTAGACTTTCATGCTTGATAGCTATTGTTGATAGTTCAAATAAGTTTACACATTGCTAGTCGACCATTCTATCCCGAATTTCAAACTTCAATCCGTTAAAGGAAAACTCTGCAAATGTTTTCTCGAGCAAAGGGACCAAGCATTTATTCCTAGCTCTCTTGAACCTTGCAATGAATTGGTCGACAGTTTCATTTGCCATTTGCTTCATTGTTGATTAGTCGGCAATCGACAAATTCGGTACAGCTCATTGGAACCGGTTATGAAATCTTCCCTCCATTTGCTCCCATGTCAATACCAAATTTGGCGGTAAGGCAGTATACCACGTAAAGATTGTCTTCGACATAGAAAGTGGGAACAACCTTAATTTCCAATAATCGACATGAGTAGTGTCACCACACAAAGCCAGAAAATGATTGATGTGTTCGTATGTGGACCGATCATCCTCACTAGTAAATAATGTAAACTCTGACATCTTGAATCCCCTTGGGTAAGGGATCGTATCCATCCAATCGGGGTATAGCTTACGATAGACATTAACTCTATACATCATCGTCGGATCATTATACCTAATCACCGGGTCGACTGCTAGCTGATTTTGATACATGGGCTGGTATGGTATTTGGTACCCTAGCTGCTGCAGAGCTTGATACTCCGGCTGTAGTGCTAGGTTAAAAACCTGAAATCTTGGTTGGGGGGCATGCGGCTGCAAAACTTGATACGCTGGTTGGAACCCTGGTTGTGTGAATTGTTGTTGGACGTGATATCCTAGTTGGAAAGGCCGACTTGGTGCCCAAATGCGGGGCAACTAGTCCCGCCCCCTAGCTTGACATTGCCCCCTAGGAGAAGTTGGTGCGGCTCCTTGATTTTCGATAATCATGGGTACAAGTAGCACATTTATAAGGACAACGTTCGGTTGAACTCGAGCAGTAACAATAGGTTGAGCAGTAGGCATATCTAGTCAATTGAGATAATCGGGCACCTCATTTGGATCTGCATTTGCTTAAGGGTTCAAACCATCAATTTGGAAGATAGGTAGCTCTTCTCGTCATTGTAAAATCCTAGCAGGTACTGTTGGTGGTACTTTCTGCCCAGCAGAACCCACGTTCATTGACGGGGTAGGCGATAAAGGGGTGGACCTGATAGGTATGGGAACATTCCCAACTTGAGGCTGTGATGGCCCTGTCGGAGTTTCATGTTGACCCAAGGCACACTCATGGTAAGTATTAATGATTAACGGTCTAACAACATCGGTCATTCGTTGATCTGCAAACTCATTCTAAGTTTCCTTAATTGTACGTCTTATCGACGACAACATGATGGGCATCATTTCCATGTTCCTCCTTGGCTCTTTGACATGTTGTCGAGGAATGTCATCATCATTACCCTGGACCTGGTTTAGCAACCCATGAGCAGTTGATGACTCCGTTCGTAGCACCTCTTCCATGGGTTCGTCCCTAACTCCATCTAAGTTTTACATCCCCTTGTACGCGACATAGTACTCTCTTGAACCGACACCTTCGAGTCCCACCGAGTGTGCCAAAAAAGATTGTTAACTCAAATCTTTTATCGAATGTAAGCGATTCATTTTCCAATAAGGAGTTCCGAATCAATTTTGAAAAGAAACTCTCAAATGCAAAAGATGTATTGATATCAGTAGCACCACACGTACTCTTAACCAATCAATGGTCGATGCAATCGATGGCCTATGATGCACCGATCATGAAGACACAACACCAGAATTTAATCGACGATGCTAGACGGAATGTATGACATAATGTCGAAATTTAATCGACAACACCGGACAATGTAGGACACAATGCTAGAATTTAATCCACAACACTGGACAATGTAAGACACAATACCGAAATTTAATCGACGACACTAGACAATGTAGGACATAATGCCGGAACTTAAGCGATGACACTAAACTGTGGGTAGATGCCAAAATCTAATCAACGATACCCACCCGGGATAAGAAACTCGTCAGGATTGAATCTACGACGGGACCAAATAAGTTTACACAATGCTAGCCGACCATTCTATCCCGAATTTCAAACTTCAATCCGTTAAAGGAAAACTCTGCAAATGTTTTCTCGAGCAAAGGGACCAAGCATTTATTCCTAGCACTCTTGAACCTTGCGATGAATTGGTTGGATGATTTCACTTGCCATTTGCTTCATTGTTGATTAGTCGGCAATCGACAAATTCGTTACAACTCATTGGAACCGGCTATGAAATCTTCCCTCCATTTGCTCCCATGTCAATACCAAATTTGGTGGTAAGGCAGTATACCACGTAAAGGTTGTCTTCGACATAGAAAGTGGGAACAACCTTAATTTCCAATAATCGACATGAGTAGCGTCACCACACAAAGCCGGAAAATGATTGATGTGTTCATATATGGACTGATCATCCTCGCTAGTAAATAATGTAAACTCTGATATCTTGAATCCCCTTGGGTAAGGGATCGTATCCATCCAATCGGGGTATAGCTTACGATAGACATTAACTCTATACATCATCGCCATATCATTATACCTAATCACCGGGTCGATAGTTGGTCGATTCTGATACATGGGCTGGTATGGTATTTAGTACCCTGGCTGCTGCGGAGCTTGATACTCCTATTGTAGTGCTGGGTAAAAAACCTAAAATACTGGCCGAGGGGCATACGGCTGCAAAACTTGATACGCTGGAACCCCGGTTGTGCGAATTGTTGTTGGACGTGATATCCTAGTCGGAAAGGCTGACTTGGTGCCCAAATGGGGGGCAACTAGTCCCGCCCCCTAACCCGACATTGCCCCCTAGGAGAAGTTGGTGCGGCTCCTTGATTTTCGATAATCATGGGTACAAGTAGCTCATTTATAAGGACAACGTTCGGTTGAACTCGAGCAGTAACAATAGGTTGAGCAGTAGGCATATCTAGTCAATTGGGATAATCGGGCACCTCATTTGGATCTGTATTTGCTTGAGGGTTCGAACCATCAATTTGGAAGATAGGTAGCTCTTCTCCTCATTGCAAAATCCTAGCAAGTACTGTTGGTGGTACTTTCTGCCCAACAGAACCCACGTTCATTGTCGGGGTAGGTGATAAAGGGGTGGACCTAACAGGTGTGGGAACATTCCCAACTTGAGGCTGCGATGGCCCTGTCGGAGTTTCATGTTGACCCAAGTCACACTCATGGTAAGTATTAATGATTAACGGTCTAACAACATCAGTCATTCGTTGATCCGTAAACTCATTCTAAGTTTCCTTAATTGTACGTCTTATCGACGACAACATGATGGGCATCATTTCCATGTTCCTCCTTGGCTCTTTAACATGTTGTCGAGGAATGTCATCATCATTACCCTGGACCTGGTTTAGCAACCCATGAGCAGTTGATGACTCCATTCACAGCACCTCTTCCATGGGTTCGTATCCAACGCCATCTAAGTTTTACATCCCCTTGTACGCGGCATAGTACTCTCTTGAACCGACACCTTTGGGTCCCACCGAGCGTGCCAAAAAAGATTGTTGACGCAAATCTTTTATCGAATGTAAGTAGTTCATTTTCCAATAGGGAGTTCCGGATCGGTTTTGAAAAGAAACTCTCAAATGCAAAAGATGTATTGATATCAGTAGCACCACACGGACTCTTAACCAATCAATGGTTGATGCAATCGATGGCCTATGATGCACTTATACTGAAGACACAACACCAGAATTTAATCGACGATGCTAGATTGAATGTATGACATAATGCCGAAATTTAATCGACAACACTGGACAATGTAGAACACAATGCTAGAATTTAATCCACGACATTGGACAGTGTAAGACACAATACCGAAATTTAATCGACGACACTAGACAATGTAGGACATAATGCCGGAATTTAATCGATGACACTGAACTGTGGGTAGACGCCAAAATCTAATCAACGATACCGACCCGGGATAAGAAACTCGTCGGGATTGAATCTACGACGGGAATCATCGACAGTTTCTTGTTTTACGTGCCATTCTCTCTCCACTTTTGAGGATTACCGCCCATTTCTGCAACTGCTTTAATCGTGACCTCTTTCGCGCATCCTTTTTCCTTTGCTTTGTGAGAAATGCCACCAAAATTCATCCTTGACACGTGGCGTCCTTACAGTTAATCAGACTCTAATTCTAGTACACTCAACTGTAGCCGATCACGACTTCCTCACATGCCTGTCACGTGACTCCTAGGGTAACTTTAGGGGCCAACAATAATACGATAGAAAACTAAAACACCTTATTAAATTGAAGAATTTGACGCTAGAAATTAAAAGGAAGGATACTTCTATTATAAAGCCATTTTCTTCGACTAAGGAACAGTACAGGAGAGAAAAGTAAGGTACAATCCCATTTAAGTTCTCACTTAAAGTGAACATGAAATCTTTTGTTGTTATTCGAGAGAACGGGAAAAACCAATGAACAATAGAAAACAAAACAATATCTTGTCGCCCCGTTGCTGGCAGTGCAGTGTTGGTGTTCATAGTCTTCCCACTCGTTTGTTTGTATCCTCTAGCGAATTTGCTCTTTCCTGGTACAATCATTCCTCCTTTTGTCGAGTGTAAAAAGATTGAGCAATAGAAAACAAAAAAATATCTTATCGCCTTTCGAGGAAGTTTCCCATGGAAGACTCCGACTTTGTTGATAAAAAGATGGCTTGATACCGTAAAAAAACTAAACCAATATATTTATGATAAATTTACCCTAAATTATTTTTTGACCAATAAAACCCCAAATTGGTACAGTTGTGACAAATTTATCTCAAACTATCTTTTTGAGGACAAAAAAATCCTAAACCGATACACTAGTGACAAATTTACCCTAAATTAATTTTTTTAATCATAAAAAATTTCAAACTGGTATACCTGTGACTACCTTCCATTAAGTTGGGTTAATACTACAAAAAATTTCAAACGTACACACATATGACAAATAGAGGGTAAAAATCTCAAATTGATGAGCTAAAAAAGGGTATCTTGAGCAATTGCAATAATTAGGTTCATTGATATTCCTATACCCTCTATTGCCAAGTGTCATACAACTTAGTACTTTAACGGTTAGATTTAATGAAAACTAATGAAGGGTGAATTTATCACAAATGTATTAGTTTGGGATAAAATTGTCACAAGTATATCAATTTGAGATTTTTTTTTGTTAAAAAATAGTTTGGATTATTTTGTCACAAGTGTACCAGTTTGAAGTTTTTATGATATTAATCCAAAGATACATAGACTTCTAAAAATTATAAATATTTCTACGTGAGGTTTTGCGCGGAAATTGCAGCGTTGGTGTTCAGAGTCTTCCTACTCGTTTGTTTATGTCTTCTAGCGGCTGATATTTGGCAGGCATCATCATTCATCCTTTTGTCGGGTGTGTAATGATTGAGCAATAGAAAACAAAATAATATCTTATTGCCTTTGAAGGAAGTTTCCTATTGAAGACTCTGGTGACTTTGCTAATAAAAAGACATGAAGACCTCTCAAAAATTAAAAATATTTCTGCGTGAAGTTTTCCGTGGAAATTGCGGCGTTGGTTTCCATAGTCATCCCACTCGTTCCTTTATATCCCCTAACGATTTGCTCTTTAGCAGGCATCATCATTCATCCTTTTGTCGGTGTATAAAGATTGAGCGATAGAAAATAAAACAATGTCTTATCGCCTTCCGAGGAAGTTCCCTTTAGAAGACTCCGACGGCTTTGCTGATAAAAAGACAAAGAGACTTCACAAAAAATACAAATATTTCTGCGTGAAGTTTTGCGTGGAAATTCTGGCGTTGGTGTTCAAGGTCTTCCCAATCGTTTGTTTATATCCTCTAGCAATATGCAAATTGCGTGAAAATTGCAGCGCTGATATTCAAAGTCTTCCCACTCGTTCGTTTATATTTCGCAGGCATCATCATTCATCCGACAAAACTTTGCTGATAAAAAGACACAGAGACTTCTCCAAATTATAGATATTTCTGCGTGAATCACACTTGGCAGGCATCATCATTCATTCTTTTGTCAGGTGCATAAAGATTGAGCAATAGAAAACAAAACTATATCCTATTGCATTTCGAGGAAGTTTCCTATAGAAGACTCCGGTGACTATGTCGATAAAAAGACAGACACTTCTCCAAAATTACAAATATTTCTGCGTGAATCACGCTTGGCAGGCATCATCATTTATCCTTTTGTCGTGCTCTCTGTGTCTTCTCCAAAATTATTGTCCACTCTGTGTCTTTTTGTTTTTTGTTTTCTATTGTGTGAATCACACTTGCCAGGCATCATCATTCATCCTTTTGTCGTGCTCTCCATGTCTTCTCCAAAATTATTGTACACTCTGTCGCTTTTTATTTTTTGTTTTCTATTGTGTGAATCACACTTCGCAGGCATCATCATTCATCCTTTTGTCGTGCTCTCTGTCTTCTCCAAAATTATTGTCCACTCTGTGTCTTTTTGTTTTTTGTTTTCTATTGTGTGAATCACACTTGCCAGGCATCATCATTCATCCTTTTGTCGTGCTCTCCATGTCTTCTCCAAAATTATTGTACACTCTGACTTTTTATTTTTTGTTTTCTATTGTGTGAATCAGACTTGCCAGGCATCATCATTTATCCTTTCGTCGTGCTCTCCATGTCTTCTCCAAAATTATTGTCCACTCTGTGTCTTTTTATTTTTTGTTTTCTACTGTGCGATGCAGACTTACCAGGCATCATCATTCATCCTTTTGTCGTGCTATCTATGTCTTCTCCAAAATTATTGTCCACTCTTTGTCTTTTTATTTTTTGCTTTCTATTGCGTGAATCACACTTCGCAGGCATCATCATTCATCCTTTTGTCGTGCTCTTTGTGCCTTCTCCAAAATTATTGTCCACTCTGTGTCTTTTTATTTTTTGTTTTCTATTGTGAGAATCAGACTTGCCAGGCATCGTCATTCATCCTTTTGTCGTGCTCTCTGTGTCCTCTCCAAAATTATTGTCCACTCTGTGCCTTTTTAGTTTTTGTTTTCTATTGTGTGAATCACACTTCGCAGGCATCATCATTCATGCTTTTGTCATGCTCTCTGTGTCTTCTCCAAAATTATTGTCCACTCCGTGTCTTTTTATTTTTTGTTTTCTATTGCATGAATCACACTTGGCAGGCATCATCATTCATCCTTTCGTGGGTTTTTTTCCAAAATAATTTTTTAAAAATAAATATTTACTGATTTGAGCCTCGCTCGGCGGTTGTATTGCCGAGCGAGGCCCGCTCGGCAGGCCCACTGCTGAGCAAGGCACAAATCCGGCCCGCGTTCCTTTTTTTTTTTTTTAAATTTCATTTTT
The DNA here is from genome assembly GCF_020921035.1 of Rhodamnia argentea. Lineage (NCBI taxonomy): Eukaryota > Viridiplantae > Streptophyta > Magnoliopsida > Myrtales > Myrtaceae > Rhodamnia > Rhodamnia argentea. Next base: position 2,879,578 of record NC_063152.1, on the reverse strand, counting down.
TTTTAATTATTGATACTTAGAATATTTATTTTATTTATAATTTTTTTTCTTGTGAAGCTTATATTTATAACATTATTAGCAATAATTAATGTAAATATTTATTAAGATATATAATTAATAAATAATGTTGTGATATAATGTAATATAGCCGCAGGAATATGTTGGAAACCACAATAATGGATAAATGAGAAACCGCAACAAAAGAGTGGAACCGAGTAAAGAAAGAGCAAAACTTTGGAAGAGCATATCTCATCGCTCGGGCGTCCGTTTGAGACGATTTTTTTTATTTCACGTAATTTTTTGAGAGGAATCCATTGGCAAATAGCCGTAGGCGGTTTGGCCCGCCTTTTTCTCCAAAAAATGTCGTTTTCCTTGTCAATTTTGCATTTTCTCCCTTCGGTGCCACTTCTCGATATTGAACGAACCCTCCTAGACATTTTATTTCAATCTTTCAGCTGACCAAATTTGTTTGGGGAAAGAGGGATCTTTCAGCAGACCGAATTTGTTTGGGGAAAGATTGAAGTAAAATGTTAAGGAGGGTTCGTTCGATATCGAGAAGTGGCACCGAAGGGAGAAAATGCAAAATTGACAAGGAAAACGGCATTTTTTGGGGAAAAAGGCGGGCTAAACTGCCTACGGCTGTTTGCCAATGGATTTCTCTCGAAAAATTACATGAAATCAAAAAAAAAAAAAATCGCCTCAAACGGACGCCCGAGCGATGAGATATGATCTTCCAAAGTTTTGCCTTTTCTTTACTTGTTTTCATTCTTTTGCTGCGGTTTTTAATCTTTCCATGCGGTTTTTAACTCTTTTGCTGTGGTTTCCCATTTATCTATTACTGTGGTTGCCAACATATTCCTGCAGCTATATTACATTATATCACAAAATTATTTATTAATTATATATCTTAATAAATATTTACCTTAATTATTGCTAATAATGTTATAAATATAAGCTTCACAAGAAAAAAAAATTATAAATAAAATAAATATTCTAAGTATCAATAATTAAAAAAAATACGAAATTAAAAAAAAAAAAGTGAGCCGGGTCTTTGCCTTGCTCAACAGTGGGCCTGCCGAGCATGAGCTGCTCGACAGGCCCACTGTCGAGCGAAGCCTAAATCAGTAAATATTTTTTGCTTTCTATTGCGTGAATCACACTTCGCAGGCATCATCATTCATCCTTTTGTCGTGCTCTCTGTATCTTCTCCAAAATCGTGCTCTCTGTGTCCACTCCAAAATTATTGTCCACTCTGTGCCTTTTTATTTTTTGTTTTCTTAAGGCATCATCATTCATGCTTTTGTCATGTTCTCTGTGTCTTCTTCAAAATTATTGTCCCCTGTGTCTTTTTATTTTTTGTTTTCTATTGTGGGAATCACCCTTGGCAGGCATCATCATTCATCCTTTTGTCGTGCTCTCTATCTTCTCCAAAATTATTGTGCTCTCTGTCTTTTTATGTTTTGTTTTCTACTGTGTGAATCACACTTCGCAGGCATCATCATTCATCCTTTTGTCGTGCTCTCTATGTCTTTTCCAAAATTATTGTGCTCTCTGTGTCTTTTGTCTTTTTATGTTTTGTTTTCTATTGTGCTCTCTGCGTCTTTTTATTAGCAAACACCAGAGTCTTCTATAGGAAACTTCCTTGAAATGCAATAAGATATTGTTTTGTTTTCTTTTGCTCAATCTTTATACACCCGACAAAAGGATGAATGATGATGCCTGCGAAGTGTGATTCACGTGAAAATATCTATAATTTTGGAGAAGTCTATGTGTTTTTTTATCAGCAAAGTCACCAGAGTCTTCTATAGGAAACTTCCTCGAAATGCAATAAGATATTGTTTTGTTTTCTGTTGCTCAATCTTTATACACCGGACAAAAGGATGCATGATGATGCATGTGAAGACCAAATCGCCAGAGGATATAAACGAACGTGTGGGAATACTTTGAACACCAACGCTGCAAAGCCAGCAACGAGACGATAAGATATTGTTTTGTTTTCTATTGCTCAGTGTTTTTTTCCATTCTCTCAAATAACAAGAAAAATTTTATGTTCACTTTAAGTGAGAACCTGGGTGGGATGTACCCTATTTTTCTCTCCTGTAATGTTTCTTAGCCGAAGAAAATTGCTTTAGCAACCATATTGTTAAACCAGAAAAGACAACGAGAAGTCAGCATTGGCTCCATGAAACAAACAAAGAACAAAAAGAAGTCAGCATTGGGGCCTGATAAGCACATTAGCGTACACAAGCAATGAGATAACTCGCTCACACAGAATGGGCACACCATGGAAAGAGAATTCATGTTGAGGTCTCGCAGCAAAGATCACACTCACGCCAAAATCATATTGCACTGGGAGGGAAAATGCAGTTTTCTAACAACCTCTAGGTATTACACACTATCTACTTATATAAAATGAACATGGATAAATTAACGCTATGAACAGATATATGAAGATAGCAAAGAGGCCATACAATAATCAAAGATATAACAAACAATGGGTACATTAAAATTACTACACTACAGCTGTAAGATGTACTCTATAAATTAAAATTACTCAATCTAACAAGGCAACACAATTTTGTGTCTGAGCATCGAGAGCAAGCCACAGATTCGTTCATGGATTATACCTAGTGAGTAACTGGGTGAACCAACATATGGAAGTAAAAAAAGAATAGGATGGTACAGAACAATAAGTGCCTATTAGCCAGACCGTTCACAACGATCCCATTACCAACATAGGAGATTATGTTGTAATATGTCTCGAGTTTGAGTTCGTTGTTGACATTTGATTTTTTTATCAGTCTTTTTCAGTTTAATTTTCAAAAATTCATAAAAAATTCATAAAAAGTTGAAAAATTGAAAAATCAACTTTGGGGACCTTAGCCAAGCCTAGGGAACTACTTTTGAACAAAATTTTTTTTTTTAGATTTTTCGCATTTTTAAAATTTTCTCTGAAAATAGAAAAAATGCTTGAAAATTCATAAAAATTAGCATTTGAGGTAAAAAAAAATGAAAAAATAGCCAAAATTTTTATTTTAATTTCCTTTTCATTTTTACCTCTTAAAATTTCAAAAATTTGATTCAGGACCCCATGCCTCTTTATTGAGCATAGTCCGAAATTGAGCCAAAAATTACAATTTGAGTCATTTCTTTTGCAATCTTTGCATTTTTAGAGTCATGACATTCAATTTTAATATCCTGCACTTCAATTTTGTCCAATTGCCCCCTCAATTGGGCGAATTGCATGGATCTGGTAAAATTGCACAAAATTCTTTTAATTTAGTCCATGGGTTTAATTGAATTGAAATTAATCAAAATCCGGGACTCGCCTTGCAAAGGTAAGACCTCTACCTTATGTTTTTCAACATTTTGAATCGATTGGCATGGGTATTTTGATCTGAATTAGCCGTCTAAGGCTTCAATTGCTCACTTTTAATTGTTGGATCTTGTGAACAAATTGGGGATTTTGTTCAATTTGCAACAAAATTTTGGGAAAATGATATTTTTGAATAGAATTCATCATGTTGATTCCAATTGTATGGTTTAATTCAGAAAATTTTAAGGTTTAAAGGGGTAATTTGGCAATTTCAAGTCGCCCGGGTCAACCCGGATCCGACCCATAGACCCGGGGGACCTTCCCCTTCTTCTTCCCCATTTCCCGCGCAATTTGCAATTTTGCAAGTTGAATTTTGATCATGAAATTAACAGATCAATTGGCCATAATTGGAGGAGCTTGTGGAGGGCTTTTGCTCGTCACCTCATCCCGCATCGATCAAGACCGGTCTCAGGCCAAATGATCGCCGGAGGAGTTCCCGCGAAGCCGATCAATGCCATGGCCACCTGCGAAAGTCAACTTTCACAGATCGTTTAAATTAACATCTAATTCGCGTACTGCGGAGGTGCAAATGGTCTTGACGGAATTCCCCACTATTCCCTTGCCGTCAACGTGCCAAAATGCACGTGATGGCACGTATATTTCAAGTTGGCGAAGCTTGCCCAATCGCGCTCCAATTTCAAAATGTAATATAACTAACTCGACGAGCATTCTAGAGGGGAGAGCTAGCATTTTGTTGACGAGACGAAACCGAATAGAGAGAGAGAGAGAGAGAGAGCAAAAGGTAGAGAGAAGAGCTCTCGCGAGCTCTCAATTCTACCATAGCCAGAACTTCAAGCTCAGGCTATGGAACTTGAACTTGACCAATTCAAGAAGCTTGCTTGAGCTCCAAGGAGACGATCGCCACCTTCCTCGCAGCTCGACATCTTCGTAAAAGGTGAACCAAGTTCTCGACCTTCACTCTCGGTGTTCATGGCATCTCATTACTTCGTCCATAATTCTATGAATTACAGTGTGCATTTTGATCCTTGAACATCATTGACCACATTCGCAACCTGCATGTGACATCCCGAATTCCGACCCACTTTCGAAGCTATGAATGAATGAAATATCTCATAGATGTATTTTAGCTGAATCTCACTCGGAATTGATCCTCTTGAGCAGACTAACCAAATGGGAATGACTAGCTAGGAAAATCAAGTACGTAGACCTAAGAACTTGATCCTAGATTGACTCTTTGGCCATGAAAATTGTCGAGGGAATATTATGGACCAATATAGGCCAATCCTAGAATGATTAAGGAACGATTTGGATAATACCCTACGCTTGGATCACGGATGATTCCGTTTGACCTCGTATGGGTTCCGAACGTCCCTAAATTATTTTCTAATGATAGTGCCCATCGGGACTAATGATTGACCCTCGCAATTGAATGAAAACCAAAGTCACCATGACTCAAGAAATTCTTAAACATGATATTAATCACGGGTTGATAAGCGTAACTCCTAAAAGCTGCCCGTTAGTTTGAGATACGCTGAAATTTCAATTGATCAAAATTGAACACGAATCGAGCTTCAAGATTTGATGTCGGACCTTTAGGGGTTTTAATAATAAAATTTTGGATGTTTCCTCATCCAGTGTACAATTTCTTCGCGGTTCGCCCTAAAGGGTTCAGGAAAAAAATAAAATTTGGATTGGAAATGGGAAAAGACCAATTTACCCTTGGAGAATACCCAAGATTTCACTTTAGCTCAAGGGCATTTTGGTCATTACACCCCTTGGCTGAAATTTTGACTAGTCTTGGGAGGTAAAATTACTTTTCTACCGTTCTTGACTTTGAAGACCCAAAATATCTCTCTCAAAAAATTGTCCAATCTTTTAATTAATCAATTTTTGGCCATCTTCTTCTTTATTGCAAAACCACTTTCTCTCTCTAGCTCATTCTCCCTCCCCTTGGCCGAACTCCATTGTCCCTCTCTCTCCCTCACCGAAAATTCTTCAAACAACCGCCGGTGTCGCCTTGAACCACCAGAGCACAACTATCGCCATGAACTACCGGGAACCGTCGGATCTTGTGGGTTTTTAGCAGAGCAAAGGGAGTCGCCGGAGCCGCCGGATTGGGGTCAAAACTTCTCTCGATTTCTCACCGGAAAACTTGCTAAAATTATGGTAAGCTGGTTCCCAATCTTAGGTTAGGTATCTAGGGTGCTAATAGACTATAGATTGAGTGATTTTGATGAAGAAAATGGTTGGATTTGTTCTTGATCTTGGGTTGGCCGAAAATGAAGATTGGAGGAGAGAGAAAATGTTGTTCTTGCATGAATAGTGATTTTTCATGATTGCTAATGGATAGCTAGGATTTAATCTAACTTTTCTTGCTTTAATCCAACGGCCTAGAATGAATCTTGTTTGGGAAGCTTAATCCGATGGCTAGGATTAAATCCTACTATGTTGTATATATATTGGGTGGTGGGGATTAATTGTATGTTAGTATAGTATAATTGTATAGTACATATTAAATGCCACATTAATACAATATAATTGTACGGTACGTATTAATTGCTACGTGGATATTATTTCGATCGTGTGGTGTAAATTAATTTTTGTAGTGACAATAATTAATCGCATGGCCCGATTGGCTATTGGTCTTGTATGACCTAATCGGGTGGTCCCGATTCATTAATTCTCTAACGTGAGTGAATCACATGGTTCCGATCGAGTATCCGCCTAATACAATTTAATCGAGTGGTCTCGATTGGGAAATTGAGGAAAATTAGAAAGATTATGTGGTCCCGATCTTTATTTGGAGAAAAATTGAGAAGATCGTGTGGATCCGATCTTTCGTCAGAGGAAATTGGTGAGACCGGACGGTCTAGATTTGCTAATCGGGAAATTTAGCGAGATCACATGGCGAAGATTGATCAATCGAAAGGAATTAAGTGATCGCGTGATATCGGATGATTGATCGAGGAATTATTGCTGTTATATGGTCTTAAGTGGAATAAATGAGAGGATATGTATGTTGAGAAAAAATCCCTAGACGGTTTTGAAGTTGACAAAACAATCCTAGTACTCTTGTATTTTGAGATAATATTGTGATTTACTTGTTTTGCAGATTATCCTTTGGTGCGGGGATGCACAGGATTGAATCTAGCGAAAGGATTTGGCTCAGATGTTGTTTCCGAGAGTCTCGGATGTTGGTTCGAGCTCGGACGTTGGAATGACGCTTAAGCTCTGAAAGAAGTACTTCACTAGCAATGAATCGAATTTCAAGAGGAATACAAATTGAACTTAATTGATGCATATCAACGGACGCCATCGAGCTGGATCATCCTTGATAGATTCTCTTTGATTGAGATCAATCAAGAATGCAGAACCAAGAAGACAATTCAAGACTTTCTAAATGGAAGAAACCATCTATGGAAACCCGGGATCATAATTGAATGGGTGATTTGATCCAAACGGGGAAGACTTTCCTTTGGCGATCCCCAACGGCTAAGAGATCTTCTTTTTGCAAACATCTCGTCCAAAATGGTAGATTTGGAGATATCTCTTCTGGATGCCTTGCAACGGCTAGATTGGAAGCGGAAGAGTATAAAAGACATCTCGAAGACGAAGGGAATAGAGATCGGCGTAAAGAGGGAAAAGTGTTCATAATTCCTAGATAGAGTATACTCCATCTTAAACACACTTCTTGAACCATCCATTGTAATTGTGAGGAGGTGTACACAAGAGTGTTGAACGCTAGGTGTGAAGTCCTGCGTGTCAAGGAGATCACCGATTTGTAACCTCTGAGCACATTAATAGTGGAATCCAGCCGATTGGCCGTCAGCCGAAGAAGTAGACGTAGGCTTAACCAAAGCCGAACCACTATAATCCCTCCGTACGCTTTTCCTTATCTCTTACTCTGATCACTCTAAATATTTGGTGATATATAAACCGCACACGGTCAATACGCATCAATTCTATTACATTTCTAGCATCAATTGAATTGTTTGAGCATCCGAGATTGCTGTTTTACACTGTGTTATTTGAATTCCGCAATAAAATCTTAAAATCACACGTTATCACCTATTCACCCCCTTCTAGGTGAATTCTCTAGCCAACAACAATTGGTATCGTGCAAGGTGCTCGTATTTTTTGAAGTGTTTTTTTCTTCTGACCTAACGATCTTTATGGCTAGCAATTTCTCTCCTTCTTGGATCAAAGGTGGAAGCAACAACAGGCCACCATACTTTGAAGGAAAAGATTATAGCGACCGGCAAAACAAATTTAAAGCATTTCACAGATGCCAGGATCCTCAAATCTGGGATGTCGTACAAAGAGGAGTAAATCCAGCAACATAAACTACAAGTACGGGGGATAACACGATGGCAGCTCTAACCGCAATAGAAATAACCAAGAGAGATGCTCTTGATGCAAAGGCCACTTATTCATTTTATAGTGTATTATCTCCTACCGAATATAGACGTATTGCAGATTGTTCTTCATCAAAAGAAATTTGGGATAAGCTTCACGTCACCTATGAAGGAACAGACAGAGTAAAGAAGACAAAAGTCAACTTTCTACTCGGACAATATGAAGCATTTAAAATGAAGCCCGATGAGACAGTGAAAGAGATGTTTAACAGGTTCACCGACATAGTGAATGGTCTCACATATCACGGGCAACCAGTTTCTGGACCTATAAGAATCAACAAGCTACTACGAGCTCTTACAAAGGAATGGGACAATGTTAAAACTTCCATTCGAGAGACTCAAAGAATATCTCCTTTGTCAAGGGATGAGCTCATTGGTACTCTTCAATCTTATGAAGAATAAAGGATCAATGATGAAACCACAACTAGAGGTAAGAAGTCAATTGCCTTAAAATCTAATGTTGATTTTGATGTTTCGGATTCCGAAGTTGAAGATGATGAAGAGTTAATGCTCATGGTCAAAAGATTCGGACGAATGGCCAAACAAGGAAGGAGTTTCAAAAACGTAAAGGATCTCGGACGATTCAATTAGAGAAGAGCATCCGAAACCAAAAATGAAGGCCAGGAAGTCATTTGCTTCGAATGTAAGAAAAGAGGCCACATCAAACCCAATTGCCCTTTGTTAAAGAAGAAGGACAAGGATGAGAAATCCAAGAAAGCCTTGAAAGCAGAAACTTGGAGCGACACCGAATGTGAAAGTGATGAAGAATACGCAAATGTTTGTCTAATGGCAGATTCAGATGATGATATCGAGGTAACTCACCCAAACATCTCTCCTAAAATATCTGCGTATATAGATGAGTTATGTTTAGAATACAAGGCTACTCTTAAGAGACTTTCTGAATTGAAGAAGGAAGTTGTCGTTTTTAGACAAAAGGATATTTCGCAAAAAGATAAAATCTGCTTTCTCGAAAAGGAATATGGTCAACTAAATGAGAAATCCGATTCTATATCTTGCGAAAATTTGCAATTAAAATCAAGGATAGAATCTTTCGAAAAAGAAAACGATTTCTTGAAAAAGGAAAGAAATCATTTTGAAAAGGAAAACATTTCACCGAAAAAGGAAAAAGATATTTTTGCAAAAGAGAATTCTGTTTTGAAAAAGGAAGTTTTAGAGATACACAAAAAATTCTCATCCGGTTCAAAAACTTTGCAACGCATACTTTCCATGCAAGTTCCCTACTATAACAAGTCTAGACTTGGTTTTCAAAAGGAAAGTGATGAGAAAAATTATTTTCCAAACGTAAAAGAAAAACTTAAGCGGCGACCTTCCAAACGCGCTTATCAAAGTCATTTTAGGAAACAATTTGTAAGATTTGAAGGTCAACATCCCTCGGGATGTTCAAATTGTGGTGATCCGAAACACTCCAGGAGCTATTACTTAAAGATCAATCGATCAACTCGTGACATTCTTAGATACACTTCTACGACTAACCTCAAAGGATCCAAACAAATTTGGGTACCAAAGAAAAGGAAGAATCTTTAATCATTGCAGGTACCAAACAAAAGGAGAAATAAATGGTACCTTGACAATGGGTGCTCTAGACATATGACTGGTGACTCATCCATGTTCATTAATCTCAAAAAATTTGATAGAGGAAACGTGTCCTTTGGAGGCAACAACAAAGGAACGATTATCGGCAAAGGAACTGTGAAGATTGGCAATCTATTCATCAAAGATGTTTCATTAGTCAAGGGTTTGAACTTCAATCTTGTTAGTATTAGCCAATTATGCGATATTGGATACAAAGTTTCTTTTGCAGAAAATAAGTGTTCAAGTACAAGCCGGGACAACAAGTCATCATTTATCGGACGAAGAAATGGGAACATGTACCTTCTGGACACATCATCCGAAGATGAAAAATGTCTTCTATTCGTCAAAGACGATCTAGAACTATGGCACGTAAAGCTGGGACATATAAGCTTCAAGCAAATAAACAAGCTCTCCAAAAAGAAGCTGGTGAGAGGACTTCCAAATGCCAGATTTGAAAAGATAAAAATTTACGAAGCATGCACACTCGGAAAGCAAGTAAGAAATTCTTACAAATCCATTAATGAAGTCATCACTACCCATGCTCTGCAACTATTGCACATGGATATCTTCGGACCCACTCGAACATAGAATATTGGAGGTAAAAAGTATTGCTTTGTTATTGTGGATGACTATACAAGATTCACTTGGGTATTCTTTCTTACTCACAAGAGTAATGCATTCTCATTCTTTAAAGCCTTTTCTAGAAAAGTTCAAAATGAAAAAGGTTATTCAATTACTAGTATCAAAACTGATCACGGAGGAGAATTTGAAAATAATTACTTTGCTGATTTTTGTGATCAAAATGGTTTTCAACACAATTTTTCTTCTCCTTATACTCCTCAACAAAATTGAGTTGTTGAAAGGAAAAATAGATCTTTGTAGGAAATGGCACGAACTATTTTAATTGAAAGCAAAGCTCCACCTCATTTCTGGGCTGAAGTTGTTTCGATTGCATGTTATGTAATCAATCGTGTTTTCCTCGGACCATTGATTGAGAAAACTCCCTATGAACTCTACAAGGGAAGAAAACTAAATATTTCATATTTTCATGCGCTTGGTAGTAAATGTTATATTCTTAAGAATGCAAGTGATAGGATCGGTAAGTTTGATGAAAGATCAGATGAAGGTGTATTCTTGGGTTACTCCACTACTAGTAAAGCATACCGAGTCTTCAACAAGAACTCTCAGATAGTTGAAGAATCAATGAATGTGAAATTTGAAGAAGAGCAGATTACTCGGACGATGGATTCTAAAGAAATAACAAGATCTGAAATTCAGAACACATCATCCGAAAAAGAAAAACCATCATCCGAAGACGCAGAATTAGTCGAAACATTTCAGAACATGGAAAACACCATGCAAGGCACATCATCCGAAGGATCAAATGATGAAGACCCCACCGAGACCGAACATGACAAATTAAATATAAGCTAGAAATACGGATCAAGTCATCCCGCAGATCGGGTTATTGGGAATATAGATGAAGGATTCGAAACCGGATCTAGACTCAAGGATACAATAAATGTCTTTGCTCTAGTTTTAGAAGTTAAACCCAAAAGAATTAAAGAAGCTCTCGAAGATGAAAGCTGGATCGAAGCTATGCAACAAGAGTTACATCAATTCATACTGAATGAAGTTTGGGAACTTATACCCAAACCAAAGAATCATCCAGTCATTGGAACCAAATGGGTTTTTCGGAATAAGCTGGTTGACAAAGGAAAAGTAGTCGAGAACAAAGCAAGGCTTGTTGCACAAGGTTACTCACAAGAAGAAGGGATTGATTATGATGAAACCTATGCACTAGTGGCAAGACTGGAAGCTATCAGATTGCTACTTGCTTACGCTTGCCATCATGACTTCAAGTTGTACCGGATGGATGTTAAAAGCGCATTTCTCAATGGGTACATCAAGGAGGAAGTTTATGTCAAACAACCTCCAGGTTTTGAAGATCCAAAGAACTCGGATCATGTGTATAAACCGAAGAAGGCTCTTTACGGGCTGAAGTAAGCACCTCGAGTTTGGTATGAAAGGTTAAGTAACTTTCTAACCGAAAAAGGTTTCGAAAAAGGTAAAGTCGATACAAGCCCTTTTTATCAGAAGGGAAGGTAAAGACATTCCGCCTATCCGGATATATGTTGATGATATTATCTTTGGCTCATCTAACTAATATCTTTGTGAGAACTTCTCTAAGAACATGCAGAATGAGTTCGAGATGAGCATGATGGGTGAACTTAAATTCTTCCTAGGGCTACAAGTAAATCGGACTAATCATGGCACATTCATACATCAAGAAAAATATGCCTTGGAACTAGTGAAGAAGTTTGGTCAAAACAATTGCAAGAAAACAGAATCACCTATGTCTACCTCATCCAAACTAGACAAGGATGAACAGGGCAAACAAGTTGATCCGAAGCTATACAGGAGCATGATTAGTTCTTTGTTATATCTTACTACATCTCGACCTGATATTATATTCAGTGTATGCATGTATGCGAGATTTCAATCTGACCCTAAAGAATCTCATATGTCTCCTGTTAAAAGAATCATCAAGTATATAGGAACTAATCCAAATCTAGGATTATGGTATCCCAAAACATCAGATCTTATATTACATGGCTATTCATATGCTGATCTTGTAGGTTGTAAGTTGGATAGAAAAAGTCCTTCAGACACATGTCAACTTCTGGGATCAATGCTGGTGTCCGGGTTCTCTAAGAAACAAAACACCGTAACTCTATCAACTGCAGAAGCTGAATATGTTGCACTAGGAAGCTATTGCGCTCAAATACTACGGATAAAGCAACAACTAAAGGGCTTTGGTGTTGAAGCTCACAATGTGGAAATCAAATGTGACAACATAAGTACATCAACTCACAAAGAATCCAGTTCTGCACTCACGAGCTAAGAATATTGAAATCAAGCATCATTTTATTCGTGATCATGTGCATAATCGTGACGTCAACATTCAATTTGTTGATTCTAAACATCAATTAGCTGACATATTCACTAAGGCACTCGATAAAAATACATTTGAGTACATCAGACAAGAGTTAGGTATTACCATAATTCCTATTTGAGCTAAGATGTAGACAGGAGAAATTTCCTCAGAACTTGGAAAGTATCATTTGAAGACCTTCAGCAGCTCCAGAGCTTGAAAGCATCTTCTAAAGGAACTTACATATCTCAGAACGTGGAAAATCATCCGTAGACAACATCTTCCGAGCAGATACAACAAAAGATTTGATCGTTTGAAATCTTGGCGCGTAAGTCGTTTTTATTTTGGCAACAAATAAGGTACGCATCAACACAATCTTCCTAAATATTCGGTAAATATTATGTGATTGTGCTGATTGCTCTGATTGAATATTTGATTGCCTTGATTGATTTTAAATTGGTTGAGTTGAAAATATTCTCAAATTATTTCCTATTTTATCAAGATTGGGATCATCTTTTACGGAATCCTTCTTTCTAAATCGAAGTCATTTCCTCATATTTAAAAGGGGTGGTCTTTACACTTGTTTTTCCCAAAACCTTCTTTCATAATCTCAGTCTCCTATAACTTTCATCGCCATACAATCCTCATGGAGCCCAAAAACATCCCTTTCACAACAAACTACCCCGATCTTTCTCAAAGTGATCTAGAGAATGATGATCATCTTTCCCTCAACGAGTTTGTCGAAAAAGTCAGAAAGGAAAGAACAACAGAAGTCATAAAAGTAAAACATGGAATTCCGGAAGAAGAAGACATCTATCATAAAGAGATGTTGGCAGAATACCATGATGCTCTGGTTGAGAATCGCGAAGAAGAAACTGGCGATCCAACGCAATTGTCTGTAAGTCAAGGAGAAAAATCTCAAGGGGAGGACATGGAAACAGAACCGGGCATTGAAGAAGAAGAAATGAATCAGAATAATAATTCAGGCTCGTTAGAGGACGTATTGTACTACCGGACCGAGATGAAGTACCAAATCACCGGAATGTACAATTTGCTTTTTCAGGAGACAGGAGAAATGAGAGAAAGGCTGATGGAAGAGTTCAGTGCACTAGCATAGGAACTCTCAGAGAAAGCAATACAAATTCTCTTCAAAACCGACGGATTAATCAAGACGGTGGATACAATTCAGGAATCCATCAACCAAAAGTTGGAAGAATTCACAAAACTGGTGTTGATGAAATTCCCACAAGACTTCAAACTATCCACAGCACCACGTAGTTCATTACAACCAACAAGGAAGGAAATTAACCAGCATTCCGAACCGGTAAAGACTCTCACCGCCAAAAGAGCTGCCTTTTATCTTGAAAGGAAAATAAGATTGGCCAAAGTTGTTAGAAAGACAATTCTTAGAACTCGACGTAAAGAAGATGAAGTGGAATCTGTGGAAGCCTTGATAAGGCATAATGGGTTTGTCTCCGAGCAAGAAGTGATTGAATATGCATCAAAGCCAACCGAGGAAGAATTGAAGAAGGCTTCACTACACGGAGTCCAAACCGACAACGAGTTGAATCCGAATGATTTTCACATTCATGATCTTCTCTGTTTTTGCAAGGAAAATGAGCAAGACTTTGCTCGAGCGGAATGTGCAAGAGCAAAGGTGGAAGAACAGAAACTAGATCCAAGTTACATCTTGACCGGAATACGTGCTCTTGAAAAGCTATCTACTAAGATAAATAGGGATATTGTCCAAAAGATTCAACAAGATAAAAAAGTCATACTCAAGGAGATTGGTGTCACTCTTGGGACACAAAGAAACTAGAAATCTCCGACACAAACAAGTTATGGGACATTCTGTTTAAGCGGGGTAAATGCAAAGATAATCCGAGGAAGTTTAGCACAGAATTCAACATTGAAATGACTGCAATCAAAGATCAGCTGAGTTTGAAGGGATAGATTCTCAAAGAAAATATGAACAACAAATACCATCTTATAGGCTTTGAGCTCGAACAGGCTGAAAAGGATCTACACAGGCTAGCAACTGCAACCAATGAAAAGCAGTCTCACATGACATGAGCTGTTGTGTTTCAAATCTACTAAAGCTCTCTTCCAATTTTCTTCAGCCTTAAGCTCGTATCACTACAATAAAAACCTCATATGTCATATTTTATTCTTCTTTGATTGAAAGACCGGCAATTTGAATGCTAGCATCTGCTTGAATGATTCATTATTTTCCGAATGCTAGTATATTTTGAATAGATCGCATAAATGACCCGAATAGGCGTTGAATTCAGGGGGAGCAACGTTTAATTACTATCCGACTATGCAGGATACCCCCTATTGCTGATGACAAAAAGGGGGAGAAAATTAATGTTTTGATGGTGTTATGATTTACACTTCATATGGTGTTATATGCGTGTGTATTCTGGCAAGTATCCTTTAAATACATGATTTCAGCATTTTCAGCGGAATACAAAAGCATGAACTCTGGAAACATCATCTGAGAAGGAACATCTTCTCCTAAACGGAGCAGGTGAACAAGTTCCACTTTTCACATATTTGAAAGCTCACGCTAAACAGGACAAGTTACGAGTATCCAACAAAGCATGATGTTTTGAGAAGTTACAATCTTCATACTTGCTTGTATTTGAAATTGTTTTATATCTCAATGCACTTAGAATACAAACTTATCGATTGAGATAACACAAGTTCTGAATATTGCTTAACATAGTATATAAATGCATTCTTTCTCAGAACTTATTCTTGCTAAAAGTACAAGGAACGAAACTCCAAAATTATTACTTAGCAAGATTATCACTAGAGTAACTTTGTTGAGGGTACTCATCCTTTTCTAAACTCAATTTCTTCATTCCTATAGTTGAACGTTTTGTCATCATAAAAAAGGGGGAGATTGTTGAGAAAAAATCCCTAGACGGTTTTGAAGTTGACAAAACAATCTTAGTACTCTTGTATTTTAAGATAATGATGTGATTTACTTGTTTTACAAATTATCCTTTGGTGCGGGGATGCACAGGATTGAATCTAGCAAAACGATTTGGCTCGGATGTTGTTTCTGAGAGTCTCGGGATGTTGGTTCGAGCTCGGACGTTGAGTGGGGATAACTCGGACGTTGGAATGACGCTCGAGCTCTAAGAGAAGTACTTCACTAGTAGTAATCAGAATTTCAAGAGGAATACAAATTGAACTTAATTGATGCATATCAACGGACGGCATCGAGCTGGATCATCCTTGATAGATTCTCATTAATTGAGATCAATCAAGAATGCGGAACCAAGAACACAATTCAAGAATTTCTAAATGGAAGAAACCATCTATGGAAACCCTGGATCATAATTGTATGGGCGATTTGATCCAAACGGGAAGACTTTCCTTTGGCGATCCCCAACGGCTAAGAGATATTCTTTTTGCAAACAACTCGTCCAAAAGGGTAGATTTGGAGAGATCTCTTCCGAATACCTTGCAACGGCTAGATTGGAGGCGGAAGAGTATAAAAGACATCTCGAAGACGAAAGGAATAGAGATCGGCGTAAAGAGGGAAAAGTGTTCATAATTTCTAGATAGAGTATACTCCATTTTAAACACACTTCTTGATCCATCCATTGTAATTGTGAGGAGGTGTACACAAGAGTGTTGAACGCTAGGTGTGAAGTCCTGCGTGTCAAGGAGATCACCGATTTGTAACCTCTAAGCACATTAATAGTGGAATCCAGCCGATTGGCTGTCAGCCGAAGAAGTAGACGTAGGCTTAACCAAAGCCGAACCACTATAATCCCTCCGTGCAGTTTTCCTTATCTCTTACTCTAATCACTCTAAATATTTGGTGATATCTAAACCGCACACGGTCAATATGCATCAATTATATTACATTTCTAGCATCAATTGAATTGCTTGAGCATCCGAGATTTTTGTTTTACACTGTGTGATTTGAATTCCGCAATAAAATCTTAAAATCACACGTTATCACCTATTCACCCCCTTCTAGGTGAATTCTCTAGCCAACAACAATGTGGAATTTTACCCCGAGGCGTTATGACGCGGGGTTCGTATTTTATAAGACCATAATTTTCCTAAGGTGTTATGACGCGGGCTTTGTTATTTTTATTCTACCCCGAGGCGTTAAACACGGGGTTTTGTGTACTATCTTATCCCGAGACATTAAACGCGGGATAATAATCCGAGGCGTTATTGTGCGGGTTATAGTGTCCCGAGGCGTTATTATGCGGAGTCAATGTGCATAAGAGACTATGTGATACCCCGAAGCGTTATTACGTGGGGTTTTGTATTCATCCCGAGGCGTTAAACGTAAGATGCTAACCCGAGGCGTTAAACCCAAGTTAGACCGACCTAAGGCGTTATTACGTGGATCCGGAATACTATATAATGGCCCGAGGCATTATTACACAGGTTTGTCCAGTTATAATATAGCCCGATGCGTTAAACCTAGGTTCTAGATCAACGTGGAATTTTATATAGTGACCCGATGCGTTATTACGCAGGTCCGTCCCGATATATGATAGCCTGATGCGTTAAATGCGGGCTCTGGACCAACTTGGAATTTTATATGACAGCCTGATGCGTTAAACGCAAGCTTTGGATCCGCGTGGAATATTTTTATTATAGCCGGATGTGTTAAACGCGAGCCCTGGAGCACATTGAATATTTTATTGACAATCCGAGGCATGGAACGCCGATATGGGAGTAACGTAGAATATTTGGGAAGGTGTGGCAATTTTTGGAGAAATAATGGAACATTCTGGAATTTATTTGTGGAATTTTTAACTCAAGAATGATTTGTTCAAAATTGCTTACCTTGGACGTGTCTGGAGGCACTAGAGCCCTAACCTAGGGTTAGGGACTTTCTTACCGAGATTTATTTTCACCCCGTCGTGGGATTAACATTTTCGGGTCTCAAGTGACGGATCGGGTGATTGCCATGGAGTGACATCCGAAGCCATCTTTGGGAGGACTTAGATGTTAAGCTCTATTCGGATGTAACCTTTTGTAGCCTTAAGAAATTGATAATTTTGTATTGTCTGCTTTGACTATGCAACCAATTGGTGAATACTAAAAGAGGTACCATCCTTCGTCCTAAGTCATCTCTGTTTATAATGAAAGGAGTTTTGCATTCGTTTCCGCATGTGCATTTCTTTTGCATTAAGCTTGAATTTGATGGCGAAGGGATCCCGGGAGACTAAAGGAAGTCAAACGGCCCGGTGGGATGTTCGCGTGCTTGCTGAGTTCGGGGCGTGACATCCCCGTTTGGAGTGGTATCAGAGCAAGGTTAGCTCGATCCAATGTGATTGAGACTTGAAGTAATAAGGAGTGATGACTTGAGGACAATTAGATACTGAGACCCTTAGGATAAGGCATTGATTTCTGAATCTTGAGGATTGTAGGCTTGAACTTGTGTGGTACTCTAATGGTTCTAGTAATGATTGTAATGGATGAACTTGGGGAATGTTATGATTGAGGTTCATAAGGAAGCTAGCAGAGATTGAGAAGTCATAAGCCCGAACCGTGAGGTTGACAATGTGCTTGAGTTTAATAGAGAATTTCTTAGGAACAGAGGGTCAGATGGACTATATGATTGTGATTATGACTTACCAATGACCCAACTTGAGTTATATGCTAGAACATAGGCAATGGATCTATAAGACATAGCAATCATTGGTGGAATTAGAAAGCTTCGGTGGATAAGAATTGATTTGGAAACGACTATGGTATAACGAGTTGCGATGACCATTATGTAGTGCTTGTATTTGTGGCATTAGAATGAAAGTCGAGGAATGTGCATGCATGAGCTTATCACTATCGGACCTAATAAACCGTCGCTTGGTATGGGACAAGTTGACGGGATACCTATAAACCGTAATAAAGCATGGTATGGGACTTGTGGAACGGGGCTTTCTCCGTAGATGTATGACTTGGGACAACCCGCAACGACCGTGTCCGATGAGGGCGGGGAGTGATCGCCGGGACAGAGAGGTCCGGATAAGGAGCGACTCCCGACGTGCTTCTAAGATAGTAAGGAGGCGGGGATGACCCATGCCATAAATTGAGAGGGAAAGTCTAGGTATCGGGTTAAGTCCGATCTTGATTAAGAAACGTATTGCACCGAGTTGATCCTCAAGGTCAAATTTCAAAATTTGCTTGGCATTTGTGATGGCCCCCGGGATTGGCATGATTAAAAGCTTCGTGCTTGGCGGTGGATGCCGTTATGTAGTTGGCATCATGTGATTGTTATGGCCAAGGTCTAATTGAGAGATTAGACAGCGTATGGGGTTCATACCCCATTAAACCGATACCTTCCGAAAGTGTGCTAGCCTGTTGTGATCGTATTATAGGAACAGGTGCCTTTATACTTAAAATATGAGCGATTGACTCATTGAAGTAATGCCTTGAATGGTTGCTTGATGTTGGCCTAGTTGAGGCTTGCCTAGTAATTGGTGGTTAATTGAGAAATTGCCTCGTTGAGGCTGGCTTGATAGGTAGTCACCGGTTAAGGGTGATTTGGAACCCTTGGATAATTGGCAAGTAGTTGAGAGTTACCTAAGAACCATTGGGTGGTTGATGGCTGGTGACAGATAATGAGATGAGCAGCTTAGAACCGCTAGACTCGAGTAGATGACTTAAGTCTTTAATTCCTAGAGAGAATTGTAGTGGTTCAAGTGCCACAAGAACCTAATGAGGACAAACGACCAAAGTATGGTCACTAGATGAGCATTTGGCTCGAGTATGCAAAATAGGAGAAGATTCAAGAACCGAAAGGAATCATGATAAGTGAGTAAAGATGAACCACGAGAGTATGAGCACCGGAAGAGCGTTTGGCCCGAGCTTGTAAATTGTGCGAGACCCTAGAGTTGAAGGGGTCAAAAGAACCTTAAGAGGAATTTGAAATTCGATGGGTAGGCGGACTCAAGAAGGAGCTGCCGTTGTTGCCCAAAGCAGATAAGATCACTACTGTTGATTGTGTTGTTAGCAAAGTAAATGGTAGACATCGTGGGAAAGACGATAGAGAATGGAAAAGAAAATCGTTTGAAAGAAAGCTTGTGAAAGGGTGCAAAAGAGTGAGATTGATTAAATTCGATGGAGAGGAAGTGAATTTAAAACTGCCTTTCTCTGGATTGGAGATGGTGTAAGGAAACCTCAGAGGTTCCGGGTAACGGATGAAAAGAAAGTGACCCTGGCAATTACTAGCCTTAAGAGGCCGTCGATGATTGGTGAAAGATCACTCAAGGAAGGGTTTTTCCTTGAAGGCATGATATCTGCTTGGATTATCTTCGCCAAGTTGTCCAATGGAAAGTACCTTTCTAAGGTTACTCGAGAATAAGGATTGTCCGAACTTTAATAGCTTTACAAAGATCTGAAGGCGATCCACTAACGTGAGACAGAGTTCTCAAGGTTGTCTAAGTGTACCGAGGGTGATTAATGACCCTATTAATGAGACATGAAGTTCTTGCATGGATTGGAATTCGAAAGCCTTCCGGCTAGTTGTTACTCCCGATTCTGAGGAATGGTGATGGGTCGTAATGAATGAAGTGGATGACCGGAAGAGGAATAAGCAAGAGAATTTTCGTTCATGGATTACGAGTAAGGGAATTTTCCCTTGTGGAGCACAGAATGTGCCTGTGAGAAATGGCTATTACCTTGTCATAGAGCCAGCAATTAAAGATTGACGTTTCTTCTCTATCGGGAGGAAAAATTATGGAAAAAGTTATGTCAATTATCCGACTTTGTTGATTTATATGCGATGAATGAGGTTGAAACGGGACCACTAGAAGTGGTATTGTGAGTTATCATCCTAAAGGATAGGGCATCGTTTTTAAAGGGCGATTGGGTCATGAGATGGTCATTAATGGAAAGGAAAGGGAACAGACTTGATAGTCCCGACTACCCACAGTGTTCATGGATGGATAAATAACCAAAAAGGGTTACTTGGATTGTAACCGCAAGGTGAATTGGTTTAATCAATTAAGATATCCAAGGTGTGGATGTGCAGAGATCGAGGAAGAACCTCGACTCCTTTGAACCTTGTCACTAAAGATGACCGGGTTATTATAAGAGAATGTCAAGTATGAGAGCATTTAAATCTTGGAGTAAGAACATCGCTGTTGGCGTGGACTCTAAGAACAAGGTGGATTCGAAGTAGAAGAATGCCACGGAAGTGTATCGTTTCCCTCATAGGGTAAGAGACCCTAATGTGGAAGGAAGATAAAGTTCTAATTGTCATGGCACTAAGATTGGACGTCTAGACCGACAAAGAAGAAGCGTAACTCAAATGATCTCCGTAAAATTATTCTAAGGAACTGTCTTGTAGACAATGTTGAATTCCAAGAAATGTCAATGTTCAACTGAATGAATGAAGTGAGGATAATATCACATTAGCTAGTTGTGGAACCAAGAGATTGAGGCACTAATGCTTCCCGAGGAAAGAGTGACAAAAACGAATGAAATGCGGCATGGCCTAACTGGAAATCTATAAATATAGAGAGCCAAAACATAAGCTCTCAAATGGATGGTACAAATGGCGGTTTAAACGAATCGACACCTGGTAGCAAGAGCTAACAATAGTCGGATGTCGCGACCCTCATCCTTCCGAATTGCTTGAGAGTTAAAGAGCCGCACTTCCGACCCCGGTTGACAGCGGATCTTTAGGAACACGGGTCCCTCCCAAGACCCATTACTCGAATCGCGATGTGGAGAAAATTTTTATCAAATATCGGGGTCGACCTTAGTGTGGTCGGGTGACATGTGCATGGTGTACATGCATATGGAGTCGCCATTGATCAATTTATGGAGGGTATGATCGGGAACCCCATCGAGCGGTCGGGAGAAATCGTTTGATTCTACGAAAACCAGAGATTTGGGTCCGGGGACTTAGTTACACGGAGATTTACATTGACGCCCTTTCGGTTACCGAGGTTGAGTGATTTTCTAACCTAAGAATTCATGCATATGAAATTTCGGGTGAGGTAGGCTCTAACAATCTTAAGGTGCCATGTTGACGGGAATTTTCTACCCTAACGATCACAATCAGAAAATTAAATGCGCAATCATGGATAATCTCAATCAAATCAGTCAATCAATCAAGTAGATGCGTATAATATGGCCCTATCGGCCCATAAAGTTATCAATTTTAGATTCCGGAGTGGTTCGGGAAAATTTTGGGGCGGAAGGCCTAGAAGGGTAGAATGGTCATTTTTGGGGGGTCGGGACACAAAAATCACAAAATCGGGGTCAGGCCAATTGAATGTGGCCATTTCCCATTTTTTGTGATTTTTCAGAATTTTTTCTAATTTTTCTAATTTTTGGGATTTTTTATTTATTTTCAAAAAATCGGGAATTTTTCGGATTGATGTAGATCAACCCTCGGAACTTCAAAAATTCTCGCTCCTGACCATAAGAGTCCCGAATCAACCTAGACATTTTTAGAAATTTTTTGGAAAAGTCTGGAATTTTTTGTGAATTTTCTATGAATTTTGCAATTTTTTTTTTTTTGGATTTTTAGAAATTTTTATTAATTATTTTTAATATTCTTGGACCGGGTTAAACCAGTCAACGACCAGTCAACCTGATCCGGACCCGCTCAAGACCCACTCTACACAAAAACGGCGCCGGATCTATTTATAGATTTTTTTTTATTTTCTAAATTATTTTCCGAATATTTGAATATATATATAATGAACGGACGGTTGAGATCAATCCCGCATTTGATCTCGCCTATCGACTCGCTCGGGCCAGAAACGATGATGCATTCAATCCAAACCCTAAACGATGCCACATCACTTGAATTAAGCGGACGGCCACGATTAAGCATCGCAGACTCGATCCGGACCGTCGACCCCTCTAATGCCTAAAACGATGACGCTTTCACTTCGTGCACTAAACAACGTTGCCCTAATCAAACAAATAGACGGCTACGATCTAACCTAGATTTAATCCGGGCCACTCATTCTACCTATGCCAAAAGGACGACGCTCCAATTAAAAGCACGGACGGCTACGATCTATCCTAGACTTAATCTGAGCCGTCCATTTCCTCTAAAGGCCAAACGACGACGCATCTCCTTAGCTAAAACGGCGCCGTTCTATATTTTCTAATTTTTATCTAATAAAACTAATTTCCAAAAATAAGGAAATACAGATCTAACCGCCCTAAATCAAACTAAACTAATTATCCTAGCCGTCGGATCAAGGCTGACTTAGCTCGCCCGCGCCACGTAGACTTCGTCGTCTACCTCTCGACGACAACAAACCAACGGCCGAGGCTCCTCCGGCGAGATCTAACGATGAGATCTCGCCGGAATGACCTCAAACCGACGCGATTTGACTCGCCTCACTCCCTAGATCAACTTATCCAAGAATCAAAGCATTTCATCCACGGAATCAACATGAATCAAGCTCTCACAGTTTCAACATCGCCAAGTTCAAACACGCAATCCAAAGCACGATAGTCTAATTTCTTCACACAAACACACAAATAGGAGTTCCAAAGACTTACCTCGAGCTTGATTGAGCTCGTGAGGGCTAGGAAGGTCTGCCCAGTGTTCGGCCGGATCGAGTTGTGTTGCGGGTTCGACTCGGGCGATTAGGGAGAAATCAATGCAAAAATGGAATGCGATCATGGGTAGTGAAGTTCAAAGATGAAAACGCACACATCAATTGCAAGAATGAGACTCGCAGAAGTGAGATGCCATGTGAGCACAGTAAAGAGATGTGAAGCTCGACTCACCGATTTAGGAGGTTTCGGGACGACCGAGTTGGTGCAATCAACTCCTCCCAGTTCAAGCGAACTTCCGGTGACGATCTGCCGTTCCGATTTGGCCTGGATCGCCCGGGATGAAGTCTCGAAGCTTCGACCCGAAGCTTCGTCAATGGAGTTGGTCGAGAGCCTCTCTTTCTAACTTTTTCTCTCTCTCTCTAGTTTGCTGTGTCCCACAAGCACGAGTGAGCCACCGCCTCTCTCTGAATCATCCTCGGCCATTTATATCAAGTTTTTGAAATCTCGCGCACGAGGGCGAGCTTGTGCCAAGCCTCATTCACGTGCCAAATGGTCGGCGGACGGTGACGGAATCGGTTAAGATTCTGTCCAAGTCTGTTTGGTTTGCCGTTGAGCTAAAACGAGCATGAATTCACGCGGTTTGGTAAAATGTTGACTTTCTGCACCGCCGAGACTTTGACCAGCTCGCCGGCGCTCCTCGGGGGACGATTGGTCGTTGAGTTGGTGGCGATTAACTCCTCTCGACCCGAGGAACAAAAGCCCCACGTCAATTGAGTCGATTAAGGCCGAATTGATCCTTAATTTGGTCGTTGAAATTCATCGTTCAATTCTGCAAATGGCGCGAGCGAGAGGAAGAAGATGACATTGTTTGAACCGGTCGGACCGGTTCGACCGGCGATCAGACCAATTTGAACCGGTTCGAACTTAGAAATTTCAAAATTAATCAAAATTGGTGGGGAATTTTCGCAATTAAACTTCAAAATTGGACTTAGGGGGTTGAATATTATCTAGAAATGTGGTTTTACCCAAAAGTTCTCATCAATTTCTGCAAAAACCTCAAATTTTTCTAATTCCCAAATTGGGGAAAACCTCAATTAAGTGCCAATTTGATCAAACTGGACCAAACCAACCCTGCCAATTGATTCAAAACATATGAAAACCTTAGGAGGTGGTCCAATTTTGCCATGATAGTCCCTAGATTAAGAGTAATTTCAGAAATTTAGAATTCTAGGGACTAAATTACAAAAATCTTTGGAAATTTTGCCCAATTCATGTAATTCGCGCAATTGGAGGTGCAATCGATCAAATTGAAGCTTGAAAGGACTGCAATTGAATGTCCAGACGTAAAATGTGCAAAAATTGCAAATGAAAAGACTCAATTTGTATTTTTTTGTGCAAATTCAATTCTAGGCATTATGAAGAAACACCCAAAATTGAATTCAATTTTTTACTTTTCTTGAGATCAATATGAAAAGGGAATTAAAATAAAAATATTGGACATTTTTCTGTATTTTTGTGACCTTGAAAAGTGTTTTTTATAAATTTTCTAAAATTTTCCTATTTTTTGAAAATATTAAAAAAATGTGAAAAATATGAAAAATTATTTTTTGTTCAAAATTGGTTCCTTATGCTTGGCCAAGGCTACCAAACTTGATTTTTCAATTTCTAGTTTTTTTTTATGAATTTTTGAGATTTTTTAGAAAATAAAACTAAGGAAAAACTGATTAAAAATTAGGTATCAACAATTGCCCCTCTTTGAAAGTAATCTCGGTTAGAAGTTGCTTTCAAAGACAAGGTGACACCTGAATATTAAATCGATTATGCTGGGGAGAAATCTAAAGAAAACAAATCTTGGACATTCAATTGCCTTACTTTTACCGTTGAAGTTCAAGATTCCGAGGAGGGATTATTCCGGCTCATGCTCTTTTATGTGAAAGAGAACTAAGAAGAAAGAGAGATTTTACCGGTAGCTCACCCGTGAGAGGTCTGAAAATTGTTGATCTAAGGTTGAGAGGACAAGTGCATTACCTTCAAATGGTTTGCGAGGTTTCATAGTGATCAGCGTCCATTTGATGTCGAGTGGCGGTTTGAAGATTTGGGAGAAAGGTTCACCCTTGTAACAAAGGGGTTTTACCTATTAAAATGAGATTGGTTATCCTGTAGGAAGGAGTTCACCTATTTGGAGATTAGCTTTGTTGTAGGAAGGAGTTCGCCTATTAAAATGGGGTGGCTATCCCGTAGGAAGGAGTTCGCCGATTAAAATTGGGGCGGCTATCCTATAGGAAGAAGTTCGCCGATTAAAATTGATTGGCTATCCCGTAGGAAGGAGCTCGCCAATTAAAGGTTCACCCTTGTAACAAAGGGGTCTTACCTATTAAAATGAGATTGGCTATCCCGTAGTAAGGAATTCACCATCTAGAGATTGGCTATCCCGTAGGAAGGAGTTCGCCGATTAAAATAGGGTGGCTATCCCGTAGCAAGGAGTTCGCCGATTAAAATTGGTTGGCTATCTTGTAGGAAGGAGTTCGCCGATTAAAATTGGTTGGCTATCCCGTAGGAAGAAGCTCGCCGATTAAAGATTCACCCTTGTAACAAAGGGGTTTTACCTATGAGATTGGCTATTCTATAGAAAGGAATTCACCTATTAAAAGGGGTGGCTATCCCGTAGGAAGAAATTCGCCGATTAAAAGGGGTGGCTATCCCGTAGGAAGGAGTTCGCCGATTAAAAGGGGTGGCTATCCCGTAGGAAGGAGTTTGCCAATTAAAAGGGGTGGCTATCCACTGGGGATTCACCTATCAAAAGGAGAAGGTGCCATTCCGAGGACCTAAGATTACTAGTGTACCTGCAGAAGCTCAAACCCGATTTTCAAATTTTAAAAGTGAGGATGCCATTTTGAGGACCTAGGATTACTAGTGTACCTACAGAAGCTCAAACCCTATTTTCAAATTTTAAAAGGTGAAGGTGCCATTCCGAGGACCTATGATGACTAGTGTACCTACAGAAGCTCAAACCCTTTTTTCAAATTTTAAAAGGTGAGGGTGCCATTCCGAGGACATAGGATTACTAGCATACCTGTAGAAGCTCAAACCCGATTTTCAAATTTTAAAAGTGAGAGTGCCATTCTGAGGACCTAGGATTACTAGTATACCTGTAGAAGCTCAAACCCGATTTTCAAATTTTAAAAGTGAGAGTGCCATTCCGAGGACCTAGGATTACTAGTATACCCGCAGAAGTTCAAACCCGATTTTCAAATTTTAAAAGTGAGGGTGCCATTTTGAGGACCTAGGATTACTAGTGTACCTACAGAAGCTCAAACCCTATTTTCAAATTTTAAAAGGTGAATTCGAGAACCCGGGGATGCCGGAAGACCTACTGAAAATCCAAGTTAGTTAGATCTTTAAAAATGTAGTTATTTCTGAGGATTTGGGAACACCAGGAAACCAACAGAAAAATCAGTCAAACATCATTAGGGTTGCTTTCGAGCAATCCAATTGGGTTAAGACCCTTAGACCATGACAAAAGAGTGGTGTCCTAAATTCCGGGAAGAAACTTTAGGAATTCCGAACTGATTTTCAAAATTGCATTTGTGAAGGAAGCGTGTCCAAACACAAGCTCAAATTTCCACTCGGGGTGAATTTTGAATGTCACTACCCAAGTAGTCTTCAAAAAGGTTGTTTTAAAAGTTTTTCAAAAGGTTTTCTTTCATCCAAGAGGGCTTCTCACCATTTGGAAAGGCTTTTCTCAAAATTCGAACTCTCTCACGGAAAACCTAACCTTGAGGTTTCGGGATCATTCGAGATGCATACAATTTGACTGATCGTAGAAGGCATTTAAAAGGGACCGTAATTTAGGCTAGGTCAAAGGTTTATCAAAGGATATTAATTTTAAGGCTAAGAAATGAATTTTGATCAAAAACAACTTCTCCGGGTTTACAAGTCAAGAACCCCGAAGACGTGATAAGACAGGATTGTACTTACCTCTTTGAGCGGTAGCTTCTCGTGTGATCCCTCGCATCAACCCGAGACACCTTTAGATCAGAAAAGTTTTTGGTAATAGGTTGTATCTTGGTTCGAGGTAGGCTTTTTAAGAAAGGCCATATTTTCAAAATAGGGGTGAATTTGGGTGATCACCTTGATATTTGACCAGCAATCATTTACTGTGAGGAAGTTTCATAATCATTCTTTCTTCTGTCGACTTTGAGGATTTTCCTCTTCTCATCTTGATTTTTCAAATTTTGTCTTTTTCGGGATGTTTGTAAATGGACTTTGGCCTTGCTTTTACCAGGCACTTTGCTTTTTCTAGCCCTTTAGTTTCTTATCATTTTTTTGCATTGACCGGCTCCTTTCGAGACTAGGATCGAAAATTCTTCCGATTATGCTTTGGACTTATTGCTGGTAATTTCCTTTGTTTTGCCCCAGTATAAGGAGGTGATCACCAACAATGGTTTAGAAATGAAGATTAAAGCTCAAACTAGCTCATCAAAGGATAAAGTGTTAGGGGATATAGAAATGAAGTGCTTTTCTTCACTTTGAGGTGTTCCAAGCCTCTGCGAGAAATCACCCGAAGCCATCACAAAAAGATTGATGCAGGTTAGCACAATAAAGTCTTATCTTGATCTTTTCTCCGAGGAATCAACCAATGAACCTCCAAATATGCCCCAGTGTGGGGTGGTTCTTGACAGGGTTTTATCTAGAAAATTTCTCCCTTTTTGGCTCGGAATGGTTGTCAAGGGATATAAATGTGTATGGATAATTTTGAAATGGAAATGCCTTTCGTCATTTCAATCCATGTAATCATCGCGAATGATCCCTATGTTCCGAGATTAAGCTTTTTTCGCTTTGACACTCTCACTCATCTCTCAAGTGTATCGGGGACGTGTTTGAGGATAACGCTTGCCTCTCTTCATCCGAAGGACTATCCTCTTGAAAAGCTTTCAAAACATACCCTTTCATAGTTCCTCAGGGCGTTTTCATA
The DNA here is from genome assembly GCF_020921035.1 of Rhodamnia argentea. Taxonomy (NCBI): domain Eukaryota; kingdom Viridiplantae; phylum Streptophyta; class Magnoliopsida; order Myrtales; family Myrtaceae; genus Rhodamnia; species Rhodamnia argentea. The sequence goes on along the minus strand of NC_063152.1, from coordinate 2,851,805 downwards.
AAAAATTCACCATTTACGAAAATCTTTACCACAAAAGATATATTCAAAAAGTTGTTTGTGAAATTTTAAAAGGAACGTTTCTTTGAAAGGAAGCCATGCGACTTTTCGGGTTGAAAATTTTCGACGTCAAACATGACAGTATCTCTTTAATGAAGATGAATATATTTCATAAAAGAAGAGAACCTCAAACCTGTTTTCTTCAAATGCCGATTCCCGTTTCCCGCATAAATAAAAGGGACCGATTAGTTAAAGATATTCAAAATTTAAATCGAAAATGACTCCCTTGTTTGATCAATCGCTCTGCAGGATCCTCCATGGCTTCGAGTCCACTGCGAAGATACAAACATATGCAAATGCATGTATGCAAATGTCATGCGAATGCAAAATTTTATATGACTCAGATTCGCTCATCGATCGCTTCGAAGCTTGATTTTATTTCAAGGATAGTATTTCTTCACAACATCTGCATTTACCGGACTTGTTAATTCCTCTCCGTCCATGTTTACAAGAATGAGAGCTCCCCCGGATAAGACTTTCCGAATCACATAGGGACCTTCATAGTTTGGCGTAAACTTGCCTCTTGGGTATTGAGCATTTGGGAGCATCTTATTCACAACTAGCATCCCCGCTTCAAAATTCCTAGGCTTGACTTTCTTATTAAAAGTTCTGGCCACTTTCTTCTAGTAGCTTTGACCATGGCAAATGGCCTTTAGTCGCTTTTCATCAATCAGATTTAGTTGCTCGTGTCTTTTCCGGTTCCACTTATCTTCCGAGAGTTCGACTTGAGACAGGACTCTTAAAGAGGGGATTTCCACTTCTATCGGCGGGACCGCTTCCATACCGCATACTAAAGAGTAGGGAGTTGCCCCGGTTGAAGTACGAATCGAAGTTCGATAGGCCATGAGAGCATACGGCAATCTTTCGTGCCGATCTCGATATTTCTCAGCGGTTTTGGCCAATATCTTCTTGATATTCTTGTTCGCCGCTTCCACGGCTCCATTCATTTGTGAGCGTAAAGGTGAAGAATTAAGATGTCGTATCTTAAACTGATCCAATAGGTGATAGACTACTTTATTGTTCAGGTTGGAACCATTGTCCGTAATGATGGCTCTTAGAACTACGTACCTTGAGATGATATCTCACTTGATGAATTTGGCCACGCTATTTGCAGTGACGTTAGCGTATGAGCTGGCTTCAATCCATTTGGTGAAATAATCAATGGTCACCAGAATAAAACGATGTCCATTTGAGGCCTTTGGGTTGATGAGGCCAATCATATCAATTGCCCACATAGAGAATGGCCAAGGTTCTGACATTTGATGTAGTTCGTTTGGCGGCGCATTTATCTTGTCACTATATACCCGGCACCGATGACAAGATCCGACATGTTGGTTGCAATCGGACTCGATAGTCATCCAAGAATACCCGAGTCTCATGATTTTCTTGGCGAGGAGATGACCGTTCATGTGTGGCCCGCATTCCCCTTCATGTATCTCTTTCATAATGAGATTGGCTTCTTTGGTGTTTAGGCACCTCGGTAGGATCGAATCAAATGATCTATTGTATAGGATCCGACCATTGAGGAAGAATTTAGAAGATATCTTGATGATGTACTTTTTATCTTCTAGTTGCACGTTCTGCGGGAATTCACCCTTCGATAGATAATTCTTAATATCATGATACCATGATTTTTCATCGGGTTCTTCTTCGATGACCATGCAGTATGCAGGTTGTTCAAGAATGTCAATCCTTAGTGGCTCAATCTCAAGGCCATCTTGTACTTGTAACATGGCCGATAACATAGCCAAAGCATCCGCAAAATGATTTTGAGTTCTTGGTAGGTATTCAAATGTGATCTCCTCAAAATGTTGAATCAGCTCTTCGAGGAATTTATGATAAGGGATAAGCTTAGGATCCTTCGTTTTCCACTCTCCCCGGGTTTGTAGAATGATGAGCATGGAGTCTCCATACACTAGCAGCTTTTTTACTTTCAAAGAAATGGCCAATTGTAATCCGAGGATGCAAGCTTCATATTCAGAAATATTGTTGGTGCATGGGAATACTAACTTGGCCGAGACGGGATAATATTGGTCCTCAGGGGATATTAAGACTGCTCCCGTGCCCGATCCAATAAGATTTACCGCACCATCAAAGTACATTGTCCATTTGCCTTCGGATATGTTCAGAATTTGGCCTCCATTGTTTTGCTTCGGAATATCCTTGGGAGGATTCTTAGCTAACATGTCTGCGATCGCTCTTCCCTTGACATATTTTTGGGGAGACGTTCTGATATTAAACTCCGAAAGGAGCACTTGCCACTTGGCCATCTTTCCTAATAAAGCTGGTTTTTCCAAAAGATACTTGATAGGGTCATTCTCGGTGACCAATTGGCCCGTTCCGTTCGATCCTTGGGGTTAGTTTGGGCAAGTAAAGCTCTAAAGGACTCAATATGAATTGTCAAATATAGAGTCAAATGAACATTAGGGATATGAGGTACCAAGATCGGTGGTTGTACCAAACATTCCTTGATCTTCTCGAACGCTTGTTGACATTCAGAATCCCATTTTACTTTTGCGCCTTTCTTTAGAAGTTTGAAGAAGGGTTTCGCTTTTTCTGACAATTGTGATATAAATCTAGATATGTAATTCAGCCTTCCAAGTAGACCCCTTACTTCCTTAACAGTAGAAGGAGTCCCTATTTCCCATATGGCTTTGATCTTGGAGGGGTCGATCTCGATACTACGATCGCTTACGACAAATCCCAGCAGTTTTCCAGATCTAACGCCAAACACGCATTTCGCGGGATTCAGCTTGAGTTGGTATTTCCTCGCTCGCTCAAATAACTTTCTCAATACCCGAACGTGATCTTCTCCAGGTTTAGATTTGGCGATCATATCGTCCACATAGACCTCCACTTCCTTATGTATCATGTCGTGGAAGAGGGTCACCATAGCCCTTTGATATGTTGCCCCTGCATTTTTCAATCCGAAGGGCATGACTTTATAGCAGAAGATTCCCCAATGGGTGACATATGAGGTTTTGATCTTGTCTTCTTCTTTCAACATGATCTGGTTATACCCCGAAAAGCCATCTATGAAGGAGAATAATTCAAAACCCGCGGTGTTATCAACGATCACATCAATGAGCGGTAGGGGGAAATCATCTTTTGGACTAGCCTTGTTCAAATCCCGGTAGTCCACACATATCCGGATCCTTCCATCCTTTTTCTTAACCGGTGCGATGTTGGCGACCCAATCAGCATATGGGGCGGCTTCAATGAACCCAACTTTGAGGAGCTTCATCACCTCTTCTTTGATCTTATCTGCCGCTTCGGGGTTCATTCTTCTGCATGGTTGGTTAACTGGTTTGCACGCAGGATCCGTAGGCAATGCATGTTCCACGATATCTCGGTCAAGCCTTGGCATGTTAGCATATGACCAGGCGAAGATGTCTTGATATTCCTTAAGTAAGGTAGTCATTCTTGAGATATCGGTTGTAGACAGATGTCCTCCTATTTTTACTTCCTTAACACAAGCTAAGTCTCCCAAATTGATAATGATGGGCTCCTCAGAAATAGGAGGCCTAGATTCTTCAAAATAATCCCATTCCCTCTTGATATCACTCACATTAGCTTCTTCTTCATCAATCTCACATGAGTAGTCATCGAGCTTATCCGAGTCACATATTAACCTGTTATGCATGGGTGAGATGACATGCCTAAAATGCATCATGAAAGGTTAGTATATAAAAATTACAAAATTAAAGAATGCATGATCTATCATGATGGGAAAACATTTTCGAATTCACTTTTCGAAGGAAAAGAACCAAAAAGAGAACTAGTCCCCGATTTTTGGACATCCTGGTTCTCAAAGTATTATTTTAAAACCCAAGATCATATGGCGGATCGGGCCTCAAGTTAAATGGTCAAAATAACTGTCATCATTAGACCAATCCGTTATTCCATATATCCTTAATAAAACTGGAGATGATTTTCATTAATAGATGCAACTAAAGGTAACACAATATCGCACTTCTTGAATCACGAAACGAGATCCATAGGGTGCTTAAAAGAAGAAACAAGTGCAGTAATCAAAATGCATTCAAAGAGTAAAGTTCGGAAAGAACCTTTTACTTAGGGGTAGGGAAGTCATCGTCGAGCCACTAAATGATTACGTTCACTCGATTGTCCAGGAACGGGTTGAACGGGTCCGGCTCTGCATCTTCAGAAATATCTTCGTCTTCCAACCACTTTCCTCCTTTGGAGAACACCTCAGATAAGGGATTTTCAAACATCTTTCCTCCGGCTTTCCGGATATCAGCACCGATAAAGCGACCTCCTCGGTGTCTACGGCGTCCTTGGTCTCCGTAACACTTATTTCGACCTCGGCCTCGACCCGTATCACACTTCATCATTCCCTTATATCCTAGACCAACTTTATAGTCATTCGAGTCAAGACTCAAGAGGTTACAGATCCCTTGGCCATATTTTCCTAGTCTAGTGCTAGGAATAAAACCATTAGCAAGGAGTATTTTTCCCGCCACGCTTGTTGGCTTTGACAACTTCGGAGTAGCCATTCTTATATCGGATGGTACGAGCATGATAGATATGATGTCAAAAGTGTGATAACTCAACTCTCCCTCCTTTGAGGGTTTAATGTACGAAACCATTCCTTTTAACGAGGCACGATGTCCTGTCTCACCGTGGATAGTGATCGGCTGGCCTCTGACCACAAATTTCACCTTCTGATGCAGGGAAGAAGGTACCGCTCCGTAAACATGAATCCACGGTTTTCCAAGAAGCAAGGTGAAAGTGCTAGGAATATCCAGCACTTGGAATAGTATGGAGAAAGTTATCGGTCCAATGGAGACGTCCGGTTCAATTTCTCCCACTACATTCTTGGAGACTCCGTCAAATGACCGAATAGTGGCCTTGGATGTCTTAACAAAATCTTCGTTTATCCTCAAGCTTCTCGAGTGCTCGAGAGGACAGAGATTAAAAGCCGAGCCATTGTCAATTAGGACATGAGGTACCTCCTTTCCATGGCAGCTTACGGCGATATAGAGAGCTTTATTGTGCACACGCCCTTCCCTCGGGAAATCTTCATCTAAGAAAGAGATCTGGTCCTTCAAAAGGATAGAACCCACGAAGTCTCCCAGCTGAACTTCGTTAATGGTCTCGAGGACATGCACCTCATCCAGTACCTTTAGGAGGGCATTCTTGTGCTTTTCGAAATTCTTGAAGAGATATGCGCCGGCATTTTCCGAAGTTGGTCTACAACTTCGTATTTGCTAGTTCTCATAATGGATTGCAGCTTTTCAACTTCTTCTGCGGTTGGAGTTTTCTTTTCAGATTCTACCTCCCTCGGAGGATAACACCTTCCGGATCTCATTATGGCGTCAATCTCGCCTATTCAGCAATCCCAATGTACTGCTTTTGGGTCATATTTCTCTACAAGCGGCGCTTTGATCTTTACCGGCTTAATCTCGTCCCGCGGTAATTCCAGTGTTGGCGGCTTTTCCGAGCTAGAAGCTTCCCAGTTATCCACCTTGTTTAGATCAATTACAAAACGAATTGGGAGATCTACCATCCCAATCATTTCATCTTCATGGATGTCATTAGGATTATGTTCGGGACATGGCATTGTCACCGTCGCATTAGCGATATTTTCTTCATCGAAACGCCTTTGCCTTTCCCTTCTGACCCTCGGGATAATGCCCTCAATTCTCATGCTGATATCCACCAAATGTTGGAAGGAAGAATACGCATATGCGTACATGCGATCAAAATACTCCGCCAGCCAGAACTTGAGCACGAACTCCAACATTTCTCTTTCTGATAGCGATGGTTGTACCATCATAACATGCTTTTTCCATCTTCTAGCGAAGAGTTCAAAACTCTCATTTTCTTCTTTTCTGATGTTCAACAGATTAACCTTGGTGAAGTATCCCCTAATTCCATCTCCAAAATGTCTCACAAAGTGATCAGACAATTCTTCCCAGTTTGAGACCCAATCCAGGTCAATCGATTGGAACCATGCCGGTGCGGGACTTGTCAAACCGTGCTTCAAGTTCCAAATTAACGTTCCGTCATCTTCATGATGGCCCACCATCTCAGCGAGATAGTATGAAACATGTGCCAGGGGACACCAGTACCATTATATTTCATGCGGAAAGTCACCTTTGGGTTCACACCTAGTAGCGGAATGTTTCTAGCTTGGGTGATTAGCACAATTAAGTCTTTCGGTTCGCCCATCTTCTTCGAAATATCATCGCTCTGTTCTTGTAACATAGCGATCCTTCAATTCTATATCTCCACGACCCGCCGTATTTCCGGAATCTACATATTTTCTTCTACTACCGCGGTGTCATTCTTAGCCACCAATTGAGATAATTCCGCCACCATGGTCGTCAAATAACGTATGTGAGTTTCCAAATTAGAAAGTCGCATATCGACCTCCCGACCTCCCTTTTGATCTTGAGGCATCTCTTGATTCTTAACTTCATCAACTGTCCCCACGAACTCTTCACTTTTAGGGTCATCCATGCTACCCCAATCGTCGGGAACTATATCGCCAGAATCCACGAAAAAGTTTGGAGGCACCGAATACAAGACCTTGAAATTATAACCGCCGCTATCTTCTCCGAGGTTATCAACTATCTCGTCCCTTTCTAGGGCCTCCCGCATGAATCTTCTATCGCCTTGGCGGGCTTTTTCCAGACGAACTTCATACTCGTCTAGTTCTTCGATTTCTTCAATATCACGGACATTCATCAAGTACCCCCGAAGGAACTCTCCAAGTCTTCCTTCTTGTAGCTTTCATTATGAACTCCTCTGCCACCATGTCTATAGTCACATAAGTCTCTTTAAAAGCAACATCTTCCATTCTTCCGATGACACCCAGATTGATCAGCCATTCTAAACATGCCTCCTTTTGTTCTCGGGAAATATTCTCTCCTTCAAGGTATTGTGCAGCTAAAATCAAGATGTCTCGCATTCGGTCCACATCCATTATGAATTGCAAGACTTCTTCCGGATTATCCTCAAATATCGTGTTCACCTCGCGATGTTCGGGTAGAGGGTTCCGTTGCACATTTGGTTCGCTCTTATCGAACTCCAAAACTTTACCATCAATCAAGGCTTGCACCTTATATTTGAGAGCGAGGCAATTGTCCACATTGTGCCCCCTTTCTCCCATGTGATACATACAAGTCCGGGTCTCGTCGAATCAGGGGAACCTTGGAGGATTAGTTCTAGGTGGCTCTTTTTCGACCAATCGATTTTCTAGCAACATGGGTAATAATTTGAACAAAGGTCGAGGTAGTGGGGTAAAGACAAGTTGGTTCCTTCTTCTAGGTTCCGGCGGCTTAGAGGCGGTCCTTGGGTAGGGACAGAAGGTGATAAGTTTTTGGGTTTAGGTGGGTTAGGGATAAACGCTACATCGCCGGTTTGCTCCCTATTATCCCTTCTCAAGGGGTATTGGCGTACGAAAGGTGACTCGGGTATCTTCTTCTCCCGCAATGCCCATTCATGACGTTCCGCCACTTTGATTAAGTGCGCGAACGTTTGACACCCGAATGTGTTCAGCTTATCAAAGTACTCAATGGGCAATGCCTTAAGGAAGTGGGTCTATCGGTTCTTCTTCAGGACGGGCGGTTTTACCCGCACAGCCAAAGCTCTCCACCTTTGAGCGTAAGCGCGAACGGCCTCATTCTTCCCTTTTACGGTCCTTAAAAGGTCTTCGCTGGTAAGGGTTGTCAAGGTGTTAAACTTGTACTGTCAAAGGAACTCATTAGCTAGCTTGTCCCAATCAGCGAGCCTTTCAGGTTCCAATTCAATAAACCATGCCAAGGCTACCCCATATAAGCTTTCTTGGAAAGTGTTGACCAAAAGTGGGATATTATCCGAGAATTGAGACATGTGGCATAGATAGTACTTCAGATGCGCCTTAGGACACCTAGTCCCATTATACTTCCTCACAAAGTCCGGTTCATTGTAATCAGCGGGAACCTCGATTTTCTCGAGCGGTGTTACCTTATCAAACCTTGAGAGCTCATATCCTTGACTAGCCAAGCATTCCTCGATCTTGGCGAGCCTCTTAATTTCTTCCTCCATCTTGAGGGCTTGTTTTTCCTTCTTTTCTAAGTCAATCACAACTGGAGGATCTTTAGGCGGTCGCTCCGGATTTGGAGCGGGATTCACAATGGGGGCCGAGTTAGCACCCGTACCATCCGATGAGCTTGAAGGAGCTTGAGAATTCGGATCAATGGGATATCTCCCCTGACCGGCGATTAGCATCGCCTTCATCTCTGCCACCATTGTGGCTATCATATTCATTTGATTTTCCAGATTACCCACACGAGATGCGAGCTCTTCTTGCTCCATTCTTAGTTGGTGTGTCTTGCTACGAGTCCTCGTGTTTATCAATCACCTATTTTTTCATGACATCAAATCAGTATCAAGAGTATTCAAAATTTGAAATTGTTAATCCGTGGTAATTGCATTTTCTATATGTATGCATGAAATGCTCATAAAAAGGAATAATATGCATTTATTACAAACTCAAATTGCTCAAAAGTGTTTAAAAGACAACAAATATGCCAAGCTAAATGGGGAATGAATCTATCCAAGTCGAGGACGCTTACACTCTTCTTGTTCCTCCGATCCATCCGAATCCCACAGGTACGGGTCTTCTCCTTCCTCTAACATCTAGAGCTCCGAATCTTCGGGAATGTACGGCTCCACTCCTAGGACATATGGTACTATGTATTCGGGTTCATAGGATTCCACTTCTTCAATGCGAGGAGATACGCACTCGGGTACATATGGCTCAACCAATGACCTGCGATACTCCATAAACTTCTGAATGTACTTCTTGGAGGCTCTATGAATGTTCATCTCATCATCCAAATAATCCGGCCATTCAACTTGTTGCAGCGAGGAATTCTTCAAGGCATGGAGAATGAGCTTGATCCGAGCTCAATACAGCTTCTTCGCTTCTTTGGTGAGCTTCCCTTGTGCCATATCGAATGAAAAGATCGCGAGGCAAACATCTGGTGGCACTTGTTGCAAAACTCCAAATTGCCTTACACGCGAATATGTTAGGGCTATTATCGATACCAAGAATACGAGCCTCCAAAATGTTAGGCCAAGTCAAATGCCATCGAATATGTTCGGGCTTCAAATCATTTAATAGTTCAACCCATTTCTTGAAAGAATGTTTAGGTACGAGGGATTGACATTTAAGGAAGGACTTAAGGGGATGAACATGTTCATTGATCTCATAGCACCTTACTCGGAGCTAGAAAGTTTTTATGTGGGAAACGAACCACATATGAAGTAGTCCGTTGGAGGCTTGGAAAATGGCCTTTTTAGAAGTTTTGGAACGATTTAGAGAGAGGAAGGTTTCAGCTAAAATCATGTAGGAATAATTCCAGCGGCAACATGCTTGTCTAGCTATATGAGCTATAGAAGGGTCAAAAGTGGTTCCGGAAGTGGAAAATAGGACGAACGCAAAGAAGGCTAGGATGAACACATTTCCCGATTTATGACCGGTATCGGTGGGTAGAGAAGAGTAATTATCGAAAAAGAATGAGAAAGTAAATCTACCGGAATTGGACTTGTAGACCTTCTCTATCTCGGAAGTTTTAAGGCGGAGAAAACTCGATAGAGATCGGGTAGAATCCATATCAAGAGAGGGTTGAGCTATATGATCATCAAAATTTTCCCCGATGATGGCGAAATATTCTTCGAGCGTGGGAGTCAACTTGAGGCCTTGAAAGTTGAAAGTCATCGTATTCATATCCCATGCCTTGGTTAAAGCCTAAATGAGAGCCGGCTGATACTCAACTCTAATCAAATCCACCGGTCGGCCTAGACGTCCTTCGACATATGCTCGGTTGATCGGGTCGAGGTGATCCTACCATAGAGAGTTCTTTGCGCGACACCGGAATGACTTTGATGTCTCCATTCCCCATGATCTATTATATGCAAAATGATGATTCTAATGTCAATTACCACGGATTATGATGTATATGCATGAAATGTGATGTAAATGCACTAACCAAATTCCATGTCATCTTTTAGTAACATGAGGGTCAACTACACCCATTTGACCCAAATAAACCAAATGAGATATTCGTGGACCTAATCTCACCCAAAGATGGCATGTAATTGATTAGGATCGTTTAAGTGTAATCGGGGTAGAAAGTCACTATTACGGCTTTAAATTTGACAACCCACAAAATTCATAAGTCCGATACAATAAAGCCCAAAGAAATAAGATATGAAAGCATCTAAAGATGTTCGGGCAATACATGTAAACGAAAGTACATAATCGACTCGAAAGGAACGTAATAAACCCTAAAAAATGCCCCAAAGTCCAACTAAAACTAGGGAGTCGAAGCGGTGTCCTCATCAGACGATATCTCCACTATCCGGAGTAGTTTGACGTCTTCTTCATCGTCGGAGGATATGATGATGATTTCTTTCTTCTTAATTAGAGAATGCTTTGAGGCCGTCTTGATTGCACGAGGTCGCCTCACCAATTTCATGTATAGCTCCCGGATTCTCTCTTTTCCTCGCTTGAGTTCCAAACGTCGTGCACAATGAGTATAATTGCAATTTTCACCACAGGTGCGATTGTATCCATTGAGCTCCCTTCCATGGATAAACCCAAAGATTCGGAAAGTGGCGGGCACTCCGTCCTTGCATCGAATAGTCTTCCGCTCCTATGCGAATGTATTGGGGACATCGGTATGACTTTTGGGCGTCATCTGTCCTAAAAAGAAAAATTGACCTCCGACCCCAATCACTTAAATGATCTTACAAATTTTGATGATATGCTCGTGAAAATGCATGATGTGTAGAATTCAAATTTACAAGTTCAAGATGAAAAAGCCTTACCAACCGGTGTTACTTTTTTTTTTTTTTTTTGGCTTTCGATTTTAGGTATACCAACCTTCCATTCACATGCGCATGAGACAAGTGAGGTTTAACTCTAAATAAATAAAAAAGACTCGGGTATGGACCTAAAAAGGCTCCCGCTATATGAATCGATGAGCCGCCCACAAGCGCAATCAAACAATAAGTGGGTAGGATCATCAATATCGCATAGCGAGCGGGATTAAATATGGTCAACCCAAGTGCAATCAAACACAAGAGCTTCGCATACCAATCCCTATCTAAGGCGACCTAAAGGGTGATTTCGTGGCTCGGGTTTAGGCGCTTATGGGTGCAATGTCGTGATCCTCAAAATATGTAAGACATGCACAGCGGTTTATATCAAAACACCGCTTCAATATGTGTATAAATAAACACTCAACCTAAAACACCATATCTGCATAAAAAAGGTTAGAACAGACACCACCCCTTATAACTCCCATCTGCATCAACATTTAACACTTTTGTTAGTAAGCGCACCTCACCTTCAAGAGCATCTACAGTAAAAGGGGTTAGAAAACACTCAACATTTTTATCGGCTTAAGTTCTCTTAATGGTTTAGCAACCATCTTCCCCAAAGAAGTCGCTAGTCTGTCGCGACCCTCATCCTTCCGAATTGCTTGAGAGTTAACGAGCAGCACTTCCGACCCCGGTTGACAGCGGATCTTTAGGAACGCGGGTCCCTCCCAAAACCCATTACTCGAATCGCGATGTGGAGAAATTTTTTATCAAATATCAGGGTCGACCTTAGTGTGGTCGGGTGACATGTGCATGGTATACATGCATATGGAGTCGCCACCGATCAATTTATGGAGGGTATGATCGGGAATCCTATCGAGCGGTCGGGAGAAATCGTTCGATTCTATGAAAACTAGAGATTTGGGTCCGGGGACTTAGTTACGCCGAGATTTACATCAACGCCCTTTCGGTTACCGAGGTTGAGTGATTTTCTAACCTAAGAATTCATGCATATGAAATTTCGGGTGAGGTAGGCTCTAACGATCTTAAGGTACCATGCGGACGGGAATTTTCTACTATAACAGTCACAATCAGAAAAATTAAATGTGCAATCATGGATAATCTCAATCAAATCAGTCAATCAATCAAGTAGATGCGTCTAATATGGCCCTATCGGCTCATCAAGTTATCAATTTTGGATTCCGGGGTGGTTCGGGAAAATTTTGGGGCGGAAGGCCCGTAAAGGTAGAATGGTCATTTTTGGGGGTTGGGACCCAAAAATCACAAAATCGGGGTCGGGCCAAATGAATGTGGCCATTTCCCATTTTTTGTGATTTTTCAGAATTTTTTTCTAATTTTTTAATTTTTTGGGATTTTCTATTTATTTTCAAAAAGTCGGGAATTTTTTGGATCGATGTAGATCAACCCTCGGAACTTCAAAAATTCTCGATCTGGACCATAAGGTCCCGAATCGACCTAGACATTTTTAGAAATTTTTTGGAAAAGTCTGGAATTTTTTGTGAATTTTCTATGAATTTTGCAAAATTTTTGGATTTTTTATATTAATATTCTTGACCGGGTCAAACCGGTCAACTTGATCCGGACCCGCTTAAGACCCACTCTACACAAAAACGACGCCGGATTTATTTATAGATTTTTTTTTATTTTCTAAACTATTTTCTGAATATTCGAATATATATATAATGAACGAACGGCCGAGATCAATCCCAGATTTGATCTCGCCCATCGACTCGCTCCGGCCAGAAACGACGACACATTCAATCCAAACCCTAAATGACGCCGCATCACTTGAATTAAGCGGACGGCCACGATTAAGCCTCGCAGACTCGATCCGGACCGTCGACCCCTCTACACCCTAAAACGACGACGCTTTTACTTCATGCACTAAATGACGTCACCCTAATCAAACAAACGGATGGCTACGATCTAACCTAGATTTAATCCGGGCCACTCATTCTACCTATGTCAAAAGAACGACGCTCCAATTAAATGCACGGACGGCTACGATTTATCCTGGACTTAATCCGAGCCGTCCATTTCCTCTAAAGGCAAAACGACGACGCATCTCCTTAGCTAAAACGGCGCCGTTCTATATTTTCTAATTTTTATCTAATAAAACTAATTTCCAAAAATAAGAAAATACAGATCTAACGGCCCTAAATCAAACTAAACTAATTATCCTAGCTGTCGGATCAAGGCCGACTCACCTCACCCGCACCAAAGGCCGAGCCGAGTCGGCGACATGCTGAACTAATGAGGGCTTAACACCTCAGCCGTTGACCTATGGACCGCGCCACGTAGACTTCGTCATCTACCTCTCGACGACAACAAACCAACGGCTGAGGCTCCTCCGGCGAGATCTAACGGTGAGATCTCGCCGGAATGACCTCAAACCGACGCGATTCGACTCGCCTCACTCCCTAGATCAACATATCCAAGAATCAAAGCATTTCATCCATGGAATCAACATGAATCGAGCTCTCACGGTTTCAACATCGCCAAGTTCAAACACGCAATCCAGAGCACGATAGTCTAATTTCTTCACACAAACACACAAATAGGAGTTCTAGAGACTTACCTCGAGCTCTGATTGAGCTCGTGAGGGCTAGGAAGGTCTGACCAATGTTCGGCCGGATCGAGTTATGTTGGAGGTTCAACTCGGGCGATTAGGGAGAAATCAATGCAAAAATGGAATGCGATCATGGGTAGTGAAGTTCAAAGATGAAAACGCACACATCAATTGCAAGAATGAGACTCGCAGAAGTGAGATGCCATGTGAGCACAATAAAGAGATGTGAAGCTCGACTCACCGATTTAGGAGGTTTCAGGACGACTAAGCTGGTGCGATCGACTCCTCCCGGTTCAGGCGAACTTCCGGTGACGATCCGCCATTCCGATTTGGCCTGGATCGCCTGGGATGAAGTCTTGAAGCTTTGGCCTGAAGCTTCGTCAATGGAGTTGGCCGAGAGCCTCTCTTTCTAACTTTTTCTCTCTCTCTCTCTAGTCCATTGTGTCCCGCGAGCACGAATGAGCCACTGCCCTCTCTCGAATCTTCCTCGGCCTTTTATATCAAGTTTTTGATTGTAAAAATTCTCCACAGATTTTGATTAATTTTGAAAATTGCAAGTCTGAACCGATTCGGACCGGTCGACAACTGATCGGACCGGTCGAACCCGGTCCAGAATAGTGTCATCTTCCCCAAGCTACTTGTGCCATTCTGCAAGTTTGAAGGCCGAGATTCGGTGATCAAATTGAGGATCAATTCGATACTAATTGAATTAGTTAACTTGGGCGTTTTGTTCCTCGGGTCAAGATGCGTCAATCGCCACCAGTATCACGGCCAATGGTCCCCGGAGCACGGTAGGGCGGCCGGTCAAAGCTTCAGCAATCTAGAAAGTCAACATTCTAAACAAATGATCAAATTCCTGCACAATTTGCATCGCCGGAGTATCAAACGAAGCTAGACGGAATCCTGTTCCATTCCAAACGCCGTCCAACTCACTTCGTACGCGCAGGCACGTGCGAAGTGAGTTGACAAAGGCTCACCCGTACGCGCCAAATTTTGAAAGGTTGATATAAAAGGAGCGAGAAGCTTCGCGAATGAGAGAGGCTCATTCGTGCTCGTTGAATATAACAGAATAGAGAGACATAGAGAGAAAAGTAGAGAGGGAAGCTCTCGTGCGACGCCATCGCCGAAGCTTCATACCGAGACTTCGCAACTTCAGCCCAGCCAATCCAGGCCAAATCGAAGCAACGGATCATCATTGGAAGCTCGCCCGAGCTAGGAGGAATCAATCGCACCAGCTCAATTGACCTGCGATCTCCAAAATTGGTGAGTCTACCTCTCAAGCTCAACACTGTGCATTCATGGCATCGCACCTCCACGAACTTGATTATTGCAATTGATGTGAGCGTTTTACTTTTGGAACATCACTAACCATGATCGCATCTTGTTTCTGCATTGATTTTATCCGAAATACCTTAGTCAAACATCTCACCTATCCCGGCCTGGTCGAACACCGGCCGTCCATTTATTTCTGGTGCGGCGAGGGCTACGTTGTTTCACGCCCGGGGCAGGGATGAACCGGTGCGGCGAGGTCTACGTGAGTGTGAATGAGTCGATGGCCGAGATTGCTTCTAGGATTGATCTTGGCCGTCCATTTATTTTCTATATTTTCGAATATTCAGAAAATAGTTTTAAAAATCAAAAAATTCCAAATAATAGGAAACAGCATCGTTTTGGTGTCGAGTGGGTCGGGGTCGCGTTGACTAGGTGTTGACCGGGTTGACCTGGTTAGAAAAATTAATAAAAAATTAATA
Organism: Rhodamnia argentea; assembly: GCF_020921035.1. Classification (NCBI taxonomy): domain Eukaryota; kingdom Viridiplantae; phylum Streptophyta; class Magnoliopsida; order Myrtales; family Myrtaceae; genus Rhodamnia; species Rhodamnia argentea. Next base: position 2,836,568 of record NC_063152.1, on the reverse strand, counting down.
AGAATTTTCCAAAAATCCAAAAAAATCGTAAAACATTCATAAAAATTCCCAGATTTTCCCAAAGAATTTTTGAAAAATGTTTAGGTTGATTCGGGACTCCTTTAGTCTAGATCAAAAAATTTTGAAGTTTCGAGGGTCGATTTACATCAATTTGAAAAATTATTGATTTTCAAAAAATAAATAAATAATCCAAAAAATTAGAAAAATTCTAAAAAATTTTGAAAAATCACAAAAAATGGGAAATGGCCACATTCAACTGGCCCGACCCTATTTTGCGATTTTTGGATCCCGAACCTTCAAAATGACCATTTTACCCTTCCGGGCACTTGGCCCCCGAAAATTTCCCGAACCATCCCGAAATTCTAAATGGTCAATAGGGCCATATTAGACGTGTCCTACTTGATTGATTGACCAATTTGATTGCGATTATCTTGATTGCGTATTTTAATTTTCCGATAGTGACCGATAGGATAGTAAATTCCCGTATACATGATATCCTAGATTGTTAGAGCTTACCTTACCGTGAATATCATCTACATGAATTCTTAGGTTAGAAAATCACTCAACTTCGGTAACCGAAAGGGTGTCGATATAAATCGTGGCGTAACCAAGTCCCCGGACCCATTTCTCTGGTTCTCGTAGAATCGAACGGTTTCTCACGATTGCTCGATAGGGTTCCCAATCATACCCTCCAAAAATTGATTGGTGGCAACTTCATATGCATGTACACTATACACATATCATACGACCACTCTAAAGTCGACCCCGATATTTGAAAATCTTCATCACATCACGATTCGAGTAATGGGTCGGGAGGGACCCACGCGCCAAAATCCACTGTCAACCTGGTCGGAAGCGTGGCTCGTTAACCTCACCCGCCGAGAAGAGAGAGGGTCGCGACAGATCGGCGACTCCACCGGGGATCGAACTTACAAAATCATTAAGAGGACTTAAGCCGATGAAAAAGTTAAGTGTTTTTATAACCTTGTTTTCTGCAGATACCCTTGAAGGTGAGGTATGTTCACTAACAAAAAGTGTTAAATATTGATGCGGATGAGAGTTATAAGGGGTAGCATCTATGCTAACCTATTTTGTGCGTATATGGTGTTTCGGATTTTGTGTGTTTATTTATGTAAATATTGAAGCGGTATTTGATATAAACCGCTATGCATGTATTGCATATTTTGAGGATCACGACACTGCACACACAAGCGCCTAAACCCAAGCCGCGAAATCACCCTTTTAGGTCGCCTTAGATATGGATTGTTGACACCTGATTTTTAATCAATTTTTCATTAGTTTTATTTTCTAAAAATTCTCAAAAATTCATAAAAAATCAAAAAATTAAAAAAATCAAGATTGAAAGCCTTGGCCAAGCATAAGGAACCAATTTTGAACAAAAAATAATTTTTCATATTTTTCACATTTTTTAATATTTTCGAAAAATAGGAAAATATTAGAAAATTCATAAAAAATACTTCTCGAGGTCACAAAAATACAGAAAAATGCCCAATATTTTTCTTTTAATTTAATTTTCATATTGACCTCAAGAAAAATAAAAAATCGAGTTCAATTTTAGGTGTTTCTTCACGATGCCTAGAATTAAATTTACGAAAAAAATTCAAATTGAGTCTTTTTATTTGCAATTTTTGCACATTTAGAGTCTAGACATTCAATTGCAGTCCTTTTAAGCTTCAATTTGATCAATTGCACCTCCAATTGCGCGAATTACATGAATTGGGCAAAATTTCCAAAGATTTTTGCAATTTAGTCCCTAGAATTCTAAATTTCTGAAATTACTCTTAATCTAGGGACTATCATGGAAAAATTGGACCACCCCCTAAGGTTTTCATATGTTTTGAATCGATTGGCAAGGTTGGTTTGGTCCAATTTGATCAAATTGGCACTCAATTGAGGTTTTCCCCAATTTGGAAATTTAGAAAAATTTGGGGTTTTTGTATAAATTGACAAAAAATTTTGGGCAAAAACAACATTTCTAGATAATATTCAAGCCCCTAAGTGCAATTTTAAGGTTTAATTACAAAAATTCCCCGCCGATTTTGATTAATTTTGAAAATTTTGGAAGATTCACTATCTCGAACAGCCGAGACCGGTCCGACCGCCGGCCGAACCGGTCCAGAACAGTGTCATCTTCCCCAAAGTGACTCGCGAGTTGCAGGTTTGAAGGTTGAGGTTCAATGGTCAAATTGAAGGCCAATTCGAGCATAATTGAACTAATCAATGTGGGGGTTTTGTTCTCGCAAGTCGACCGCGCCGATTGAGACCAACGGCTCGACCAATGCTTGCCGGAGGAGCTCCGGCAAGCCAGCCAAAGTCCCGGCACCCATAAAAGTCAACATTTTGCAAACCGCATGAAATCCATGCTCGTTTGTGATCAACGGAGCACTTGACGAACTTGGACCGAATCACACCTGATTCCGTCACCGTCCGGTGACCATTTCACGCGTGATTGCATGTGAGAGCAACCCCGTCGAAGCTCGCCCGTGTGCGCCTAATTCAAAAAAGAGTATAAAAGGGAGGAAGCTTCGCGAATTGAAAAAAGAAGCTCATTCCGCTCGTGACATACTCGGGAAGCTAGAGAGAGAGAGAGAAGCGAGGGAGAGCTCGCCTTCTTGCCCGCGCGATCAAAGACTTGAGCTCGGACTGTGAGTTCTTCACCGGAGTGATTTAGAGAGAATCAAGGCCAGCGATCACTTCCAGAAGCTCGCTCGCATCTCCAGGAAGCGATCGGCACAGCTCAATTAACCCGTGAGCTCCAAAATAGGTGAGTCATCTCCTCGATCATCTCTCTGTGCGTCCATGGCATCACATGTTCTTGAGCATAATCGTTGAAATTACTGTGTGTCTTTTACTTCTGGAACCTCACTAACCACGATCGTACTTGATTTTTGCATTGATTTGCACTGAAACACCCGAGTCGAACCTCCTACCCGACTCGTTTTGGCCGAGCACCGGCCAGGTGTCCCTAGCCTTTGCGAGCTCGATCCGAGCTCGAGGTAAGTGTTCCGAGCTCCCAAATATGCTTGCCTATGAATGAATTTGATGGTTATACTCTGGATTGCGTGATTGAACTCTAAAACTATGAAACTGTGCGAGCTCGATTAGTGATGATTTTGTGGATGAAACCGCTTGATTTTTAGATATGTTAATCTGGATGACGAGTCGAGTCGATCGATGGTGGTCTCGAGTCATTCCGGCGAGATCTCACCATTAGATCTCGCCGGAGCAACTCTGGCCGTTGGTTTGTTGTCGTCGAGAGGTAGACGACGATGCCGAGGTGGCAGGTCGGCGGGTCAACGTGTCTGAGGTGGTGAGAGATGAGTGGTTCGAATCAGCACCAGGTCGCCTTAGTCGTACGCGCGAAGAGGCCGAGTCGGCCTTGATCCGACGGTCGCGATAAATGGATGAGTTCAATTCTAGGTCGTTAGATCTCCATTTTTGTATTTTCTAGATATTACGTTTATTAGATAGAAAATAGAAAATATAGAACGGCGCCGTTTTAGCTAAGGAGATGCGACGTCGTTTTGCTTTTAAAGGAAACGGAAGGCTCGGATTAAGTCCTGGATAGATCGTAGCCGTTCGTGTGTTTAATTGAAGCGTCGTCGTTTTGGGCATTAAGCGAGTTGACGGCCCGGATGAAATCTAGGATCAATCGTGGCTATTCATAGTATTAATGGATGCGGTGTCGTTTTGTTTAGGGATGAGTCGACGGTCCAAATCGGTTCTCGGGTTTAATCGTGGCCGTCCATATGATTGGCAAGTGCGGCAATGTTTCGATTAGAGTGAGGCGACGGCCGAGATCAATTCCAGGATTGATCTCGGCCGTCCATTTTATTTTCTTTATTTCTTTATTTCCGAATATTAGAAAATAGTTTAAAAAATAAAAAATAAATAGGTAATAAATAGACACGGTGTCGTTTTTGAGTCCGGTAGTCTCAGAACAGGTCCGGACTGGGTTGATCGGTCGTTGACCGGTTTGACCCGGTTCGAAAATATTAATAAAAAAATAATAAAAAGTACATAAAAATTCTAAAAAATCCAAAAATTCATAGAAAATTCGTAAAAATCCCCAGATTTCCCCCAAAAAAATTTCTAAAAATATTTAGGTCGATTCACACCGATTCGGAAAATTTCCCGACTTTTAGGAAATAAATAAAAAAATCCAAAAAAATTAGAAAAATTAGAAAAATTCTAGAAAATCACAAAAAATGGAAAATTACCACATTCAACTAGTCCGACCCCAATTTTGTGATTTTCGAGTCTCGAACCCCCCAAAGATGACCATTCTACCCTTCCGGGCCTTTCACCTCAAATTTTCCCGAACTACCCCGGAACCCAAAATTGATGTTTCTGTGGGCCGATAGGGCCATGTTAGACATACCATGATCATTTGATTGCTTGATTTTGATTGTGTTTACTCTTGATCGTGCTTTTAAATTTTTTATTGTGATTGATAGGTTAGGAAATTCCCATCCGCATGATACCTTAGATCGTTAGAGCCTACCTCACCCGAAATTTCATCTGTATGAACTCTCAAGTTAGAAAATCACTCAACATCGATAACCGAAAGGGCATCAATGCAAACCTTGGCGTAACCAAGTCCCCGGACCCAAATCTCTGGTTCTCATAGAACCGAACGGTTTCTCCCGACCGCTCGGTAGGGTTCCCGATCATACCCTCCAATAATTGATCGGTGGCGACTCCATACGCATGTATACTATGCACATGTCACCCGACCACACAAAGGTCGACCCCCACATTTGATAAAATTTTCTCCACGTCGCGATTCGAGTAATGGGTCTTGGGAGAGACCCGCAATCCTAAAGATCCGCTGTCAACCGGATCCAAAAGGATCGGCTCGTTAACCCTCGCTCTCGCCCCGCCTCGGAGGAGGGTCGCGACAGGGATCGGTATGCAAAGCTCCTGTGTTCGATTGCACTGGGGTTGACCATATTTGATCTCGCTCGCTATGCGAGGTTGATGATCCCACCCACTTGTTGTTTGATTGCGCTTGTGGCCGGCTCATCAATTCGTATAGCGGGAGCCTTTTTAGGTCCATACCCAAGCCTTTTTAATTTCTTTAGAGTCAAACCTCACTTGTTTCATGCGCATGTGAATGGAAGGTTGGTATACCTAAAATCAAAAACCAAAAAAAAAAATAACATCGGTTGGTAAGGTTTTTTGCCTTTTTATTTGAACTTGTAAATTTAAATTATGCATAGTATGCATTTTCACGAACATATCATCGAAATTTGTAAGATTGTTTAAGTGATTGGGGTTGAAGGTCAATTTTCTTTTAGGACAGATGATGCCCCAAGGTCGGACCCATGTCCCCGATGTGTTCATGTGGGAGCAGAGGAGCATTCGACGTAGCGACCAAGAGCCCGATTCATTCCGAGTCTTTGGATTTGTCCATGGGAGGGAACACAATGGGCGTAATCGCATCCGTGGTGAAAACCGTGGCTACACAAGATGCGCACGACGTTTGGAGCTCAAACGAGGAAAAGAGAGGATTCAAAAGTTATACGCAAAATTGATGAGGCGACCTCGTGCGATCAAGATGGCCCCGCATCACTCTCCAATCAAGAAGAGGGAAATTATCGTCATATCCTCCGATGATGAAAAAGATGTTGAGCCCCCCAAGCTGATAGAGATATTGTCAGACGAGGACGTCTCTTCAACTGGTTAGCTTAGTTGGACTTTGGGGCATTTTTTAGGGTTTATTGCACCTCCTCCGGATTGTCTTGGTGTTTTTCATCGACATGTATTTGTCGAATGTCTTTAGATGTTTTTATCCTATCTCTTTGAGTTTAATTGTATTAGGATTATGAATTCCGTGAGTTGTCAGATTCAAGGTTGTAATAGTGATTTTCTACCATGATTACACTCAAACGATCCTAATCAATTACATGTCATCTTTAGGTGAGATTTGGTCCATAACTACCCCATTGGGTTATTCTAGTCAAATGAGAGTAGTGGACCCTCATTTTACTAAAGGATGACATGGAATTTGATTAGTGCATTTGCATCACATTCCATGCATATCCATCATAATCCGTGGTAATTGACTTTAGAATCATCATTTTACATATTCGAGATCATGGGGAATGGAGATATCAAGGTCATCCCGGTGTTGCGCAAAGAGCTCTCTCTATGGTGGGATCATCTCAACCCGATCAACAAGGCGTATGTTGAAGGACGTTTAGGCCGACTAGTGGATTTGATCAAAGTTAAGTATCAACCGGCTCTTATTCAAGCTTTGGCCAAGACATGGGATATACACACGATGACGTTCAACTTTCGAGGCCTTGAGTTGACCCCTACTCTCGAAGAGTATTCTGCTATCATCGAGGCCAAGTTCGATGATCACATAACTCAACCTCCTCTAGACATTGACCCTACCCTTTCTTTATCTAGCTTCCTTCGCCTTAAAACTTCCGAGATAGAAAAGGTTTATAAATCCAACTCCGGTAGATTCACTTTCTCATTCCTATTTGACAATTACTCTTCCCTATCCGCCGATACTGGTCATAAATCGGGGAAGGTATTTGTTCTAGTTTTCATTGCTTTCGTCCTATTTCCTACCTCTAGAACTACCTTCGATCCCTCCATAGTGCACATAGCTCGACAAGCATGATGCAGATGGAACTATTCTTACATGATCCTAGCTGAAACCTTTCTCTCTCTCAACCGTTCTAAAACCTCCATAAAGGCCATTTTCCAAGCATCCAACGGACTACTTCACATGTGGTTCGTTTCTCACATAAAAACTTTTCAACTTCGAGTAGGATGTTATGAGATCAATGAGCATGTTCATCCCCTTAAATCCTTCCTCAAGTGCCAATCCTTCATACCTAAACACTCTTTCAAGAAATAGGTTGAGCTATTGAGTGACTTGGAGTCCGAACATATCCGATGGCGCTTGACTTGGCCCAAGATCATGGAGGCTCGCACATCTGGCATTAATGATAACCCTATTCCTTTACTGGAATGTACCGGCACAGTGGTCTATTATCCTATTCGCGTGGTGACGCAATTTAGCGTTCTACAACAAGTGCCACCAGATGTTTGTTTTGGGATCTTTTCATTCGATATAGCACATAGAAGGCTCACCAAAGAAGCAAAGAAGCTCTATCGGGCCCGAATCAAACTTATCCTTCATGCCTCGAAGAATTCCCCGTTGCAACAAGTAGAACGGCCCGATTATTTGGATGATGAGATGAACATTCATAGGGCTTCCAAGGAGTATATTCAGAAGTTCAAGGAGTAGCACGGATCATTAGTTGAGCCGTACGTACCCGAGTGCGTATCTCCCCGCGTCGAAGAAGTGGAGTCCTATGTACCCGAGTGCATAGTACCGTATGTCCCTAGGGTGGAGCCGTACATCCCCGAAGACCCGGAGCTCTGGATGTCCGAAGAAGGAGAAAATCCTTATTTGTGGGATTCAGATGAATCGGAGGAACAAGAAGAAGTCAAGCGTCCTCGGCTCGGGTAGTTCCATTCCTCCATTTCGTTTTGCATATCATTACCTTGTTTGAACACTTTTGAACAATTTGAGTTGTAATAAATGCAATTTATTTCCTTCATGTACGTTTCATGCATACACATCATCATATAGGAAATACAATTACCACGGATTAATCCTTTTAGGTTTTGTTTTTTTGAATGCTCTCGATACCGATTAGCGACATGAAAAACAGATGACTAATAATCACGAGGACTCGTAGCAAGACACGCCTTATAAGAATGGAGCAAGAAGAACTCGCACTGCGTGTGGGTAATTTGGAGAATCAAATGAACATGATAGCCACGATGGTGGCAGAGATGAAGGCAATGCTGATTGCCATTCAAGGAAAATACCTTATTGATCCGAATTCTCAAGCTCTTCGTAGCGCATCGGATGGTACGAGTACTAATCTGGCCCGTGCTGTGAACCTTTCTTCAAATCCGGAGCGGCCACCTAAAGACTCACCAGTGGTAATTGATCCGGAGAAGAAAGAAAAACAAGCCCTCAAGTTGGAAGAAGAGATTAAGAGACTCACCAAAATTGAGAAATGTTTGGCCGGTCGAGGATACGAGCTTTCACGCTTTGATAAAGTGAAACCATATGAGAAGATTGAACTTCCTTTTGACTATAAAGAACCTGATTTTGTAAGGAAGTATAATAGGACTGGATGTCCTAAGGCGCATCCGAAGTACTACCTGCGCCGCATGTTTCAATTCTCAAACAATATCCCGCTGTTGGTTAATACTTTCCAGGAAAGCCTATTTGAGGCAACCTTAGCATGGTTTATCGAGCTGGAACCCGAAAGGCTCGCCGACCGGGACAAGTTAGTTGATAAATTCCTCAGATAGTACAAATTTAACACTTTGACGACTCTTACTAGGGAAGATCTCTTAAGGACCGCTAAAGGAAAGAATGAGGCCATTCGCGCCTACGCTCAAAGGTGGAGGGCCTTAGCAGTGCAAGTGAAACCACCCGTCCCGTAAGAAGAGTTGGTGGACATCTTTCTCAAGGCATTACCCTTCGAATACTTTGATAAGTTGAACACCTCTGGGTATCAAATGTTCACGCACTTGATTAAGGTGGAGGAACGTCATGAATGGGCGTTGCGGGAGAAGAAAATACCCGAGTCATCCTTTAGACGTCAATATCCCATAAGGAGAGATAGAGAGCAAACTGGAGATGTAGTGTTTGTTCCTAACCCACCTAAACCGACAAAGTTTTCACCTCCTACCCCTACCCAAAGAGCTTCTTCTTGGACCGTTCCTAAACCGCCGGAACCAAGAAAAAGAAACCAACCTGTTTTTACCCCACTACCTCGACCTTTGTCTAAATTACTACCCATACTATTGGAGAATCGATTGGTTGCAAAAGAGCCTCCTAGAGCGAATCCTCCTAGGTTTGTTGGGTTTGATGAGACCTAGATATGCGTATATCATATGGGAAAGAGGGGGCATAATGTTGACAACTGTCTACCCCTTAAGTATAAAGTCCAAGCTTTGATCGATGGTAAGGTCTTGGAGTTTGATAGGATTGAACCAAACGTGCAACGTAACCCATTACCGTAACATCGCAAGGTGAATACGATATTTGAAAATAGTCCTGAAGAGATCTTGGAATTCATAATGGATGTGGATAGAATGCGAGACATCCCGATGCTGGCTTTGCAATACCCTAATGGAGAAACTATTTCGAGGGAACAGAAGAAGGCGTGCTTGGAACGGTTGATCAATCTAGGCGTCATCGGGAGAATGGAGGATGTTTCTTTTAAAGGGACTTATGTAACCATTGATATGGTGGCAGAAGAGTTCATAATGAGAGCTACAAGAGTCAAGACTTGGAGAGTTCCTTCAGGATACTTAATAATTGTCCAAGATGGCGAAGAAACTCAAGAGCTAGACGATTATGAAATCCGCCTTGAGAAAGCCCGCCAAGGTGACAGAAGGTTTATACAAAAGGCTTTGGAAAGAGGAGAAATAGTTGACAATCTCGGAGAAAATAGTGGCGGTTACAACTTTAAAGTCTTGTATTTGGCACCGCCAAGCTTTTTCATTGATTCGGGAGATATAGTTCCCGATGGTTGGACCGGCATGGAAGACCCCGAAAGTGAAGAGTTCATGGGAACGATTGATGAAGTCAAGAATCAGGAGATCTCTCAAAATGAATAGAAGAATTAAGAATCCGACATGAGACTTTCTAATCTGGAAACCCACATACGTCATCTAACGAGTATGGTGGCAGAGTTATCGCAATTGGTGGTCAAGAACAATACCACAACAATGGAAGAAAATATGCAGATACTGGAGATAAGGCAAAATATTGAAACACATAATCGACGAATTGCATTGTTACAAGAACAAGGCGATGACATTTCGAAGAAGGTGGATGAACTAAAAGAGTTGATCATGCCAATCACCCAAGCTAGAAATATTCCGCCCCAAGGCGTGAATCCAAGGGTGACTTTCCGCATGAAGTATAACGGTCTTGGGTGTCCTTTGCCACATATCTCGTATTACCTCCACCAAATGGTTGGTCATCATGAAGATTATGAAATGCAAATCCTGAATTTTAAACATAGCTTGACTCGCTTCGCACCGGCTTGGTTCTAGTCAATCGATCCGGATTGGGTCCTAAACTGGAAAGAACTATCGGAGCATTTCATGTGACACTTTGAAGCTGGGATTAGAGGATACTTCACCAAGGCCAACTTGTTGAATATCAGAAAGGGGGAAGACGAGAGTTTTGAACTCTTCGCCAAAAGGTGGAAAAAGCATGCTGTGATGGTGCAACCACCGCTATCAGAATGGGAAATGTTGGAATTCATACTCAAATCACTACCGACAGAGTATTTTGATCGTATGTACGCATACACCTATTCTTCCTTCCAGCACATAGTGGATATTGGTATGATAATAGAGGGCATAATCATGAGAGTCGGGAGGGAAAGACAAAGGCGCCTTGATAAGAAAAGCGTCGTTGATACAACGTCCGCGAGGCTATGTCTCGAGTATAATCCTGAAAGCGTCCATGAGGATGAGATGATTGGGATGGTGGACGTCCCGTTCCGTTTTGTGATTGATCTAAATAAGGTGCATAAATGGGACACTTCTAGTTCAGAAAAGCCATCAACACTGGATTCATCTTGTGAAGAAGTGGCGGAAACCTCAAAAGGTCCAGAAGGTAGGATTAAGCATGTGAAGATTAAACTGCCACCCGTAGAAGAATATGACCCGAAAGCGGTACACCGGGATTATGGGACCGGTGATATTGACGCTGTAATGAGATCTGGAAGATGTTATGTTCCAAGGGAGATGGAACCCGAGAAGAAAGCACCAACCGCAGAAGAAGTCGAAAAGCTTCAATCCATCGTAAGAACTAGTGAGTACGAAGTCATAGACCAACTTTGGAAAATGCCTGCACAAATCTCCTTGCTTGATCTTTTCAAGAATTCAGAGAAGCACAAGGACGCCCTTCCGAAAGTATTAAATGAAGTACTCATTCTTGAAACTATCAACGAAGTCCAGCTGGGAGACTTCATGGGAGCCATCCTTCCGAAGGATCAGATTTCTTTCTCAGATGAAGATTTCCCGAGAGAAGGATGTGTGTACAACAGGGCTCTCTATATCGCCGTAAGGTGCCATGGAAAAGAGGTACCTCATGTTTTGATTGATAATGGCTTAGCTTTTAATTTGTATCCTCTAAGCACTCTGAGAAGCTTGGGGATAAATGAAGACTTTATCAAGACGTCTAAAGCGACTATTCGCTCATTCGATGGAGTTTCCAAGAATGTGGTGGGCGAGATCGAATCGGATGTCTCCATTGGCCGGTAACTTTCTCCATACCATTTCAAGTTTTGGATATCCCTAGTGCTTTCACCCTGCTCTTGGGAAGACCGTAGATCCATGTCTCTAGGGCAGCACCGTCTTCTCTACATTAGAAGGTTAAATTTGTGGTCCGAGGCCAACCGATCACTATCCACGGTGAAACGGGACATTGCGCTTCCTTGAAAGGAATGGTTCCCTACATTGAGCCCTTAAAGGTGGATGAGCTCAGTTATCACACCTTTGATATCATATCCGTTATCCACATACCATTTGATGCGAAGATAGCTACTCCGAAATTGTCGAAACCCGCAACTATGGTCGGGAAGGTGCTCCTCACAAATGGTTTCATTCCCGGCACCGAATTGGGGAAGTATGGTCGTGGAATTCATAATCCCTTGAGTCTTAATTCAAATGACCACAAGGTTGGTCTCGGATATAAAGAGATGATAGGATGTGATGTGGGTCGAGGCCGAGGTCGAAACAAATGTTATGGAGACCGAGGACGTCATGGACACCGAAATGGTCATTTCATTGGCACCAATGCATGAAAAACTAAAGGGCAGATGTTTGAAAATCCTTTGTCTCAAGTATTCTCCAAAGGAGGTAAATGGCTTGAGGATGAAGATATTTTTGATGATGCAGAGCCCGACTTATTCAACCCTTTTCTAGACAATCGTGTGAATGTGATCATTGAATGGCTCGACGACAACTTTCCCACCCTTGAGTAAAAGGCACTTTCCGAACTTTATCTTTCATTGCATTTTGATTACTGCATTTGTTTCTTACAACTAAAGCTTTTCGTTGTCTCTTCATTTTAGCACCCTTTGGATCTCGTTTCGTGATTCAAGAAGTGCGATATTGTATTGCCATTAGTCGCATTTATCAATAAAAATCATCTCTAGTTTTATTACGTACATATGGGGCAACAGATTGGTCCAATGATGACAATTTCCCTTACCATGAAACTTGAGGCCCGATCCGCCATATGATATTGGGTTTAAAAAAATTGAATGACATTTTGAGAACAAGGATGTCCGAAAGATCAAAGGCTAGTTCTCTTTTCCTTTTCTTCAAAAAGCTAATTCAAAAATGTTTTCTGTTAAAGTAGGACATGCATTCTTTAATTTCGCCATTTTAATATACTAACCTTTCATGATGCATTTCGGGCATATCATCCCTCCCATGCATAACAAGTTAATATGTGACTCAGATCCGCTCGATGACTATTCATATGAGATTGACGAAGAGGAAGCAGATGTGAGTGATATCAAAAGAGAATGGAATTATTTTGAAGAGACCAAACCTCCTATTTCTAAAGAACCTATTGTTGTCAATCCGGGAGACTCGACTTGTGTTAAAGAGGTGAAAATAGGGGGACATCTATCTGCAACCGATGTTTTGAGAATAACATTACTTAAAGAATATCGGGATATCTTCGCGTGGTCATATGTCGACATGCCAAGACTGGATCGAAATATAGTGGAACATGCTCTGCCCACAAATCCTACTTGCATGCCGGTTAATTAGCCATGTAGAAGAATGAACCTTGAGTTATCCGACAAAATCAAAGAAGAAGTGATGAAACTCCTTAAGGTAGGATTCATCGAAGCTGTTCCATATGCTGATTGGGTCGCTAACATCGTACCAGTTAAGAAGAAGGATAGGAGAATCCGAATATGTATGGACTATAAAGATCCGAACAAAGCCAATCCAAAAGATGATTTCCCCTTACCGCATATTGATGTGCTCGTTGATAGCACCGCGGGATTTGAATTGTTCTCCTTCATGGATGGTTTCTCAAGGTATAATCAAATCATGCTAAAAGAAGAAGACTAGATCAAGACTTCATTCATCACCCAATGGGGGATTTTCTGCTATAAAGTCATGCCCTTTGGATTAAAAAATGCAGGGGCAACATATCAAAGAGCTATGGTGACTCTGTTTCACGATATGATACACAAAGAAGTGGAAATCTATGTGGATGATATCATCGCCAAGTCTAAACCTGGAGAAGATCACGTCCAAGTACTAAGAAAATTATTTGAATGGCTGAGGAAATACAAGCTCAAGCTGAACCCTACAAAATGTATATTTGGCATCGGATCTGGAAAACTGCTTGGATTTGTCGTAGGCAGTTGCGGTATTGAAATTAACCCTTCCAAGGTCAAAGCCATATTGGAAATAGGGACTCCCTCTACTGTTAAAGAAGTAAGGGGTCTACTTGGAAGGTTGAATTACATATCCAGATTCATATCGCAATTGTCAGAGTTAGCTAAACCCTTCTTCAAGCTCCTAAAAAAGGGCGCAAAGGTAAAGTGGGATTCCGATTGTCAACAAGCATTCGAGAAGATCAAGGAGTATTTGGTATAACCCCGAAGACTAGTACCACCAATCCCTAACGTTCCTTTGATTTTATATCCGACAGTTCATGATGAATCCTTCGGAGCTTTACAGGCTCAAACTAACCCCAAGGATCGAAAGGAACGGGTCATCTACTATTTGACCAAAAAGTTTATTGCATCCGAAACTAAGTACTGGTCGGTCGAAAGAACTTGCGTAGCACCGGTTTGGGTTCTCCATAGACCGAGGCAATATACCTTGCATTATCATATCCAATTGGTCACTGAAAATGACCCTATCAAGTATCTCTCGGAAAAACCAACTTTGTTGGGAAAAATGGCCAAATGGCAAGTACTCCTTTCGGAGTTCGACATCAGAACCTCTCCCCAAAAGTCTGTCAAGGGAAGAGCGATCGCCGACATGTTGGCCGAAAATCCTCCTAAGGATATTTCAGAACAAAATGATGGAGGTCAAATTTTGAGCATATCTGAAAACAAATGGATAATGTACTTTGACGGCGTTGTGAATCTTGCTGGATTAGGTACCCGGGCAGTTTTAATGTTCCTTGAAGATCAACATTATCCCGTCTCGGCCAAGTTGATATACCAATGCACCAACAACATCTCTGAATATGAAGCTTGCATCCTTGGGTTACAACCGGCCATTTCATTAAAAGTAAAGAAACTGCTGGTATATGGAGATTCCATACTCATCATCCTACAAACCAAGGGAGCGTGGAAGACAAAGGATCCTAAGCTTATCCCTTATCATAAATTCCTCAAGAACTCGATCCAACATTTTGAGGAGATCACATTCAAGTATTTACCAAGAACTCATAATCACTTCGCCGATGCTTTGGCCACATTATCAGCTATGTTGCAAGTACAAGACGGCTTGGAGATAGAACCGTTAAGGATCGATATTCTTAATCAACCAGCATACTGCATGGTCGTCGAAGGAGAACCCGACGAGGAACCATGGTATCATGATATTAAAAATTATCTACCGAAAGGCGAATTCCCACGAGATAGCCAACTAGAAGACAGAAAATACATTAGCAAATGTCTTCTAAATTCTTCCTCGGTTGACAGATCTTATACAAGAGATCTTTTGATTCGATCTTGCTGAGAAGCGTAAACGCCAAGGAAACAAACCTTATTATGAAGGAGATCCATGAAGGAGAATGCGGGCCGTACATGAACGATCATCTCCTTGCCAAGAAGATCATGAGACTCAGATATTATTGGATGACTATGGAGCTAGATTGTAATCAACATGTTAGGTCTTGTCATCGGTGCGAGATATATGGCGACAAGATAAATGCGCCGCTAAATGAACCGCATCAAATGTCAGAACCTTGGCCATTCTCTATGTGGGGGATTGATATGATTGGTCCCATCAACCCAAAGGCTTCCAATGGGCATCGTTTTATTTTGGTGGCCATTGACTACTTCACCAAGTGGATTGAAGCCAGCTCATACGCTAATGTCACCGCAAACAATGTGGCAAAATTCATCAAGCGAGATATCATTTCAAGATATGGGGTTCCACGAGCTATCATTATAGACAATTGCTCTAATCTAAACAACAAGATTGTGGATCACCTATTGGATCAATTTAAGGTATGACACCTTAATTCTTCACCCTACCGCCCACAAATGAATGGAGCTGTGGAAGCGGCAAATAAAAACATCAAGAAAATATTAGCCAAGACTGCTCGTAGATATCGAGATTGGCATGAAAGATTGCCATATGCTCTCATGGCTTATCGAACTTCGATTCGTACTTTAACTGGGGCAACTCCCTACTCATTGGTATATGGTATGAAAGCAGTCCCGCCTATAGAAGTTGAAATTCCTTCTTTAAGGATCCTGTCCTAGATTAAACTCTTAGAGGATGAATGGAATCAAGAAAGGCATGAATAGTTAAACCCGATTGATGAAAAACGACTAAAGGCTATTTGCCATGGTCAAAGCTATCAGAAAAAAGTGGCCAGAGCTTTTAACAAGAAGGTTATGCCAAGGAATTTTGAAGTAGGGATGCTGGTTGTGAGAAAAGTACTCCCAAATGCCCAACACTCGGGAGGCAAATTTACACCGAACTATGAAGGTCCCTATGTGATTCAGAAAATCTTATCCGGGGGAGCTCTTATCCTTGTAAACATGGATGGAGAAGAATTAGCAAGTTCGGTAAATGCAGATGCCGTGAAGAAATATTATCCCCGAAACAAAATCAAGTTTTGAAGTGGTTGACGAGCAAATCCGAGTCACATAAAACTTTGCATTTGCATGACATCTGCATACCCGCATTCGCATATGTTTGTATTTTGTAGGGAAGCTCGGAGTCATGAAGAATCCCGCAGAGTGATTGATCAAGTAGGGAATCATTTTTGATTTAAAGAATCCGAATATCCGTAACTAATTGGTTCCTTTTGTTTATCCAGGAAACAGGAATCAGCATTTGAAGAAGACAGGTTTGAGGTTCTCTCCTTTTATAAAGGATACTCATCTTCATTAAAAGGTGTTATCATACTTAGCATTGAAGAAAATTTTTGAATCTACAAAGTTGCGACACCTCCTTTTAAAGAAATATCCCCTTTAAATTTCACAAACACCTTCCGAATCTTTCGTGATGAAAATCTCCGCAAATGGTGAATTTTGATGAAAACGCCCTAAGTTTCTATAAAAGGGTATGTTTTGAAAGCTTTTCAAAAGGATGATCCTTCAGATGAAAAGAGGCAAACCTTATCCTCAAACACGTTCCCGATACACTTGAGCGATGAGTGAAAGTGACAGAGAGAAAAAGCTTAATCTTGGGACGTAGGGATCATTCGCGGTGATTACATGGATTGAAATGATGAAAGGCATTCTCATTTCAAATTTTCCATACACACTCATATCCCTTGACAACCATTTTGAACCAAAAAGGGAGAAATTTTCTGGATAAAATCCTGTCAAGAACCACCTCACACTAAGGCATATTTGGAGGTTCGTTAGTTGATTCCTTGGAGAAAAAGATCAAGATAAGATTTTGTTGTGCTAACTCGCATCAATCTTTTTGTGATAGCTTCAGGTGATTTTTGGCGTAGGCTTCAAGCACCTTCGAGTGAAGAAAAGTATTTCATTTCTATATCCCCAAACACTATATCCTTTGATGAGCTAATTTGAGCCTTTGATTTTTATTTCTAAACCGTTGTTAGTTATCACCTCCCTATACTGGGGCAAAACAAATGAATTACCAACAATAAGTCGGAAGAATAATCGGAAGAATTTTTTATCCTAATCTCGAAAAGAGCCACTCATTGCAGAAAATAATCAGACACAAAATGGCTAGAAAAAGCAAAGCGCCTAGTAAAAGCAAGGCCAAAGCCCATTTAAAATCATCTCGTAAAGAGACAAAGTTTGAAAATCACAATGAAAAGAGGAAAATCCTCAAATGCAATCGAAAGAAAGATGTTCATGAATCTTCCTCAAAGCAAATGATTGCTGGTAAAAATATCAAGGTGATCACCCACATTCACCCCTCTTTTGAAAATATGACCTTTCTCAAAAAGCCTACCTTAAACCAAGATACAACCGGTCACCAAAAACTTTTCTGATCTAGAGGTGTCTCAAGTTGATGCAAGAGATCAAACAGGAAGCTACCGCTTAAAGAGATAAGTACAATCCCGTCTTATCGTGTCTTCGGGGTTCTTGACTTGTAGACCCGAAGAAGTCGTTCTCGGTGAATATTCGTTTCTTAGCCCCGAAATGAGTATCCTTTGATAAGTCGTCGACTTGGCTTGAATTACGGTCCTTTTTAAATGCCTTCACCGATAAATCAGATTGCATGCATCTCGACTGATCCCGAAACCTTAAGTTAAGGTTTTCTGTGAGTGGATTAGAGTTTTGAGAAAAGCTTTTCCAAATGGTGAAAAGCCCTTTTGGATGAAGGAAATCCTTTTGAAAACTTTTAAAACTACCTTTCTGAAGAATACTCGGATCGGGATATTCAAAATTCATCCCTAGTAGAGATTTGAACTTGTGTTTGGACACACTTCCTTCACAAACGCAAATTGAAAATCTTTTTGAACTTCCTAAGTTTTTCCCCAAAAACCTAGGACCACCTTTTCTTTGCCCAAGGGTCTCGACCCACTCGGATTGCTCGAAAACAACTCTAACGACATTCAATTGAATTTTTGCAGGTTTTCTAGTGTTCCCAAATCCCCAGAAATGACCGCACTTGTGAAAAACTAACTAACTTGAACTTCTGCAAGTCTTATGGTATCCCCGTGTCCTTGAACAATCATCTTTTCAAATATGAAATCGGGTTTGAGCTTCTGTAGGTTCTCTAGTAATTCTAGGTCCTCAGATGACACCCTCATATTCTAAAATCTGAAATCGGGTTTGAGCTTATGTAGATTCTCTAGTAATCCTAGGTCCTTAGATGGCACCCTCCTCTTTTAAAAATCTGAATTCGGGTTTGAGCTTCTGTAGGTTCTCTAGTAATCCTAGGTCCTCAGATAGCACCCTCCTCTTTTTAATATCTGAAAATCGGGTTCGAGCTTTTACAGGTACGCTAGTAATCTTAGGTCCTCGGATGGCACCCATCTCCCTTTTAAATATGAAATTTAGTCTAAGTTTCTAAAGGATTCCTAGCAATCATAGGTCCTTGGGACAATATTCTTGTTACCGCTCTTGTCAATCCCTAAAAGAAGACATTAGGGTATATCTCTTTTAAAAACGGTGAATTTCTTCCTACAGGATAGTCAATCTTTTTTAAAACGGTGAATTCCTTCCTACAAGATGGCCAATTTCCTTTAATCGGTGAATTCCTTTCTACATGATAGCCAATGTCTTTTAAAACGGTGAATTCCTTCCTACAAGATAGCCAATTTCCGTTAATCGGTGAATTCCTTTCTACAGGATAGGCAATTTCGGGAAAAGTACACTAGAAGTGTCGTAACTTGTGTACGGCGTTCACTTGAGTGCCATAACTTTCAAAACGTTCACTTGAGTGCCATAACTTTCAAAAATCGTTCACTTGAGTGCTACGTCGGAGTAAAATCGTTCACTTAAGTGCAACAAGAACTTTTCCGGCGTGCCACGTCATCTTTCCGGCGTCTACAGTAACTTTTCCAGCATGCTACAAGAACTTTTCCGGCGTCTACAGTAACTTTTCCGATCGCCACGTCAGCTTTTCCAACTGCCACGTCAGCATGGCACTCAAGTGAACGATTTTTAAAAGTTATGGTACTTAAGTGAACGTTTTGAAAGTTATGGCACTCAAGTGAACGCCGTATAAAAGTTATGGCACTTCTAGTGTACTTTTCCCGGCAATTTCTTTTAAAACGGTGAATTCCTTCCTACATGATAGCCAAGTTCCTTAAAACGGTGAATTCCTTCCTACAAGATAGCTAATTTCCTTAAAACAGTGAATTCCTTCCTACAGGATAACCAATTTCCTTTAATCGGTGAATTTCTTTCTACAGGATAGCCAATTTCTTTTAGAACGGTGAATTCCTTCCTACAGGATAGCCAATTTCCTTAAAACGGTGAATTCCTTCCTACGGGATAACCAATTTCCTTAAAATGGTGAATTCCTTCCTACAGGATAGCCAATCTTTTTAAAACGGTGAATTCCTTCCTACAGGACAGCTAATTTCCTTAAAACGGTGAATTCATTCCTACATGATTGCCAATTTCTTTTAAAATGGTGAATTCCTTTCTACAGGATAGCCAATTTCCTTCCTTTTTGGATCTTTACGGGTAAATCCCTTATTACAGGATAAACCTTCCTTCTAACCTTCAAGCTGCCGCAAAAAGACACATAACATAGGACGGACACTGATCTTTAAAAGGACCTCACGAACCATTCGTAGGTAATCCTATATGCTCGTTCTATCAACCTCCGACCAACAATCTTTAGACCGACGACAGGTAAGCCATAGGTAAATTTCTCTCTCTTCATTTCTCTCTCGCAATTAGGAATGAGCCGCAGTAATCTCTCCGTAAAATCATGAGCTTCAACGGCAAAGGTAAGATGATTGAATGTCGAGACTCGTTTTTCTTAAACTTTTTTCCAGTTGAGTAGATTGAAGATTTATGTGTCACCTTGTCTTTGAAAGCAACCTCTAACCGAGATTACTTTCAAAGAGGGGCACCTGTTGGCACCTGATTTTTTGATCAAATATTTCTTAGTTTTACTTCATAAAATTCACAAAATTTCAGAAAAAGTCAAAAATTGAAAAATCAAGTTTGGTGGCCTTGGCTAAGCATAAGGAACCATTTTTGAACAAAATATAATTTTTCACATTTTTTAATATTTTCGAAAAATAGAAAAATACAAGAAAATTCACGAAAAATACTTCTCGAGGTCACAAAAATACAGAAAAATATTCCTTATTTTTCTTTTAATTCTCTTTTCATGTTGACCTCAAGAAAAATTAAAAATTGAAATGAATTTTAGGTGTTTCTTCACAACACCGAGGGTTGAATTCTCATAAAAAATGCAATTCGAGTCTTTTTATTTGTAATTCTTGCACATCTTGAGTCAAGACATTCAATTTCAGCCCTCTGCAATTTGGGATTTTTATAGAAATTAATATGAACTTTTCATGCAATTTGGGGTTTTCTTTTTAATTCCCTTTTCATGTTTTTGTAGACATTCAATTTTGAGGTTTAATTGTAAAAATTCCCCACGAATTTTGATTAATTTTGAAAATTGCAAGTCCGAACCGGTTCGGACCGGTCTGATCGCCGATCAGACCGCTCGAACCGGTCCGCAACAGTGTCATCTTCCCCAAGCTACTCGCGCCATTTTGCAGGTTTGAAGGCCGAGATTCGGTGATCAAATTGAGGATCAATTCGATACTAATTGAATCGCTTAACTTGGACGTTTTGATCCTCACGTCAAGACGCGTGGATCGCCACCAGCATCACGGCCAATGGTCGCCGGAGCACGGCAGAGCGGCTGGTCAAAGCTTCAGCAATCCGTAAAGTCAACATTCTGAACAAATGATCAAATTCGTGCACAATTCGCATCGCCGGAGTGTCAAATGGAGCTTGACGGAATCCTATTCCGTTCCGCACGCCGTCCAACTCACTTCGTACGCATAGGCACGTGCGAAGTGAGTCTATGAAGGCTCGCCCGTACGCGCCAAATTTTGAAAGGTTGATATAAAAGGAGCGAGAAGCTTCGCGAATGAGAGAGGCTCATTCGTGCTCGTTGGATATAACGTAATAGAGAGAGAGAGAGAAAATTAGAGAGAGAAGCTCTCATACGATGCCATGGCTGAAGCTTCAAACCGAGACTTTGCGACTTCACCCTAGCCAACCCAAGCCAAATCGAAGCGGCGAATCATCACCGGAAGCTTGCCCGAGCTAGGAGGAAGTAATTGCACCAGCTCAATTGACTCGCGATCTCCAAAATTGGTGAGTCTACCTCTCAAGCTCAACACTGTGCATTCATGGCATCGCACCTCCACGAATCTGATTATTGTAATTGATGTGTACGTTTTACTTCTGGAACATCACTAACCATGATCGCATCTTGTTTCTGCATTGATTTTTTCCGAAATACCTAAGTCGAACATCTCACCTATCCCAGTTTGGTCGAACACCGGCCAGGCTTTTCTAGCCATTACGAGCTCAATCGGAGCTCGAGGTAAGTGCCGCGACCCTCCTCCGTCGGATCGGGTCCCGGCGGGGCGAGTAGGGTTAACGAGCCGATCCCCCTTTTACGTATATATATTTATTTTTTGGGGGTCGCGGGTCTCTCCCAAGACCCATTACTCGAATCGCGATGTCGGGTAAAAATTTTTCAAATATCGAAATTGACCTTGTGTGGTCGGGTGGCATGTGCGATGTGTACATGCAAATTTGGAGTCGCCACCGATCGATTTATTGGAAGGTACGATCGGGAAACCTTACCGAACGGTCGGGAGAAACCGTTCGGTTCCGCGAAAACCAGAGATTTTGGGTCCGGGGACTTGGTTACGCCAAATTTCATATTTGACGCCCTTTCGGTTACCGATGTTGATTGTTTTTCTAACCTACGAATTCATGCGGATGTAATATCGGGTGAGGTAGGCCCTAACAATTCTAAGTTTTCATGCGGATGGGAATTTTCTATCCTAATCAATCACAATCGAAAAAATTTAAAAGCACAATCAAAGCAATCAAAATCCAACAAATCAAATGAACAAGTCTAATATGACCCTATCGGCCCACGTAAATTTCAAATTTAAGTTTCGGGGTTGGTTCGGGAAAATTTGGGGCTAAGGCCCGGAAGGGTAAAATGGTCATTTTTTGGGGTTCGGGACCCAAAAATCACAAAATTGGGGTCGGGCCAGTTGAATGTGGCCATTTCCCATTTTTTTGTGATTTTTCAGAATTTTTCTAATTTTTCTAATTTTTTGGAATTTTTATTTATTTTTCAAAAATATTGGGAATTTTCCGGATCGAAATTAATCGACCCTTGAAGTCTCAAAAATTTTCGATCCAGACTTTATGAGTCCCGAATCGATCTAGAAATTTTTAGAAATTTTTTTATGAAAATCCGGGAATTTTTATGAATTTTCTAAGTATTTTTGCAATTTTTTGGATTTTTGGAAATTTCTTTTATTTTTTATTATTTTTTTATTAATAAACCGGACCGGGTCAACCCGGTCCGACCGACTCGCAGACCTACCAAAGCCTAAAACGGTGCCGTGTCTATTTTTCTAAATTTCTTTTTGATTTTCTAAACTAATTTCTAATATTTGAAAATATGTAAAGGGAAATGGACTACCGAGATCGATCCGTGAATTAATCTCAGCCGTCCGAACAACAGCAAACAAAACGACGTCGCCGAAGCCATTAAACGGACGGACGGCCAAGATTAGATCCCCGGACTTCATCTTGGCCGTTGATTCCTACTAAACAAAACGACGCCGCATTTAACAATGAACGGACGGCCACGATCCAATCCTAAGGCTCGATCCGAGCCATTCAAACCTTCTGCACATAAAACGACGACGCTTTCACCCTCTACACGAAACGACGCCGTGTCGTTTAAAACTTTGAACGGCTGCGATCTAACCTAGGCTCAATCCGAGCCGTCCGTTCACTCTAAGACTAAAACGACGACGCCTATCCTAGGCAAAACGGCGCCGTTTCCTATTTTCCATTTTCTGTTTAATATACCAAAATACCAAAAAAACACCAAAAATCAAATCTACGGCTCTAAATCAAACCTACCGATTATTCCTAGCCGTCGGATCAAGGCTGACTCAGCCTCTTCGCGCGCACGATTTAGATGACTAGACGCCGACCTGGACCACTCGCGGATCGCCACCTCAAGACGTTGACCGTTTGACTCGACACATCAGCTCGTCGTCTTCAACCTTGCGACGACGCGAC
The DNA here is from genome assembly GCF_020921035.1 of Rhodamnia argentea. NCBI lineage: Eukaryota > Viridiplantae > Streptophyta > Magnoliopsida > Myrtales > Myrtaceae > Rhodamnia > Rhodamnia argentea. The sequence goes on along the minus strand of NC_063152.1, from coordinate 2,813,499 downwards.
AGACGGCCGAGGTTTCCCGGCGAGATCCAACGGTGAAACCTCGGCCGATCGACCCCAAACCAACGCCAAACTACTCGCTTCTATATCCGGACTAACATACTCGAAGATCAAGCAATTTCAACGGCTAAATCGTGAGAATCGAACTAATCACAGTTACGGCAACACGTACTTCGATCAAGCAATACCGAGCATAACAATGGAATTCAAGCTTCGAACACGCTTAGATTAGGTCGAGAATACTTACCTCGGGCTTCGATCGAGCCCGGAGTCGCCGGATTTGTCCGGCCGAAGATCGACCCGACCTTGAGATTTTGGATGTTCGATTGAGGCGACTCGGGCAAAATCAATGCAGGAGAAGGTTGCGATCGTGGTCGGTGATGCTCGTAGATGAAAACACACACATCAATTGAAAGAATTGTGCTCTAGAAGCCGAGATGCCATGATCGTGCAGCAGAGAAACCGAGAGCTCACCTTATCGTTTTGGATGTCGCAGGTCAATCGGAGTGGTGCGATCGCTTCTCCTCGGCTCAGGTGAACTTCCCGCGGTGGTCCGATGCCTTGATTTGGTCCGGATTCACCGGGCCGAAGTCGCGCAGTTCGAACTCCGGCGAGCTACGGTAAAGCTCGCGAGAGTTTCTCTCACCTCTCACTCTTTCTTTCTCTCTCTAGTCTGTTTGTGAGCGAGCCAAATGAGCCTCCCCTCGTTCTAGAATCCTCCTCGGGCTTTTATAGTGAGCTTTTGAAATTTGGCGCGTCGGGCGTGAGCTGGCCGAAGGTGATTCACGTGCGCCCACGTGATTTCAGGCCCGCCGGACGGTGACGGAATCACTAGGATTCCGTCCAAGTCCATTAGACGTCCGTTGAGTCCAAGTGAGTGTCAATTGCACGCGTTTTTGCCAAGTTTGACTTTTCCGTGCGGGCGTGACTTTGACCGGCAATGCTGCCGTCCTCCGGCGACAATTGGCCGTGACGTCGACGGCAATCGACGCACATTGACCCGATACACAAAAGCCCTAAGTCAATTGGATCAATTAGGATCGAATTGATGTTCAATTTGATCACCAAAGTTCGTTTTCAATTCTGCAAAAATGGGATGGTCGCGCGAGGAAGAAGAAGCATCAGCCCGGACCGGTTCGACCGGTCCGACCGGCGGTCAGACCGGTCCGAACCGGTTCGGACGTGCAATTTTCAAAATTAACCCGAATTTAATGGGAATTTTTGCAATTAAACCTCAAAATTGGACTTAGGGGCTTAGATATTATCTAGAAATGTGTTTTTGCCCAAAATTTCCCATCAATTTACACAAAAACCCCAAATTTTTCAATTTGCCCAAATTGGGGAAAAGTTCAATTGGATGTGTAATTGATCAAATTGGACCACGAGACCTATGTCAATCGATTCAGAATGTTCAAAAACCTTAGGGGTAGCCCAATTGTGTATAGAAAGTTCCTCAATTGGAAGTAATTTCAAAAATTGCAAAGTTGAGGGACTTAATTGCAACATTCTTAAGAATTTCTGTCCAATTCATGCAATTCGCGCAATTAAGGGTGTAATTAATCAAATTGAAGTTCAAAGGGACTGCAATTGAATGTCTAGACTCTAAATGTGCAAAAATTGCAAATAAAAAGACTCAATTGGTATTTTTTGTGCAAATTCAACCTTAGGCATTGTGAAGAAACACCTAAAATTGAACTCAATTTTCAATTTTTCTTGAGGTCAACATTAAAAGGGAATTAAAAGAAAAATATTGAACATTTTTCTGTATTTTTGCGACCTCGAAAAATATTTTTTTATGAATTTTTCAAGTATTTTCCTATTTTCGAAAATATTAAAAAAAATGCGAAAAATATGAAAAATTATTTTTTGTTCCAAATTGGTTCCTTAAGCTTGGCCAAGGCTTCCAATGTTGATTTTATAGTTTTTTTTTTATTTTTTTTTTGTGAATTTTTGGGAATTTTGAAAAATAAGACTAAAGGAAAACCGATTAAAAATTCAGGTGTCAACAACTGCCCCTCTTTGAAAGTAATCTCGGTTAGAGGTTGCTTTCAAAGACAAGGTGACACCTGGATCCTTAATCGACTCTGCTGGGGAAAAATCTAAAGAAAAATAGTCTTGACATTCGATTGCTTTACCTCTGCCGTTTACGCTCTAACTCGTGGGGAATTATTTCAGTTCATGCTCGTCTTATGTGAAAGGGAGATGAGAAGAGAGACACTTACCCGTAGCTCACCCGTCGATGGTTTGAGATTTGTTGACCCGAGGTTGAAAAGTCGAGTGTACGGAATTACCCGTGGACGGTTTGGCGCGATTTTGCAATGGTCAGCGTCCGTCCGGTGTCGAGCGGTGGTTTGAAGATTTGGAAGGAAGGTTCACCCTTGTAACAAAGGGGTTTCACCTATTTAAAATGGGTTTGACTATCCACTAGGGATTCATCATTTAAAGAGGGGGCAGATCGGCTTTCGTCTCTCCAGCTACTCACCGTCTGAAAGGGAGGTTCACCCTTGTAACAAAGGGGTTTCACCTATTTAAAAAAAAAAAAAAAAAAATTGGCTATCCTCCATGCGGTGACTCACCATCTAAAAAGCAGATCGGTTTTCGTCTCTCCAGCTACTAACCGTCTGAGGGGGAGGTTCACCCTTGTAACAAAGGGGTTTCACCTATTTAAAAGAGATTGGCTATCCTCCATGCGGGGACTCACCATCTAAAAAGCAGATCGGCTTTCGTCTCTCCAGCTACTAACCGTCTGAGGGGGGAGGTTCACCCTTGTAACAAAGGGGTTTCACCTATTTAAAAGAGATTGGCTATCCTCCATGTGGGGACTCACCATCTAAAAATCAGATCGGCTTTCGTCTCTCCAACTACTAACCGTCTGAGGGGAAGGTTCACCCTTGTAACAAAGGGGTTTCACCTATTTAAAATAGATTGGCTATCCTCCATGCGGGGACTCACCATCTAAAAAGCAGATCGGTTTTCGTCTCTCCAGCTACTAACCGTCCGAGATGGTGCCATCCGAGGACCTAGGTTGATTAGTGTACCTACAGAGCTCAAACCCTATTTCAAATTTTCAAATAAGCAGATCGGTTTTCGTCTCTCCAGCTACTAACCGTCCGAGAGGGGTGCCATCCGAGGACCTAGGTTGACTAGTGTACCTACGAGCTCAAACCCTATTTCAAATTTTCAAATAAGCAGATCGGTTTTCGTCTCTCCAGCTACTAACCGTCCGAGAGGGTGCCATCCGAGGACCTAGGTTGACTAGTGTACCTACGAGCTCAAACCCTATTTCAAATTTTCAAATAAGCAGATCGGTTTTCGTCTCTCCAGCTACTAACCGTCCGAGAGGGTGCCATCCGAGGACCTAGGTTGACTAGTGTACCTACGCAGCTCAAACCCTATTTCAAATTTTCAAATAAGCAGATCGGTTTTCGTCTCTCCAGCTACTAACCGTCCGAGAGGGTGCCATCTCGAGGACCTAGGTTGACTAGTGTACCTACGGAGCTCAAACCCTATTTCAAATTTTCAAATAAGCAGATCGGTTTTCGTCTCTCCAGCTACTAACCGTCCGAGAGGGTGCCATCCGAGGACCTAGGTTGACTAGTGTACCTACAGAGCTCAAACCCTATTTCAAATTTTCAAAGTTGAGAATCTGTGGACCCGGGGATGCCAAAAGACCCGCAGACAATCCAAGTTAATCAAATCTTTAAAATGTAACTTTTCCGAGGATTTGGGATCGCCAGGGAACCCGCAGAAAGTTCAATCAAACATCATTAGTATGATAATTCTAAATCCTGGGAAGTGTCTTAAGAATTCTTAGACAAATTTTCAAAATTATTTGTGAAGGAAATGTGTCCAATCACAAGTTCAAATTTTCACTGGAGATGGACTTTGAGTGACACATCCCGAGTGTTCTACAAAAAGATTGTTTTAAAAGTTTTTCAAAAGTGTTTTCCTTCATCCAAGAGGGCTTCTCACCATTTAGGAAGGCTTTTCTTAAAATTCAAATCTGCTCACAAGAAACCTAACCTTGAGGTTTCGGGATCATTCGAGATGCATACAATCCGACTAATCAGAGAGGGCATTTTAAAAGGGACCGTAATTCAAGCCAGGTCAAAGGCTTATCAAAGGATATTCATTTTGAGGTTTAGAAATGAATTTTGATCAGAAATAGCTTCTTCGGGTTTACAAGTCAAGAACCTTGAAGTCATGATAAGACAGGATTGTACTTACCTCTTTAAGCGGTAGCTTCCTGTATGATTTCTTGCATCAACCCGAAACGCCTCTCAAATCGAAAAAGTTTTGGTGACAGGTTGTATCTTGGTTTAAGGTGGGCTCTTTAAAAACGGCCATATTTTCAAAGTGGGGTGAACTTTGGTGATCACCTTGACATTCTTCCAGCATTCATTTGCTTTTGCAATTGATTCATGATCATTCTTTCTTCAATTGATTTTGAGGATTTTCCTCTTTTCATCTTGCTGATTTTTTCTTCAGAATTTGCCCCTTTTCGGGATGCTCTTTTCATGGGCTTTGGCCTTGCTTTTACCAGGCACTTTGCTTTTTCTAGCCCTTTCATTCTTCATCATTTTCGCACTAATCGGCTCTTTTGAGACCGGTATCAAAATTCTTCCGATCATGCTTTTTGACTCATTGCTGGTGATTCCTTTGTTTGCCCCAGTGTGGGGAGGTGATCACCAACAAGGGTTTAGAAATGAATATTCAAAGGCTCAAATTGGCTTTTCAAGGGGTAATTGTTTGGGGATATAGAAATGAAATGCTTTTCTTCACTTTGAGGTGTTCCGAGTCTTTGCTAGAAATCACCGGAAGCTATCACAAAAAGATTGATGCAAGTTAGCACAATAAAGTCTTACCCGATCTTTTCTCCAAGGAATCATCCCATGAACCTCCAAACATGCCCCAGTGTGGGGTGGTTCTTGACAGGGTTGTATTCATAAAATTCTCCCTTTTTGGCTTAGAGTGGTAATCAAGGGATATAAATGTGTATGGATAATTTTGAAATGGAAATGCCTTTCATCACTTCAATCCATGTAATCACCGCGAATGACCCCTACGTCCCAAAATTAAGCTCTTTCGCTCTATCACTCTCACTCATCACTCAAGTGTATCGGGGACGTGTTTGAGGATAATGCTTGCCTCTTCTCATCTGAAGGATCACTCTCTTGAAAAATTTTCAAAACATGCCCTTTTTATGGAAACTCAGGGCGTTTTCATCAAAATTCATCGTTTGCAAAATGTTCTCATCAAAAGATATATTCAAAAGATGTTTTTGAAACTTGTAATGAATGTCTCTTTGAAAGAGTCTTGTAGCTTCACGAATCCAAAAAATTCTAAATTTTTAAGCATGACAGTGTATAAAAATATTTTGTAAAGGAGGAGAACCTCAAACCTGTTTTCTTCAAATATTGGCTTCTGCCCCCTGTAAAAACAAAAGGAAACAATCAGTTCAAGATATTCAAAATTTTTAAGTTCCGAAGCGATTTCTTCTCATCTCCTCCGGATGTTGATTCCCGTTTCCTGTAAAAACAAAAGGAATCGATTAGTCAAAGATATTCAAAATTTCAAATCCCGAAGCGGCTTCTCCTCATCTCCTTCGGACGTTGACTCCCGTTTCCTGTAAAAACAAAAGGAGTCAATCAGTTCAAGATATTCAAAATCTGTGATCCAAAGTAACAGATAACTTCCCTTTTGATCAATTGCTCTGCAGAGCTCTTCCCGATTCCCAGCTCACCCGCAAAATACAGACGTATGCAAATGCATGTATGCAAATGTCATGCGAATGCAAAATTTTCATGTGACTCGGATCTGCTCATCAACCGCTCCGAAGCTCAATTTTATTTCAAGGATAATATCTCTTCACGGCTTCTGCATTTACCGGACTCGCCAATTCTTCTCCAGGTCCGGACTTGGCAATCATATCATCCACATAGACCTCAATCTCCTTATGTATTATGTAATGAAAAAAGGGTCACCATAGCCCTTTGATATGTTGCCCCTGCATTTTTCAATCCAAAGGGCATTACCTTGTAAATGAAGGTTCCCCATTGTGTAGTGAATGAGGTCTTGATCTTATCTTCTTCCTTCAGCATGATCCGATTATATCCCGAGAATCCATCCATAAAGGAGAATAATTCAAAGCCCACGGTACTATCGACGAGCACATCAATGTGCGGTAAGGGAAAATCATCCTTGGGACTAGCTTTGTTCAAGTCCCGATAATCCACGCATATTCTAATTCTCCCGTCCTTCTTCTTAACTGGTACGATGTTGGCGACCCAATCAGCATATGGGACAGCCTCGATAAATCCAACTTTAAGGAGTTTCATCACCTCTTCCTTGATCTTATCCGCCGGTTCGGGATTCATTCTTCCGGGTGATTGATTTACTGGTGTGCAAGAAGAATTGGTGGGCAGAGCATGCTCCACAATTTCACGATCTAGACTCGGCATGTCAGCATATGACCAGGTGAAAATATCTTGATATTCCTTGAGCAATGCCGTCATCCTTAAAACATCTGCTGCGGAGAGGTGTCCTCCTATTTTCACTTCCTTGACGCATTCAGAATCTCCCAGATTAATAGTGATGGGTTCTTCAGAAATAGGGGGTTTAGATTCTTCAAAACAATCCCATTCTTGCTTGATATCGCTCACATCAACCTCGTCTATATCAACTTCACATGCATAGTCATCGAGCTGATCTGAGTCACATATTAACCTGTTATGTATGGGTGGGATGACATGCCCGAAATGCACCATGAAAGGTTAGTATTCAAAGATGATAAAATTGAAGGATGCATGATTCCTATCATGAAAACATTTTTCAAATTTCAATTTTCTTAAACAAGGAAAGGAGAACTAGTCCACGATCTTCCGGACATCCCGGTTCTCAAAAGCTGTTTAAAACCCTAGATCATATGGCGGATCGGGCCTCAAGTTTCATGGTAGAATCAATTGTCATCATCGGACCAATCCGTTGCTCCACATGTCCGTAATCAAATTTGAAATGTTTTTCATTAATAGATGCAATTAAGAACAATACAAGATCGCACTTCCTGGATCACAGCATGTGACCCAAAGGGTGCTAAAACATCAAGAAGCTTTAAAGCAAATGCGGTAATCAAAAATGCATTAAAAGATAAAGTTCAGAAAGAGCCTTTTACTCGGGGGTGGGGAAATCATCGTCCAGCCACTCAATTATCACGTTCACCCGATTATCCAGGAACGGGTTGAATAAGTCCGGCTCTGCATCCTCGTAGATGTCTTCATCTTCCAGCCATTTGCCTCCCTTAGAGAATACCTCGAATAAAGGGTTTAGGAGCATTTTTCCTCTAGCTTTCCATACATCGGTACCTATGAAACGGCCATCTTGGCGCCCACGGCGTCCACGGTCTCCATAACGATTGTTTCGACCTCGGCCTCGACCTATGTTATTTTCCGCTATTCCATTATAACCCGGACCAACCTTGTGATCATTTGAGCCCAAATTCAAAGGGTTACGGATTCCCCGACCATATTTCCCTAATCCGGCACCTGGAATAAATCCATTCGAGAGTAGCACTTTTCCCGCCATAGTTGCAGGTCTTGAAAGCTCTGGTATAGCCACCTTTGCATTTGGTGACACATGCACGACAGATACAATGTCGAAGGTATGATAACTCAGCTCCTCCTCCTTTGAGGGTTCGACGTATGGAACCATCCCTTTTAAAGCGGCCCGATGTCCCGTCTCGCCATGGACGGTGATCAATTGACCCTTGACCACAAATTTTAACTTTTGATGCAGAGAGGAAGGTACCGCTCCAGACACATGAATCCACGGTCTTCCCAGGAGCAAAGTGAAGGCGCTTGGAATATCCAATACTTGGAACGGTATAGAAAATGTTACCGGTCCAATGACAATGTCCAATTCGATCTCTCCCACCACATTCTTGGAGACTCCGTCAAATGATCGGATGGTGGCCTTGGATGTCTTTACAAAATCTTCATTGATCCCCAAGCTTCTCAAAGTGCTTAGTGGACATAGGTTGAAAGCGGAACCATTATCAATCAAGACGTGAGGCACCTCTTTTCCGTGACACCTCACAGCTATGTAAAGGGCTTTGTTGTGGACCCGCCCTTCTTTCGGGAAGTCTTCGTCCGAGAAGGATATCTGGTCCTTCGAAGGATAGCACCCACAAAGTCTCCCAATTGCACTTCGTTAATTGTCTCCGGAACATGCACCTCATCCAAGACCTTCAAAAGGGCGTCTTTGTACTTTTCAGAATTTTTGAAGAGATCCAAGTAAGGAAATCGTGCGGGCATCTTCCACAGCTTGGTCAACGACCTCATATTCACCGGTCCTCACGACCGATTGCAACTTCTCAACCTCTTCCGCAGCTTGGGACTCTCTTTTCGGAATCCGCTTCTCTCGGGGGATAACATCTTCCGGATCTCATTATGGCGTCAATCTCGCCCGTTCCATAATCCCAAGTGAACTGCCCCTTGAGTTGTACTCTTCCACAAGCGGTAGCTTAATCTTCACCGGTATGATCTTTTCCGGTGGTGATTCGGATGTTGATGGTTTTCCCGAACTAGAAGCTTCCAACTCCCAGCTATCAACTTTGTTCAAATCAATCACGAAACGAATTGGGGCATCTATCATCCCAATCATTTCATCCTCATGAACATCCTCGGGGTTATGTTCTGGACCGAGCCTTATCGCCGTGGCATTTTCTTCATCCGAGATCTCTCTCGCCTTTCCCTTCCGACTCTTAGGATAATCCCCTCAATTCTCATACCGATTTCCACCGGATGTTGGAATGAGGAGTAGGTATATGCATACATACGGTCAAAGTATTCCGCCGGAAGTGACTTGAAGATACGAACTCCAACATTTCTCTCTCCGACGGTGGCGGTTGCACCATCACAAGCGTGTTTCTTCCACCTCCTAGCGAAGAGTTCAAAACTCTCGTCTTCCCCTTTCCGGATATTCAACAGATTAGCCTTAGTGAAATAACCTCCGATTCCAGCTTCAAAGTGTCGTATGAAGTGCTCGATAAATCCTCCCGGCTCGGGACCCGGTCTAGATCGATTGATTGAAACCATACCAGCGCGAGGCCCGTTAAACTTTGTCCAAAGTTCCGGATCGATGTTTCGTCATCTTCATGGTGGCCAACCATTTGGCGAAGATAGTATGAGACATGCGCCAGAGGACACCCAGCGCCATTATACTTCGAGCGGAAGACCACTCTCGGGTTCACACCTTGAGGCGGGACATTTCTCGCTTGGGTGAGTGGCGTAATCAGCTCCTTCAACTCATCCATTTTCCTCGACACGTCATCTCCTTGCTCTTGCAGTAGAGCGATCTTTCGATTCTGTGTCTCCATGGCCCGCCGTATCTCCAGAATCTGCATATTCTCTTCTATTCTTGTGGCGTTGTTCCTGGCCATTAATTGCGATAATTCCGCTACCATAGTCGTCAAATGACGTATATGCGTCTCCAGATTAAAAAGTCGCATATCAACCTCTTGGTTCCTCTGTTCATCCCGAGGAGCCGCTTGGTCCTTAACTTCATCGATCGTTCCCACAAATTCATCGCTTACCGGGTCATCCATTCCACCCCACCCATCGGGAACTATATCTCCGAATCGACAAAAAGCTTGGGGGTGCCGAATACAACACCTTAAAGTTATAACCCCCACTATCTTCCCCCAGGTTATCAACTATTTCGCCCCTCTCTAGGGCTTTCGCAAAAAATCTTCTATCGCCTCGGCGTGCTTTGTCCAGACGAATCTCATATTCGTCTATCTCTTCAATTTCTTGACCATCTTTGACGCTCATCAAATATCCCGAGGGTATTTTCAAAAGAGCTCCCCTCGTAGGTTTCATTGCGAACTCCTCAGACAAAGCATGTTTACCGCCACGTAGGTTCCCTTGAAAGCGACATTTTCCATTCTTCCTATGACACCCAAGCTAATCAATTTGTCCAAGCAAGCCTCTTTTTGCTCCCGGGAAATACTCTCTCCTTCCGGGTATTGCGAGGCTAATGTCAAGACATCCCGCATTTTATCCATATTCACTATGAACTCCAGAACCTCCTCCTCTTCATCTCCAAAGATCGCGTTCACCTCACGATGCTCGTGTAGCGGGTTCCGCTGCACATTCGGTTCGGCTTTATCAAATTCCAGAACTTTTCCGTCGATCAATGCTTGCACCTTGAATTTCGGAGCGAGACAGGTTATCCGCGTTATGCCCCCTTTCTCCCATATGGTATACGCACGTCCGGGTCTCATCATACCCAGGAAATCTTGGCGGGTGAGCTCGAGGTGGCTCTTTTGCAACTAAACGATTCTCCAAAAGCATGGGTAACAACTTGGATAAGGGTCGGGGTAGTGGGGTGAAAACAACTGGGTTTTTCTTTCTGAATTCCGGTGGTTTGGAAGCGGTCCAGGAGGACGTTCCTTGGGTAGGAATTGAAGGCGAGAAATTTCTGGGCTTTGGCGGATTAGGGACAAAAGCTACTTCTCCAGTTTGCTCCCTAATATCCCTTCTCAAAGGGTATTGGCGTTTGAAAGACGCCTCGGGTATCTTCTTCTCTCTCGGGCCCACTCATGACGCTCCGCCACCTTGATCGGGTGTGCAAATGTCCGACACCCAGAGGTGTTCAGCTTGTCGAAAAATTCAAACGGAAGGGCCTTGAGAAACAGATCTATTAGTTCTTCTTCCGGGACGGGCGGTTTTACTTGCACAGCCAGTGCTCTCTATCTCTGGGCGTAGGCGCGAACGGCTTCGCTCTTTCCTTTTACGGTCCTTAGAAGGTCCTCTCTAGTTAGGGCGGTCAAAGTGTTAAACTTGTATTGCCGAAGGAACTCGTCTCGCGCGTTTATCCCAATCGGCGAGCCTCTCCCGCTCCAATTCAATGAACCACGCCAGGGCTGCCCTGAGATAGGCTTTCCGGAAGGTGTTAACCAAGAGTGGAATGTTGTCCGAGAATTGTGACATTCGGCGCAGATAATACTTCAAGTGCGCCTTGGGACACCCAGTCCCATTATATCTTCTTACAAAGTCTGGTTCCTTGTAATCGCCAGGAACCTCTATCTTTTCGAACGGTGCAACCTTGTCGAATCTCGAGAGCTCATAACCCCGACTCGCCAAACACTCTTCGATCTTAGCGAGCCTCTTAATTTCCTCTTCCATTTTGAGGACTTGCTTCTCCTTTTTCTCCGGATCAATCACAATGGGAGGATCCTTAGGCGGTATCTCCGGATTCAGAGTGGGATTAGCGGCGGGCGTCGGATTAGCGTTCGCCCCATCGGATGGCCCCGCAGGAGCTTGAGAATTAGGATCAACGGGGTATCTCCCCCGGCTTGCAATCATCATTGCCTTCATCTCCGCCACCATTGTGGCGATCACATTCATTTGATTCTCCGGATTACCCATACGAGGTGCGAGCTCTTCTTGTTCTATCCTTAACTTGCGCGTTTTGCTACGAGTCCTCGTATTTATCACTCACCTGTTTTCGGGATATCAAATCAGTATGGGAAATATTAAAGGATTGGAGACATTGATCCGTGGTAATTGACTTTTCTATATGTATGCATGAAATGCTCATAAAAGAAACAAGATGTATTCATTACAAACCAAATTGTTCAAAAGTATCTAAAAGATAACAAATATGTAAAATCTAAATGGGGGAATGGATCTATCCAAGTCGGGGACGCTTCCACTCTTCTCGCTCTTCTGATCCATCGGAATCCCACAAGTATGGGTCTTCTCCTTCTTCCGATATCCACCGCTCTGGATCTTCGGGAATGTACGGTTCTACTCCCGGTACATATGGTACTATGTACTGCGGCTCATATGACTCCACTTCTTCAATCCGAGGAGATACGCACTCGGGTACATATGGCTCGACCGTTGATTGACGATACTCCTTAAACTTCTAGATATACTCCTTGGAGGCCCCGTGAACGTTCATCTCATCGTCCAAATAGTCCGGCCATTCAACTTGTTGCAGTGGGGAATTCTTCAAAGCGTGAAGAATAAGCTTGATCCGGGCCCGATACAACTCCTTTGTTTCCTTAGTGAGCTTTCCTCGTATCATATCGAATGAGAAGATCCCGGGACAAACATCCGGTGGTATCTCTTGTAGAACTCCAAATTGCCTCACCACTCGAATGGGGTAATACGCCATAGCGCCGGTACATCCCAATAAGGGAATAGGGTTATCTTCAATACCCGAAATGCGAGCTTCTAGGATCTTGGGCCAAGTCAAACGCCATCTAATATGCTCGGGTTTCAAATTGTTCAATAGTTCAACCCACTTTTTGAATGAGTATTTGGGTACAAGGGATTGACACTTAAGGAAGGATCTAAGAGGGTGAACGTGTTCATTGATCTCATAACAACCCACTCGGAGTTGGAAAGTTTTTATATGAGAGGTGAACCACAAGTGGAGTAATCCGCTAGACGCTTGGAAAACAGCCTTTTTTGAAGATTTGGAACGATTCGGGGAGAGAAAAGTCTCGGCCTAAGATCATGTACGAATAATCCCAGCGACAACACGCTTGTCCGGCTATATGGGTTATGGAGGGGTCAAAAGTAGTTCTAGAAGTCGGGAATAGAACGAATGCAAAGAAAGCCAAAATGAACACCTTTCCCGATTTATGACCGGTTTCGGTGGGTAGAGAGGAATAATTATCGAAAAGGAACGAGAATGTGAACTTGTTGGAATTGGACTTGTAAACTTTTTCAATTTCAGAAGTTTTAAGGCGAAGGAAACTCGATAACGAACGAGTGGAGTCCATGTCCAAAGGGGGTTGAGCTATACGTTCTTCAAATTTGGCCCCGATAATAGCGGTATACTCCTCAAGCGTAGGGGTCAATTCCAATCCTCGAAAGTTAAACGTCATTGTTCGCGCGTCCCATGCCTTGGCTAGTGCTTGAATGAGCGCCGGTTGGTATTCCACTTTGATCAAATCTACAAGTCGTCCCAAACGTCCTTCCACATAGGCTTTGTTGACGATGTCGAGGCGATCCCACCATATAGCGAGTTCCTTGCGCGGTATTGGGATGACTTTGATGTCTCCATTCCCCATGATCTAAGAATGCAAAAATGACGATCCTAAAGTCAATTACCACAGTTTGATATGCATATGCATGTAATGTGATGCAAATGTGCTAACCAAATTCCATGTCATCTTTTGGTAACATGAGGGTCAACTACTCCCACTTGACCCAAATAAGCCAAATAGGGTAGTTATGGACCAAATCTCACCCAAAGATGGCATGTAATTTGATTAGGATCGTTTAAGCGTAATCGGGGTAGAAAGCCGTTCACAAATTAACAACTTATGAAATTTACAAGTCTAATGAAGTCAAAAGAGATAGAACACGATAATATCTAGAGACGTTCGGACAATAAATGTCAATGAAAGTACATAATAGACTCAAAATATAATGAAACCTAGAAAATGCCCCAAAGTCGTACTAATCTAAACAATCGGAATGGTATCCTCATCCGATGAAATCTCTACTATCTCGGCAAGCTTGATATCTTCTTCATCATCGGAGGATATGGTGATGATTTCCTTCTTCTTAATCGGGGAATGTTTTGGGGCCGTCTTGGTCGCACGTGGCTTTCTTGCCAACTTCATGTACAACTCCCAGATTCTTTCTTTCTCGCGCTCGAGCTCCAAATATCGTCCACATCGGGTATAATCGCAGCTCTCACTACGGATGCGGTTCCGTCCGTTGAGCTCTCGTCCGTGAACAAATCCGAAAACTCGGAATGTAGCGGGTACTCGGTCCTCGCGTCGAATGGTCCTCCGCTCCCATGTGAATACATCAGGTACATCAACACAACTTTGAGGCGCCATCTATCCTAAAAAGGAAAAATTGACTTTCAACCCCGATCGCTTAAACGATCTTACAAATTGTGATGAAATGTAGTGCAGATGTATGATATGCAAAATTTAAGTTTACAAGTTCAAAATAAAAAGGGTAGAAAGCCTTACCAACCGATGTTACTCTTTTTTTGTTTTTGGTTTTAGGTATACCAACCATCCATTTCACATGCGCATGAGACAAGTGAGGTTTAACTCTAAAGAAATCAAAAAAGGCTCGGGTATGGACCTAAAAAGGCTCCCGCTATACAAATCGAGGGGTCGCCCACAAGCGCAATCAAACAACAAGTGGGTAGGACCATCAATCTTGCATAGCGAGCGGGATCAAATATGGTCAACCCAAGTGCAATCAAACACAAGAGCTTCGCATACCGATCCCTATCTATGGCGACCTAAAAGGTGATTTCGCGGCTCGAGTTTAGGCGCTTGTGTGTGCAGTGTCGTGATCCTCAAAATATGCAAGACATGCACCACAATTTATATTCAAAACACCGCTTCAAAATTTGCGTAAATAAACAAACAATCCAAAACTCCATATCCGCATCAAAAATGGTTAGCATAGACGCCACCCCTTATAACTCCCATCTGCATCAACATTTAACACTTTTTGTTAGTGGACGTACCTCATCTTCAAGAGCATCTGCGTAAAACGAGGTTAGAAAACAATCAGCATTTTTATCGGCTTAAATCCTCTTAAACAATTCCCCAGTGGAGTCGCTGGTCTCGCGCGACCCTCCTCCGTCGGATCAGGTCCCCGCGGGGCGAGTAGGGTTAACGAGCCGATCCCCCTTTTACGTATATATATTTATTTTTTGGGGGTCGCGGGTCTCTCCCAAGACCCATTACTCGAATCGCGATGTCGGGTAAAAATTTTTCAAATATCGAAATTGACCTTGTGTGGTCGGGTGGCATGTGCGATGTGTACATGCAAATTTGGAGTCGCCACCGATCGATTTATTGGAAGGTACGATCGGGAAACCTTACCGAACGGTCGGGAGAAACCGTTCGGTTCCGCGAAAACCGTAGATTTTGGGTCCGGGGACTTGGTTACGCCAAATTTCATATTTGACGCCCTTTCGGTTACCGATGTTGATTGTTTTTCTAACCTACGAATTCATGCAGATGTAATATCGGGTGAGGTAGGCCCTAACAATTTTAAGTTTTCATGCGGATGGGAATTTTCTATCCTAATCAATCACAATCAGAAAAATTTAAAAGCACAATCAAAGCAATCAAAATCCAATAAATCAAATGAACAAGTCTAATATGACCCTATCGGCCCACAGAAATTTCAAATTTAAGTTTCGGGGTTGGTTCGGGAAAATTTGGGGCGGAAGGCCCGGAAGGGTAAAATGGTCATTTTTTGGGGTTCGGGACCCAAAAATCACAAAATTGGGGTCGGGCCAGTTGAATGTGGCCATTTCCCATTTTTTTGTGATTTTTCAGAATTTTTCTAATTTTTCTAATTTTTTGGAATTTTTATTTATTTTTCAAAAATATTGGGAATTTTCCCGATCGAAATTAATCGACCCTTGAAGTCTCAAAAATTTTCGATCCAGACTTTATGAGTCCCGAATCGATCTAGAAATTTTTAGAAATTTTTTTATGAAAATCTGGGAATTTTTATGAATTTTCTAAGTATTTTTGCAATTTTTTGGATTTTTGGAAATTTCTTTTATTTTTTATTATTTTTTTATTAATAAACCGGACCGGGTCAACCCGGTCAACTGTTGACACCTGAATTTTTAATCGGTTTTCTTTAGTTTTATTTTCCAAAATTCATTAAAAATTCACAAAAAATTAAAAAATTATAAATTCAACATTGGAAGCCTTGGCCAAGCTTAAGGAACCAATTTGGAACAAAAAATAATTTTTCATATTTTTCACTTTTTTTTTTAATATTTTCGGAAAATAAGAAAATACTTGAAAAATCATAAAAAATACTTTTCGAGGTCACAAAAATACAGAAAAATGTCCAATATTTCTCTTTTAATTCCCTTTCTATATTGATCTCAAGAAAAATTGAAAATTGAGTTCAATTTTAGGTGTTTCTTCACAATGCCTAAGGTTGAATTTGCACAAAAAATACCAATTGAGTCTTTTTATTTGTAATTTTTGCACATTTTAAGTCTAGACATTCAATTGTGGTCCCTTTGAACTTCAATTTGATCAATTGCACCCTAAATTGCGCGAATTGCACAAATTAGGCAAAATCCCCAAATTATTTGCAATTAAGTCCCTCAACTTTGCAATTTTTGAAATTACTCTCAATTGAGCAATTTTCTATACACAATTGGATCACCCCTGGGGTTTTAACACATTCTGAATCTATTGGCATAGGTCTCATAGTCCAATTTTATCAATTAGACGTCCAATTGAGTTTTTCCCCAATTTGCCGATTTAGAAAAATTTGGGGTTTTCATATAAATTGATGGGAAATTTTGGGCAAAAACACATTTCTAGATAATATCTAGGCCCCTGAGTCCAATTTTGAGGTTTAATTGCAAAAATTCCCAGCCAAATTTGTTTAATTTTGAAAATTGCGTGAAGTTTACCGTCGAACCGGTTCGGACCGGTCTGACCGCCGGTCGGACCGGCCGGACCGGTCCCGAATAGTGCATCGTCTTCCTCGGAACACCCGCGCACATGAACAGTACCTGGATGAATTTCAATGAACAAATTGGCCATGCAATCGATGATAATTGTGTCAATTAACCCGGGCGTTTTGTTCCTCGAGGTAAATATGCGTCGATTAAGCCAAACTCCGAGGACAATGGCCGCCGGAAGAGCTCCGGCGAGCCGGTCAAAGCTGCGGCAACGTGAAAAAGTCAACAATCTGCAAACCCAGCTCAATTCGCGTGCAATTGGCGTTGCCGGATTGCCAAACGGAGCCGGACGGAATCCTATTCCGTTCCGGTCTCCGTCCAACTCACTTCGCACGCTTGGGCACGTGCGAAGTGAGTCGGTGAATCATCACCGTGCGCGCCCAAAATTCAAAATGCGAGTATAAATAGCAAAGGGAGAATTCTAGAAGAGGGGGGCTGATTCGCTCGCACAACCAACAGAAAAGAGAGAGAAAGAGAGAGCGAGTAGTGAGAGAAGTGCTAGAGAGCCTCACCGTAGCTCGCCGGAGCTTGTTCTCGCAAATCGGTTGTCCGGCCAATCCAGGCCACTCCAAGCCGTGAAACCACTTCCCGGAGCTCGCCCGAAGATCAAGGAAGCGATCGCTTCACCCGAATCGGCTTGAGACATCCAGAATCGGTAAGTCGACTTCAAAAGCTTCATTCTCGCACATCTATGGCATCACACTCACACCCGCACGATTATTGAAATTAGCATGTGCGTTTCCATCCTTGAACCTCTCGACCATGATCGCATCCTTTTTCGCATTGATTTCGCCCGAGTCACCTGAATCAAACCTCCAACATTCCGCGGTTCGGCCGATCTTCGGCCGAGCAAATCTGCAACTCCGGGCTCGATCGGAGCCCGAGGTGAGTATCCTCAACTCGATTTATGGATGTATGAAGCTTGGATTTGATTGTTATGCTCTGTATTTCGCGATTGATATTCAGAATGCCGTGACTGTGCGTAGCTCGATTCCTATGATTTAGCCGTTGAAATTGTTTGATCTTAGAGTATGTTAATCTGGATGTAAAAACAAGTAGATTGGCGTTGGTTTGAGGTTGATCGGCCGAGGTTTCACCGTTGGATCTCGCCGGGAAACCTCGGCCGTTCGTCGCGTCGTCGAGAGGTTGAAGACGACGATGCTTACGTGTCGGGTCAACAAGTCGGCGTCCTAGGTGTCGTTCGGTGATAGGTCCAGTTCATGCTGAGGTGGCTTGGTCGTTGGCGCGAATGGTCCCGATCGGCTTTGATCCAACGGTGGGGAAAATTAGATAGGTTTAATTTCAGGCCGTTGGATCCATTTTTTTTTTTGGTGTTTTTTAGATATTTTGTATATAAGATAGAAATAAAAAATGAAGAAACGTCGTCGTCTAGGTCATTAAGAAGGCGACGTCGTTCGGAGTAAAGGGGCCAAATGCGTCGTCGTTTTGTTCTTCGTATGGAATGGATGGCCGAGATTGAGTCCAGTTTAGATCCCGGCCGTCCGTGCTCATAGTTGATTCGGCGTCGTTTTAGCGAGAGACGAACGAACGGCTGAGATTAGATCTAGGTTAGATCGTGGCCGTCCGTGCTTTTAATTGGTACTACGTCGTTTTAGTCCGAGTAGGACGAACGGCTTAGATTAGATTTTAGTTCGGATCGTGGCCGTTTATTTCAATACCCGAGCGGCGTCGTTTTTGAGTACGAAGGCTAGAACGTCGCCGTTTTGTCCGGAGAAGGAGTCGACGGCTGAGATTGATCCAGGAGTTGATCTCGGCCGTCCGTTCTATTTTAGTATATTCGAATATTAGGAATAGATATTAGAAAATCGAAAATAAATAGAAAATGCATATGCGGTGTCGTTTTGGTGTTGTAGGCGGGTTTGTGAGCGGTCGGACCGGGTTGACCGGTCGTTGACCGGGTTGACCCGGTCCGGTTTAATAATAAAAAAATAATAAAAAATAAAAAGAAAATTTCCAAAAATCCAAAAAAAATTGTAAAAATACTTAGAAAATTCATAAAAATTCCCAGATTTTCATAAAAAATTTTCTAAAATTTGTAGATCGATTCGGGACTCATAAAGTCTGGATCGAAAATTTTTGAGATTTCGAGGGTCGATTAATTTCGATCCGGAAAATTTCCAATATTTTTTAAAAATAAATAAAAATTCCAAAAAATAGAAAAAATTAGAAAAATTCAAGAAAATCACAAAAAATGAGAAATGGCCACATTCAACTGGCCAAATCGAAATTTTGTGATTTTCGGTCCCGAACCCCAAAAAATGACCATTCTACCCTTCCGGGCCATTCGCCCCCAAATTTTTACCAAATCACCCCGATACCCAAAATTGATTTTTGTGTGGGCCGATAGGGCCATTTTAGACATATCAAACCTTGATTGATTGATTTGATTGCTTGTAATGATTTTGATTGTACATTATTTTTTGCTGATTGTGATTGATTAGGATAGAAAAATCCCATCTCGTATGAATACTTAGATTTTTTAGGACCTACCTCATCTTATATCGCATCCGCATGAAATCTTAGGTTAGAAAAACAATCAACATCGGTAACCGAAAGGGCGTCAAATATGAAATTTGGCGTAACCAAATCCCCGGACCCAAAATCTCCGGTTTTCGCGGAACCGAACGGTTTCTCCCGACCGCTCGGTAAGGTTTTCCGATCGTACCTTCCAATAAATCGATCGGTGGCGACTCCAAATTGCATGTACATCTCGCACATGCCACCCGACCACACAAGGTCAAATTTCGATATTTGAAAAATTTTACCCGACATCGCGATTCGAGTAATGGGTCTTGGGAGAGACTCGCGATCCCCCATATATATATATGCCTATAAAAAGGAGGGGATCGGCTCGTTAGCCCTATTCCACCCCCGGGAATTGAGGGAATTTCCGGGAGGGTCGCGACAGATCGGCGACTCCACTGGGGAATACTTTAAGAGGATTTAAGCCGATAAAAATGCTGATTGTTTTCTAACCTCGTTTTCTGCGAGATGCTCTTGAAGATGAGGTACGTCCACTAACAAAAAAAAGTGTTAAATGTTGATGCGAGATGGGAGTTATAAGGGGTGGCGTCTGTGCTAACCATTTTTGATGCGAGATATGGAGTTTTGGATTGTTTGTTTATTTATGCAAATTTTGAAGCGGTGTTTTGAATATAAATTGTGGTGCATGTCTTGCATATTTCGAGGATCACGACACTGCACACACAAGCGCCTAAACCCGAGCCGCGAAATCACCTCTTAGGTCGCCATAGATAGGGATCGGTATGCAAAGCTCTTGTGTTTGATTGCACTTGGGTTGACCATATTTGATCCCGCTCGCTATGTAAGATTGATGGTCCTACCCACTTGTTGTTTGATTGCGCTTGTGGGCGGCCCATCGATTTGTATAGCGGGAGCCTTTTTAGGTCCATACCCGAGCCTTTTTGATTTCTTTAGAGTTAAACCTCACCTGTCTCATGCGCATGTGAAATGGATGGTTGGTATACCTAAAACCAAAAACCAAAAAAAGAGTAACATCGGTTGGTAAGGCTTTCTACCCTTTTATTTTGAACTTGTAAATTTAAATTTTGCATATCATACATTTCCACTACATATCATCACAATTTGTAAGATCGTTTAAGTGATCGGGGTTGAAAGTCAAATTTTCCTTTTTAGGATAGATGGCGCCCCAAAGTCGTGTTGATGCACCCGATGTATTCACATGGGAGCGGAGGACCATTCGACGCGAGGACCGAGTACCCGCTACATTCCGAGTTTTCGGATTTGTTCACGGACGAGAGCTCAACGGACGGAACCGCATCCGTAGCGAGAGTTGCGATTATACCCGATGTGGACGATATTTGGAGCTCGAGCGCGAGAAAGAAAGAATCTGGGAATTGTACATGAAGTTGGCGAGGAAGCCTCATGCAACCAAGACGGCCCCAAAACACTCCCCGATTAAGAAGAAGGAAATCATCACCATATCCTCCGATGATGAAGAAGATATCAAGCTTCCCGAGATAGTAGAGATTTCATCGGATGAGGATACCATTCTTACTTGTCTAGATTAGTACGACTTTGGGGCATTTTCTAGGTTTCATTATATTTTGAGTCTATTATGTACTTTCATCGACATTTATTGTCCGAACATCTCTAGATACTGTCATGTTCTATCTTTTTTGACTTTATTGTATTAGACTTGTAAATTTCATGAGTTGTCAATTTGTGAACGACTTTTTACCCCGATTACGCTTAAACGATCCTAATCAAATTACATGCCATCTTTGGGTGAGATTTGGTCCATAATTACCCTATTTGGCTTATTTGGGTCAAGTGGGAGTAGTTGACCCTCATGTTACCAAAAGATGACATGGAATTTGGTTAGCACATTTGCATCACATTACATGCATATGCATATTAAACTGTGGTAATTGACTTTAGGATCATCATTTTTGCATTTTTTAGATCATGGGGAATGGAGACATCAAAGTCATCCCAATACCGCGCAAGGAACTCGCTATATGGTGGGATCGCCTCGACATCGTCAACAAAGCCTATGTGGAAGGACGTTTGGGACGACTTGTAGATTTGATCAAAGTGGAATACCAACCGGCGCTCATTCAAGCACTAGCCAAGGCATGGGACGCGCGAACAATGACGTTCAACTTTCGAGGATTGGAATTGACCCCTACGCTTGAGGAGTATACCGCTATTATCGGGGCCAAATTTGAAGAACGTATAGCTCAACCCCCTTTGGACATGGATTCCACTCGTTCGTTATCGAGTTTCCTTCGCCTTAAAACTTCTGAAATTGAAAAAGTTTACAAGTCCAATTCCAACAAGTTCACATTCTCGTTCCTTTTCGATAATTATTCCTCTCTACCCACCGAAACCGGTCATAAATCGGGAAAGGTGTTCATTTTGGCTTTCTTTGCATTCGTTCTATTCCCGACTTCTAGAACTACTTTTGACCCCTCCATAACCCATATAGCCGGACAAGCGTGTTGTCACCGGGATTATTCGTACATGATCTTAGTCGAGACTTTTCTCTCCCCGAATCGTTCCAAATCTTCAAAAAGGCTGTTTTCCAAGCGTCTAGCGGATTACTCCACTTGTGGTTCACCTCTCATATAAAGACTTTCCAACTCCGGGTGGGGTGTTATGAGATCAATGAGCACGTTCACCCCCTTAGATCCTTCCTTAAGTGTCAATCCCTTGTACCCAAATACTCATTCAAAAAGTGGGTTGAGCTATTGGACAATTTGAAACCCGAGCATATTAGATGGCGTTTGACTTGGCCCAAGATCGTAGAAGCTCGCATTTCGGGTATTGAAGATAACCCTATCCCCTTATTGGGATGTACCGGCGCTGTGGCATATTACCCCATTCGAGTGGTGAGGCAATTTGGAGTTCTACAAGAGATACCACCGGATGTTTGTCCCGGGATCTTCTCATTCGATATGATACGAGGAAAGCTCACTAAGGAAACAAAGGAGTTGTATCGGGCCCGGATCAAGCTTATTCTTCACGCTTTGAAGAATTCCCCACTGCAACAAGTTGAATGGCCGGACTATTTGGACGATGAGATGAACGTTCACGGGGGCCTCCAAGGAGTATATCCAGAAGTTTAAGGAGTATCGCCAATCAATGGTAGAGCCATATGTACCCGAGTGCGTATCTCCTCGGATTGAAGAAGTAGAGTCATATGAGCCGAGTACATAGTACCATATGTACCGGGAGTAGAACCGTACATTCCCGAAGATCCAGAGCGGTGGATATCGAGAGAGGGAGAAGACCCATACTTGTGGGATTCCGATGGATCGAAGAGCAAGAAGAGTGGAAGCGTCCCCGACTTGGATAGATCCATTCCCCCATTTAGATTTTACATATTTGTTATCTTTTAGATACTTTTGAACAATTTGATTTGTAATGAATACATACTATTTCTTTTATGAGCATTTCATGCATACATATAGAAAAGTCAATTACCACGGATCAATGTCTCCAATTCTTAATATTTCCCATACTGATTTGATATTCGAAAACAGGTGAGTGATAAATACGAGGACTCGTAGTAAAACGCGCAAGTTAAGGATGGAACAAGAAGAGCTCGCACCTCGTGTGGGTAATCCGGAGAATCAAATGAATGTGATCGCCACAATGGTGGCGGAGATGAAGGCAATGATGATTGCAAGCCGGGGGAGATACCCCGTTGACCCTTAATTCTCAAGCTCTGCGGGGCCATCCGATGGAGCAAACGCTAATCCGGCGCCCGCCGCCAATCCAACTACTGAATCCGGAAAGACCGCCTAAGGATCCTCCCATTGTGATTGACCTGGAGAAAAAGGAGAAGCAAGTCCTCAAAATGGAAGAGGAAATTAAGAGGCTCGCTAAGATCGAAGAGTGTTTGGCGAGTCGAGGTTATGAGCTCTCGAGATTCGACAAGGTTGCACCGTTCGAAAAGATAGAGGTTCTGCTGATTACAAGGAGCCGGACTTTGTAAGAAGATATAATGGGACCGGGTGTCCCAAGGCGCACTTGAAGTATTACTTGCGTCGAATGTCGCGGTTCTCCGACAACATTCCACTCTTGGTTAACACTTTCCGGGAAAGCCTATCTGGGGGCAGCCCTGGCGTGGTTCATTGAATTGGAGCCGGAGAGGCTCGCCGATTGGGATAAACGCGAGACGAGTTCCTTCGGCAATACAAGTTTAACACTTTGACCGCCCTAACTAGAGAGGACCTTTTAAGGACAGTAAAAGGAAAGAGCGAGGCCGTTCGCGCCTACGCCCAGAGATGGAGAGCACTGGCTGTGCAAGTAAAACCGCCCGTCCCGGAAGATGAACTAATAGATCTGTTTCTCAAGGCCCTTCCGTTTGAATTTTTCGACAAGCTGAACACCTCTGGGTGTCGGACATTTGCACACCCGATCAAGGTGGCGGAGCGTCATGAGTGGGCACCGAGAGAGAAGAAGATACCCGAGGCGCCTTTCAAACGCCAATACCCTTTGAGAAGGGATATTAGGGAGCAAACTGGAGAAGTAGCTTTTGTCCCTAATCCGCCAAAGCCCGAAATTTCTCGCCTTCAATTCCTACCCAAGGAACGTCCTCCTGGACCGCTTCCAAACCACCGGAATTCAGAAAGAAAAACCCAGTTGTTTTCACCCCACTACCCCGACCCTTATCCAAGTTGTTACCCATGCTTTTGGAGAATCGTTTAGTTGCAAAAGAGCCACCTAGAGCTCACCCGCCAAGATTTCCTGGGTATGATGAGACCCGGACGTGCGTATACCATATGGGAGAAAGGGGGCATAACGCGGATAAGCTGTCTCGCTCCGAAATTCAAGGTGCAAGCATTGATCGACGGAAAAGTTCTGGAATTTGATAAAGCCGAACCGAATGTGCAGCGGAACCCGCTACCCGAGCATCGTGAGGTGAACGCGATCTTTGGAGATGAAGAGGAAGAGGTTCTGGAGTTCATAGTGAATATGGATAAAATGCGGGATGTCTTGACATTAGCCTCGCAATACCCGGAAGGAGAGAGTATTTCCCGAGAGCAAAAAGAGGCTTGCTTGGAAAAATTGATTAGCTTGGGTGTCATAGGAAGAATGGAAAATGTCGCTTTCAAGGGAACCTACGTGGCGGTAAACATGCTTGTACGAGGAGTTCGCAATGAAACCTACGAGGGGAGCTCTTTTGAAAATACCCTCGGGATATTTGATGAGCGTCAAAGATGGTCAAGAAATTGAAGAGATAGACGAATATGAAGTCCGTCTGGATAAGGCCCGCCGAGGCGACAGGAGATTTTTGCGGAAAGCCCTAGAGAGGGGCGAAATAGTTGATAACACTGGGGGAAGATAGTGGTGGGTACAACTTTAAAGTGCTATATTCGGCGCCCCCGAGTTTCTTTGTCAATTCTGGAGATGTAGTCCCCGATGGGTGGGGTGGAATGGATGACCCCACAAGTGACGAATTTGTTGGAACGATCGATGAAGTTAAGGACCAAGCGGCTCCTCGGGATGAACGAGAGGAACCAAGAGGTTGATATGCGACTTTCTAATGCGGAGACGCATATACGTCATTTGACGACTATGGTAGCGAATTATCGCAATTAATGGCCAGGAACAACGCCACAAGAATAGAAGAGAATATGCAGATTCTGGAGATACGGCGGGCCATGGAAACACGAGAATCGAAAGATCGCTCTACTGCAAGAGCAAGGAGATGACGTGTCGAGGAAAATGGATGAGTTGAAGAAGCTGATTACGCCACTCACCCAAACGAGAAATGTCCCGCCTCAAGGTGTGAACCCGAGAGTGGTCTTCCGCACGAAGTATAATGGCGGCTGGGTGTCCTCTCGGCGCATGTCTCATACTATCTTCGCCAAATGGTTGGCCACCAAGAAGATGACGAAACAACGATTCGGAACTTTGGACAAAGTTTAACGGGCCTCGCGCTGGTATGGTTTCAATCAATCGATCTAGGCTGGGTCCCGAGTGGGAGGATTTATCGAGAACACTTCATACGACACTTTGAAGCTGGAATCGAGAGGTTATTTCACTAAGGCTAATCTGTTGAATATCCGGAAAGGTGAAGATGAGAGTTTTGAGCTCTTTGCAAGAAGGTGGAAGAAACACGCCGTGATGGTGCAACCGCCGTTGTCGGAGAGAGAAATGCTGGAGTTTGTACTAAAGTCACTTCCGGCGGAATACTTTGATCGCATGTATGCATACACGTACTCATCGTTCCAACATCTGGTGGAGATTGGCATGAGGATTGAAGGGATCATCTCGAGAGTCGAAGAGAAAGGCGAGAGGGATTTCGATGAAGGAAATGCCACGCTGGTAAGGCCAGGTCTAGAACATAACCACGATGACGTTCATGAGGATGGGATGATTGGGATGATAGATGCCCCAATTCGTTTCGTGATTGATTTGAACAAAGTTGATAGGCTGGGAGTTAGAAGCTTCTAGTTCGGAAAAAACATCAACATCCGAATCACTACCGAGAAAAGATCATACCGGTGAGGATTAAATTACCGCCTGTGGAAGAGTACAACTCAAGGGCGGTTCATTGGGATTATGGAACGGGCGAAATTGACGTCATAATGAGATCCGGAAGATGTTATCCCCGAGAGAAGTGGATTACGAAAAGAGAATCCCAAGCTGCGGAAGAGGTTGAGAAGTTGCAATCGATCGTGAGGACCGGTGAATATGATGTCGTTGACCAAGCTGCGGAAGATGCCCGCATGATTTCCTTCTTGGATCTCTTCAAAAATTCTGAAAAGCACAAAGACGCCCTTTTGAAGGTGCTTGGATGAGGTGCATGTTCCGAAAACAATTAACGAAGTGCAATTGGGAGACTTTGTGGGTGCTATCCTTCGAAGGACCGGATATCCTTCTCGGACGAAGACTTCCCGAAAGAAGGGCGGGTCCACAACAAAGCCCTTTACATAGCTGTGAGGTGTCACGGAAAAGAGGTGCCTCACGTCTTAATTGATAATGGTTCCGCTTTCAACCTGTGTCCACTAAGCACTTTGAGAAGCTTGGGGATCAATGAAGATTTTGTGAAGACATCCAAGGCCACCATCCGATCATTTGATGGAGTCTCCAAGAATGTTGTGGGAGAGATTGAGCTGGACATTGACATTGGACCGGTAACTTTCTCTATACCGTTCCAAGTGTTGGATATTCCAAGCGCCTTCACCCCTGCTCCTGGGAAGACCGTGGATTCATGTGTCCGGAGCGGTACCTTCCTCTCTGCATCAAAAGTTAAAATTTGTGGTCAAGGGTCAGTTGATCACCGTCCATGGCGAGACGGGACATCGAGCGACTTTAAAAGGGATGGTTCCATACGTCGAACCCTCAAAAGAGGAGGAGCTGAGTTATCACACCTTCGACATTGTATCTGTCATGCATGTGTTACCAAATGCAAAGGTGGCTATACCGAGCTTTCGAGACACTGCAACTATGGCGGGAAAAGTGCTACTCTCGAATGGATTTATTCCGGTCTTTGGATTAGGGAAATATGGTCGGGGAATTCGTAACCCTTTGAATTTGGGCTCAAATGACCACAAGGTTGGTCCGGGTTATAGCGGAATAGCGGAAAATAACATAGGTCGAGGCCGAGGTCGAAACAATCGTTATGGAGACCGTGGACGCCGTGGGCGCCAAGGTGGCCGTTTCATAGGTACCGATGTATGGAAAGCTAGAGGAAAAATGCTCCTAAACCCTTTATTCGAGGTATTCTCTAAGGGAGGCAAATGGCTGGAAGATAAAGACATCTACGAGGATGCGAGCCGGACTTATTCAACCCGTTCCTGGATAATCGGGTGAACGTGATAATTGAGTGGCTGGACGATGATTTCCCCACCCCCGAGTAAAAGGCTCTTTCCGAACTTTATCTTTTAATGCATTTTGATTACTGCACTTGCTTTAAAGCTTTTTGATGTTTTAGCACCCTTTGGGTCACATCTTTGTGATCCGGGAAGTGCGATCTTGTATTGTTCTTAGTTGCATTTATTAATGAAAAACATTTCAAATTTGATTACGGACATGTGGAGCAACGGATTGGTCCGATGATGACAATTGATTCTACCATGAAACTTGAGGCCCGATCCGCCATATGATCTAGGATTTTAAACAGCTTTTGAGAACCGGGATGTCCGGAAGATCGTGGACTAGTTCTCCTTTCCTTATCTAAGAAAATTGAAATTTGAAAAATGTTTTCATGATAGCAATCATGCATCCTTCAATTTTATTATCTTTGAATACTAACCTTTCATGGTGCATTTCGGGCATGTCATCCCACCCATACATAACAGGTTAATAT
Organism: Rhodamnia argentea; assembly: GCF_020921035.1. Taxonomy (NCBI): domain Eukaryota; kingdom Viridiplantae; phylum Streptophyta; class Magnoliopsida; order Myrtales; family Myrtaceae; genus Rhodamnia; species Rhodamnia argentea. The sequence goes on along the minus strand of NC_063152.1, from coordinate 2,786,174 downwards.
GTGACTCATATCAGCTCGATGACTATGCATGCGAAGTTGATATAGACGAGGTTGATGTGAGCGATATCAAGAAAGAATGGGATTGTTTCGAAGAATCTAAGCCCCCTATTTCTGAAGAACCTATCACTATTAATTTGGGAGATTCTGACTGCGTCAAGGAAGTGAAAATAGGAGGACACCTGTCCGCAGCGAGATATTTTAAGAATGACGGTGTTACTCAAGGAATATCAAGATATCTTCGCACAGGTCGTATGCTGACATGCCGGGTCTAGATCGTGAGATTGTGGAGCATGCTTTGCCCACGAATCCTTCTTGCACACCAGTAAATCAATCACCCGGAAGAATGAATCCCGAACGGCGGATAAAATCAAGGAAGAGGTGATGAAGCTCCTTAAAGTTGGATTTATCGAGGCTGTCCCATATGCTGATTGGGTCGCCAATATCGTACCGATTAAGAAGAAGGATGGGAGAATTAGAATATGCGTGGATTATCGGGACTTGAACAAAGCTAGTCCCAAGGATGATTTTCCCCTACCGCACATTGATGTGCTCGTCGACAATCTTGCGGGTTTTGAATTGTTCTCCTTTATGGATGGATTCTCGGGATATAATCGAGATCATGCTTTGAAGGAAAAAGATAAGATCAAGACCTCATTCACTACACAATGGGGAACTTTTTGTTACAAGGTGATGCCATTTGGGTTGAAAAATGCAGGTGCAACATATCAGAGGGCTATGGTGACCCTTTTTCATGATATGATACATAAGGAGATCGAGGTCTATGTGGATGATGTGATTGCCAAGTCCAAGCCTGGAGAAGACCATGTTAAAGTGCTGAAGAAGTTATTTGATCGATTGAGAAAGTATAAGCTCAAGTTGAATCCTGCGAAATGCGTATTTGGCGCAAGATCCGGAAAAGCTGCTAGGGTTTGTGGTGAGCAGCCGTGGTATTGAAATTGACCCTTCCAAGATTAAAGCCATATGGGAAATAGGAACTCCTGTTCTTGTTAAAGAAGTAAGGGGTTTACTTGGGAAGATTGAATTATATATCCAGATTCATATCCCAACTATCGAAACGGCAAAACCCTTCTTCAAGTTGCTAAAGAAAGGTGCAAAGGTGAAATGGGATGCGGAATGCCAACAAGCATTTGAGAAGATCAAGGAATATCTGGTACAACCTCCGATATTGGTACCTCCTATCCCCGACGTTCCTTTAACTCTATATCGACGGTTAATGATGAGTCCTTGGGAGCTTTACTTGCCCAAACTAACCCCAAGGATCGTAAAGAGCGGGCCATATATTATTTGAGCAAAAAGTTTACAACATCTGAAGTCAAATACCCAACAAGTGGAAAGGACTTGCGTAGCATTGGTTTGGGTCCTCCACAGATTGAGGCGATATACACTTGCATTATCATATAGAGCTGGTCACTGAAAATGACCCCATCAAATACCTTTTGGAGAAGCCAACATTGTTGGGAAAGATGGCTAAATGGCAAATACTGCTTTCGAGTTCGATATCAAAACCTCTCCCCAAAAATCTGTCAAGGGAAGAGCAATTGCTGACATGCTAGCTGAGAATCCTCCTAAGGACGTTTGAGCAAAACAAGGGAGGTCAAATCCTGAATATATCCGAAGACAAATGGACAATGTACTTTGACGGTGCGGTGAACCTCACTTGGATCGAGTGCTTTGGGGCGATTTTGATATCCCCCGAAGATCAACATTATCCGGTTTCAGCCAAGTTGGTATTCCCTGTACCAACAACATTTCGAATATGAAGCACTGCATACTAGGATTACAATTGGCCATCTCATTAAAGGTGAAGAAGCTCTTGGTATATGGAGATTCCATGCTAATCATTTTACAAACTCAAGGGGAGTGGAAGACAAAGGATCCCAAGCTTATTCCTTATCATAAATACCTCGAAGAGGCTGATCCAACACTTTGAGGAGATTACTTTCGAATATCTGCCGAGAACTCGAGAACCATTTTGCTGATGCTTTGGCCACATTATCAGCCATGTTACAAGTGCAAAATGGTCTTGAGATAGAACCGTTAAGGATTGACATCCTTGAGCAACCCGCATACTTGCATGGTCATTGAAGAAGAACCCGATGAGGAACCGTGGTATCATGACATCAAGAATTACCTGCTTGAAGGGCGAATTCCCTTGAGACAGTCAACCGAGAAGATAAAAAGTACATAAGCAAGATGGCATCTAAATTTTTCCTCGGCGGACAGATCCTATACAAGAGATCCTTTGACTCGGTCCTGCTGAGGTGCGTGAATTCCAAAGAAGCAAATCTCATTATGAAAGAGATTCATGAAGGGGAATGCGGACCGCATATGAATGGCCACCTCCTCGCCAAAAGATTATGAGACTCGGGTATTATTGGTTGACTATCGAGTCGGATTGCAACCAGCATGTTAGATCCTGTCATCAATGCCGGGTATACGGCGACGGGATAAATGCGCCGCCAACCGAGCTACATCAAATGTCGAGCCATGGCCATTCCGCATGTGGGGAATTGATATGATCGGCCCTATCAACCCAAAGGCCTCCAACGGACATCGTTTCATTTTGGTGGCTATTGATTATTTCACCAAATGGATTGAAGCTAGCTCATATGCCAATGTCACTGCGAATAGTGTGGCTAAGTTCATCAAGCGAGATATCATCTCAAGATATGGAGTGCCAAGAGCCATCATTACAGACAATGGCTCAAATTTGAACAACAAGGTAGTCGATCAACTATTGGAACAATTTAAGGTACGACACCTTAATTCTTCGCCTTACCGCCCGCAAATGAATGGAGCTGTGGAAGCGGCAAACAAGAACATCAAGAAGATATTGGCCAAAACTGCTGAGAAATATCGAGATTGGCACGAAAGATTGCCATATGCTCTCATGGCCTACCGAACTTCAATTCGTACTTCAACTGGGGCAACTCCTTACTCTTTGGTATACGGTATGGAAGCGGTCCTACCAGTAGAGGTGGAAATCCCCTCTTTAAAGATTCTGTCTCAAGTAGGGCTCACGGAAGATGAATGGAGTCGACGAGACACGAACAATTGAATTTGATTGACGAAAAGCGATTAAGGGCTATCTGTCATGGTCAAAGTTATCGAAGAAAGTGGCGAGCTTTTAACAAGAAGGTTAAACCTAGAAGTTTTGAAGCGGGGATGCTAGTTGTGAAGAAAATGCTCCCAAACGCACAACACCCGGGAGGCAAATTCATGCCAAATTATGAAGGCCCCTATGTGATTCGGAAGGTCTTATCCGGGGGAGCTCTTATACTTGTAAACATGGATGGAGAAGAATTGGCAAGTCCGGTGAATTCGGATGCCGTGAAGAGATATTTTCCTTGAAATAAATTGAGCTTCAGAGCGGTTGATGAGCGAGATATGAGTCACATGAAAATTTTGCATTTGCATGACATCTGCATACATGCATTTGCATACGTTTGTATTTTGTAGGTGGATTGGGAATCATGAAGAACTTTGCGAGCAACTGGTCAAAACAGGGGAAGTTATACGTTACTTTGGATCACGGATTTTGAATATCTTGGACTAATTGTTTCCTTTTGTTCTTTACGGGAAACGAGAGTCGACACCGAAAAAGGAGACGAGTCAACATCCGAAGGAGACAAGAAGAAATCACTTCGGGATTTGAAAATTTGAATATCTTGGACTGATTGTTTCCTTTTGTTTTTTACGGGAGACGAGGGTCAATGTCCGAAGGAGACGAGAAGAAATCGCTTGGAACTTAAAATTTTGAATACCTTGAACTGATTGTTTCCTTTTGTTTTTACGGGGACGAAGCCAATATTTGAAGAAGACAGGTTTGAGGTTCTCTTTCTTTACAAAGAATTTTCATACGCCGTCGTGCTTGAAATTGAAAAAAAACTTGGAATTATAGAGCCACAAGGCCCTTTCAAAGAAATATTCCTTACAAATTACGAAACATCTTTTGAATATTATCTTTGATGAGAACATTTGGCAAACGATGAATTTTGATGAAAACGCCCGGGTTTCTATAAAAGGGCATGCTTTGAAAGCTTTTCAAAAGAATGATCCTTCAAATGAAAAGAGGCAAACTTTGTCCTTAAACACGTCCCCGACACACTTGAGCGATGAGTGAGAGTGATAGAGCGAAAGAGCTTAATTTTGGGACGTAGGGATCATTCGCGGTGATTACATGGATTTAAATGATGAAAGGCATTTCCATTTCAAAATTATCCATACACATTTGTATCCCTTGATAACCACTCGAGCCAAAAAGGGAGAATTTTATGAATATAACCCTGTCAAGAACCACCCCACAATGGGGCATATTTGGAGGTTCATTGGATGATTCCTTGGAGAAAAGGTCGGGTAAGACTTTATTGTACTGACCTGCATCAATCTTTTTGTGATTAGCTTCGGGTGATTTACGGCAAAGACTTGGAACACCTCAAAGTGAAGAAAAGCATTTCATTTCTATATCCCAAACACTTACCCTTTGAAAAGCCAATTTGAGCCTTTGAATATTCATTTCTAAACCCTTGTTGGTGATCACCCCCCCACACTTGGGGCAAAGCAAAGGAATTACCAGCAATGAATCAAAAAGCATGATCGGAAGAATTTTGATACTTTGGTCTCAAAAGAGCCAGTCGGTGCGAAAATGATGAAGAATGAAAGGGCTAGAAAAAGCAAAGTGCCTGGTAAAAGCAAGGCCAAAGCCCATGAAAAGAGCATCCCGAAAAGGGGCAAATCCTAAAGAAAAATCATTAAGATGAAAAGAGGAAAATCCTCAAAATCAATTGGAAAAAGAATGATTGTGAATTTTCTGCAAAAGGCAAATGAAAGCTGGAGAAATGTCAAGGTGATCACCAAAGTTCACCCTCTTTTGAAAATATGGCCGTTCTTAAAGAGCCCACCTTAAACCAAAATACAACCTGTCACCAAAACTTTTCCGATCTAAGAGGTGTTTCGGGTCGATGCAAGAAATCATACGGGAAGCTACCGCTTAAAGGGGTAAGTACAATCCTGTCTTATCATGACTTCGGGGTTCTTGACTTGTAGACCCGAAGAAACTATTGTTGATCAAAATTCATTTCTAAACTTCAAAATGAATATCCTTTGAAAAGCCTTTGACCTGGCCTGAATTACGGTCCCTTTTAAAATGCCTTCTCCGATTAGTCGGATTGTATGAATCTCGAATGATCCCGAAACCTCGAGGTTAGGTTTCTGTGAGCGATTTGAATTTTAAGAAAAAGCCTTTCCAAAACGGTGAGAAGCCCTCTTGGATGAAGGAAAATCCTTTTGAAAATTTTTTAAAACAACCTTTTTGAAGAACACTCGGGATGTGTCATTCAAAATCCATCCCCGATGGAGATTTGAAATTGTGATTGGAGACATTTCCCTCACAAATACACTTTGAAAATTTGTCTAGAATTCTTGAATTTTTCCCAAGAACTTAAAGTTGTCATACTAATGATGTTTGATTGAACTTTCTGCGGGTTCCCTGGTGACCCCAAATCCTCGGAAAAGTTGCATTTTAAAGATTTGATTAACTTGGATTTTCTGCGGGTCTTTTGGCATCCCCGGTCCTCGGATCCTCTGCTTATTTGAAAATTTGAAATAGGGTTTGAGCTCTGTAGGTACACTAGTCAACCTAGGTCCTCGAGATGGCACCCTCTCGGACGGTTAGTAGCTGGAGAGACGAAAACCGATCTGCTTATTTGAAAATTTGAAATAGGGTTTGAGCTCCGTAGGTACACTAGTCAACCTAGGTCCTCGAGATGGCACCCTCTCGGACGGTTAGTAGCTGGAGAGACGAAAACCGATCTGCTTATTTGAAAATTTGAAATAGGGTTTGAGCTCCGTAGGTACACTAGTCAACCTAGGTCCTCGAGATGGCACCCTCTCGGACGGTTAGTAGCTGGAGAGACGAAAACCGATCTGCTTATTTGAAAATTTGAAATAGGGTTTGAGCTCCGTAGGTACACTAGTCAACCTAGGTCCTCGAGATGGCACCCTCTCGGACGGTTAGTAGCTGGAGAGACGAAAACCGATCTGCTTATTTGAAAATTTGAAATAGGGTTTGAGCTCAGTAGGTACACTAGTTAACCTAGGTCCTCGAGATGGCACCCTCTCGGACGGTTAGTAGGCTGGAGAGACGAAAACCGATCTGCTTTTTTGATGGTGAGTCCCCGCATGGAGGATAGCCAATCTTTTTTAAATAGGTGAAACCCCTTTGTTACAAGGGTGAACCTCCCCCTCGACGGTTAGTAGCTGGAGAGACGAAAACCTTCGCTTTTTAGATGGTGAGTCCCCGCATGGAGGATAGCCAATCTTTTTAAATAGGTGAAACCCCTTTGTTACAAGGGTGAACCTCCCCCTCGGACGGTTAGTAGCTGGAGAGACGAAAGCCGATCTGCTTTTTAGATGGTGAGTCCCCGCATGGAGGATAGCCAATCTTTTAAATAGGTGAAACCCCTTTGTTACAAGGGTGAACCTCCCCTTTCAGACGGTTAGTAGCTGGAGAGACGAAAGCCGATCTGCTTTTTAGATGGTGAATCCCCGCATGGAGGATAGCCAATCTCTTTTAAATAGGTGAAACCCCTTTGTTACAAGGGTGAACCTCCCCTCTCAGACGGTTAGTAGCTGGAGAGACGAAAGCCGATCTGCTTTTTAGATGGTGAGTCCCCGCATGGAGGATAGCCAATCTTTTTAAATAGGTGAAACCCCTTTGTTACAAGGGTGAACCTCCCCTCTCAGACGGTTAGTAGCTGGAGAGACGAAAGCCGATCTGCTTTTTAGATGGTGAGTCCCCGCATGGAGGATAGCCAATCTCTTTTAAATAGGTGAAACCCCTTTGTTACAAGGGTGAACCTCCCCTTCCAGACGGTTAGTAGGCTGGAGAGACGAAAGCCGATCCGCTTTTTAGATGGTGAGTCCCCGCATGGAGGATAGCCAATCTTTTTAAATAGGTGAAACCCCTTTGTTACAAGGGTGAACCTCCCCTTTCGAGACGGTGAGTAGTTTTGGAGAGACGAAAGCCGATCTGCCCCCTTTTTAAATGATGAATCCCTAGTGGATAGTCAAACCCATTTTAAATAGGTGAAACCCCTTTGTTACAAGGGTGAACCTCCCCTTTCGACGGTGAGTAGGCTTTGGAGAGACGAAAGCCGATCTGCCCCCTTTTTAAATGATGAATCCCTAGTGGATAGTCAAACCCATTTTAAATAGGTGAAACCCCTTTGTTACAAGGGTGAACCTTCCTTCCAAATCTTCAAATCACCACTCGACACCGGACGGACGGCGACCATTGCAAAATCGCGCCAAACCGTCCACAGGTAATTCCATACACTGAATCTTTCAACCTCGGATCGACAAATCTCAAACCATAGACAGGTGAGCTACGGGTAAGTCTCTCTCTTCTCATTTCTCTTTCACATAAAATGAGCATGAATTGAAATAATTCCCCACGGAGTCGGAGCTTAAAGCTGCGAAGGTAAAGCAATCGAATGTCAAAGACTTATTTTCTTTAGATTTTTCCCCAGCGAGATCGACAAAAGATCCAGGTGTCACCTTGTCTTTGAAAGCAACCTCTAACCGAGATTACTTTCAAAGAGGGGCATCTGTTGACACCCGAATTTTTAATCAGTTTTCTTTAGTTTTATTTTCCAAAATTCATTAAAAATTCACAAAAAAATAAAAAATTATAAATTCAACATTGGAAGCCTTGGCCAAGCTTAAGGAACCAATTTGGAACAAAAAATAATTTTTCATATTTTTCACTTTTTTTTTAATATTTTCGGAAAATAAGAAAATACTTGAAAAATCATAAAAAATACTTTTCGAGGTCACAAAAATACAGAAAAATGTCCAATATTTCTCTTTTAATTCCCTTTCTATATTGATCTCAAGAAAAATTGAAAATTGAGTTCAATTTTAGGTGTTTCTTCACAATGCCTAAGGTTGAATTTGCACAAAAAATACCAATTGAGTCTTTTTATTTGTAATTTTTGCACATTTTAAGTCTAGACATTCAATTGTGGTCCCTTTGAACTTCAATTTGATCAATTGCACCCTAAATTGCGCGAATTGCACAAATTAGGCAAAATCCCCAAATTATTTGCAATTAAGTCCCTCAACTTTGCAATTTTTGAAATTACTCTCAATTGAGCAATTTTCTATACACAATTGGATCACCCCTGGGGTTTTAACACATTCTGAATCTATTGGCATAGGTCTCATAGTCCAATTTTATCAATTAGACGTCCAATTGAGTTTTTCCCCAATTTGCCGATTTAGAAAAATTTGGGGTTTTCATATAAATTGATGGGAAATTTTGGGCAAAAACACATTTCTAGATAATATCTAGGCCCCCGAGTCCAATTTTGAGGTTTAATTGCAAAAATTCCCAGCCAAATTTGTTTAATTTTGAAAATTGCGTGAAGTTTACCGTCTGAACCGGTTCGAGACCGGTCGACCGCCGGTCGGACCGACTGGACCGGTCCCGAAATAGTGCATCGTCTTCCTCGAGAACACCCGCGCACATGAGCAGATACCTGGATGAATTTCAATGAACAAATTGGCCATGCAATCGATGATAATTGTGTCAATTAACACGGGCGTTTTGTTCCTCGAGGTAAATATGCGTCGATTAAGCCAAACTCCGAGGACAATGGCCGCGGAAGAGCTCCGGCGAGCCGGTCAAAGCTGCGGCAACGTGAAAAAGTCAACAATCTGCAAACCCAGCTCAATTCGCGTGCAATTGGCGTTGCCGGATTGCCAAACGGAGGCTGGACGGAATCCTATTCCGTTCCGGTCTCCGTCCAACTCACTTTCGCACGCTTGGGCACGTGCGAAGTGAGTCGGTGAATCATCACCGTGCGCGCCCAAAATTCAAAATGCGAGTATAAATAGCAAAGGGAGAATTCTAGAAGAGGGGGGCTGATTCGCTCGCACAACCAACGAAAAGAGAGAGAGAAAGAGAGAGCGAGTAGTGAGAGAAGTGCTAGAGAGCCTCACCGTAGCTCGCCGGAGCTTGTTACGCAAATCGGTTGTCCGGCCAATCCAGGCCACTCCAAGCCGTGAAACCACTTCCCGGAGCTCGCTCGAAGATCAAGGAAGCGATCGCTTCACCCGAATCGGCTTGAGACATCCGAGAATCGGTAAGTCGACTTCAAAAGCTTCATTACGCACATCTATGGCATCACACTCACACCTGCACGATTATTGAAATTAGCATGTGCGTTTCCATCCTTGAACCTCTCTGACCATGATCGCATCCTTTTTACGCATTGATTTCGCCCGAGTCACCTGAATCAAACCTCCAACATTCCGCGGTTCGGCCGATCTTCGGCCAGGCAAATCTGGCAACTCCGGGCTCGATCGGAGCCCGAGGTGAGTATCCTCAACTCGATTTATGGATGTATGAAGCTTGGATTTGATTGTTATGCTCTGTATTTCGCGATTGATATTGAGAATGCCGTGACTGTGCGTAGCTCGATTCCTATGATTTAGCCGTTGAAATTGTTTGATCTTAGAGTATGTTAATCTGGATGTAAAAACAAGTAGATTGGCGTTGGTTTGAGGTTGATCGGCCGAGGTTTCACCGTTGGATCTCGCCGGGAAACCTCGGCCGTTCGTCGCGTCGTCGAGAGGTTGAAGACGACGATGCTTACGTGTCGGGTCAACAAGTCGGCGTCCTAGGTGTCGTTCGGTGATAGGTCCAGTTCATGCTTTGAGGTGGCTTGGTCGTTGGCGCGAATGGTCCCGATCGGCTTTGATCCAACGGTGGGGAAAATTAGATAGGTTTAATTTCGGGCCGTTGGATCCATTTTTTTTTTTGGTGTTTTTTAGATATTTTGTATATAAGATAGAAATAAAAAATGAAGAAACGTCGTCGTCTAGGTCATTAAGAAGGCGACGTCGTTCGGAGTAAAGGGGCCAAATGCGTCGTCGTTTTGTTCTTCGTATGGAATGGATGGCCGAGATTGAGTCCGGTTTAGATCCCGGCCGTCCGTGCTCATAGTTGATTCGGCGTCGTTTTAGCGAGAGACGAACGAACGGCTGAGATTAGATCTAGGTTAGATCGTGGCCGTCCGTGCTTTTAATTGGTACTACGTCGTTTTAGTCCGAGTAGGACGAACGGCTTAGATTAGATTTTAGTTCGGATCGTGGCCGTTTATTTCAATACCCGAAGCGGCGTCGTTTTTGAGTACGAAGGCTAGAACGTCGCCGTTTTGTCCCGGAAGAAGGAGTCGACGGCTGAGATTGATCCAGGAGTTGATCTCGGCCGTCCGTTCTATTTTAGTATATTCGAATATTAGGAATAGATATTAGAAAATCGAAAATAAATAGAAAATGCATATGCGGTGTCGTTTTGGTGTTGTAGGCGGGTTTGTGAGCGGTCGGACCGGGTTGACCGGTCGTTGACCGGGTTGACCCGGTCCGGTTTAATAATAAAAAAATAATAAAAAATAAAAAGAAAATTTCCAAAAATCCAAAAAAAATTGTAAAAATACTTAGAAAATTCATAAAAATTCCCAGATTTTCATAAAAAATTTTCTAAAATTTGTAGATCGATTCGGGACTCATAAAGTCTGGATCGAAAATTTTGAGACTTCGAGGGTCGATTAATTTCGATCCGGAAAATTTCCAATATTTTTTAAAAATAAATAAAAATTCCAAAAAATAGAAAAAATTAGAAAAATTCAAGAAAATCACAAAAAATGAGAAATGGCCACATTCAACTGGCCAAATCGAAATTTTGTGATTTTCGAGTCCCGAACCCCAAAAAATGACCATTCTACCCTTCCGGGCCATTCGCCCCCAAATTTTTACCAAATCACCCCGATACCCAAAATTGATTTTTGTGTGGGCCGATAGGGCCATTTTAGACATATCAAACCTTGATTGATTGATTTGATTGCTTGTAATGATTTTGATTGTACATTATTTTTTGCTGATTGTGATTGATTAGGATAGAAAAATCCCATCTGTATGAATACTTAGATTTTTTAGGACCTACCTCATCTTATATCGCATCTGCATGAAATCTTAGGTTAGAAAAACAATCAACATCGGTAACCGAAAGGGCGTCAAATATGAAATTTGGCGTAACCAAATCCCCGGACCCAAAATCTCTGGTTTTCGCGGAACCGAACGGTTTCTCCCGACCGCTCGGTAAGGTTTTCCGATCGTACCTTCCAATAAATCGATCGGTGGCGACTCCAAATTGCATGTACATCTCGCACATGCCACCCGACCACACAAGGTCAAATTTCGATATTTGAAAAATTTTACCCGACATCGCGATTCGAGTAATGGGTCTTGGGAGAGACTCGCGATCCCCCATATATATATATGCCTATAAAAAGGAGGGGATCGGCTCGTTAGCCCTATTCCACCCCCGGGAATTGAGGGAATTTCCGGGAGGGTCGCGACATCAACGACCGGTCAACCCGGTCCGACCGACTCGCAGACCTACCAAAGCCTAAAACGGTGCCGTGTCTATTTTTCTAAATTTCTTTTTGATTTTCTAAACTAATTTCTAATATTTGAAAATATGTAAAAGGAAATGGACGGCCGAGATCGATCTGTGAATTAATCTCGGCCGTCCGAACAACAAAAAACAAAACGACGTCGCCGAAGCCATTAAACGGACGGACGGCCAAGATTAGATCCCCGGACTTCATCTTGGCCGTCGATTCCTACTAAACAAAACGACGCCGCATTTGACAATGAACGGACGGCCACGATCCAATCCTAAGGCTCGATCCGAGCCATTCAAACCTTACGCACATAAAACGACGACGCTTTCACCCTCTACACGAAACGACGCCGTGTCGTTTAAAACTTTGAACGGCTGCGATCTAACCTAGGCTCAATCTGAGCCGTCCGTTCACTCTAAGACTAAAACGACGACGCCTATCCTAGGCAAAACGGCGCCGTTTCCTATTTTCCATTTTCTGTTTAATATACCAAAATACCAAAAAAACACCAAAAATCAAATCTACGGCTCTAAATCAAACCTACCGATTATTCCTAGCCGTCGGATCAAGGCTGACTCGGCCTCTTCGCGCGCACGATTTAGATGACTAGACGCCGACTTGGACCACTCGCGGACTGCCACCTCGGCACGTTGACCGTTTGACTCGACACATCGGCTCGTCGTCTTCAACCTTGCGACGACGCGACGGACGGCCGAGGTTTCCCGGCGAGATCCAACGGTGAAACCTCGGCCGATCGACCCCAAACCAACGCCAAACTACTCGCTTCTACATCCAGACTAACATACTCGAAGATCAAGCAATTTCAACGGCTAAATCGTGAGAATCGAACTAATCACGATTACGGCAACACGGACTTCGATCAAGCAATACCGAGCATAACAATGGAATTCAAGCTTCGAACACGCTTAGATTAGGTCGAGAATACTTACCTCGGGCTCCGATCGAGCCCGGAGTCGCCGGATTTGTTTGGCCGAAGATCGACCGGACCTTGAGATTTTGGATGTTCGATTGAGGCGACTCGGGCAAAATCAATGCGGGAGAAGGTTGCGATCGTGGTCAGTGATGCTCAGAGATGAAAACACACACATCAATTGAAAGAATTGTGCTCTAGAAGCCGAGATGCCATGATCGTGCAGCAGAGAAACCGAGAGCTCACCTTATCGTTTTTGGATGTCGCAGGTCAATCGGAGTGGTGCGATCGCTTCTCCTCGGCTCAGGTGAACTTCCCGCGGTGGTCCGACGCCTTGATTTGGTCTGGATTCACCGGGCCGAAGTCGCGCGATTCGAACTCCGGCGAGCTACGGTAAAGCTCGCGAGAGTTTCTCTCACCTCTCACTCTTTCTTTCTCTCTCTAGTACGTTTGTGAGCGAGCCAAATGAGCCTCCCCTCGTTCTAGAATCCTCCTCGGGCTTTTATAGTGAGCTTTTGAAATTTGGCGCGTCGGGCGTGAGCTGGCCGAAGGTGATTCACGTGCGCCCACGTGATTTCGAGCCCCGCGGACGGTGACGGAATCACTAGGATTCCGTCCAAGTCCATTAGACGTCCGTTGAGTCCAAGTGAGTGTCAATTGCACGCGTTTTTGCCAAGTTTGACTTTTACGTGCGGGCGTGACTTTGACCGGCAATGCTTGCCGTCCTCCGGCGACAATTGGCCGTGACGTCGACGGCGGTCGACGAACATTGACTCGATACACAAAAGCCCTAAGTCAATTGGATCAATTAGGATCGAATTGATGTTCAATTTGATCACCAAAGTTCGTTTTCAATTCTGCAAAAATGGGATGGTCGCGCGAGGAAGAAGAAGCACTGTTCCGGACCGGTTCGGCCGGTCCGGCCGTGATCGAGGCCGGTCCGAACCGATTCGGACGTGCAATTTTCAAAATTAACCCGAATTTAATGGGAATTTTTGCAATTAAACCTCAAAATTGGACTTAGGGGCTTAGATATTATCTAGAAATGTGTTTTTGCCCAAAATTTCCCATCAATTTACACAAAAACCCCAAATTTTTCAATTTGCCCAAATTGGGGAAAAGTTCAATTGGATGTGTAATTGATCAAATTGGACCACGAGACCTATGTCAATCGATTCAGAATGTTCAAAAACCTTAGGGGTAGCCCAATTGTGTATAGAAAGTTCCTCAATTGGAAGTAATTTCAAAAATTGCAAAGTTGAGGGACTTAATTGCAACATTCTTAAGAATTTCTGTCCAATTCATGCAATTCGCGCAATTAAGGGTGTAATTAATCAAATTGAAGTTCAAAGGGACTGCAATTGAATGTCTAGACTCTAAATGTGCAAAAATTGCAAATAAAAAAACTCAATTGGTATTTTTTGTGCAAATTCAACCTTAGGCATTGTGAAGAAACACCTAAAATTGAACTCAATTTTCAATTTTTCTTGAGGTCAACATTAAAAGGGAATTAAAAGAAAAATATTGAACATTTTTCTGTATTTTTGCGACCTCGAAAAATATTTTTTTATGAATTTTTCAAGTATTTTCCTATTTTCGAAAATATTAAAAAAAATGCGAAAAATATGAAAAATTATTTTTTGTTCCAAATTGGTTCCTTAAGCTTGGCCAAGGCTTCCAATGTTGATTTTATAGTTTTTTTTTTATTTTTTTTTTTGTGAATTTTTGGGAATTTTGAAAAATAAGACTAAAGGAAAACCGATTAAAAATTCAGGTGTCAACAGTAAGCTTTCTAAACTTCCCGTGATGCTCGTGTGTGATGGAATTGGTTTGTTGTGCTCTATATTTGGTGATTGAACTCTAAGATGTAGATCCGTGCGTAGCTTCATACTCGCGATTTAGCCGATAGAATTGTTTGATTCTTGAGTATGTTAATCTAGAGTTTAAATCGAGTCGATTAGCGTTGGTATCATGTCATTCCGGTGAGATCTCACCGTTAGATCTCGCCGGAGGAGTTCTGGCCGTTCATTGCGTCGTTGGCGAGAGATTGAAGAAAATGCTGAGGTGGCAGGTCAACGGGTCAAAGTCCGAGGTGGCGAGAGGTGATTGGTCCAGAGTGTCGCCGACTCGGCTTAGTCGTTGGCGCGAATAGGCCGAGTCGGACTCCATCCAACAGTTGAGATAAATAGGATAGTTTGATTTTGGGCCGTCGGATCAGATTTTTGTATTTTTTCATAATTCGTTTATTAGTTAGAAAATCAAAAAATGGAAACAACGCCGTTTGTATAAGTGAATCTGCGACGTCGTTTAGGTTAGAATGTAGATGCGTCGTCGTTTAGGTTTGAAATTTATATATTTAGCAGAAAATAAAAAATCGAAAACGGTGCCGTTTAGGTAAGGGGCGTGCGACGTCGTTTTGGGGGCAGAAGCAAATGCGTCGTCGTTTCACGCGTAGGGCGGGGATGATCCGGTGCGGCGAGGTCTACGTGAGCGCGAATGAGTCGACTGCTAAGATTGCTTCTAAGATTGATCTTGGCCTTCCATTTATTTTCCGTATTTTTGAATATTCAGAAAATAGTTTTAAAAATAAAAAAAATTCCAAATAAAAGAAAACGACATCGTTTTGGTGTCGAGCGGGTCGTGAGCGGGTTAGGATCGGGTTGATCGGGCGTTGACAGGGTTGACCCGAGTCCGAAAAATTAATAAAAATTTTCCAAAAATCCAAAAATATCATAAAAAATTCATAAAAATTCCCAGATTTTTTCAAAAAATTTCTGAAAAATGTTTAGGTCAATTCAAGACTCTTATAGTCTGGATCAAAAATTTTTGAAGTTCCGAGGGTTGATTTACATCGATCCAGAAAATATTGATTTTTAAAAATTAAATAAAAATTCCAAAACATTAGAAAAATTCCAAAAAATTCTGAAAAATCACAAAGAAAATGGGAAATGGCCACATTCAACTGACCCGACCCTATTTTGTGATTTTTGGGTCCCGAACCTTCAAAATGACCATTTTACCTTTTTGGGCACTTGGCCCCCGAAAATTTCCCGAACCATCTCGAAATTCTAAATGGGTCTTTCTATAGGTCAATAGGGCCATATTAGACGTGTCCTACTTGATTGATTGACCGATTTGATTGCGATTATCTTGATTGTGCATTTGAATTTTCTGATTGTGACCGATAGGATAGTAAATTCCCGTCCGCATGATATCCTAGATTGTTAGAGCCTACCTTACCTTGAATATCATCTACATGAATTCTTAGGTTAGAAAATCACTCAACTTCAATAACCGAAAGGGCGTCGATGTAAATCACGGCGTAACCAAGTCCCCGAACCTATTTCTCTAGTTCTAGTAGAATCGAATGGTTTCTCCCGACCGCTCGATAGGGTTCCCGATCATACCCTCCAAAAATTGATTGGTGGCGACTCCATATGCATGTACACTATACACATATCATACGACCACACTAAGGTCAACCCCGATATTTGAAAATCTTCTTCACATCGCGATTTGAGTAATGGGTCTCGGGAGGGACCCATGCGCCAAGATCCACTGTCAACCGGATCGGAAGCGCAGCTCGTTAACCTCGCCCACCGAGAAGAGAGAGGGTCGCGACAATCTATATACGTAGATACATCGGGTGAGATGTTTGAATGAGTTACCTCGAGATCATCATCCGAGTGTGCCATTAGACAGATATTTGCGTATTCTTCATCACTTTCACATTCGGTGTCGCTCCAAGTCTCTGCTTTCAATGCTTTCTTGGATTTCTCATCCTTACCTTTCTTCTTTAATAGTGGACAAATGGGTTTGATGTGGCCTCTTTTCTTACATTCATAACAAATGACTTCTTGACCTTCATTTTTGGTTTCGGATAATCTTCTCCGATTGTATCGTCTGAGATCCATTCTGTCTTTGAAGTTCCTACCTTGTTTAGCCATTCTTCTGAATCTTTGAAGTTCCTACCTTTTGTCAGCGAGGTCATGTCGGAACTCGTTTCAGTCACAACCAGCAATAATTAGTCTAACCAAAATCGAAATGGTTTAAGAACAGAAACTGTTCTCACCGAACAGGGCCTGTTCAAGCCTCTACAGTCCACAATGAATCTTTGAAATGATCTAGAGACGTTTCAAGAGGTCAAAGGAGGTGTCAAAGGGTGTACGGTGGTTCGTGGAGTGAGGAAATGGCGAAGCAGCCTAGTTTTCCCAAAACAGTGCAAATTGAGTAGTCTGAACAGCGATGTGTAAAGTTTCAAATTTCAGGACTGATCTGGGGGTTTTACTATGTTAATAACGTCGTAGAGAGGTAGAGAAAGGTGTGTACAAAGTTTGGGGTGGTTTCGAGTCCGTTTGCTATGCGAACGAGCCTTGTTTCTCTAAGTCAGAATCTGAAAACTGCACTGAACAGCAGCAGGGCAGGGGAAGGTTTTCAGTGTTCCAGCCACTTAAGGAGCTTTCTGGGGCTAGCAGGTGTCAAAGAATGATATAGGGACATCTTCGGGTGCCGTTGGTGATTGATGCATGCCGGGATAGCGCACGGAAGCTGCTAGAACAAAAGGAACCGAAGCAGCGGTGCGGTAAAGGCAGATTGAGGCAGTCGGTTTCTCAAGCTTTCCTAGGCTGTTTCGATGGGTTTCTTTAACAAACGGCTTCAGATCTAAGTTACCCTTAATCTTACATTCGCGTAGGAAAAAACTGAGCTTGATTTGGCCTTGAAATGAGCTCAAACGAGTGATTTCTTCCGGGCACGCGCAGAAAATC
The DNA here is from genome assembly GCF_020921035.1 of Rhodamnia argentea. Taxonomy (NCBI): domain Eukaryota; kingdom Viridiplantae; phylum Streptophyta; class Magnoliopsida; order Myrtales; family Myrtaceae; genus Rhodamnia; species Rhodamnia argentea. The sequence continues at coordinate 2,768,985 of NC_063152.1, read as the reverse complement.
GAGAGGGAGAGAGAGATGGGCGAGAAAGTGAGTTAGGCGAGAGAGAGAGATGGGCGGCCGAGAGAGGGGAAAAAGAGAGAGATGAGTCGGTCATGAGGGGTCACCGTCGGTCAATGGTAGTGGTCAACAATCAATGGAGGTAGTCATTGGTCAATGGTGGTGGTCGGCCATTGACTCTCATTGGTGCTCACATGATGAGCTAGCCTCCCTTCATTGAATTTGTTGTCTCCCCTTCATAATTACTTCAAGGGCATTTTGGTCATTTTCCAAAATATCAAGGGCAATTTGGTAAATTGCCACTCAAAGGGTATTTTGGTTAATTGGCAAACTATTGAGGGCATTTTCGTCAAATGTCACTCTAGGGGTAAGTTGGTCATTTCTAAAAATGTAAGGGGCATTTTCGTCAATTGTCGTCCTAAGGGTACTTTAGTCGGTTGGGCATTCTACGGAGGGCAATCTCGTCCAATCTCATCGTAGTTTGGTTAGAACAACACTTAGGCATAGGAATTTCAATTTGAAAAGTCGACAATCGATCGATCGAACCTAAACCGATTCGATCGACGATTCGAGGAAATTCTATATTCCCATTGTCTAATCCTCAAAAATCCAGTCTCAAATGACAAATTGAAATTCACAAACATTCTCCGGGTTAAATTCTACTGTAGAAAAGGGGTCAAATTCCAAGACGTCACAACTCTCCCCACTATAGGAAATTTCATCCCCGAAATTTGATTGCCGTTGAAATTCCTCGAAGAGTTCGAGGTAAGATCGCTTCATGGTCTCGTCATTTTCCCGGGTGGCTCCTTCTATCTCGTGATGTTGCCGGATTATCTTAACCAACAGGATCGTATTATCCTCAGTACTTGCTCCTTCCGATCTACGATTTTAACGGGTCATTCTACGTACGACGCTCGCTCGTCCAATTCAATCTCTTCATAACTCAAGACATGAGCGGGATCGGGTTCATACTTTCTCAACATTGAGACATGGAACACATTATGTACTTGGGCAAGATTCGGTGGCGGGGCAAGATGGTACGCCAAGTTCCCTATTCTTTCCAAAATTTTAACCGGTCTAACGTACCTTGGACTCAATTTCCCTTTTTGTCGAAACGAGATGTAACTCTCATTGGTGACACCTTTAGAAACACATGATCGCCAACTTGAAATTTCAAAGGCTTACACCTCCTTTCGGCATAGCTCTTTTGTCCATTGTGAGTAGCTTTAAGTCTGTTCTCGATAATCTTGACGGCTTCTATTGATTATTGAACTAGCTTTGGACCTATAATCTTCTTTTCACCAACTTCGTCCCAACATAACCACGTTCTGCAAGGTCTACCATACGGAGCCTCAAATGGTGCCATCTGAATGCTTTATTGGTAACTATTATTGTAGGAGAATTCAACTACATGAAGCTATTCCTCATAGCTACCTTGAAAGTCCATGATATAGGCTCGTAACATATCCTCGAGTATCCGAATTGTTCTTTCGGATTGATCGTTCGTCTACAGATGATAAGCCGTGCTAAACCGTAGTTTTGTTCCCAAAGCAATTTCTAGGCTTTTCCAAAACATTACAGTGAACTTAAGGTCACGGTTCGAGGTGATCGTTCTTGGGACTCCATACAGTCTCACAATATTTCTCACATAGAGATCTGCATATCTATCTAGGGCAAAATCTTTTCTAACTGGGATGAAATGTGCTAACTTTGTCGATCTATCGACTATAATCCAAGCCGAATCATGTCTCCTTTGACTTCTTGGTAAACCATCACGAAATCCATTATGATATGTTCCCATTTCCATTTTGGGATCTCTAGGGGTTAGAGCAAACCTGCAGGTTTATTGGACTACGCCCTAACTTACCGACAAATCAAGCACTTAGCTACGTATCTTGTTATGTCGGCTTTCATGCCGCTCCACCAATAGTGTTGTTTTAAGTTTTGATACATTTTTGTACTCCTAGGGTGGATGCTATAATCACTATGATGTGCCTCCGACAAGATATCCTCTTTTAACTTCTCATTGTTTAACACAACCATGTGTCCTCGGAACTTTAGCACTCCATTGTCGGTTGCTTGAAAGTCGGCACTTTTCTTGGCCAAGCTATCTTGGAGGATCTTTTGAATGGTGGGATCCTTTGATTGCAAGGTCTTAATTCTTTCCTGTACTTATGGTTCGATCCTCAAGGTAGCGACTAGACTTGATAGGCAACTGATCTCAAACTTGAAGTCGGATTTGCTTACTTCTTCCAACAAATGCCATTCTTGAGCACGTAATTGAGTAATCACCGATTTTCTACTCGGGGCATCTGCCACTCTATTTACCTTACCGAGATGATATAAATCTCACAATCGTAATCCTTAAGCAACTTCATCTACCGGCGTTGCTTCATGTTTAATTCCTTTTATGAGAAGAGGTACTTTAAACTTTGATGGTCGGTGTACACTTGGATTTTTCTCCAATCGGGTAATGCCTCAAAATCTTCAAAGCGAACACGACCACATCTAATTCCAAGTCATGTGTTGGGTAATTCATTTCGTGGGGCCTTAGTTGCCGTGAGACATAGGCAACCACTCTCCCATGTTACATCAGAACATAACCCAACCCTTTAAGCGAAGCATCGCTATAGATCTTAAATCCTCCAGAGCCAGATAGAATCATCGGAACAGGAGCTAGAGTTAGCGTCTGTTTAAGCTCTTGAAAACTATGCTTGCATTTTTCCATCCATTCAAACTTTACGTCCTTCTTAAGTAATTGCATCAAAGGTGAGGCTATAACTGAAAATCTTCCACAAAGTGCCTATAATAGCCTACTAGTTCTAAGAAACTCCCGACTTCGATCACGATCGTTGGTCTTGGCCATTTAATCACTGCTTCTATTTTCGTTAGATCCACGAAATTCCCATCTCCAGAAACTACGTGGCCTAAGAATGCCACGCGAGCTAACTAAAACTCGCACTTACTAAACTTAGCATATAACTGATGCATTCTAATAGTTTTCAACACAGTCCTCAAGTGTTGTTCATGTTCCTTAGGACTTCTTAAGTACACCAAAATGTCATCTATAAACACTATCACAAAACGATCCGAGAATTCTTTGATTACTCTATTCATTAAGTCTATAAAGGCAGCATGAGCATTTGCCAATCCGAACGACATTACTGTAAACTCATAATGTCCATAGCGCGTCCTAAATGCCATTTTTGAAATATCCTCCTTTTTAATTCTCAACCGATGGTACCATGTCCTTAAGTCAATCTTGGAGAATACCGAAGCTCCCTACAACCGATCGAATAAATCATCAATTCTTGGTAATGGGTATTTATTTTTTATTGTGATTCGATTCAATCGCCTATAATCGATGCATAATCGCAACGATCCATCCTTTTTATTGGCAAACAGCACGGGTGATCCCTAAGGTGATGCACTGGGCCGGATAAATCCTTTATCCAATAACTCCTACATTTGAACCTTGAGTTCCTTCGGTTCATACAAGGACATTCTATAGGGCGCCTTGGAGATTGGCTCCGTTCCAGGGGATTAACTCAATCAAAATTTCAATTTCCTTCTCTAGCAATAAGCCAGGCAATTCCTTAGGAAATACCTTAGGGAATTCTCACAAAACAGGAATATCTCCCAACTTAGGCTCTACCGTAGAAGTATCTACTACAGACGCTAAGTAACCATAGCAACCGTCTTCCAATAGACGCGTCGCTTCAAGTGATGAAATCATCATTGTCAAGGTTCCTCCTCGATTACCCCACAAATTAAAAGCTAGCACTATTCGGAGGACTAAACGGAATTACTTTCTGATGACAGTTCATTACGGCCCTCCGCTTTACTAGCCGATCCACTCCGACTATCAAGTCAAAATCATACATTTCCAGCACAATCAGGTCTATCTTATATTCATAACAACCTACTACTAATTTGCAGTCGGGACAACCTATGGCAACTAACATACTATCTTGCAAAGGTGTAGAAATTCTAAATGCAACATTCAACGGTTTTTTTATCCAAACCAACCAGTTTAACAAAATTTTCAGCCATGAATAAATGTATAGCTCCATGATCAAACAAAGCATAGGCGACTTGGTCATGTAAGAGAACCGTACCTATTACGGTTGGTGAATCCTTCGCCTCCTCTCGGGTGACCGCGAACACCCTTTCCCGAGCCGGAGGTCGATTCTAAGTAGTTTGTGTCGTATATCCTCCAAACTGTCCTTCTAGTGGTCCATACCTTGGTGGTTGAGGACAATCCCTAACTTGATGACCGAGTTGTCAGTACCTAAAGCAAGCTCCAGTCCTTCCGGTGCACTGTTCGTGTCCGCACCTTTGGTGACCAGACGACATTCATAGTTCTAGCGGTAGCTTGGCTTATTAATGGTGTTTGCCCTATTAGGGGGAATATAAGTTCTACCACTTGACATAGGCCTCTTGCTTTGTCTAACATCCCTTTTGTTTGGACGCCTAAACCTTTGTTATGAAGTGGTAGCTCTTTCATTCAGGTTTCGTTCTACCAACCGAGCTCTCTCATTTATCTCCTCGTAGTACTTCAAATTGAAGGTTACTAGGATCCTCTTGGTCTCGAGCTTCAATCCATCCCGAAATCTTCTCGCCCTATCTTGTAGGTTCTCAATCATTCTTTGGGCATATCGTGATAATTGAGCAAATCGAGCCTCATACTAGTCTACAGTCATTTGATTCTGAAGTTGACTCATAAACTCATTAAGCTTCTCCTCTCGTGCGGTGCTTGAGAAGTACTTGTTATTGAAGGCTTCTACGAACGTATCCCAATTCAAAGCTGTACCCTTAAGGAATTTCTAACCCTTGGTAGCATTCCACCAGGAGCTAGCGTTACCATGCATCTAGTAAACAGCCAAAGTGACCTTATCTTTTTCACCACACTTCAATAGGTCAAAGATTTCTCTAGTTCCTTGATCCATTGGACAGTAGCCTTAGGATCTCCATCGCCCACGAACTTAGGAGGCTTTAACTTTAGCAACAATTCCACCAACTTGTGCATTGGTGTTCCTTCAATGTTTATGGCCAAAGGGCTTGCCCGAGATGCTTCAGGAGCAGCATCATGATTTCTAGTCCTCTGCCCTATCAAGTCTCCTAGAGAGGCAAGTATTTCATCAACTATCCCTTGGATCCCTCTTGGCAAGTCCAATGGACGTTTCTTCACCTGCCATAGTCTCATTGACTCTTGGCTCTTGCCTAGTAGTCCTATCTCAAGGAGTTCTCCTACCTCGTTCGCTCATTATACGGGTTTATACGGAGTCCTGCATACCCCAAAGCAAAGCAAAATAAGAAGACAACTTGAAATTGTTAGGATACAAACAACAATCATATGCACGATCGGCATAATCCTACTAACTATCCCATTTTCCCATCGCTCCTCATCACTCCCGACCTATGACCCGGTGTATCAGGCCAAACCTGCTCTAATACCACCTCAAGTGAGGATGTCACGCCTCGATCCCCAAGCATGCAATATCCCAACAAATTCACCTCGGATCATTAATATAACGTCCCGGGTACATTATCGACCCATGATAACACATCACACATGTGGAAACGTTTAAACTCCCATTCACATAAAACATCGGGGATAGTTAAATATAAACACCAAGACAGTAGGATTACCCAAAATACATAGTTGTCTTTACAATAGTAAAAAGGCATCGCAATAAATGCTAGCGAGTCATAGTCATAAAAAGAAAAGACCAATGATATAGTCGATCAACTATATACTCCAAAAGTAAGCTCCCAAAGCCTATAATCTCCGGGTCGGGTTGACGGCTCAAGATCATAAGAAACTTCTACTACGCCACCATCAGCAAGATCATAGTTTAGATTCGTCCAATCGGGGTCCACTACCTCGCCATCGAGTGAATCAAGGTTGAAAGGATCCCATAGGTACGAAACTTGAGGGTTCAAGTTGGAAGGCCCTTCAGAAAGCCCATTGAACCCTCGAATCGGACCTAGGACTTGATCGCCGTCACGAATGTACCATGGTTTGAAGACATGAGGTACCAGGTACCCAATACCCTTATCTACGTCGATTGTCATGACACGATGTTCCTAGACCCTATCTATAGCTACAATCAATTGTCGTTCAACATGGACTACCCTACGGACGGGGAACTCGTGCCGAACTAGATGCTGTAAACTCAACATCCTACCTTGGACTTGAAAAATGTTCCCACAAAGGGGTGAGATACAATTTCGGTAAGTCAACGCCTAAGCCTCGGCTAGGACGTTGATTCGTCCAGAGCAACCTATCATTCAATCATATAATAGATGACAAGTGTCACAATCATAGGCAACTTATCCATCGAAGTACTACACATAATGCAATGGGAATGCAATATGCAATCATGCCAACTCGCGCCAACCATAGAGGCACTCGAATAGTCATTACGTACTCAAGCATCGATCAAACTTCAGGACACCACACAAGTCCAATTATTACTCCTAAGTGGCTGTGACATCCAAATTAGATCAATAAGATTTACACTACCCCCTTGACAGTGTCTTCTTTAAAACATGCATTATTCCTTCCGACGATGACAGCGACTACAAGTGTAGTCCCAATGCCTTAGCATGCCGGACACAACGACTAGGCATTCTCGAAGGAGCATCGATCTTGTTGTAGGCTAGTGAATTCACCTAGAGGGGGATGAATAGGTGATAACGTGTGATTTTAAGATTTTATTGCGGAATTCAAGTCTCACGGTGTAAAACAGAAATCTCGGATGCTCAAGCAATTCAATTGATGCTAGAAATGTAATAGGATCGATACGTATTGTCCTTGTGCAGTTTAGCTATCACAAAGTATTTAGAATGATCAGAGTAAGAGATAAAGAAAACTGCACGGAGGGATTATAGTGGTTCGGCTTTGGTTAAGCCTACGTCCACTTCTTCGGCCGATAGCCAATCGGCTAGATTCCACTATTAATCTGTTCGGAGGTTATAGATCGGTGATCTCCTTACACGCAGGACTTCACACCTAGCGTTCAACACTCTTGTGTACACCTCCTCACAATTACAATGGATGGATCAAGAAGTGTGTTTAAAATGGAGTACACTCTATCTAGGAATTATGAACATTTTTCCCTCTTTACGCCGATCTCTATTCCCTTCGTCTTCGAGATGTCTTTTATACTCTTCCGCTTCCAAACTAGCTGTTGCAAGACATCTAGAAGAGATCTCTCCAAATCTACCCTTTTGGACGAGATGTTTGCAAAAAGAAGATCTCTTAGTAGTTGGGGATCGCCAAAGGAAAGTCTTCCCCGTTTGGATCAAATCGCCCATACAATTATGATCCCGAGTTTCCATAGATGGTTTCTTCCATTTAGAAAGTCTTGGTTTGTCTCCTTGATTTCGCATCCTTGATTGATCTTAGTCACTGAAAATCTACAAGAACGATCCAGCTCGATGGCGTCCATTGATATACATCAATTAAACTCAATTTGTATTCCTCTTGAAATTCGATTACTTGCTAGTGAAGTACTTCTCTCGGAGCTTGAGCATCATTCCAACATCCGAGCTATCCCTACTCAACGTCCGAGCTCGAACTAGCATCCGAGACTCTCAGAAACAACATCCGAGCCAAAACATTTTGTTAGATTCAATCCTGTGTATCCCCGCACCAAAGGATAAACTGTAAAACAAGTAAATCACAGCATTATCTCAAAATACAAGAGTACTAGGATTGTTTTGTCAACTTCAAAACCGTCTAGGGATTTTTTCTCAACAATCTTCCCCTTTTTGATAATGACAAAACGATCCACTAAAGGAATGAAGAAATTGATTTTAGAAAAGGATGAACAACTTCAACAAAATTACTCTAGTGATAATCTTGCTAATTAATAATTTTGGAATTTCGTTCCTTGTACTTTTAGCAAGAATAAGTTTTGAGAAAGAATGCATTTTATACTTATGTTAAGCAATATTCAGAACTTGTGTTATCTCAATCGATAAGTTTGTATTCTAAGTGCATTGAGATATAAAACAATTTCAAATACAAGCAAGTATGAAAATTGTAACTTCTCAAAACATCATGCTTTGTTGGATGCTCATAACTTGTCCTGTTTAGCTAGAGCTTTCAAATATGTGAAAAGTGGAACTTGTTCACCTGCTTTGTTTAAGAGAAGATGTTCCTTCTCATATGATATTTTCCAAAGTTCATGCTTTGTATTCCACAGAACATGCTGAAATCTTGTATTTAAAAAGGATACTTGCCAAAATACACACGCATATATATAACAGATTGATCTCACACAATCCATTCATACAGTCATGAATATCATAACACCATCAAAACATTAATTTTCTCATTTTCTCTCCCTTTTTGTCATCAGCAATAGGGAGTATCCTGCAAAGTCAGATAGTGATAAAACATTGCTCCCCTCGAATTCAATGCCTATTCAGGTCATTTATGCAATGTACTCAAAATATACTAGCATTCAGAAAATAATGAATCATTCAATCAAATCATGCTGGCATTCAATTTGTCAATCATTCAATCAAAGAAGAATAAAGTGTGACAGATGAGGTTCTTATTTTAGTGCTGCGAGCTTAAGATAGAAGAAAATTGGAAGAGAGCTTTAATAGATTTGAAACACAACAACTCATGTTATGTGAGACAGCTTTTCATTGATTGCAATTGCTAGCTTGTGCAGATTCTTTTCAGCCTGGTCGAGCTCAAAGCCTATAAGATGGTATTTGTTGTTCATATTTTCTTTGAGAATCTGTCCCTTCAAACTCAGCTGATCTTTGATTGCAGTCATTTCAATGTTGAATTCTGTTCTAAACTTCCTCGGATTATCTTTGCATTTACCCAACTTAAACAGAATATCCCATAACTTGTCTATATCAGAGATTTCTGGTTTCTTTGTGTCCCAAAGATGACACCAATCTCCCCGAGTATGATCTTTTTTATCTTGTTGAATCCATTGGACAATATCCCTGTTTATCTCCGTAGATAGCTTTTCAAGAGCCTATATTCCAGTCACGATGTAGCTTAGATCCAATTTCCGCTCTTCAACCACTGCTCTTGCACATTCCGCTCGAGCAAAGTCTTGCTCATTTTCCTTGCAAAAGCAAAGAAGATCATGTATGTGGAAATCATTCAGATTCAACTCGTTGTCGGTTTGAACTCCTTGCGGTGAAGCCTTCTTCAATTCTTCTTCGGTTGGTTTTGTTGCATATTCAAACACTTCTTGCTTAGAGACGAACCCATTGTGCCATATCAAGGCTTTCACGGATTCCTCATCATCTTCTTTCTGTCGAGCGATAAGAATTGTCCTTTTAACAGCCTTGGCCAGCCTTATTTTCCTTTCAAGATAAAAGGTAGCCTTTTTGGCGAAGAGAGACTTTACCAGTTCAAAATGCTGGTTAATTTCCTTCCTTGGTGGTTGTAAGGAGCTCTGTAATGCTGTGGATAGTATGAAGTCTTGTGGGAATTTTATCGGCACCAGTTTTGATAATTCTTCCAACTTTTGGTTGATGGATTCCCAAAGTGTATCCACCGTCTTGATTAATCTGTCGGTTTTGAAGAGAATTTGTCTTGCTTTCTCCGAGAGTTCCTGTGCCAGTGCACCGAACTCTTCCATCAGCCTTTCTCTCATTTCTCCTATCTCCTAAAAAAGCAAATTGTACATTCTAGTGATTTGGTACTTCATCTCGATCTAGTAGTACAATACGTCATCCAACAGGCCCGAATCATTATTCTGATTCATTTCTTCTTCTTCAATGCCTGGTTGTATTTCCATATCCTCCCCTTGAGATTTTTCTCCTTGACTTACAAACAATTACGTTGGATCAGCGGTTTCTTCTTCGCAATTCTCAATTAGAGCGTCATGGTCTTCTGCCAACATCTCTTTATGATAGATGTCTTCTTCTTCCAGAATTCCATGTTTTGCTTTTATGACTGCTGTTCTTTCCTTTTTGACTTTTTCAACAAACTCGTTGAGGGAAAGATGATCATCATTCTCTAGATCACTTTGAGAAAGATCGGGGTAGTTTGTTGAGGAATGGATGTTTTTAGGCTCCATGAGAATTGTATGGCGATGAAAGTTATAGGAGACTAAGATTATGAAAGAAGGTTTTGGGAAAAAACAAGTGTAAAGACCACCCTTTTTTAAATATGAGGAAATGACTTCGATTTAGAAAGAAGGATTCTGTAAAAGATGATCCCAATCTTGATAAAATAGGAAATAATTTGAGAATATTTTGAACTCAACCATTTTAAAATCAATCAAGGCAATCAAATATTCAATCAGAGTAATCAACACAATCACATAATATTTATCGAATATTTAGCAAGATTGTGTTGATGCGTACCTTATTTGTTGCCAAAAATAAAACGACTTACGCGCCAAGATTTTGAACGATCAAATCTTTTATCATATCTGCTCAGAAGATGTTGTCTACAGATGATTTTCCACGTTCCGAGATCCGTAAGTTCTTTTAGAAGATGCTTTTCAAGCTCTGGAGCTGCTGAAGGTCTTCGGATGATACTTTCCAAGTTCCGAGGAAATTTCTCCTATCTAGATCTCAACTCAAATAGGAATTATGGTAATACCTAACTCTTGTCCGATGTACTCAAATGTATTTTTATCGAGTACCTTAGTGAATATGTCGGGTAATTGATGTTTAGAATCAACAAATTGAATATTGACGTCACAGTTATGGACATGATCACGAATAAAATGATGCTTGATTTCAATATGCTTGGCTCGTGAGTGCGGAACTGGATTCTTTGTGAGGTTGATAGCACTTGTGTTGTCACATTTGATTTCCACATTGTGAGCTTCAACACCAAAGTCCTTCGGTTGTTGCTTCATCCATAGTATTTGAGCACCACAACTTCCTAGTGCAACATATTCAGCTTCTACAATTGATAGAGCTACGATGTTCTGTTTCTTGGAGAACCAAGACACCGGCATTGATCCCGAGAGTTGGCATGTGCTCGAAGTACTTTTTCTATCCAACTCACAACTTGCAAGATCAGTATCCGAATAGCCATGTAATATAAGATCTGATGTTTTGGGATACCATAATCCAAGATTTGGATTAGATCCTATATACTTGATAATTCTTTTGACAGCAGACATATGAGATTCTTTAGGGTCAGATTGAAATCTCGCACACATGCATAAACCGAATATAATATCAGGTCGAGATGCAGTAAGATATAACAAAGAACCAATCATGCTCCCGTATAGCTTCTGATAAACCCGTTTGCCCTGTTCATCCTTGTCTAGTTTAGAAGAGGTAGACATAGGTGATTCCGTTTTCTTGTAATTGTTTTAACTAAACTTCTTCACTAGTTCCAAGGCATATTTTTCTTGATATATGAATGTTCCATGATTAGTCTGATTTACTTGTAGCCCTAGGAAGAATTTAAGTTCACCCATCATGCTCATCTCGAACTCATTCAGCATGTTTTGAGAGAAGTTCTCACAAAGATATTGGTTAGATGAGCCAAAGATAATATCATCAACATATATCCGGATAAGCGGAATGTCTTTACCTTCCCTTATGATAAAAAGAGTTGTATCGACTTTACCTTTTTCGAAACCTTTTTCAGTTAGAAAGTTACTTAACATTTCATACCAAGCTCGAGGTGCTTGCTTCAGCCCGTAAAGAGCCTTCTTCAGTTTGTACACATGATCCGAGTTCTTTGGATCTTCAAAACCTGGAGGTTGTTTGACATAAACTTCCTCCTTGATGTACCCATTGAGAAATGCGCTTTTAACATCCATCCGGTACAACTTGAAGTCATGATGGCAAGCGTAAGCAAGTAGCAATCTGATAGCTTCCAGTCTTGTCACCGGTGTATAGGTTTCATCATAATCAATCCCTTCTTCCCGTGAGTAACCTTGTGCAACAAGCCTTGCTTTGTTCTTGACTACTTTTCCTTTGTCATCCAGCTTATTCCGAAAAATCCATTTGGTTCCAATGACTAGATGATTCTTTGGTTTGGGTACAAGTTCCCAAACTTCATTCGATCTGAATTGATGTAGTTCTTGCTGCATAGCTTCGATCCAGCTTTCATCTTTGAGGCTTCTTCGATTCTTTTGGGTTCAACTTCTGAAACTAGAGCAAAGGCATTTATTGTATCCTTGAGTCTAGATCGGGTTCTAACTACTTCATCTATATTCCCAATAACTTGATATGCGAGATGACTTAATCTGTATTTCCAGCTTCTATTTGATTTGTCATGTTCGGTCTCAGTGGGGTCTTCATCATTTGATCCTTCGGATGATGTGCCTTGCATGGTGTTTTCCATGTTCTGAAACGTTTCGACTAGTTTTGCGTCTTCAGATGATGGTTTTTCTTTTTTAGATGATGTGTTCTGAATTTCAGATCTTGTTGTTTCTTCAGAATCCATCGTCTGAGTAATCCGCTCTTTTTCAAATTTCACATTCATTGATTCTTCAACTGTCCGAGAGTTCTTGTTGAAGACTCGGTATGCTTTACTAGTAGTGGAGTAACTCAAGAATACACCTTCATCCGATCTTTCATCAAACTTACCAGTTCTATCACTTGCATTCTTAAGAATATAACATTTACTACCAAACGCATGAAAATATGAGATATTTGGTTTTCTTTCCTTGTAGAGTTCATAGGGAGTTTTCTCAATCAAAGGTCCGAGGAAAACACGATTGATTACATAACATGCGGTTGAAATAGCTTCAGCCCAAAAATGAGGTGGAGCTTTGCTTTCAATTAAAAAAGTTCGTGCCATTTCTTGCAAAGATCTATTTTTCCTTTCAACAACTTCATTTTGTTGTGGAGTATAAGGAGAAGAAAAATTGTGTTGAAAACCATTTTGATCACAGAATTCAGCAAAGTAATTATTTTCAAATTCTCCTCCGTGATCGGTTTTGATAATTGCAATTGAATAACCTTTTTCATTTTGAACTTTTCTATAAAAGGTTTTAAAGAATGAAAATGCATCACTCTTGTGAGTAAGAAAGAATACCCAAGTGAATCTTGTATAGTCATCCACAATAACAAGACAATATTTTTTACCTCCAATACTCTGTGTTCGAGTGGGTCCGAAGATATCTATGTGCAATAGTTGCAAAGCATGAGTAGTGATGACTTCATTAATGGGTTTGTAAGAATTTCTTACTTGTTTTCCGAGTGTGCATGCTTCGCAAAGTTTTTTCTTTTCAAATCTGGCATTTGGAAGTCCTCTCACTAGCTTCTTTTTGGAGAGCTTGTTTATTTGCTTGAAGCTTATATGTCCCAGCTTTACGTGCCATATTTTTGGATCACCTTTGACGGATAGAAGACATTTTTCATCTTCAGATGATGTTTCCAGAAGGTACATGTTCCCATTTCTTCGTCCGATAAATGATGACTTGTTGTCTTGGCTTGTACTTGAGCACTTATTTTCTGCAAAAGAAACTTTGTATCCAATATCGCATAATTGGCTAATATTACCAAGATTGAAATTCAAACCCTTGAATAATGAAACATCTTTTATGAGTAGATTGCCAATCTTCACGGATCCTTTGCCGATAATCGTTCATTTGTTATTGCCTTCAAAGGACACGTTTTCTCCATCAAATTTTTCGAGATTAATGAACATGGATGAGTCACCAGTCATATGTCTAGAACACCCGCTATCAAGGTACCATTTGTTTCTCCTTTTGTTTGGTACCTGCAATGATCAAAGATTCTCACTTTTTCTTTGGTACCCAAATTTGTTTGGGTCCTTTGAGGTTAGTCGTAGAAGTGTATCTAAGAATGTCACGAGTTGATCGATTGATCTTTAAGTAATTACTCCCGGAGTGTTTTGGATCACCACAATTTTAACATCCCGAGGGATGTTGACCTTCAAATCTTACAAATTGTTTCCTAAAATGACTTTGATAAGCGCGTTTGGAAGGTCGCCGCTTAAGTCTTTTTTTTACATTTGGAAAATAATTTTTCTCATTACTTTCCTTTTGAAAACCAAGTCCAGACTTGTTATAGTAGGGAACTTGTATGGAAAGTATGTGTTGCAAAGTTTTTGAACCGGATGAGAATTTTTTGTGTATCTCTAAAACTTCCTTTTTCAAAACAGAATTCTCTTTTGCGAGAACATCTTTTTCCTTTTTCAGAAAAAGATTTTCCTTTTCAAAATGATTTTTTTCCTTTTTCAAGAAATCATTTTCTTTTTCAAGAGATTCTATCCTTGATTTTAATTCCAAATTTTCGCAAGATATAGAATCGGATTTCTCATTTAGTTGACAATATTCCTTTTCGAGAAAGCAGATTTTATCTTTTTGTGAAATGTCCTTCCGTCTAAAAACGACAACTTCCTTTTTCAATTCAGAAAGTCTCTTAAGAGTAGCCTTGTATTCTAAACATAACTCATCTATATACGCAGATATTTCAGGAGAGATATTTGGGTGAGTTACCTCGATATCGTCATTTGAATCTGCCATTAGAAAAATATTTGTGTATTCTTCATCACTTTCACATTCGGTGTCGCTCCAAGTTTCTGCTTTCAAGGCTTTCTTGGATTTTTCATCCTTGTCCTTCTTCTTTAACAAAGGGCAATTGGGTTTGATGTGGCCTCTTTTCTTACATTCGAAGCAGATGACTTCTTGACCTTCATTTTTGGTCTCAGATGATCTTCTCTGATTGAATCGTCCGAGATCCTTTCTGTTTTTGAAATTCCTGCCTTGTTTGGCCATTCGTCTGAATCTTTTAACCATGAGCGCTAACTCTTCATCATCTTCAACTTCAGAATCAGAAACATCGGAATCAACATTAGATTTTATGGCAATTGACTTCTTACCTCTAGTTGTGGTTTCATCATTGATCCGTTCTTCTTCATAAGATTGAAGAGTTCCAATGAGCTCATCCATTGACAAGGGAGATATTCTTTGAGTCTCACGAATGGAAGTTTTAACGTTGTCCCATTCCTTTGTAAGAGCTCGTAGTAGTTTGTTGATTCTCATAGGTCTAGAAACTGGTTGCCCGTGATATGTGAGACCATTCACTATTTCGGTGAACCCATCAAACATCTCTTTCACTGTCTCATCAGGCTTCATTTTGAATGCTTCATATTGTCCGAGTAGAAAGTTGACTTTTGTCTCCTTTACTCTGTCTGTTCCTTCATAGGTGACGTGAAGCTTATCCCAAATTTCTTTTGATGAAGAGCAATCTACAATACGTATATATTCAGTAGGAGATAATGCACTATAAAATGAATAAATGGCCTTTGCATCAAGAGCATCTCTCTTGGTTATTTCTATTGCGGTTAGAGCGACCATCGTGTTATCCCCCGCACTTGTAGTCTGTGTAGCGGGATTTACTCCTCTTTTTATGACATCCCGAATTTGAGGATCCTGGCATCCGAGAAATGTTTTAAATTTGTTCCGCGAGTCATTATAATCTTTTCCTTCAAAGTATGGTGGCCTGTTGTTGCTTTCACCTTCGATCCAAGAATGAGAGAAATTGCTAGCCATAAAGATTATTAGCTCAGAAGTAAAAACACTTGACAAAATACGAGCACCTCGCTCCGATACCAATTGTTGTAGGCTAGTGAATTCACCTAGAGGGGGGTGAATAGGTGATAACGTGCGATTTTAAGATTTTATTGCGGAATTCAAGTCACACGGTGTAAAACAGAAATCTCGGATGCTCAAGCAATTCAATTGATGCTAGAAATGTAATAGGATCGATGCGTATTGTCCTTGTGCGGTTTAGCTATCACAAAGTATTTAGAATGATAAGAGTAAGAGATAAGGAAAACTGCATAGAGGGATTATATTGGTTCGGCTTTGGTTAAGCCTACGTCCACTTCTTCGGCTGACAGCCAATCGGCTGGATTCTACTATTAATCTGTTCAAAGGTTACGGATCGGTGATCTCCTTGACATGCGGGACTTCACACCTAGCGTTCAACACTCTTGTGTATACCTCCTCACAATTACAATGGATGGATCAAGAAGTGTGTTTAAAATAGAGTACACTCTATTTAGGAATTATGAACACTTTTCCCTCTTTACACCAATCTCTATTCCCTTCGTCTTCGAGATGTCTTTTATACTCTTCCGCCTCCAAACTAGCCGTTGTAAGGCATCCAGAAGAGATCTCTCCAAATCTACCCTTTTGGGCGAGATGTTTGCAAAAAGAAGATCTCTTAGCCGTTGGGGATCGCCAAAGGAAAGTCTTCCCTGTTTGGATTAAATCGCCCATACAATTATGATCCCGAGTTTCCATAGATGGTTTCTTCCATTTAGAAAGTCTTGGTTTGTCTCCTTGATTCCGCATCCTTGATTGATCTTAGTCACCGAAAATCTACAAGAATGATCCAGCTCGATAGCGTCCGTTGATATACATCAATTAAGCTCAATTTGTATTCCTTTTGAAATTCTGATTATTGCTAGAGAAGTACTTCTCTCGGAGCTTGAGCATCATTCCAACGTCTAAGTTATCCCTACTCAATGTCCGAGCTCGAACCAGCATCCGAGACTCTCAGAAACAACATCCGAGCCAAAACCTTTTGCTAGATTCAAACCCGTGCATCCCCGCACCAAAGGATAATCTGCAAAACAAGTAAATCATAGCATTATCTCAAAATACAAGAGTACTAGGATTGTTTTGTCAACTTCAAAACCGTATAGGGATTTTTTCTCAACAGTGTCATCACAAGCCGCAACTAGCATCCATGACTCTAGCTTATGCCGTACTCGTTAGTACCGGTACATAGAGAATCGTGCAACCATTAAGTCGTGTAGTTCCATGTTGTAATCACTATACAAACTTGACAGGCGTCGCCACACCTTTCCATCATATGTCCAATCAACTCACCCGACAATCAACCGGTTCTTATCTTTAGTTAAAGTTGGATGCTCATGCACACGTGCTCAAAGACTCGGCCTACGGCTAGTTTCAGGCTAAAACATGTAAATTGAGCCATACAAGTTATGTGAACGCATAATGATATACGTAACACAACACGGTCAGCCATAACGATCAATCATCCACTCCATAATCAATCAAGCCACATGATCACATAATCACAGTAATCTAGCGATTTACATAGACCGGCAATCCACTATCAATCATGGAATCAACCAATGAAATCCAATCACTATTTAGCAATCAATTCGACTAATTATGCTAAACACGGTCAATAATCCGAACAACCTATAATTCTAATCGGCTAACTCTAAACACAACCAATAACCTAATCAATGTTTAGGATCACTCACGATCGATTGGTGTTAAAACAACAATTTTTGATCCTATGTGGCTCTCGGGTTCCAAATCGAGATTCGATGAGCAACGAGCGTCGATTCTACCAAACAATGGCTACTCCTCGAAGTCGAGACCTAATAGAGTATCACACAAATCGGTGAGGTCATGTCAAAACTCATTTGAGTCACGACCGGAAATAATTAGTCTAAGCAGAATCGAAACGGACTAAGAACAGAAACTGTTCTTCCTGAACCGGGGCTTTTCGAGCCTTTACAGTCCACAACAAAGCTTGCCAATGATCCAGGGACATCTCAAGAGGTCAAGGGAGGTGTCAGGGGGTGTACGGTGGTCCGTGGGGGTCGGCAAAGGGCGAAGTAGCCTAGTTTTCCCAAAACAGGGAAGGTTGAGCAATCCGGGCAACGATGTGTACAATTTCAAATTACAGGACTGATATGGGGGTTTTTTGTTAGATGGTAACATCATAGAGAGGTAGAGGAAGGTGTGTACAAATTTTCGAGTGGTTTTGGGCCCGTTTACTATGCGTACGAGCCATGTTTCTCCAAGTCGAAATATGAAAACTCCACTGAACATCAGCAAGGCGGGGGATGATTTTACGCTGTTCCAGCCACTTAGGTTGGTCCCTGGGGCTAGCAGGTATTAGAGAATGATAGAGGGACATCTTGGGATGTCGTTGGTGGTTGGTGTACGCCGGGATAGCGCACGGCAGCTGCTAGAACCAAAGGAACAGCAACGATGGCGTGGTAAAGGCAGATTAGGGTGGTTGGTTTCTCAGGCTATCCTAGGCTGTTTCGATGGGTTTCTTCAACAAACAGCTTCAAATATGAGTTACCCTTAATCTTACGATCGCGTTAGAGAAAATGAAACTCTATTTGGCCTCTATATGAGCTCAAATGAGCGACTTCTTCCCAAGCGCACGCAGAAAACCGAGAGGGAGAGAGAGATGGGCAAGAAAGTAAGTTATGTGAGAGAGAGAGAGAGAGAGAGAGAGAGAGAGAGAGAGAGAGAGATATGGGCGGTCAAGAGAGGGGAAAAGGAGAGAGATGAGTCGGTCATGAGGGGTCGCCGTTGGTCAACGGTGGTGGTCAACGGTCAATGGAGGTGGCTGGCCATTAACTCTCATTGGTGCTCACAAGATGAGCTAGCCTCCCTTCATTTAATGTGTTGTCTCCCCTTCATAATTACCGCAAGGGCATTTTGATCATTTTCCAAAATGTCAAGGGCAATTTGGTAAATTGCCACTCCAAGTGTATTTTAGTCAATTGGCAAACTATTGAGGTCATTTTCATCAAATGCCACTCTAGCGTTAAGTTGATCATTTCTAAAAATGTCGGGGGCATTTTCGTCAATTGTCGTCCTAAGGGTACCTTGGTCATTTGGGCATTCTAGGGAGGGCAATCTGGTCCAATCTCATCGTAGTTTGGTTAGAACAATACTTAGGCATAGGAATTTCAAACCAAAAACTCGACAATCGATTGATCGAACCTTAAAGCGATTCGATCGATGATTCGAGGAAATTCTATATTCCCATTGTCTAATCCTCAAAAATCCAGTCTCAAACTTTAAATTGAAATTCACAAACATTCTCCGGCTAAATTCTACGGTAGAAAAGGGGTCGAATTTCGGGACCTCACAATCACCGTCTCTCAAACCCTAAAAGCACCAAATACTCTCCTCTAGTCCCTTCATGGCTTCCAAAAACCTCTCTATTTCAAAAGGGCCCTCAATCATTGACAATTCCTCCT